>NC_136061.1:639586308-640187549 GCF_964261635.1 Lissotriton helveticus | reverse complement strand
TTTTTATTATTTTTGCCTTGGGGGTCCTTGTGGGACCCCTGAGCAGGCCTAGGGGGACAGGGTGCTTCTACTCTGGCCCCTTTGCGAGTTTCACACCTTTGTTTCACTGCTTTCTTGTGCCTTGGTTCTAACAAGGCACAAGATGGCTGCCAACACTTCCTGGTTTGGAGTGTTGACAGACAGTGGCAACCAATCAGCATGCCTTCCCGAGAAAGCTGCATGGTCATTGGTTGTCAACACTTTTAACCAGGAAGTGTTGGCATCCATCTTGTGCTAGTGTTGACAGACAGTGACAGCCAATCAGCATGCCTTCCCGAGAAAGCTGCATGCTCATTGGCTGTCAACACTTCTAACCTGGAAGTGTTGGCATCCATCTTGGATCTTAGTAGACTGAGGCACAAGAAAGCAGAAAAACAAACGTGTAGAACACAAAAAGGGGGCAGGGTAGAAACTCCCTGACCCCCTAGGGCTGCTCAGGTGGTCCCACTAGGATATTAATATATTTAAACGTTATCCGCTAATAGAATTAGCATTTAAAAAACCTTGCAAATTCACTGAAAAAACTATAGGTTTAAGGCCTTTTATAGTTAGAAATTAGCATTTAAAAAACCTTTGAAATTCACTGAAAAAAACCATAGGTTTCAGGCCTTATATAGTTAGGAATTAGCATTAAAAAAACCTTTGAAATTCAATGAAAAAACCATAGGTTTCAGGCCTTATTTAGTTAGGAATTAGCATTAAAAAAACCTTGCAAATTCACTGAAAAAACCATAGGTTTCAGGCCTTATATAGTTAGGAATTAGCATATAAAAAACCTTTGAAATTCAATGAAAAAACCATAGGTTTCAGGCCTTATATAGTTAGGAATTAGCATTTAAAAAACCTTTGAAATTCACTCAATAAACTATAAGTTTTAGGGGTGTTATAATTAGCTGGACATTTCACTCATACAAAACCATTGAAATTGCTCCTATATAGTTAGTTGGACTAACTATATTTCGCGCACCCGCAATCCACTGCTGATGATGTCACATATTACATCATTCATGACATGGTCAGTGATATCACTGATGACATCTCAAATGACATCATTGATGACATCACTGATGACATCATCCACATGACAATCACATACACCTTTTCATACACTAGTAAAATCTTTCATCACTCTTTGTAAAATACAGAGTATCATATTTGAATCCATTGACACAGCAATACAAGTATCTAAAAACCCACTTAGTGATTCTTAGATGTATACACACATCTAATCACTTACCTGTAGATTCAATCATACATGCTGTCAATGAAAAATAGAACAATATCAAAAATACTTATACACCTATATCGTCATTACACACCAGCACACAACCTATTAAAATATGAAGTTATCCTACTCGCTTATGCAAACAATGGATCATACTTACATACTTACTTAGCTGCACACTTCTACAAACACCACTTCATCTATTCATTGACATAGTAAGTCATACTTACTGTATTATAAAATAATTATTACAAGTATACAGTCATCCATATAGTCACTTACAGAATCCTTGAGTCTTATGAATACTTATTTATATACAAAAACTGACATAAAAACTGACATATACACTGCCTTTTATTTTTCTACTTTATTGGACATGCACCAAAGAGAAATATATTTGCTCATCACCACTCCTATAAAGATATTCACTCACCCAAACAACTATTATAACATGTAGTTTTAACTTCATATAGCTACTGAATCAACTATTCACACATCTTTGGGCACTCACACACCCCCCACTGAACCACACACACATTCACTCTCCAATACAAATACTCAGTTAACTAATTAATATGTAATATAGACTTTCACATAGCTAGTAACCAACTGGAGAAGCAGTTTACACAACAACTGACAAAGTGATACAGATATTCACACAGTTTAGTCACTATCCACTATATTTAGTGAGACACTATACATTGTTAAAGTAAACAGTCAATTACATTGCTACTAAATCCTCCATCCAAATATTTATTTTTATATATCCACTCATTCTTCAATGCAAATTGCTCTATATAATGCATATTTAAATGACAAAGCAAACCACATTCACTGGATGATGTCATCAGTGATGTCATCAGTGATGTCATTTGAGATGTCATCAGTGATGTCACTGACCATGTCATGAATGATGTAATATGTAACATCATCAGCAGTGGATAGCGGGTGCGCGAAATATAGTTAGTCCAACTAACTATATAGGAGCAATTTCAATGGTTTTGTATGAGTGAAATGTCCAGCTAATTATAACACCCCTAAAACTTATAGTTTATTGAATGAATTTCAAAGGTTTTTTAAATGCTAATTCCTAACTATATAAGGCCTGAAAGCTATGTTTTTTTCATTGAATATATATATATATATATATATATATTTAACGATTTGTAAAGCGCCTGGTGACCCGGAGGCATCCCCGCGCTGTGTGTGTGTGTATATATATATATATATATATATATATATATATATATATGTATAGCCACTCCGTTGCACCTTAAGTGAGTGAATGTGAGAGTGTCTGTATGGGTAAGTGTGTGCTGGTGTCAGTGACTGTATAGGTGAGTTAGTATGTGTTAGTATCTGTATGAGTAAGTGAGTGGTTATATGTGTATCTGTATGGGTGACTGTGTGATTGACTGTGTTGGTGAGTGACTAGGTGTGTAAGTGGCTGTATGGGTATCTGAGTGGGTATGTCAGTGGCTGTATTAGTGAGTGACTGGGTGTATGAGTGACTGTATGGGTGAGTTTGTTTATAGATCTATGAATCAGTGAGTGTGTGTGTAAGTACTGGTATGGGTCTGTGGATAGGTTTGCGAATGGTTGTGTGGGAGTGAAAGTGGGTATATGAAACGTTATATGGGGTGTGAGTGGGTGTTTTAGTAATTCTGTGGATGATGTCATCAGTAATGCCATTTGCGATGTCATCAGTAATGTCAATGACAACTGGTTTTGAACGAGTAAAATCTGAGCATAACTATAACGTCCCTGTAACCTTTGTTTTTTTCAGTGAAATTCAAAGGTTTTTTAAATGCTAATTCCTAACTATAACGTCCCTGTAACCTTTGTTTTTTCAGTGAATTTATATGTGTTTTTAACTTGCAGTCGCGTTTGCAGTAGGGTGGAGAAAGGGGGCCCCCAACCAGCTCTCAGCAATCCGGCTGTCTGGCACTTACTGGAGGTAGCAGAAGGGGTTTCTGGCCACCAAGGACCCTCAGCATACCAACCAGCAGTGCTCCAGGAGGCGCTTTTGCAGAGTGGTGGGAAAAGGGGGCGTGGCCTCTGGCCACCTCTTAGCAATTCTGCTCTGTGGGACTTACTGGAGATAACAGGAGGGGTTTCTGACCCTCAAGGACCCTTACGAGGCAAGGGGACTTCATCCTCCAACCAGCGGCGCACCTGGAAGCGCCTTTGAAGAGTGGTGGAGAAAGGGGGCATGGCCTCCATAGACCTCTCAGCAATCCCTCTGTGTGGGACTTACTGAAGTTAACAGGAGGGCTTGTTGGCCCCCATGAACCCTTTGGCGACAAAAGGAATTCATCCCCCATCCGCAGCATGCCAGGAGGCACCTTTGCAGAGTGGTGGAGAAAGAGGGCGGGGCCACGGACGAGTTGCTAGGCATTTAAAACAAAATATATATTTTAGGGGAGGAAGCTGTGTAGCCCCCCTTGCCTGGGCTGATTTCGACCCTGGGGACTCCATCCCCTGGGGCCTGGCCTTTCTTTTTTGTGAATGGGTAGGGGGCCATGTGCCCCCTAATTCCCGGGCTGATTTATGCCCCAGAGACCCAATCCCCTGGGTCCAGGCTGTTCATTTTTGTAAATAAAGAGAGGGAGGCCCGGGGGCCCCCCTCCTGTGCCGATTTTGGACAAAGTACCCCATTTCCTCCCCAGGGCCTGCCCCCCCTTTTTTCCGATGGGGCCTGGCCTCTGGTCTGAGTGACCTGGTCCAACCTATGGCAGCCAGACACTTTGTGGAGGACCGCGATGTGAGACGGAAGGCCCCAGCGGTCCCTGCCATCTCCCCTCATCCTGCAGGAGCCGGCATTGCTTTTGGACAGAGGGAGATTCTGAACATGCAGCTCCCTCTGTCCATAAGCAATTCTGCTGAAAGGGGAGATGCATTTGTTATGGCTTGGCAGGAGCGGTAAAGCTCCAGCCAAACCGTAGAAAACATCTTTGTCCTGGGGTGGGCACACCGGGACATAGCAGGAGCCAGCCCTAGGTGGGGGCTGTCCCCAGGGCCAACATTGGCCCCAGGAGGGGGGTTGCACAGCCCTCCTCCATCACAAAACCCAGCCCATAGGAGGTTGTGGTCCTCATGTATGTGAGGGGGGCTGCGTGACCCCCTGTGCATTTCTCATATTTATCCCCACATTCAATCATCATTTGTGCTGTGGCGGTTGCAGTCTCCAGGGCACTGGGTTGCCTAGGGAAACCCTGCATACTTTAATCAAAATGCCCCAAGGAGATGGACGTCCCCAAAGTTGCAGGGCGGTCATGCACCCCCGCATTTATTTAGAATAAAGCTCTGGCTGTCCCCTGGGTGCAAGGTGCTGCATGGGCATTCCCCGCATATTTTTCAAAACATGCCCCCAGGATTTGTCCCACCTGGGGGCTTAATATAAAGGACGTGTGGGCACCTGCATGACTTTAAAACCCCGGCAGGGTATCTGGGGTGTCAGGTTATTGCTACCCTGTCTCTATTTCTTAATTTTTCACTTTTTTGTGTGACTTCAAGAAGAGTCCAAAAACTTGCTGGTTGAAGTGTTGACAGCCAAGCAAATTTCAGTATAATTAAAGTAGGATTTTGGGCTTCCAGATATCTATATTTCTCAAACTTAAATAGCTTTGAAACTACTGAACAGATTTACACCAAATCACAAAAGCACACTTTCTGGAGCCAACATCTAGTTTCCTTCCAAATTTGCTGTAATTGGCCTCAGTGGTTTTGGCTGTAGTCATGTTCAAAAAATGAAAATTCCCATAGAAATAACATGGAAAAAATGCATTTTGAAAGCCCTTTTTCTCTCTTCCCCGCTTTACAACCTCATAACATTCAGCACAGCAGTTGAACCTTAAAGGGGTACTTTTTTGAAAATTTCACAAAGATTCGTCAAGTGGTGCCAAAGTTATTGGCAAAACAAAAAACTCTGTTACTATGGTGATTGTGGTGGACGTGGTGGTGGACATGGTGGCGGTGGTGATAGACATGGTGGTAGTGGACGTGCTGGTGGTGGATGTGGTGGTGGTAGTGGACATGGTGCTGATGGACATGGTGGTGGTGGACGTAGTGGTGGATGTGGTGGTGTGGATGTGGTGGTGGTAGTGGACGTGGTGGTGGTAGTGGACGTGGTGCTGGGGGACATGGTGGTGGTGGACGTGGTGGTGGATGTGGTGGTGGTGGACGTGGTGGTGGTAGTGGACATGGTGGTGGTGGTGGACTTGCTGGTTGTGGATGTGGTGGTGGTAGACATCGGGGTGGGTGTGGTAGTTGTGGACGTGGTGGTGGTGGACGTGGTGTTGGTAGATGTGTTGGTGATGGATGTGGTGGTGGTGGACGTGGTGGTGGATCTGGTGGTGGTGCTGGTGGTGGTCATGGATGTGATGTTGGTGGACGTGGTGGTGGTGGACGTGGTGGTGGATGTGCTGGTGGTGGATGTGCTGGTGGTGGATGTGGTAACGGACATGCATGGTGGTGGTGGTGGTAGATGTGGTGGACATGGTGGTGGTGGATGTGGTGGTGGTGGACGTGGTGGTGGTGGATGGGGTGGTGGTAAATGTGGTGGTGGTAAATGTGGTGGATGTGGTGGTAGACATGGTGGTGGTGGATGTGGTGGTGGTGGACATGGTGGTGGTGGGCGTGGTGGTTGTGGATGTGGTGGTGGTGGATGTGGTGGTGTTGGGTGTTGTGGTGGTGGACGTGGTGGTGATGGACAAGGTGGTGGTGGTGGTGGTGCTGGTGGTGGTGGTGGTGGTGGTTGTGGTGGTGGTGGTGTGGATATAGTGGTGGTGGATGTGGTGGTGGCGGTGGACATGGTGGTGATGGTGGACATGGTGGTGGGCATGGTGGACATGGTGGTGGTGGACATGGTGGTGGACTTGGTGGAGGTGGACGTGGTGATGGTGGTGTACGTGGTGGTGGACATGGTGGTAGACGTGGAGGTGGTGGACGAGGTGGTGGTGGATGTGGTGGTGGTAGTGGACATGGTGATGGTGGACATGGTGATGGTGGACATGGTGGAGGTGGACATGGTGGTGGTGAGCGTGGTGGTGGATGTAGTGGTGGTGGATGTGGTATTGGTGGATGTGGTGGTGGATGTGGCGGTGGACGTGGAAGTGGTGGTGGTGGTGGATGTGGTGGTGGACGTGGTGGACATGGTGGTGGACGTGGTGGTGGTGGATGTGGTGGTGGATGTGGTGGTGGTGCTGGTGGTGGTCGTGGATGTGGTGGTGGTGGACGTATGGTGGATGTGGGGGTGGTGGATGTGGTGGTGGTGGACGTGGTTATGGACATGGTGGTGGTGGTGGTAGATGTGGTGGACGTGGTGGTGGTGGATGTGGTGGTGGTGGTGGATGTGGTGGTGGCCAATGTGGGGGTGGTGGATGTGGTGGTAGACATTTTGGTGTGGATGTGGTGGTGGTGGACATGGTGGTGGTGGACGTGGTGGTGGTGGATGTGGTGGTGGTGGATGTGGTGGTGGTGGATGTTGTGGCGGTGGACGTGGTGGTGATGGACATGGTGGTCGTGGTGGTGGTGGTGGTGGACGTGGTGGTGGATGTGGTGGTGGTGGTGTGGATATGGTGGTGGTGGACGTGGTGGTGGTGGTGGACATGGTGGTGATGGTGGATGTGGTGGTGGTGGATGTGGTGGACATGGTGGTGGTGGACATGGTAGTGGTGGTGGACTTGGTGGTGGTGGACGTGGTGCTGGTGGTGTACGTGGTGGTGGTGGATGTGGTGGACATGGTGGTGGTGGACATGGTAGTGGTGGACATGGTGGTGGTGATGTGATGGTGGTGGTGGACATGATGGTGGTGGTGGTGGACATGGTGGTGGTGGGTGTGGTGGTGGACGTGGTGGTGGTGGATGTGGTGGTGGATGTGGTGGTGGATGTGGTGGTGGACGTGGTGGTGGTGGTGGATGTGGTGGTGGATGTGGTGGACATGGTGGTGGTGGTGGACGTGGTGGTGGACATGGTGGTGAACGACTATTGGGTAGGAGGGTGCTGGCAGAATGTGGAAGGAGAGGAGGATCTTGAAGGGGGCACATGGGAGAGCAGAAGGAAGCAGAATATTAGAAACAAAAAACAGTGAGCAGCTAGAACACGAAACAGATTTAATGGGTAGTCCCTTCTTATAGCGCATGTGAATGTTCCTTAGCACCCCGTTTTTAGCAAACAGGTGAACTACGGGAGATTAACCGATTAATCAAGCATGATGATCGCGTGCGATTAATTGAGTAATAATGCATGATGATCGCGTGAGGAAACTGGTGTTGTTCGAGTCACGGCATTAGCTTACCAATGTGTGATTCTGGGCAAATTAGTTAATCTTCCGTGCCTTCTAAAAGGCAATGTGTTCTTGTGTGTATGTGCTCTTGTGTAATGTAATTGGCTATCTTGTAAAGGTCTCTACTACTCTTGAGTTCAGTTTGCGCTATATGAATTTGCTAAACAAACAGCCAGCAGACCTTCTAGAGCAAGAGCCTTTTCTATCCGTTCATGTAGCGCATGCACAGCAATGAGATCTCTGTACTGCCCAGTACTGCACACTACACAACAAACAAATATCCGTCTATGTAGGGCACTCACAGCAATGAGGGCTTTATACAACCCAGTACTGCATTTAAAATTCAAAGCGCATTAAAGCGCAATGCTCCGTTAATAAATTAAAAAAACGCGTCGTGCCTGTAGTGAGAGTGGCTCACAAAGAAAAGAAAAAAGTGCTTAGCGGCTAAATAGAGAAACACTGTCTCCCGCCGCAAGTTAAAGATCAAATCCCAGTGGGCGGGGCCAAAAGTGGACAGGGTAGTAACCAGGAGGGACTAAAAAGCCTCCTGGACAATCGTAACACCGGATTTTGCATAATTGGTAACTGCAAACACAACAATGATGGACAGAATGTGGATCAATGTCACACATTCACCCCAGTCCAAAGATCTGGGCCCAAATCCATTGTTTTTCCACTCCACACCACCCTGGGTTAGACAATGGCGATATGCAAATCAGCGCTGACCCTGTGCCCCATGGGAACAGTCCAGTCCGAACTACAAAAGCCATGTCCTTCCCAGAACGGAAACAAGCATCCGAGGACCGGCCCGGTTTCGAGGTAACACCTCTCTTCAGCCCGGCTAGCTTGATTCCAGTGGTGTGGAGTGCCTGGGACTCACGTCTGAGCATCCCCAGTACACTTAGAGCGGTAACTGCAAACACAACAATGATGGACAGAATGTGGATCAATGTCACACATTCACCCCAGTCCAAAGATCTGGGCCCAAATCCATCGTTTTTCCACTCCACACCACCCTGGGTTAGACAATGGCGATATGCAAATCAGCGCTGACCCTGTGCCCCATGGGAACAGTCCAGTCCGAACTACAAAAGCCATGTCCTTCCCAGAACGGAAACAAGCATCCGAGGACCAGCTGTTGTGTTTGCAATTACCGCTCTAAGTGTACTGGGGATGCTCAGACGTGAGTCCCAGGCACTCCACACCACTGGAGTCAAGCTAGCCGGGCTGATGAGAGGTGTTACCTCGAAACCGGACCGGTCCTCGGATGCTTGTTTCCGTTCTGGGAAGGACACAACACATTCTGTCCATCACTGTTGTGTTTACAATTTGCATAATTGGTGACACAAAATGATGCGCACCAATGCAAAACACAGGCAGAGCAGAAAGCAAGCTTCTGGAATCGTATTGATTCCAAGAAGCCCTCGCATGGCAAGAACAGTGTTCGAAACATGCTTTTTACAATAAAAAATACAGGCCTACAGATTTTGACAAGATCATAAAATTCTGTCCAGAGGTTTAGCAATCACTTTTCACAATGACACCAATTGTCCTTTTTGCCTTTGGCAAAGCATGAGGTCTCTCGCTGTAGGGACAAGTCAAGCCACAGGCCAGACCAAACATTGGGGCATAAAGGGCCTAATTTAGGGTTTGACCATCCGGGTGGCATGTGACATTACCTCGCCAACCCAATAGATTATGGCTATCAATTGAGATGACGTCTGGCCCAGTGTTCATCTTTATACATAGAAAGGAACCGCCATTATCCCTATCAATGTACAAAATGTTTGGTGGACGGGTGCCCAGGGTGTAAGTTTTATTCAGAAAAACAAAAATGAATGACCGACCCTCTGGAGCAATATGTTTTTCTGCCCCTCCCACTTCAGTTTTTCCTGACTGTGATGGGAAAAAAAACCTATATCATCCACCCTAGAGAGGGTGGCCAATGTAGTGGTCTTCCTCTGAATACCCCTACTCCTTCAGTTCATCAGAGAAAGTTTTCCATCCAGTTTTGGCTCACTCAACAGAAAACTTAAGGTTTATCTCCCTCTAATCTCTCTTTCCAACATTGCAGTTCCAAAACTGTATGGTGGAAATTAACAGATGGATGGACAAGCACTGTCTTAAACTTAACTCGGAGAAAACCGAAGTAGTGATCTTTGGGGAACTTCAACCCAGATGTGACATCCCTTGGTGGGTGGCTTAGATAGCTGAACTGCCAAAACCAGTACAATGCCAAAAAATCTCGGGGTACTAATTGATAACACATTAACTTTATCTCTGCAGACCCATGCTATTGCGTCAGCATCCTACCATCTGATTAAGAAACTGAAGAATATTCTGCCTATATTCCAATCGATTCCAGGAGGACGATAGGGACTGCACTTGTGCTGTCAAAGCTACTGCCTCGGACTCTACCTGAATATGCAGAGACAATCCAAAAAAAATACAGATGGTACAAAATGCAGCCACAAGACTCTTATTAAATATCCCTAAGTTTGAGTTAGTCGCTAAGGAAATCCGGAGACTACATTTGCTTCCTGTTGCACATCGTTGAAATCACTATGCTTAGCATATAAGACCCTGAATAATACCGGACCAGTGTTTCTAGAAAACCTCTTCTCCTGGTACCATCCTGCCAGACACCTACGATCCACGGGAGCCAGACTTATGAGGGTTCGGAGAATTCACACCTCCAGTTGGGGAGGCTGAAGCATTTCTTATGGCATGGCTAAATTATGGAACACGCATCCATTAGATACTAGAGCTGCAAGCTCCCTTGCCTCTTTTAGAAACGGTCATAAAACATGGATATTTGATAATTAGGTCACTCCTTCTACAGGAGACTCAGAGTCTTCAGCGACAAGCCGAGGTGTCTTGTCATACGCTTAATACATTTTATTAACATAACATAACCTAAATTAATTCCACAGACCAAGGATTTGTTTGTCTCTAAGCGGCCGGACCAAGGGTTTGGCGGCAGGGTGCTCCATCGCACTTGCGACAGAGTACTTTTCTGCCAAACTCTAAAACGGACCAAGATTTTCTTTCTCAAACCACAGACCTAATCCAATGGCTAGACCTAAAGGGAGCACTTGTGCTAGAGAGCTCATGTCATATGAAGTCAGGTTCAAATATTTTTCTTAAGAGATCTGCATACCTGGATTAGCTCCTGCATTGTCTATTGGGTGGCTAGCAACTGTGCAAGAATGCTTTTGTCCTTTGTTGTTTTACTCATAAATCATAGATTCTCCGGTGCTTTTGTTTGTTTTACATCAGCCCCTACCTCATTGTTGCACAGAGCACTCTTCTCATCCCTTCCTTTGGCAGGGGCGGCCTCAGGCATGTGCAAGCTGTGCACCTGCACAGGGCCACCAAACCTCAGGTGCCACCACGCCACTATATATCCTTAATATAATAATCCTCTGAGGATGGATATATATTTGCGTGGTGGCCCCTGGCAGGGATTTGCCGGCTTCGGCTCTGTTCCACTTGCAAACACCCTGACCCTCCCCCCCCTCTTCACTGGCCTCTGCGCCTGCATTCCTCCTGGTTCCTGATTGCCTTCCTCTTTTCTCTACTCACTGCCGGCCCATCTGGTACCTTTCCGAGCTCCGGGGGGGCTCCGCCCCGCCCTGACACCCTCTTCCGGGGCCCCCTACCTACGCTCCCTTCCCAGGGCCACCATGAGCCTAGAGCCGCCCCTACCTTTGGGGACTCTGGTATCGAAGCAGCAAAGCTGCTGTTTCTGAACCGCCTCATCTTTCATGCTCTCACACCTGCCCACCCCTTTCTTCAGATGCGTCTGTATGCCCAACTTCATCCACTTATCGAAGTTTTTTCCTTTCACTTACCAGGATGCAGTATACACTTGTGATAAGAGCGGGCAATGAAACCCCTTGAATAAGACCACGGGGGTGAGGCCCTGTGCCACCCTCAGGTAGGGGTGTGTTTTTTCCATCACCTTTTGACACAGTAGTGCAGTCTCAGGACACCCCTTCGGAATATGGATAATTATTTTTTCAAACGAGCAATCAATCACCCGTTGAATGAGTGTTAGTGAGTTAGTAAGGATGCTGTAAAGTGCACTCTTGCCCAAGGTCTCCTGGCATTAGCGATCTCACTCTGCTTGCTTCAAAGGACTTAAGCAGAAAAGTGCAAGATCATGCTAAAGATTTTAAGCCAGTATGTGCTCTTTGCCTCAGACACCCGTGGGAAGTTAAACAGAACTCTCACATGAGGAGCAAATTACATTTTTCGTATTTTGATCCCTGCTTGACTGATTTGTGCAACGTTTGGATTATAGCCAGCAATGATAGCAGCTACATCTTGACCAGGCACAAAGGGCAGTTAGCACAGCACAAGCACTTTCCTTGAGCCCAGGCCTGCACGTTAAGAAGATCTTAGATTGTCACAACCTTTGCATTGTTTCTGCTGCCTCTTGGCAACAGCAGCTTCTCTGTAAGGGCTGTGGTCCGGAGCTACTATTAGTGTTCGGCCTTGGCTCTCCCTCTTTCTAGGTCCTCATGGTCCCCCTACCTAATTCAATGTGTGCACGGCAGCAATCCCCAGAAGCCTTCCGCAACGAATCATACTACCCTTAAATCCGTTGACATTTACACTATGTTGTCCAACTGCCCTACAGATGATCCTTTGGTTTCCAACGCCCAACCTAACACTAGGGAGATAACCCTACAGAGTCCTATGAATGGACCAGAAGGTAGCGCATGTAAACAATTTAAGAAAATAAATTAGAATTTTGTAGAATGGTACTTTTGGACAATCAACAGTGGTACAAGGACAAATTAAGGGCAGAATGCACCGATAGTAAACCACTACATAACTAATTCGCAAAAGATTCCCTGCTTGTCAATTTAATCTAGAAATAACCCTTGATGTAAGGTCTTGAGTTTGCATTTGTTCAGTGGGGTAGCATCGAGTAGTCTCAGGGTGTTTTGTGTGCTGTAAGTATAAGCAGTGGAGAGGCCGTGGCCTTAGATCTTTTTTTTGGATGCATCAACATGTTCCCACTATTCTCGGAATGAAAACCAACATTTCTTCCAGATGTTTTTGACCATTTTTGTAAAATGTATTTTCATCTCTTGAGCTATGACCAGTTGGAATTTTCTCATCTGTCTTTGGGTTGAGAGGTTTTCAGACTTCTGCATCAGTAAGAATAGTCTTCTATTGTTCTCGTGTAGGCCTCTTTTTATCCTAGGTGAATACATTCTTTTAATTTTGATGGTCAGTAGAGCTTTGCAATTCTTATCAATTGCACAAGATGTTTCTCCCAAGCACTCACCAAGTCTCTTCGATGTTGTTCTGGCAGAAAGTTGTCGGATGCTTCAATCACTCTTTGGATTGTTTCTTTTTCAGAATCCTCTGCCATGACATCTCATGATAGGAATTGTCCGTTCTCGTTTCCGAGGAGCACATTTAGTATGTGTATCCTTTACTAATGAAAGACCTTTTAAGAGGATCTGTTAGTTAAATGCAAAGCCTGCCCATAATGTATCTTACTGTCCAAATGCAAGTCTTACAGTGGGTATTTGGTTTGGTGAACCTGTGTGGCCACAAATTACCTTTGGCGCTGGCTTTGGATTGTGCTTTGACCACACCCCTATTCTTTAATGCTTGATCAGCCGTAAGCAAACAATACTTAGCCATAGTATGGCTGGAAATCCTTGTCCACCCCACACATTCCTGGCCTACATTTCCTGCTTATGATTTGTAGGCATTTATGGGTTCATGGCAGGAAATATCTGATTTGAAAATTAGTTGGGATATGTCTTGTCTTTTTACCTTATGACGCCAAACGGCTGATTATGAGAAAGACTTTTGTCACACAAGGTTGGGTGTGTGGGCCTGACACATTTAAGTACCTATAAGTAAAGGCATATCATGTAGAGGGGAATATCACCAGATATAATTTGGGGAGGGTCCTGACATCTGCTCATCGGTCACGGACAGCTATTACCAAGATGCTACTTTTGCTGGGAGTTCTCTACTTCTTTGCAGCCCTTTCAGTGATTCATAATAAGGCATTCTTCACGGAACTACATGGTGTATTTCTGAACTAGTATGCAGAGTAGGAAGGGGGTGGCTCTGCACAATGCGCAACAGCCGCTAACTGAGAGGGACTCAGGCGCTGATCTATAAACCGTATTTTGCAGTGAAGCATCTACAATGGAAAATGAGATGACTAGGTAGTGCACCCAGTCCCGAGAGGTCTGGCTTACTTGGGTAGATAAGGAGAGGTTCCATCATTAATTGGCTGCTAGACCCGGGCAGCAGCGACGTTGTGCAAAGCAGAGTTGCTAAAGTAGTGAAGGCATGCAGGAACAAGGTTATATTTGTGAGGGGAAGGGCCCACCCGTACGCACTTCAGTTACCCCTACGGTCATTACCCGAGATGAGGGCATGGTGAGGACACATTTGATGAGGGTGTGGACTGATGCAGGGTGAAGCTCATAGGTGACGTGTTTGCAGATAACATTTTTTACATGTTGCCTGACGTGCACGGTATGTGATATACCACAGACTCAGTTCCTCACATATAATACTTTAGTGCACCAGCTGCATTTAGGCTGGGGGCAGGCACAGTCAGAACATGTGGCATCTGGCCCACTACAGTGCCTACTAACTCAGGGAAAGGGTAAGATGGCGATTACCACATTGTAAATGAGATGCTCCCTCAACACAATGTCAATGGCTGTGAAGGGCATATACACAGTGAAAGTGGGAGCCAAAAATGACATGGGGCGCCAGTCCACTGGATCAATCCTAGTGACTCAGTGGGTGCATGCTGTTGATGGCGGGGATACTTGTCCTTGCATTTAAGGAACTTGTTGAGAGGTAAGTGTACGCAGACCCACTGGCAGAGGGTACACTACTTTACAATTGACTTTGCCAATCAGCAAGAGTCTGCACTAGTTGCCTATTTGGTTTTAGATTTGAGTGGCGCTTTGTTCTTGCTTACAGTTAACTGTTCTTATCGAGTTTTTTGTTGTTTGCCCCTTGGGACCACGCAAGATATGTATGTAATGCTTCACTTGTCAAGGGATACCCATAATGCTCGATGGGTTTGTTGTACATGGCATAAGGCAGTGGACTAATGTATCCCACTGAAAAGTCAGTTGGAAGATAAAATAGCCAGGTGAGCACATTTGTGGTTGGTGTTAAACTGGTGTTGGTTGTTGGTGGTATGATGCCCAACAAGCCCTATTTCGAAGTGGCACACCTGTGATCATCAAGAGGACATTTATGTTAATGTGATTTCGACTGCTCACTACCCTGGACTTTGAGCCTAAGTGGGAGGAGGGAGAAACACTTGGAGGATAAGATGTGTTGTTTATACCACCTGACAAAGGAAACATTCCTCCATATCCTCTGCTTCTGTCCAAGTCTACTGAGCATTGGAGGGCCCTGCTACGCAATGAATGTTGTGCCTTAGGAATAAGAACCGGCAGGTAAGCAGTCTTGGAGTCTTTAAACCCCCAATTCTTAAGTTGAATATTTGGCTTGTGTAATTTGCTGACATTTTAAAGGCCTGATTAAGGTGAAGACCTCTCTAGACAGGGCCCCGGTTTGCCTTAATTCAGGAAGGGTGCCAATTGCCTGGCATAGTTTGGCGTAGTGGGCTTCTGAAAGATGGTTGGCTAGAGGGTGCATTAGGCTTGAGAGTGAGAGAACGTTTGCACCCTCTGTACCATCTGACATTGCCCAAAGATCTATGGAGCTATCTTTATACCCTACATGCTGTTTGCTCCTAGCCGTAGAGGAGGAGAACTGGTCGCACTTTGTACCTTGTCATGCATTATGCACTTTATAGTTTAATAAACATGTGGCTACGCTATGACAGGGTTAGAGATTATTTTAGTGTTTTAAAGTTAATAAGGCTGAAGCCCTCTGTACATTATTTGCTGTTATGGTCGAATGGATGTGTCCGAGCCTGTGTTTTTATTATGTTTTTGCTTGTGTAAAGGATCGGTTGCCAAATTTGCTTGAATACTGTTATGGGTTTCTGCCCGTCTCACGAACAGATATAAGACCAGGGCCAGGAGTGAACTGTTGGCATCTAGTGCTTTGCTATTTCCCCAGGCTCTTTGTAGTATAGGTTTTTTACATTTGCTGCTATGATGTGGGAGATATCCATATGATGCACTGAATATGTTGAGGCTTAAGCACTGTGTTTATGATGTTATATGGTGCCCTGAATTTGTGAGGCTTAAGCGCTGTATTTATCATTTGTGGCTATGATTAAATGGAGTTTCTTCTTCTTAGGTTTCGCCTCCACAGCACTTGTGCTGCGCTTGTGAGATCTATTAAATTTGATTTAAATCGTATGGGGAGCTTACATACTTGCTTTTTATTTGTTTGTTTGCTTTCCACTTACTTTTCCTCCATTTATATTGGTTGTAGCATACTATTTGCTGTTGTACTTCGTGTGATCTTTCTTGTCAGTCTCCCATGGCCCAAGTACTCCTTATCATCCACTGTTGTCGAACTGTTTTGTGACAAGAGCTCCCTGCTATGGTGTCACATGAAGAGCAGGACCGGGTGTGTTTACTCTTTCTTTTTAATAGCCCTATTGCTATGCTTTATTTCACAGCAGGACTGTGGCATCCCAGAACCCCTCTCCTCTTGTTGTCCGCTGCTAAAATTGATAAAATCGATGACTCATTAGTTTCCTAACACCACCTCACCCACGGAGACACTCCTGATTCAAAATGTCCACCGCACATGTGCCTTGGTTTCATTTGCAGGCCCTAGATCCTCATTTATACCCAAGCAGACAAATAAGAGCCAAAAAACTGACATATTCACACACTGATTCATAAAAAATATGTATTATTTTGAAAAAATGTGTTTAAGAATGTAAAATTATTAGAAATGTGAGATGTCCATATTGTTTTCTTTTTCCACCGACAACAAAAAACAAGCATTTACAATGCAACGGTCTCGCCTTTGAAAAAGTTAGAGCTATTGGCATTGTAAATGACACATTTTTTATTTATGTGTTGCTTTTGAAAACAGATAAATAAATAGCATTGTCATTTACAATGCCAATAGCTTAATCTCTCACAAATGCCACATACAAACACACAGACCCCCACCCACACATACAGAGGCCCACACACACACAGAGCCCCACACACAGACACAGAGCCCCACACACAGACACAGCCCCCCCTACACAGACACAGCCCCCCCACACACACACAGAGCCACACACACACAGAGCCCCACACACGCACACACAGAGCCACACACACAGAGAGCCACACACACAGAGCCACACACACAGAGCAACACACACACACACACACAGCCAGACACACAGAGCCACACACAGAGACACACACACAGAGACACACACACACACACAGCCACGCACACACACACACAGCCACGCACAGAGCCACACACACACACAGAGCCAGACACACACACAGAGCCACACACAGAGCCACACACACACAGAGCCCCCACAAACACAGAGCAACACACACACACACAGAGCCCCCCACACACACAGAGCCACACACTCACAGCCACACACAGAGCCCCCCACACACAGAGCCCCCCACACACACAGAGCCCCCCCACACACACACAGAGCCCCATACAGACAGAGCCCCCCATACACACAGAGCCCCCCAATACACAGATTCCCCCCATACACAGAGCCCCACACACACACAGAGCCCCCCCACACACACAGAGCCCCCCCACACACAGAGCCACACACACACAGAGCCACACACACACAGAGCCACACAAACACAACTTTAAGTGATATCTGCTGCCTGGCCTCCCCAACCCTCCATCTTAGGTACAATTTTTACCACACAAAATTGAAGCCAGTGTGGGCCTGATCACTGGAACTACAGACAACAAACACTCTGCATCCATGCCTGCAGAGATGAGCAAAGGCCACAGTTGCAGGAGACTGGATGGCAATTTAAAACAGGAGAGCAGCCTATTAGGCCTGCTTCTGAGCAGATGAGAGGTCCAAAAAAAACATTCTTGCTATGCTGACTAAAATCAGTATCTCTGACACAACTGTCTATTTCTTGTAGCGTATTCAGAATAAGTGTGCCCTTCTGACCTCTGGGCTTAACTCTGTGTCTCACTCAATGTTACAAAAGGTTGCCGTGCACATTCATGATTGTCGTCTATGCTGAGGTAGGGGTCAGAAATACTACAGCTTGCTAGGGTTAACTTGACGCAGGGGTGCACACTCTCCTGAGCCATGCAGTTGTCTTTTTGCTGAAGCATTGCTCCTGTTGGAGCCACACGGGGCTCTGAACACAGTATGCCAAAACAGTGGAGCCACACATGCTCTGGAATCAGATATGCCACCCTAGAACAAATTAGCGTAGGCACCACTGGCCGTTGGAGCCCCCACTGGGGCTCTTAAACAAAATGTGCCCCAACGTTGGAGCCACGGGCGCTCTAAAATGAAATATGCCCCCCAAAATGTGTCCCAAAACGAAGTTAGCACCAGCAGGAGGGGGGGCGGGCACCGGCAATGTGCCCCGATGCCCCCCCTAACAGTAATGAACCCCAAAGCCCCACTCACCGGGCTGTCTTGGCTGCTCCTCCGCTGAGGGTCCACTCGCTCTCAGGGGTCTTTGGCAGATGCACACGGGGTTCCCTTCTCCACATGGGAGCCCCGCTAGCCCCTGCAGCACTCCTCCGTGACTCCCTCTGAACCAGGGGGCTCTCCCTCGCTCTCGGGGGCCCCAGGTGCAAACTACGCTCCTCTTTACTTTTCAGGAGCACGGGGTAGGCTCCCGTCCGCTTCTTGGTGCCAGTGCAGCGCGGGGCTCTCTCCAAGCATGGAAGCCCCGCCGGTCTCTTCGTGCCGCTTCCGCCCCAGAGGGCGCGTAGCTCCGACCCCAGGCAGGAACACTTCCGGGTCGCCGCGGGCAGCGCTGCGGCCCCTCTCTTGAACTCGGCGTCAATGCAGGGTGGGCTCCTGCTTCGTTCTCGGCACACAGGGGGATCACCACGCCGGGGGGTCTCCTCGAAGGCCACAACAGCAGGGTGGACACCCGAGATTTAGATAATAAAAGCATCAAGGTCCCTGACGGGGTGGGCACTGAAGAACCGGGTTATTTAAGACCCGGCGGCACCAGGGGCACGCCCAAAGTCTTCGGGTATCACCTGTCTTAGAATACAGAGACACGGAAACTTCTTGGTGGCGTCAAAGACCGAATTTATTGGCTGCAGCCAGTAACAGAAGTCCTAGAAGTCAACACGGTATGCGTTCTCAGGAGACTGCTCAATTTTACAAAGCAAGTCATCCCTTTTTATGTCAAAAATCACATTCCAGACAAATACCTTACATTTACAAACGGTCCAATCACATGTATCCACACCAGGGGTATCGCATGACGGTAAAACCCACTTTTCAGTTGCCCAGCCCATCTCAATTTTCGGTCAAACCCAACATTCTTCTTCAGACAGGTCGAACGAACCCATAATAAAAAAGGGCACATCCCCATCGTAAATACACCATAAAGAAAGGAGCAGAAACAGGTGTGAGTAAGATAAGGCATATTTGTGTGCAATAAAGTTTTACGATGTCCTGTGCTTTGATCCTCAATCTTGTATCAGCTACTGGGAAAGGAACTGGCCTAACAAGTTTGGCTTCAGGCAAGAGGGTCAGTTCGCTCAGGTCATTCAGAAGTCAGCTAAAGTGTTCGTGTGCTAAAGACTCGTTCGGCCGTAGTCATCGGCCTATGTGAGGGCAACCACAAAATGTCTGCCATACACAAAATGGAACCCAAGGGTTCAGAACGAAATCCCTAAATACGTAGTGAATCCATCGGTCTAACGTGATGAAAACACTCATACTTGTCGTACTAACTAGTTACGGTTCGCTAATATCAAATTCGTAACAAAACCATGACCTTTATGAAACGGGTTCAGAATTCACAGAACCTCAGCACCTGCTAGGGATATAAAATATGGCAAATATGCGGGGTAGGCACCTGCTTCTTACGTATGATTAAGAACCGGCAAAGATGCGGGGTGGGCACCCACGGAAGGTGCGACAATAATTGGTTTTCTCAGATGATTTCCCTGGGCAAAGAATGGGAACTGGATTTGGACAGGGGACATACACATCCACGCTGCGGGAAAGCATTTCCTGAAAACACCAATTAGATCTCATTTGCCTGCTTAAGCTTTTTTCGGGCGTCCTTGTTCTGCCGTTTGTAATGTTAACTAACGCCACAGATGGGGTGGTGAGGTATTGACATGTAAATTCGCATGGCTCGGTGATGCCCCTCTTGATTGTAATGTCATTTGACAAGGTTCTTTTTATTCTCTCTCCACCTTCATGTGAAGTCCGGGCAATCACACAGCCTTTTGCCTGTAAGCCCCGTCCTTTTCAGACTGGGGGGGCGTGTCTTTGACCTAAAAACATAAAAGAATGCAAAAAAAAACAAAGACACGCCCCCCAGTCTGAAAAGGACGGGGCTTAAAGAGAAAGAAGAATGTCACTAGGACCTCTTCTCCAATGGCTGGCCACCGTTTAGGAGGCCAGCCAATAGAGAAGAGGGGTGGGGCTTAACCCTCGCTAGTGAACTTCTCCAAAAACATAAAATCTCGCAAGCTCGACTGCGCATGTGCGCAGTACGCCACGCAAGACCTAAAGATTCCAATATGACTGCTATGTGCTCTTTGCTGCATTGAGCAGGCCTGGCCTCCACTGTCCATTTTCCACTTTGATTTTCATTGCAGCAAATGACATTTCTTGTCACTTCCACTCTGCAGCTGTTAAGCATTGAGGGCGGCAAAGTATAAATAATGGGGGGGAGGGCTTGGTCTCTCTTCTGTGTGCATCAGAAAAATCGTCATGGGTGTTCTGCAACTGATCATCTTTTTATCAGAACAGGTTCAAGACTAAAAAAAAGCATTATCCGTCATGATTTAAGTATTGTAACTTGCCAATTGGGTCATTAGTTCCCATAAGTAGGGCATTGCTCTAAAAAAAGAAGCCTTTTTCCCCCCATTTTAGATTTATGTAAGAAGTTATTAATTCTCATGTTATTGTTGCGTGTTTATGTTGGGGTCAGCCTAGTGTGCCTAATTTTCATGTGCAGAAGGTTAGTCCGCTCAACAGAATCATTGTGTCAGAGAATTCTTCAGGATGTCTCCATCAGTAACATTTTTGAGCTATTAAATGCTGATCCCTGACCTCAATCTTATTTTCCTCCTTCCCTTGCCAGAGGTCCTGAGGGTTACTTTTGAAGTTCATGAAGAAAGGGGTTGACCAGAAAAAAGTAATCCAAGCCCTGCAATTTCTGACACAAACATGCGGCAAGGCTGGCACGCTCTGCCTTACTGTGAGCCAGTTGGCACCTGCCTTATTTGTTCCTTCAGTGATCTGAAGAGTAGCTTGCAGACCACAAGAATATTTGAACGTCAGCTAGATATTACCTTGTCCTTTTGTGTTCTCCTGGCTTTATTTTTAAATTAGCGAACAAAGCATATAATGTGGAAGGTTTTTAGCTAAATGACTGGCATAAGTATGGACTGCTTGACTGTTCAAATACAAGCATATTTAAAAAACAAAGTGGGCGTTATTTCACTCACTGCAATCGTATATTAAATTAATATTAAAACAGTGGAGTGCTGTGGGTGGTTTTAATGATGGGTCACTGATTTTGAAGTGGACATTTAGTCTACATTCGGTTACATCTTTGCAGAGTTCCTTCACAAGACTGAAATATTTGACTACAGGATATGGGGACACATGAGAGCCCGCTCTCTGTCAAATTCGATTGTGCAAGGATACCTCCAGACATGCCGCTACAGACATATAATCTGAGTCCATATGTGTACAATAATAAGAATTGTAGTGGCCGATTCTAAAACGTTATCGCATACGAAGCAACAAATAACAGATACTGATTTCTAAAAATCCCACTAAGTAGTAATTTAGGAAGACAGGGCTCCGAGACGCGTTATGGAGTCCCCAGGCTTGAGAGAACTTACCAGGCCTTCCGAGTTTTGGAGCTACCACAGGAACTAGAATAAAAACCTTTTACCTGCATTCCAAGATGGGGTTGTTGAGGTGCATGTGATGGCCAACCTATCCACTCTCAAGGACATTAAAGCATCATGGGAAAGGGTTCTGATCTTGAACGGTACAACTCAGGTTAGTGGTCAGTATATCTTCTGTGTCTTAGACAGAGGGACTTGCTACCTCTTTGTAACATAAAACACCAGGGGCTTCTACAGCAACGGTGAAGATTTAACAATTACCTAATTGCTTTTGTCAAGCTTGCCAAGCATCAAATAGGTACAAATTTCCATCACAATTAAGCATCTCTCACATTGGTAAACTACCGTTGTATAGATCCCCTATCCCCTCCTGCCCCCACCCACCTTTGCCTCTGCATGCAAACCTGCTTTTCTCAATTTTATTTTGGGGTAAGTATTCTATAGCACCAACATCCCCAGAAGGTAAAAGAGGGCTTTATATTGCCACCAGTTACTACATACAAGCACACGGGTAAATAATTTTTTCCGCATTTAAATCAGATTTTTATAATTTTATTTTAGGGTCAGGTTTATATAGCGCCAGCATCACCCGAAGCTACGGGAGTGCTTTATATTACCACCAGTTACTGCACAATATAGTGCCTTTCTCAATAAACAAGTCATAACACGTTTACCTTGTTTCTTTAAGTTATATTGCACAACTGCTCACCAAGTTAAGGCTTAAAAAAAAAATATATATATATATATCTATATATATATATATATATAGATATATATATATATATATATCAATGCTCGAAGGTGTCCACCTTTGAGTAGCACGCGAACAGCAGCTTGGTTTATGTATAGGTGAGGACGGGGATCCACTCGTAGACGCCGCTCCGTACGGGATCTGCCCGACGCGTTTCGAAGCTCCATATGCTTCTCTTCAGGGGCTTTAACGGAAGCGGTGTGCGCAACCGCCGACCCACTTCCCCATTTTATATATAACACACCCACCGATGGGAGGCTCAAATGAGACTGTGCATTCTGGGGAGTGTGGTCCGGGAAGCACACAATCAAGTCCTGTATGGACTCCACAAGTGGGCCCGTCCTCGATTCCAAGTACGACTGCTGCTTCACTTTCGTGACCCCCAGGATACCGGGGTGGTGCATACTCCACGGCTGGACGGCCGCGTATAAATCAATGCTCGAAGGTGTCCACCTTTGAGTAGCACGCGAACAGCAGCTTGGTTTATGTATAGGTGAGGACGGGGATCCACTCGTAGACGCCGCTCCGTACGGGATCTGCCCGATGCATTTTGAAGCTCCATATGCTTCTCTTCAGGGGCTTTAACGGAAGCGGTGTGCGCAACCGCCGACCCACTTCCCCATTTTATATATAACACACCCACCGATGGGAGGCTCAAATGAGACTGTGCATTCTGGGGAGTGTGGTCCGGGAAGCACACAATCAAGTCCTGTATGGACTCCACAAGTGGGCCCGTCCTCGATTCCAAGTACGACTGCTGCTTCACTTTCGTGACCCCCAGGGTACCGGGGTGGTGCATACTCCGCGGCTGGACGGCCGCGTATAAATCAATGCTCGAAGGTGTCCACCTTTGAGTAGCACGCGAACAGCAGCTTGGTTTATGTATAGGTGAGGACGGGGATCCACTCGTAGACGCCGCTCCGTACGGGATCTATAGCCTTAATAATATTATAAAGAGAGAGCCCAAACCTTTGAGGCGGGTAATCTCAGTAACCACAGCACCAATCACAACACCCAATACAGCGTTGGAAAGGGCAGTTGCAGCAGAAGGACATAGGCTATGCAGATGGCCACCATATACATTTAAAAGGTAAAAGAACTGTGCCAGCAAAGTAGTCCCTTGTGGGCATGTCTGTGTTGTGCTGTGGGCGTGGGCTTGGGGCGTGACTAACGCTGGGGGCGTGTGGTACGGCCATCATATCGTAGGCTGTGGGCGTGTGCTGGGGGCGTGACAAACGCTGGGGGCGTGACAAACGCTGGGGGCATGTGTCCGCCCTTCATGCCATGTGAGTCGTACAGACAAGCGCCAATTACGTTGCTGCGCAGCATCAAGGGGCACGCTGGGGGCGTGACACGCTGGGGGCGTGAGAAACGCTGGGGGCGTGTGTCCGTCCTTCATGCCATGTGAATGCAATTGCGCCGCATCAAGGGGCATGCTGGGGGCGTGAGAAACGCTGGGGGCATGTGCTACGTTCCGCCCTTCATGCCATGTGGGTCATACATTAATCAGAAGATCGTCTGCTGTGGCCGTGTGCTGGGGGCGTGACAAACGCGTTCAGCTGGAGGCGTGGTAAGTAACGTTACTGAAGCCTCTCCTGCGCGCTGTTACTGAACTCTCTCATTCAATGAAATTACACGCGCCTGCTACCATCAACCAGGGCTCTAGCCGGGCTCAGGCGGCGGATCAGTACACTAATTACACGCGCCTGATAACATCAACCAGGGCTGCAGCTGGGCCTCAAGCGGGGGAACACGTGCCTGCTAACATCAAACAGGCCTGCATCTGGTCCTCAAGCGGGGGAACACGCAAATGAGCGTGTCTCCGGGGACAATTACTGCAGCCTCTCCTACTCGCTGTCACTCAACTCTCTCATTAAACTGATTTACACGCGGCTGATAACTCTCTCATTCATCGACATTACACGCGCCTGCTAACATCAACCAGGGCTGTAGCCGGGCTCAGGGGGCGGATCACTACACCAATTACATGCGCCTGCTAACATCAACCAGGGCTGCAGCTGATCCTTCTCCGTCCCGATTCTAATGAAACAAAAAATGTTGTCTAACGCGAGATTTTAAAATAAATTGCTCTTGCCAAATACACACATTACACACATTCTATTTCATACCCGGACAACGTCGGGACGGGCTGCTAGTATATATATATATATATATATATATATATATATATATATATATTTATCAATCATATTGGTGAAATATGTTGCATTTGCCACAGCTTGTTTTTAAGATTGCACTCATGTTATGTTTTTTTACATCTTAAAGAAGTGGTTATGCTAATTTGGTTGACTGTATGCTTTTATGATTATGGTTTTTATTAACTAATAAACTAAATTTCACCCTTTATGGGTCGGCAGCTTGTGGTACATCTAAGTACTCGGGTCTCATGACATCCTCTCCCAGACTTGGTATTTTTTATGATGTATACCCATGCTATTTTCGTATGTTCTCATTGTAAGGAAAAAAGTTCCAAAACATTGGCAACTTTGAATATTTAAAGGACCTAAGTGGTGGGATGCTATTCAAAGTAAGCAGCAACCAAGTTGACTTCAGTAACCTGTCCTGTGGTTACGGTTTATACTCGAAGTTAGTAAACTTTCTGGATTAGAAACCGCTACCCTATTGGGTCGTTTTAATTACCGAGTGTTCCATATGTCTGAAAATGACATTTACATACTTTTAGCTACACTAAAGGCCTGTTTCCCAGATACATTTACAATTGATGTATTTTGCTTATTCTTTTACTACCTACAAATGAGGGAAATGCAGACATATCACATGAGAACGTTAGGTATATATATTGAATGAAATATGTTTGTGTCACAAGTTAATTTATAAGCAGTGTAATAATGATAAACAAATCTTACTCTTTTTGGGCGTATTGAAACACAGAATGAACACAGCCCTTTTGAGAGTTTAATTTTATTTTTCCACGGTTTAATTAAGTATTATTTCAATTATATGTTCGTTTTCATTTTTGTTTGATGGTATTGCTGTGCTACTTTTTACCTACTTTGAATGCTGGTGTGCACGCAGGAGTGTAAATCTGACTGCCACATCATTTTTTCTGTTCAGCTATTCCCTTTCACTTGAATTATTTACCCAGCCTTCGTTCTGATCCGGAACATTCCATTGCAGGGCACGTGGGGACATGCATCTTTCTTTCCAGAGTTTGGTTCAGATAGATGGGTGGTAGGGTCCAACCTGTCTTTCGCGCCCTTTGCTTTATCTCCATTGGAAAAAGAAACAATTAGAAAGTGAATGTTGCTTGCCTTTACTTTTATTTAGAGGTTTGCATTATATTTGCTTTGTAACATCCTTGGGGACTTTGCAGCAGTCAAGAAATCCACTCTTAAAGCCCTTTAAATGACCTCCGAGATTAATGGACTTTGACCAGCCGGCATTTTATGCCTGGACTTGTTAGCTTCGCTGCGGATTTCTGGCCCCCTCTCCTCTGCATTTAGTTTGCAATGCAGCAAGACAAGCTGCATTGCTGGACATCGTTGCGCGGTCAAAACCGTTTTTCATATGTTGCGGGGGAAGCCGAATGCTGCTAGGCGTTTATTCGGGCCACAGAACACGCGCCCAAAATACGCACAGATGGTGGAAATGTATACACACATAACTGTGAGTTTTTAGCAAAATTTATCTAGACATGTCCATAGTAGCATTGCGAGTTACTGAGTATCGTGACTGCGGAAGGGAAGTCCCTGGCTCACTGGTAGGAGCTCTTGTGTTTGCAAGGTTATGTTATGCTGTGTCGCAGGTCTGTAGCCAGCAGAATGTTCAGGGGGGCATGGCCTCTCAGTGATGACAACACGCTTGAAGGACCTTCTAACATTAGTCAATTTGAATAACCTAAATATAAATTTACAGGACATGTTGGGATTCTCCTTCAAGGAAAGAATGAATAGGAAACCAGTAACACTGGATAAGATTCAAAGATAACTTCAAGTTTCAAGGGGGTCTCTCCTCCAAGAAGGGTGCTGGAAAAGGCAGGTATATGGTAAATAGGAAGCACTTTTCGCATCAGTTTAAGCTAAATGGATTCAAACATAATTTCTATTTGGGGTTTGACCTTAGGAGTCATTAAGCTTTGTAACTAGTAGCCATCACAACCAACTATCCGCCGGAGGCTGCAAATATTCTATTGCCCAATCAGTGACTTCCAGTTTCACTGTGAAAACCACATGCTGACCAGATACTGTCAGTCCTTTATCAACCCAGAGTTGGTACCAAGCACTCTCATCCGCCACAGTACTAGTATAGGAAATTATGTCCTGTGTGAGTACCTAACTATCCCAATTTCGCTCCCAGAAACCATTTATCTTAGGTTACATTATTTATGTACTTATTAAGCCTAAGAAACATTCTTACTTACTTTTACCAACAGGCTGCTATTACTGCCTTGTACCTTTATGCAGTTATTCAAAAATAGATAGTGTGTCCCTCACCAAACAGGGTGAACATCAAGGTTGAATTCAGTTTCAGTAATGCACCTTATTACTTATGCAGGTGATTTTTTCTTTTGGACCTGGTCCTTTTTACAAAATCACCCCAAACGTTTTGCCTTCATGTGCCCTCCTCCACTTTAACTCATTTTGTGATGACTATTAGGAATCTGTGCACCCTTTTCCCTCCTAGCCAGTGGTATAGTGTTTGAGCTCTCTACTTAAAACAGTACAATTGGCACCTACCTGATTTGTACATTTAATGTACTTGTAAGTCCTTAGAAAATGGTAACTACATGGACCCAGGCCTATAAATGAAATTGTACTAGTGGGCTGTAGAACTCATTAACGTGTCTCAGGCCTGCCACTGCAGCCTGTAGTGCAGTTGTAAACTGTAATTTCTGCCTGGAAAAGTAAACCCTCCTTTTTAATAATTATAAGTCACCCCTAAGAGAGACCCAAAAGGCTCATAAGGCAGGGCCTGTATTTGAAAATTAGCTAGGCACTTGGCTGACCGCCCGAGTGTGAGCTACAGGGACACAACAAGCTTCAGCGGCCTCCCTGCAATTGCCTACCTGATCTGCTGCAACTACACCTCCCTAAGCTCTGCTGCTGGTCTCTGCTTGAGGGAGTACTGATCCCCAAGAAGTGCCCCCTTGGTCCTGTACCCTTGGTTGTCATAAGAGTGCTCTCCTCCTAAAGAAAAAGTGAATTTACTGAACTTTGGGTTCCTTGCAACCACAAATGGGCCAGTGTGCACAATAGGAGAGGAGCATTATATCAGATGAAAGGCACTGGGACCCCTAAAACAAATGGTGGAGGTGCCCTACAACAGTTCACAGATTTGAAGGTAGGAGGGAACCCCACTAGGATAGTGCTTCAAAAACTGGTCGTTCTCCTCGACTCCCCCACTCCACTGAACCATTATCACCCAAGTAGCATACACCCATGACAATTACAGTGTCTTGATATGGTTCTATTCTGACATCTTGGAGTTGGTGGCAAGGTGAGTTGAAGATTGACCCCTTGCATTAAGTTATAAGAGCTGATACTGGTTGGTTTAGTGCCATCTCACTGCATGTGACTGCATCTTAGCCCTTCATACCTTGGGAGCTTCAAACAGAAAAGATAGTAGTGCTTTATTAACATGACTCAAAATAAAGGTATGCATGACACCATGTTGCAGCCCCTCCCTATTGCAGCAGTGATTAGAATTAGTTTTTCTCTTTCATAGCACATCATGCAATACTTCTGCAGCATCTAAGTCCTATAAATAGCAGAATAATGGACCTTAGAAGATGGAAAACCCATGGTTTTCCTGAGATTTAAATGTGTGACTTGCATGTGCTTTAAGGGGTGCTTTGTTTACTGAGTCATACACTCATGAACACAAATGCTAACCATTCATAAGGCAGCAATTACTCAAGTGTTGCAGGAATGGCAAATAACAAAGGAGAAATATTGTAATTATTGCCATTCCCATGATACACAGAACCATGAAGGTGGAAAATGCACTGATTATTTACACTAACAAGCCTCGACACAACTTTAAATATAACCATAAAATACCACACAGTTTCTTTACTTTCTAGTGTCTACAGGCTCGCCAATGTACTGCAAACCCATTACCTGGGTTTATGGACAATTGATTTGCAATGAGATATGAGAAAAGTATATGTGCAAGTATATGTGGTTGCTGTGTACCATGATAGAATAAACAAAAGTGCCAACACGGGATTCATTTAGAAACACAGTGATAATAATTTTTAAAATTATTCAGTAACGCTCAACAAAACATCTCAACTCAATTGTTAATATTTTATAAAAAGAACATAGAATTTTACAAAAATTATGAATCAATCACATGGACAGGTGTATATGCGTATTGGAGAATTGTATTGAAAGTCAAATGAAAAGTAAAGGTGTTCAACATAAATGATAACACGTGTTGTCTGCAGCACAACTAAAATCTGAGCATTCTGTGACATATTAGAATGTACTCCAAGCCTACTGTCTTAGTACAACAAAAGAATGACCATCTTACTATTGAGACAAGACTTGTTGTAGTGAGGTAAATGATCCAAAAGCAAGATGGGTTGTACACTGACATTTCTGTCTCATGCGGTAAGTATCCAAGAGACCTTCTTCAGGACTGAGATGTTTATGTGTAGATGGAAAAGGGACACCATTTATGAACAACTTGAAGAAAAGAGACTCCTCTATGAGTATATTAACAGGGATCATATCAAACCGTTGTTTAATTGCTGCCAGCACGCTGTGAGGCAGAGATTGAATTGGCTTGGAGGAAGAGGTATGTTCTGGGGGTGGTGTCTGTGGTTACCAGTGAACACTGAACTGTGAACAGAGTTGTATTTTGCACACTGACCAACTGCCACTAGTGGCAACAGTGAGCTGCAGGTTGAAGTGTACAAGGTTCAAGAAAGACAGTTTCCATGAGGAATAGGGTCAGTGCGGATTCCTCTGTATTGTGTGACAGAGCGGGAAAGAAACAATCGGTTGGAACACTACTCCAAGCAATTGCCACTGGTTACAATATTTGAAACTATTATTCCCATCCTCTTTTAGGTGTTTGCAAGTGGTATGCCTGAAAACATGAGACAGGTTCTGTTTACCATGCCTACTACTGCCGGTGTTGTATGGCTTGCCCTCACCTGAACGTTTGTTGGACAACATGAACGTTGGAAGGGTGCAGGTCTGATTCCCCCTACCCTTAAGGAGATGTTGGCCTATAGTCCTGTTAGCTCACAGTGCACCATTTGCACCTTTAAACCCATATGGAAACAAATGTTTGTGCAACCTCAGAACATGACAACCCTGACTCCCCCAGGAATTGTGGTAACAGACATAGAACCGTTTTTCTCAGTCACTTGTGCATACCCAGAGAGATCCACAAGACATGCACAAAGAGGTGTTTCAGTATTTATTTAACTATTGTGATTCTTGCATACAATGATTAATAGATAGAAGTAGATGAAGGTAATTAGCATTATGAGAAATGAAATGAAATGAAATGAAATGGAAATTGTTCTTCTATAGCGCATGGCTACCCGGGGGCATCCCAGCGCTTGGAACCACAGAAAGCCAGAAAGTCTGAGATTGCTCCTGAGTTTCTGGGAAGAGCCAAGTTTTTAGTTTCTTGTGGACAGTAAGGAGGTTGAGTTCCTGACGAAGGGAGAGAAGAAGAGAATTCCACAGTTTTGATGCATTGTATGAAAAGAGGCGGCCTCCGGAGCGAGACTTACTTATTCTGGGAACTTCTGCCAGATTGAGGTCATTGGACCGCAAGTTTCTGGGCATTTTATACGGGCTGATAAGGTTGGCGAAAATTGGAGGACCTTTACCTTGAAGATTTTTATGGGCGATACAGAGGGCCTCGAAATGTATCCGTGAACAGTGATAAGGATAAACAATTCCACCAATGTGCTAAAGCAGTGTATATATGATGGCATATAAATACTGTGAATAGTGTACTCCTGCTATTCAATCCCTAACCTAGTTGCCTAGGGCAGGTGATCTGCCAGATCCTTTACTGGATGATCTAACTCCCCATTACCTGAGGATAAGTATATGCAGGTTCCCGTCTTGGTCGATATTCCCAACAAACACCAACTTTGCTGAGACAGCAGAGTGCTCTTCTCCCAAAACCCAGAAAAATGTGTGCATTTATAATAAACAGCTCCCATGCTTCTGTGCCGAAGCCACAGTCAAGCTTCCATAGTTTATACTCTCTGTGTTGCTTTATGGATGATCAACAAACAACAACATTTGCACAATGTACGTTTAAGTCTTGTATTAAATGTTCAAGGTGTTGTGATAATGTGCCTACGAAGTTGAAATGTAAGCAATATGGTTTCAGAGAAACTAATCCTGCACAGTTACCCAATCAAATGCTTGTCAAAAGTCATCGTGTAAGAAAAGAAGGCAAATTAAGGAACTTGTGCATGTAAATGATGACATGACACCAGTATTTTAAAATTTCAAATAGTAGTACATTGGAACCCATTGAAGGAGAACTTCCCTGGGTGCAGAATTACAACTGTTTTGATAAACTGCTCACTATATACATTAAAGATACCAATCCAAAAAAGTAACTAGTTAAATCCTCTTAGTAAAATGAGAACAATAAGAAAGAGTGACTCAGTACTCCAGAAACAACAACCAAACTAAGAATGCACCCTAAACATCCCAGATGAAATTATGCGCATGACCATCCCTCCTGGGCATGGCAGTTGACCCAGAGAACTCATGATTATAGTCACTTACAACACAATGGCCTGGACTTCCTGTTCTGGGAACATTATTTTAAATGTTTTTTCGCTGCAAACGCACATGTTCATCTCTGCTATAAGAAGCCTTGATGATAGAGTTGTCAAATCAATGCATGTTGACTCCATGGGCCTCATTTATGAGGCTGTGCGTCACTTTTATGCCGCCGGTGAGTCACTTTCTGTGATGCACCAGTGAAGTAAAAAATCCGCCTTGTTGCACCATATTTACAAAGTGACGCATCTATGTAGATGCGTCACTTTGTATACCCCTGTGCCACATTATACCTGCACCAGGTATAATGTATGCAAGGGGGGCGTTTTGACGCAAGAAAGGATCATGGAAGTGACGCAGTGAAATCAATAAGATTTCACTGTGCCATTTCTTGGCCGCTAATGCGTCAAAATCTTACGCCTGCTTCATGGCAGGCGTAAGACTGACGCAGGCACTAACAACATGGGACTTGCCCATGTGAAAGTACACATTGCTGGAGTTGCGTCACTTTTTTGACACACTCCAGCAATGCGTCACTTTTGCGCCTACAGATACGTCAGAAATACTGACGTATCTGTAACTCCTTGCGACATGATGCGTCATATTATAAATATGACACATAATCATGATGCAAGGAGTGCGCACTGAGAAGTGACGCATCGCTGCTTTCCCGCAGCGATGCCTCATTTCTCATAAATGAGGCCCCATATTTCTAGAGCTCACCTTTTAACAAGTCATTTTATCAAGTGATTGATGGCCGCCTGTACTAAACCCAAGTTGCGAAAACATGTACCACAGGCAATTAATAGGGCAAGTGGAGCTATGGGTCTGATTTGGCTTAAAGAGTACAAACCAATCTATGAAAATGTTTGGTATGTATATTGTGCAATAAACGTAATGTAAACATATGACACAATCTCTTAAACATTCAAAACAAATGTATTTCACTAGCATGCTGAAGCGTTCCACCGCAGTACATCTGCATAGACAGACATTTATTAAAAGTGATAGTTTTTAGAAACATCCTCAGAGGCAATGTTGTTAGTGAACTTCAGTAGTCATGTGAGCCCTAAACCAGGCCTAGATTTTCATATTTCATTTAGTAGAATGTAATGTTGGTCTGTCTATGAGAGGTGCTTTGCCTAGCATCACACAATTTGGACAAGCAGGGAAGCCATTATTGATTCCAGGGTTTCTGTTTTCACATTTTGAAATGTAGCCAGCAAATGGATATCTCTGTCTCTCGCTTTCTCTCTCCCATTTACATCAATGGTCACTTTTTTGTCATTCATGTTTGACTCATGATGGGAAAAACTGATACAGAGATAGTAGACCTGACTCAGGCCCCCCTGGCCCAACTACCAAACTAATAATTCATTAATTTTGGTGGATGTCACACCCCAAACACCTTCCCCAAAGCTAAGCCCCTGAAGACAGACACGCTTCTGAAATAAAATATATTGCACATCGGGGGGTCTTACAAGAGAGGAAGTGAAATCTCCTATGTAGCTATGGGTGATTCATACCTAGCGGTATTAACCATGAAAAAGTGCATTCACTCTAGCTGCTCAAATATTTAATGTTATTCTTATCCTACGGGATTGACCCTGGAAGCATGACCATCATCCTTCCTGAGATTTAAACAGGTGGCTTTTAGTTCTATGTGCAGGGACTCTTCATTAAATGTGAGCGCTACTCTACGCACTAGTTCAGGCTTGCTACATTCCAGTCACATTTTCCCACTTCCATACCTGAAAAGGTAGGTTACCAAAGTCTGAGCATGTTATTGACTCGGGTAAGAACTTTGGTGCAGCGTATTAGGTTCTTGCTGTTTTATATAACAACACACTATGGATCCAAGTGCCTATGCGAATGCGCAGATGTTTAAAGAATGTGATCTGTGCCACTAAGAAAACATGGCACCTAAAGGAAGAACTGTTGTTCCTCTGAGCTTGCTGAGGAAGTGAAATTACTCAATCTCCCCTCCTCCAACTCTCCCAACCTACTGTTGCTGTTAATCAGATAAGAAATGGCATACTGAGGTCCATGTTATAAAGGAAAGAGAGTACCCTCTGGACCCAAGGGAACTGGGTAGAGTAAAACAAAGAATTTTTGAGTATTCCCTGGGTTATTAATTGTTGTTTAGAGAGACACGATGTCCCTATGTAAATAGAAGGGGGCTATCATTCACACATTCACAATCAATTACCCGTATATATAGAATTAGTATATTGCATCCCAACTAGTAGTAGAACCACAAAAGCAAAAAATAATTTGGCATAGAACAATTAATAAAATTATTAAATCTTTTTTATTTATTTAAAAAAAGGCATAAGTATTTATACTCAGACGATATGATCATACACGTTCCACTTTTTAATACAGTGCCTAATGCTCATTTGTTTCACATTACAGATGCACACAATTTTAATAGGACTAAGTTAAAAACATGTAACAACACAGTTCATAAAAATTATAATGATAAAAAGCCCTTATTTGGGGTGTCGACGCGTTTCGGTGAATAAGGCACATGGCCCCACCTTCTTCAGGACAATTAACATAACATGGATCTAAGCATATTTAAGTCCGTATTCATTATTAACTTCGGATACGTTCTGAGGTTCATCTCTTCATGATACAGGAAGGCTAGCCTCATATGCCCCAAAAAAGCTTGGTACATGGTCCCTCTCATGGTCTGAGAAAGAGTAATTAGTGAAAGCACCAACGAATCCTTACCTAGCGTTGACCTTGTAAAGCGCTCTGTTGTCTTTCTGCTAGGTTTGTTTTAAACCACCCACATCTGCAATGTCATACTGCCGTTCATTGCCTGAAGAGGTTACCTGCTCTCCTCCAGTGTACAGCGCCTAAAGTTTAATAGTTTTCTGGTGAGGTAGGTAAATTACTTCTGCCATATTGAATTACATTTACCGCCCAAAAACGTGAACATTTGCAAATGATTATACCGACCCAACATAAGTCTACAGATAGAAAAACATAATAGGTGCATTGCGTACCAAGACATCTCACATTAGTAATGGCCACATTAGCAATGATCAAATGAGTTTTACCCTCCATCAGTACCTTCAGCTTTGAAGAGTATTACAATATGTTGCATCTTAGAGTAATCAGGTATTTTTTTTAATGCATTAGGGTTGTTGTCACCGTCTTCTGGTGCACTTGCTGCAATCCAAGAAGATCAGGATTCTCTGTGCCCCAGCTCTGCTTTTCCCTTTGCTGGAAGGCAAACAGGCCCACCTTTTTTTTCTCCTGTCTTACTCAATTCTGCAATCACCGTACCTTTCTTGTCCACCATCACTGTTTTTTTGTGTCTGTAAATCCTGTGCACAGTTCTTCAAGGAGAATCTTTAGGTGAAAGAACTTTGTTAATTTAGAGCCTCTGTAAGGCGCTGGTCATCTGGAAATCTCAAAAGTCTGAATGCACAGGTGTTTGCAGCATTCTCTAGGTATTCCAACTGGCTCTCCAGCCGTATCACATGGGAAACATCCTTTACGACGCAATTTTTACCACGCAGTGCCTTTACAACGCAGGTTTTTCAACGCAAGTCATTACAACGAATTGCGCTGGGGGCGCTCTAAGATAGGTAATAGTTTAATTTACTATCCAACACCTTCCCTACTGAGTTGGAATAGTAAATTAAACTATTCACTATCCAGCACCCCCCAACGCAAGTCGTTACAACGACTTGCGTTGAAAAACCTGCGTTGTAAAAGCATGCGTGGTAAAAGTATGCGTTGTAACAACGTACATCCGTATCACATAGTGTTCTGTTCCTCGCACAATACACTTTTAACCCAAAAGATTGGAAGAAATTGAGCCTTCAACACAGGAGAAACAATTATGAGGACCAGCCTGCAACAGTTTTCCACCATACTGAAATCCCTTCCAACTTCCCACCAGAACCTCATAGTCTCATCAGCCTATAATTATGTAGTCAATGAGTAATACAGAAAATAATTATGTAACTATGAATCCTGCAAGCGCCACACATCATGCCACTACTAGGCCGCCGAATACACACACCACTCTTAAACTTGTGTAATTCCTTACCCTCAGTCTGCAAATTTGCTACCTCAAGTTCCAAGATAGCAACCCTGACTGTTGCATTTTGAACAACAGCCTCTGTTTGTGACAGCCATTTTCCTATTGCTGCCAGCATGCATTCCGTTGCAGTTATTTTACTTTCTGTAGACGTAAAGCTGTTTTGGAGTTTCCTCAGTGCTGCAAGAATAGGTGACATAGTGCGCGAGAAGCCGCATCCCCAATTTCTTTATCTCCACCCTCAGAAGTTTCAGCCATGTCTGATGAGACATGTAGGATCTCGTTGAAGAAATCCTGTTTCTCCCTCTTTTTCGCACCTTTATTTTCCCTTGAGCTACATAGTTAGGGCCCAAGGTGGAGCTATCCATTCTGGCTTAAACAGAAAATCCCTGTACCCCATTCCTGTGGTGAGTATTCATCTAATGCACACACCTGCCATGGGCCCCTTAAGCACAAGCACAAGCACCACTGGTAGCAGCTCTTGTATTGATTCATGTTGATAAGATATTGCTGGTGTGGCTGCCCACGTATGGCCAAAATACACAAGCCTGGCGAAGTTTGCTGCACGGGTAACATTTTTTTTGGCATGAATGAATATTACAAGATTGCCCCATGAAGGACATTTGATAATATACCCGAAATTCATTAGAGAATGGAGAAATGAATGTAATTGATTTTAGAGTGACACATTTCATTTGGAAAACAAAATTCATCGATTGAATTACAAAGGATTAAACGATTATTTATATCAAATAAATAATCTTTTTTTTGCAAAAATATTGAATATGAAGGGAGTCTAAATGTTATGAATATTGCAATAAGCGGAGAATCTTACCAGAATTGGGACATTGCTTCGAGTGGTCAGTGGGACTCTCCCCATATTGCACACCTTAACCAGACAAATATTGAATGAACCTGAAAAGAAACAGGATTAGCGAAATGAAGGACACGCATTGGAGTTCTTAGGGGTGAAAGCTTAAAGCATGTCACTCAGAGCAATTCCTGAAAACTAAACATACAAACAATTAGTGTCTTAAATATAAGTGTATACCAGTATATCTCTCTATGATTGGATACCTACCTTAAGGGCTGCCATTACCCTTTTTCTCTACTTGACCTCAACAAAGCTGGAAAGATAGTAACCCGTGGCGTAGTTCACTTAGTAGCGCAATGCTTAGCTAAGCGAAGTGCACTGATTGCACAGTGCCGGATGCTTGTCCGCACTGTGCAATCAGTGCAAACCGCATCTTGCACAGTGCAAGTGGTCGTTTTCTGCAGCTCAAGTAGATTTCTACTCGAGTTGCTTTCTCAACACGGACTGGTAGTTTCTCATCGCGATCAAACGCGACCACTTGCAATGAGAAACCTGACATCCCCGCATTGAGAATCTCACCGGGAGGTTTATTTTCCACGCTCGCGATCGGCAACTTAATGTTGCTGATCGTAAACAAGGAAAAAGTTTCGCGGGGATGTCATTTTGCTCGCCCGCGGTAGCCAACTTGACATTGAGGACCGCGAGCAAGCAAAAAATGACCACTGCACTACGCTACGCATGTTTGCCCTGTGCTACGTGCAATTCGTGTAGTGCAAAGTAGCGCAGACTTCACAAACTATGCGAGCGTAGAGTAGTACTTCCACCAGGGTTAAAAGATAGTCAATATAGTTACCATCTGTCTGTTCCCTGAGCTGCAAGACTGTATGCTTACTAGAGCTCTTATATCTTAAATATGATATTTCTAAACATATATGCCTTGATCTTTTTTTAGTGTCCGCTGTTACTTCAAAGGGTCGTTAGTAGAATATAACCCCAGTGTAAACAGGTCAGATAAATCTTCAAGAGAATAGTCAGAAGTTTGGAAAATTCCTATGTGAAACCTTGATGTAATGTACCTAATTCTTAGCAATTCATAGTTTTCAAGAGAATAGTTTAATCAACAATGTAATTTCTGAACAGTTCCCTGTGATGCAGTAGTCCATGGCAACTATCCTTGTAGCCTAGCAGCAGCAACATCGTAGCATGATTGATTAGCAAAGGACACTGTCAACCATGAGGAATTAATGGTGCTTTCAAATGATACAAGCTTTAGTGACTTGTGTGTGACAGAAACCTGGCTGCACACATGCCAACAGTGGGACCACGTTTAGTGCCAACAGAACCAGCCAATGCTACATCACCTACTTCTCCTACAGACCGTATTATGTAGAAAGTCAGAAAATGTACTTTGGTGATTTCTCTGAACATGATATGTATGCAGGGAACACCAATAGACTGCAGATACTTACTTTGTTGCACACGTTGGAGCTGTCTTGCAGAGCCATACTGCCAAAGTAATAAGGATGATATAAAGCCAGGGAAGCCGGAAAACTACTACCCAAAGACAGCAGGAAATATGACTTATACCTACGCTGTCGTGCCAGTGGCATGGATTATCAGCCTGATTCATCATTCTCCCGTTTTGCGAGCCCCTAATAGCGATTCATAAGGAATCGCTATTAAGGACTTGCAAAACGGGATTCATGTAGGAATTGCAAAACATTTTGCGATTCCTACATGTTCCTTATTTGCGATTAGCAAATTGCTAATCGCAAATAAGGAATAACTCCCCATTCATTCCTATGGGCCTAAAGGACGCCCCCCTCCAGCCTACTTAAACGAGCTGACTACAAGCTCGAGTAGATACTAAACTCCTGAGGCACAGCCGGGAGGTCTTGTTGCTAAATTCGCCATTTTTAAATATTTTGTTTGTTTGAGCTGATTTTTAAAACTCACCAGTCTCCCCTCTTTGTTCCCTGTTGGGGCACTTGCTCTCACTCCACCACATCCGCGCAGCAGAGATAAACGCTGCCGCGGAATCACAAGTTTGTTTGCCGCCATCAGCGAGTGAGCCGGGCCTTAGGCCACGCCCACTCTGCCGAGGCCACGCCCCCTCCAGCCTACTTAACGAGCTGACTACAAGCTCGAGTAGATACTAAACTCCTGAGGCACAGCCGGGAGGTCTTGTTGCTAAATTCGCAATTTTTAAATATTTTGTTTGTTTGAGCTGATTTTTAAAACTCACCAGTCTCCCCTCTTTGTTCCCTGTTGGGGCACTTGCTCTCACTCCACCACATCTGCGCAGCAGAGATAAACGCTGCCGCGGAATCACAAGTTTGTTTGCCGCCATCAGCGAGTGAGCCGGGCCTTAGGCCACGCCCACTCTGCCGAGGCCACGCCCCCAACTTGCTACAAATAATGTGCATTCCACATCCGCGCAGCGGACGGGCGCAGCGGGCGCGCCGTCAGCGCGAAGGCAAGCCCGTCTGGGCCCGTCCGGGCCCAGCCGGACCCAGGCCCAGTCACTCTGCCCGTTTCCTCCAATGACCGAGTGGTCTATACGAGAGATAGGCTTCTAGCACTTCACTCGGCAAAAAATCCGGAGTGTAGCTACATCCACGCAGGAGGTAAACCTTACACCAAGTGTGACCTATGTAACCCTGATATCAGCACCGTAGGCATGTCTGGCCTACAGCTGGGCCCCCTCAACTGTCGGTCCCTCCCTAAGCATGCTCATGAAATCAACTTGCTGATTCAGGATCATGGTTTTGACATTTTGTTTCTCACAGAAACTTGGCTTACTGCTTGGTCAGATGCTGATATTGTTAATGCCTTACCCCCAGGATATTTAATTCAAACTTTACACAGACCCCTTGGCAGAGGGGGCGGCCTTGCGATTATCCACAGAGAATACCTCACTTGCAGGTCTAGTAATGCCAACATTGAAGACTGTGAAAGCTGCCACTTTGCTCTTCAAATATCCCCCGCACACTCCCTTTCGGGGCTGCTGATTTATCGTCCGCCAGGAACCCCAGGGAAATTCCCAAGTGCTCTTGTTGACACTGTTTGTCAGATAGCAACCTCCTCTCCCAACTTCCTTATTGTGGGAGACCTTAATCTCCACCTTTCAGACCCCAAAGATCTAACCGCGTCTGAACTTCTTCTCAACCTTATGTCCTTCGACATTCGGTTAGTTAATACAGGACCTACCCACGGCAAGGGGCACCTCCTGGACCCGGTCTTTACCAATATCACAGACATTACCACTAGCTCCCCCCTTCCCCTTCCTTGGACAGACCACTTTTTAATACCCATTTCTTGGCATCTATTCATTCCATCCATTCAACAAACCAAAACCTGGGTCACCGACTGTCGCTGGCACAAACTTGTGCCAGACGAATGGACCACCATTCTCAGGGCATCTCTCCCCTCCCCAATTCCAGACCCAGCCAACGCTGATAAACAGTTCAACTCATGGCTCACCTCATCACTGGACAAACGTCTTCCCAAAACCACCACCCTCAGACGTATCAAAAGAGTGAGCTCTGCCCCCTGGTACACTCCTGAGCTTAATATTTTACGGAAGGAGTGTAAAAGAACCGAGCGCTTCTGGAGGAAGGATAAGTCGACAATTAAGAAGGATGCCTTCCATACCTCCCTAAGAAATTACAAGCTCTCTCTTCGCAATACTAAAAGCGTATTCTTTCAGGAAAGGATAGAAAACTCCTCGTGCTCCAGCAAAGAAACTTTTATCATTTTAAAAGAATTGCTTAAAGCCCCAAACCACGGACCAAAGACTCCTCCAGACCCTAAGGCAGATGAAGAAAAATGCCTTAAATTGTAAAAATTATTCGAGGAGAAGGTTCAGAAAATCCTTGCCTCCATCCCACCCAATGAGTTCAGCGAGGAAGAAGGTATCAATACGAACCCCACCTCTCCCCGTTTAACTTCTTTGGGTCCAGTAACTGCCGAAGAGGTTGCAACCACGCTAGACTCTATCAAAAGTGGATCCCCTAGGGACCCTGTTCCGCTACGTATCCTTAAGAAAGTTGCCCCTACCATTGTCCCCCCACTCACCAATCTCATAAACGCTTCACTGCTACAGGGAAAAGTTCCCTCCAGCTGGAAGGCGGCCGTCGTCAAGGCGCTATTGAAAAAACCTTCTCTGGACCCCATGGACTTGGCCAACTACAGGCCAATCTCTCTTCTCCCCGGAACCAGTAAAATTGCTGAAAAGCTAGTGAACAAAAAACTCTCGCAGTATCTGGAAACCAACAATCTGCTTAGATACTCGCAGACTGGATTCCGGTCAGGGCAGGGTACGGACATCGCTCTTCTCGCAGCGGTGGAGGAGGCCAGAGCACTTTTGGACGCAGGAGGGTCAGTGGCAGTGATCCTCCTGGACCTCAGTGCGGCATTCGATACCGTTAACCATCAGGTCCTAATCCAACGACTTAAGAACGTCGGTGTGGAGAGCACTGCGCTGACCTGGCTTTCCTCCTTCCTTGGCCAGCGCTCCTTTCAGGTTTGGGAGAATGACACTCGTTCCCCCGATACCCCCCTCCAATGCGGCGTGCCCCAGGGCTCATCCCTAAGCCCGACATTATTTAATATCTACATGTCCCTATTGGAGGAGGTTGTCAACCCGTTCGGAGTGAGTATCATCAGCTACGCTGATGACACTCAATTAGTGGTGTCCCTATCCCACCCGAACCAAGCACCATCTGATCTATACAACTGTCTGGCAGAAATACAAGAATGGATGAATAGCTCACCTTTGAAACTTAACGGCTCAAAGACAGATATTCTCCTCCTGGGCCAGAAGGGGCTTTCCCTTTCTCAGAACATCTGGCCCCCCTGCTTGGGTGAACCCCCTGCTCCTAAGTCGGAGATCAAGAGCCTAGGAATTTGGCTTGAAAAAGACCTATCTTTTAAGACGCAAGCCAATAAAATCGCGGGTACTTGTTTCGGGCTCCTCATATCGATCAGGAAGATTCTGCCCCTACTTCCCCTGGCCTCTCAGAAACTGCTAATCCAAGGCCTTATTTTATCAAGGCTGGATTACAGTAACACCATCTACCTAGGCGCTCCTGAGGCAACCCTTAACAAATTACAAAGGATCCAGAACGCCGCAGCCCGGATCCTTACCAATACCCCGGTCAGATCCTCGGCCAAACCTGCCCTGAAACTCCTTCACTGGCTCCCAGTGAGAGAGCGAGTGAAGTTCAAGGCTCTCTGTCTGTCTCACAGACTTCTACAAGATAAAGGCCCCCCTATTTTAAGAAAATTCATCAGGCCTTACAAAGCTCCAAGATCCCTCCGTTCGGATCAGGAATACCTTATCACCGTCCCCAGAATTAAGACGGTGCGCACGGGTGGACGGCGCTTTTCTGTTAATACTGCCCGCCTCTGGAATTCCCTTCCCCGGGACCTTAGGACGGAACCAGACTACCTGCGATTCAGGAAGCGGCTGAAAACGCATCTCTTCCCCTGATCTACCTTCCCCTTCTGCCCCGTTTGACCTTCAGTTGTTTGGATCTTAGCGCTGGGATACTTACGGGTGACTACGCGCTTTATAAAAAATAATAATAATAATAATAATTCCTTATTTGCGAATAGCAATTTGCTAATCGCAAATAAGATAGCGATTTCAAGGGTGCCAGGGGTGTCCAAAGGACACCCTGTAGCACCCCTGAAATGTAATCTACATTGGTGTTGCGCACACACATGTCCAAAGGACATGTGTGTGTGTAACATGCAACTTAGAAAAATGCATTTAAATGCATTTTTCTAAGTTTTCGCTATTTACCACGAGGTTTGACCTCGCGGTAAATAGCGGCCCAAAATAGCGATTTCGGTATTTTAAAATGGTTCATGAATTGCATTTAAGGAATCTCAAATAGAGATTCCTTAAATGCAATTCCTCGCAAATATGCGAATTCTTTAATAGCGAATTTTGCATTTGGGATGATGAATCCCAAATGCAAAAATTGCACTCGCAAAGGGCCAGATTCTCAGAATCTGGCCCTTTGCGAGCGCAATTAAGCTTGACGAATCAGGCTGATAGCTCTTTAGAATTTACTGAACCAAAAGGCCGAGGATTAAAGGAAGCAAATTCCTTTTCCTGCATTCTTAAAGGCAGCAGAGCCATTGCTTAATGGCGTGGGAAAACCTTCAAGCTATTCCCATTCTCCAAAAGCAGGAGCCTGAAAACAGAGACCTTTGTTTACAGACTAGATGTTCTTACATACCACAACACACCACAAACGAAGATTTAGTGGTTCAGACATCTTCAGTAAAGAAAGAAAAAACAGATTAATTTCCCATTGTGCACCCTTACCATGAAATTAAGACATTGGACATAATGGGGGTCAAGATGTTTACCTGTAGAAGATTCTGTTACAGCATCGAATCACAAACTTGCTAGAACATATGATAGCTCCTGAACAACAGTTGGGTTGTTTTAGGACCATCTCTAGGCACAATAGACATAGTTGCCAGGTCAATGGGAGATGGGACCTGTCCTAAGGAAACCTATTGCATGTATGCAACATGATTCTATAAAGAAATGTAGGCCCAAGTGTACAACTAGCCTTTTGATGTTGAAAGTTTAGGAAAATACACATAATTTCCTTAAATTATTGAAACAAAGGTGAACAGCAAAATCCTTAGGGTTGCCATTCCCTGCCTCTCTGTTTGACTAAACCTACTGGATGGTTAAGCTGCAAGCATGAGTCACCTACTATATATTACTAGAGTCATCTTGGGCCATATGTATCAAGGTACCAATTTGCGATTCTGTAATAGCGATTTTTAAGAAATCGCTATTTCAGAATCGCAAATTGGTATGTATCAAGAAAATCGCAATTTTTTAGCGATTTCTTGATATTCCTTAATTAAGGAATACTTTCTCATTCATTTCTATGGGCCAGGAGGCCCATAGGAAGGAATGGGAATTTATTCTCAATTTGCGATTCGCAATTTGCTAATCGCAAATTGAGAATAATTTCAAGGGTGCAGGAGTGTCCAAAGGACACCCTGTTGCACCCCTGAAATAAGCATGGGTGCACATGTGGTGCACATACATGCCCTAAGGACATGTATGTGCGTCACATGGCACTTTGAAGAATGCCAAAATGGGCATTTTTCAAGAAATTCGCAAATTACCACCAACTTGAAGTTGGTGGTAGTTTGTGATTCCTTAGGGACAAATTGCAATTTTTTTTAGCTTCATACATTGCATTTAAGGAATCGCAAAATTTACGATTCCTTAAATGCAATTGCAAAATAAGGTATCGCAAATTTTGCGATTCCTTGTTTTGCACCGGATTTTCATTCATACATCCCATTTAGCAAATTCGCATTGGCAAAGGCCGAAATTCTGCGAATCTCTGCCTTTGCGAATGCGAATTTGCATGATACATATGGCCCTTAATTCATTACCACAGACCAGATATTGCATCTTTACAAAGAAAGAAATTCTTCCAGAGGGCAACCGCAACAATAATTCTTTTCAGCATACACTCTTGACTATGACAAAGCTGATTTGGAGCTTTGATTTGCAACAGTAAATTCTCTGGTGGGGAGCTGGATTCCGGTTTCTTTCACACATGAATGGAGATCACCCAGGATCAGTGGGGTCTGCACATTATAAAACTGTGTAGATACTTGCTCAGAGAAGTTCCGTCTCTACTTGTTCACTCCAGCACTAAAGATCCAGTGGTTCACAAGCTCATGAGTACTACGCCCAGGTTGGGTTACTTTACAGTCAGTGCATAAATACCAGTCCAATGGTCTGGTCAGAGAACCAAACAATATTGAACCTTGCTCAGGGTCAGATATACTAAAGTTGCAGGAATGAGAATCCATCACAAAATGTTATCAGAAATGAGTGCTAATGGCAATGACTGAATGGGGCTAGAAAATGTATTCATCACTAAACAGCACACACCATCACTTTGGACATAGGGAATGACCTGAAGAACAGTACTGATCTGTTTGAGTCACGGTTCCTATCATATAGCACTTAAATAATAGTGAACTCAGTCCCAGTAGCTTTCGACTGTCAGTCCTATTGGGCACATTAGTTCAAGTGAATTTCCATATAGAAAGTGAAGGAGCAAATAGTAAGTGGTCTGGATGCAGCTATTCTAGCTGCATTACTGCTGGACTGTGGGTCTTTACACATTCAAACATCTTGAAGAAAGTTGTATGAAATTTGTTGAGCAGAGGAGCGTTAGATATAGTGTCTCATTGAAAGACGCGGAAAGTGTTTTACTCATGATACTAGTTCTAAAAAAGGGGATGTATTACAGCTGATGCCGAGTCCATATTTGAAAAAAAATGCTTGTCCGGTACACTTCAGCAGATTTACTGTTCCTTTTGCAACCTTCTTACGTATATACCATGTTTCTTTCTAATAGAAAACCCTGCATTCGTATAAAAACCGTGCAGGTGATACTTTACAAATGTAAGTTTCCTAAGAGTTTCTTTCTCACATAATATATATTGCTGCATTTATAGTCATATATGCTTGTTTTTAGATGCAATATAGGCAGTAAGTGATCGTTCATTTGATGAAGAAATGTAATCTAGTCTCACAATTCAGGTGTCATGGGTGCTATATTTTTAATTTTAAAATCAGTCTGGATTCCAACTGAAATAAGTTCAGCCCCTACTTTCTACCACTAATACATGTTGAAAGGTGTTCTAACGCAATATAAAGTTTTTAATATCAACCTACAACACCAATGGCAGAATATCGGCTACCACTGTATCCTTAAGAAAAGTATAGATAAATATAGTTAAGTATCTAGGAAAGTGTCAGTAACCATGTGTGGCCTGTATATCACAGGGCTCTTGCCACAGTAGAGGGAGATACTCCCTAATTACGGTTGGGTCCCTGCCATGATTATGTTCTGCCCCTGTCTGCCATGAAAGGCATAGCAGTTCCGGGCAGAAGAATGTAAAAACAAATATCCCTGCCTGGCAGGAATAAATGTCCTTGAATATCTGGGACATTTTTAGTTTGTTTTTCAGTATCACACCCCTGCTTCAGAACATTTTGCTGAAAGCCTATGTATGTATACATTTGTTTTAATGGTAAACTTAATCCAAAGGTAGTGCTGTACATGGTCAAGGACAAGCATAAGTCAATAGGGCAGAGGAAAGAAAGCTGGGTTGTGGATGGATAATGCATTGCTATGTAGTATTCTTGAAAGAGGTGAGTCTTCAACTCTTTCTTAAGTTGGAGCTGCATTGGGGCAGTCCTTTTGGATACGGGGATTTTGTTCAGATCCTCGGTACATAAATAGAAAAGTTCTGCTATCTTATTTTTTTTCCACACTTTGTCTGCAGTCTGATGGTGTCCTAGATGTGAGTGTCTAGAGATCCACCAGAGATGGTGAGCTTGTTGGCAAGATAAGAGCTGGTGCCGTTTGTGATAGCTTTGTAAATAATGCAGCTGGGTGTGAAGGTGGTGCGGCCGGCAAGCAGACCCAATGGAGGATTGGTCTGATGTGACCATATTTCTTCTGGCCCTAGGTGAGATGTGCTGTGTCATGTGGGATGCTGCGAGGCCATGAAGTAGGGCATTTCCATCATCCAGAAGCAAGAGTATGAGGACTTGAACAGCTTTGAAAAGCTGTTCTGAAGTCACTTTTTGGGATTAATGGTTTGGCTTTATTTTAAAGAGAGAACAGGTACAAGGCTGACATTGTGATATTTAAGATGTGTGTTCATTGAGGGTGGTGTCAAGGGTGAATCAAAGTGACTTGGCATTCAGTGAAAGTTGGGGTTTGAAGCTGTCGAAGTTCATATCATTGAGTCAGGTTTGTACTGCATCTTGTATATTGTTCATGGAAAATAAGAGGAATTCTGGCTTGGTTGCCTTGAGATTCAGGTGGGCACTGGACATCCATGGCTAGATGATTATGCAAACAGTGTTTGTGGTATTGGATGTCTGAAGCAGAAGAGATTGAGTTGTATATCATTAGCATATTGATGAATCTGGATGCTGTTAATCGTGAGGAGAACACCAATCTGCTCCAGGTAAAGGTTGAAGATGAATAGAGACAGTATGGAGCCGTGGAGGACTCCACAGGCAATGGCAATCTTTTGTGACCTGGCAGTACCTTGTAAAGAAACTGGTGTGGATTGGAAGGTAGGAGGAGAACCAGTGAAGAGTGGCCAATCCCATTCGAGATTCCGGGGTAGGATAGTCAACTGATTCAAAGGCAGCTTAGAGGTCCAGCAATATCAGGAGGCAATGGTCTTCATCCATGGTCACGGGAGCATTGTCTGTGATGTCTAAGTTCGAGGTCTGTATGCTGCAACACGATTTGATGACAGACTGATTGCCATGCAGGGATGGTTAGCATTGATATGATCTTTGACTTGAACATAGACAACCTTTTTAATGATCTTGCCAATGAATGGTAAGTGAATGATGGACTAGTAGGTGGCGATGTCAGTCAAGGCCTAGTGGAGGTTTCTTTAGTTGTATGAGAGTCTGGCATGCCTTGAGAGTTTCTGAGAAGATGCCTTGAGTGAGGATTCAAGATAGCCTGGCTGATGGGGGTTATGAACCCGAAACCGGTCCCAGGATGCTTGTTTCCAGTCCAGGGAAGACATGGCTTGGCAGTTCTGGCTGGACTGTTCCCATGAGGCACAGGGTCAGACTGATTTGCATATGGCCATGTCTGAACTGGGGTGGTGGAGTGAGCTAAAGAATGATGATAGATTAAACCCAGATCAGTTGACTGGGGGTGAGTGTTTGATTTGCTCAAACATCTCGTCCATCATCCCCTTTGGTATTGCTTTGAGTGAGGAAGGCATTGGCAGTTTTAAGTGGGGGTAAGACAACTTAACTAGCTAGAGCTTTGATTAAGGATGATGGTAAGACATCTTGTGGCTTTCATGGATCTGAGTATGTAAGCACGATTTTGAAAGATAGAACTTTGAAGGCTGACTTTTGTGGGATTCTATAGGAAGTGGTGTCCCTGAGATCCCCTTTTGCTCAGCTACAGAGCCACGAACCAGGTGTGCGAGCTAGCAATATGATCACCCCCACTAAACCTACAGCAGGGATATCGCCAATACAAAAAGGTAAAGGAGTCCTCCATTGTGGGCTTATTAACGCCAGATTCCTCTGTAAGTACAACATAGAATTTAAATTCCTACTGGAGGACAGAGGGACACATATTCTATCCATGGACCTCACCAGACACAAATCCGGAATTTGGGGACGCTTGCTCTGAGGAATATACCATTATGCAGGCACACAGAAAGGAAGGGTTGGGAGGCGGGATAGCGGCCATCTTCAGGCATTCTACAAAAGTAATGGCACTCTCCTGCCAAACTGTGAATTAAGGGCCCTTAATATTCAGCTGTATGCTACTAAAAATACCCTAGGGATATTATGCTATGGGCTCCCAGAGCCTGATTCCAATTTTGATCACAACTAAGTGAAATTTGTCAGCCCACTGCTCATCAAACATTCTAATTTGATTGTGCTTGGAGACTATAATTTTAGAGTAGACAACAGGGTCTGTCAAAAAAGCGACGGAATTACTCACCTCTATGGAATAAATAGGGCTTAATCACCATGTACAGGGTCCAACACATAGGCTGGGCCATACTCTGGACTTGGTGTTTGATAATACTAATATCATATACAAACCAAAAATAACACCTTAGGCTTAGTTCCCATGGCATCCAAGCAGGTGTTAATAGCATCCTTACTAAAGAAACTGTCTGTAAACCCTAAAGACTTTGCTAATTTTAGGGCTATTTCACTGCTGCTTTCTCCAATGAAAGCATTGGAAAGACATATCAATAAAATTATATTGTTATATCGACTCACATTGAGGCCAGTAATTGGCTCGACATTGCCCAATGTGTGTTTAGGCCTCATCATGGGAGAGAGACAGCTCTGGTCGCAGTCACTGATGATATCCGGATGACTTTGGACAGGCGCTAGCAAGAGATTCTGGCCCTTCTGGACCTGTCCACAGCATTCGATGCTGTGGATCACCCCATTCTGTTAAAGAGGTTAGAGGAAGCTGGTATAGCAGGAAAAGCCTTGGACTGATCCAGCTCATATCTATTTCGCCTTGAACAGGCAGTAAAACTCCCTCTTTTTTGATCCAGGTTCCTTGCATTAAAGCAAGAAGTTTTGCAGGGCTCTTCTCTCAGTCCCACCATGTTTAATGTATATATTCATCATCTCGTTAAACTCATAGGTGGGCTGGCAATAAACTGTATTAATAATGCAGGCGACACACAGTCGACTGTATCGTTCAACCCAGGCTCCATGGGCTCCCTTGACTCCTTTCACCAGTTCATGAAGAGAATATTTGACTGGCTTAGAAATGGATTGCTGCTGTTTTATGCTAGCAAGACGGAGACCATGCTCTGCCAAGTGAGGAGGGCAGGTGTCAGTCATCTAAATGATTTCTAGTGCACAGGAGAAGGGTCAATTCCTGTAGGGGCAGACTCCTTATGAGATCAGGGGGTACAACTAGACTCCACCCTCTCATTAATAGACCATGCAAAAAAGACATTCTTTTTCTGCTTTGCACTTATGAGTGCTCTACATAAAATCCTCCCACTTCTTCCAACCAGCTGGCAACCCTGCATCATCCATATTACTATCACATGCCGGATTGATTATTGTAAAGCCTTTTCATCTGCGCACTTGAGAAGACAGAATGTCTTTCATGAATTCAAGCTGTAGAAATGGAGTTCCTCCACCTCTACAGCCGTTGGCCCCTATTACAGGTTGACAGTGAAAGAGATAATTTATTTTAAAGTAGCATGCTTGATGCACAAGATGGTCAATGAGCGGGCATCCTGCATCCTGGCAGATAGGATTACTCCGAACCAACCACGCATATTACTTTGCTCAGCCTCTGTGCCAAAACTCCTAATTCCTAGGTACAAGAAAGTGAGAGCCAGAGGCAGAGCCTACTCAGTTCAGGGACCCAAACTGTGGAATAGTATCCCAAAACACATTTGATTGATGCAGGGCCATTTATCATTCAGGAAACTCCTGGAAAAGTGAATCTAGAAGCAGTAGTTTCCCCTCAGGGTGGTCAGGCTCATGTCTCGCTGCTCCAGGAGACCTGTGAGGTTGCAGTTGCGCTTAACAAATATTTTATAATAATAATAATAGTGGTGGGTTTAAGAATTAAAGCATGCTTTGTGGCATCTATGTGCTTTCAGATAGTCTGTATTTTATCACTGAAGAAGAGGTTGATGACATTGCACTTTTCTGTTGAATGGGCCATAGTGGATCCAGCAGAGGATTGACTAAGTGCTTGATTGTCTTTTAACAGAGTTCTGCTTCTGAGGATGGTTTACTTCATGGTGTTTGTAGAGTACTTTGCTCTGGCTGATGGGGCGAGCTGTCTCTGTTGAGCTGAGGGAAATCAGGATCAGGAATTCCTCTGAGTTCACCTTTTTCTTCCATTTTTCTTTCCTGTCTGTATTGATTTGTTCGTCAGCAAGATTTTTAAAGCACCAGGGTGCTGAAAGCTTGTGGTTAGGGCATTGATGTCAACATAGCTTTCTAAAAAAAATTCTGAAGTTGTTTAGAAGGGTGCTGGTGACGAACAGGAAGTTGAAAGCAATATTTTGTCAATGTAAAAGTCTTTGAAGGATCTGAAGGTTTGATCTTCTCTTTTATGTTAACTTAGCAGTTTTGTTGGTAGGACGCTTAGCATAGAGATAGGGATGGCAGAGTGGTCAGTCCAGTCCGGAGGTGTGGGTCATATGAATTGGATTGTTGGTGATATTGAGAGGACAAGATCGAGGTTGCTGTCTTTGGAGTGTGTTGGTTGTGTGATATGCTGTACCACTATTGAGTGTATCGATGATGTTGAAGACGGTGTCTCTTGTTTCTTTTGAACATTTGCTGTTTGGGAGGTTTAAATCACCCAAGAGAATGGTGTGGGCATGTCAGATGGGCCAGGTGGGGAAGATATCTGCAAATTCTTCAATGAAGACCTTGCACTGCCCAGGAGGCCTGTAGATGCGATCGGAGGTGCCAGTCAGAGTTGCAGAGAGTGGGTAATTGCATATCAGAAGTTCCATGGAGTTGTTACTTGCTAGCCTAGGATGCAGGACCAGGAAGAATTATGACAGCGATGAGTTTTTCCTTCTTATGTGATTGGTCCACATGATAGATGCTGTAGCATGTCGAAAGTAAAAGGTGATGTGGTGTCTTTTGCATGGAATACCCCAGAGCGAGGGTTGATGAGCATGAGTTGGAATTTGTGTTCTTTAGCTTGAGGGTGTGTGGTAGTTAGTGGGATGTTTACGATTGTTGGTCTATGTTGTGCAAAGTCTTCTTGAGTGTCTGTGTTTACATCTCAATGTGATTGTGGGGATGGATTGACAGTATGGGGTCCTGTGTGATGCACGTGATTTTATCTTTCCTTGTAACTTTCAATGTACCAGGGGGTTTGACCCAAGGACCAAATGAACAATATCCTTGTGTATGTCTGGGTTTTGGTGGGTGTGCCCGGGTGCTGGGATGCCCTAAAGAGTTAATTTGAAGTGAGTACAAGGAAAGAAGTGATGTCTATTCCTGTGCAGATGGATGATGGCAAATGCAGTAGGGTCACTTCCTGTGCAGATGGTTGGTGGGAAGTTAAGTCCTCTTGCTAGGCTTTTTCTTTAAAAGACCGTTATCCTAGATCTCGCCCTTGATTTACTTTGTAATAGCTTTCCTCTGTAGAACAGCTATATTGCTCTGTAAAGAACTTCTCTGTAACAACATATTAAATGAGATTAGTTTATTACCAGTGCATGTTATGTGTATACTCACTCTGAACACCATGGTCTGATGAGACAACAAGATTATTTGAGAAAGTCTGCGTACATAAACTGACCCCATCCATCATGACCTGGTGATTCACCGCAGTTATCTGATCAAAGAGAGTGCAGGAGCATGAGGATTAGCCAAGAATGGTATTTAAGTCTAAACATCCAGTTTACAGATTTCGTTTCTTGAGAAATTATTATGGTTCTTGAAAATGTCGACGGACCTTTGCCACTGAGTTAAAAAGGAACTAGGACGAAAGCATAAACTTTGCATGAATCAGCAATAGTGAGATTAAGGTCCAGTCGATGATGAGAGGTTGATGAAATTTCAACACCTTAATCTTAAAGGATTGGTATTGTTTCTGATGTCTTTATTCAGATTCATCGATTTTCAGAAATGTCAATATGAAAAAAGGCTGATTAGTTACAGAATAACTCAGTACGGAGTGTTCCATAAAGAACATGGTCACTAAACCAAATAAGGAACCTAATCTACTCTATTAGAACCCATGAAGAGTTCCTTTAGGAAAATAACAAGATTAAGAATATGAAAAGAACTACCCATAAAGAGTCGTACTAGAAACTCAACCAAGTTCTTTACAGACGCAGTAGCAACTGCTTTAAAAGAATGATCTCTGCTGTGGCATTGATACAGGGGATCTAAATAAAGGAAGAATAAATTCACCTTTAGCTGCACCTGTCTGTAACAAAAATAAAGAGTCCACTCTTCAGTAGAAGAGTCACGCAGGCAAGATAAAGAGATCTGGGTCAAAGTCTTCTAATCCGATTCTTCTCCTACTCTAACTAGCTAGGAACAGTCATTAATATATAACCACACAATAATGTATCAGTAAGGCATTAACTCTCCTCTCCCAATGAAACCCGCTCACCCTATGGTGTCAACTTCCAATGCTCCTTCTCCCAATTCCCATGGTATATATTCTCGTCGATATAAAATAGAACATTTCTCTCATGAGAACCTTCTTACCTAAGCTAAAAGATGCGCTGTATGTCCATTGTGAATACAAAGGAAGTCGAATATGATGAGGCAAAACTAGCACTATTATTCTGAAAGGCATTCATAAAATATATCTAAATCATTATTTATTCAAGTCATCACAGCAGCTCATTGTGTTAGGAAAATAACTTACCAAAGAGTGAAGTAGCTAAATAAGCATGGACATGAAGGCAGCATATTCTTAAGCAGGCTGCTAGGGCCAGGCAAAATGTTCTAAATAAAGTCTATTAAGCTATGAGCAAGAGTCAAAAGGAAAGGCCTTTTAGGCCCAACTAAAGAGGCACCAAAAAAATGTAATCTATATTATTTCACATATTTTTAAGTACTACTCATTTTTCCTAAATATGATTAATCTAAGAATCATTTTCTGCACAGTGTATTGCGTCTCATTTTCCAAGTGAAATCATTTCTACAGCAGTTTAAACGCATTTTAAAGTACAATTCTAACATAGCCTATGAGTCAAACCTTTTTTTAAAGTAATTTACCTCCAAAATGCCTCGTACCTATTAAATAATTGCTATTCACCGCTCCTCCTACGTTCAGGTTTTGTAGTTGTGAGAGTATTTGCCACCAAATTCAATGCACCGTTTTCCCACTCAATACATTATTTCTGTTTGTGTTGTTTTTGCTATAATGTTGCCCCTTGGTGAAAGCTGGACTGACCTTTGACAATATGTGGCATAAAATAGCCAGTTGGAAGCTTAAAGGAATCATGTTTGAGCTTGTTACCTCTTATCCATGTATACAGTGATGCAAATTAACCTGTTCTGCACAATGTGCTTGTGCATCATTTTAAATGTCAGTAGCCATGCTGTAGTATTAGGCTTATTTCGATATTTTATTCAGTAATGACATTTTCAACAAACTAACTTATTTTCACCTGCCAAATCGCATGTATGCACTGTTGGGGGTGTCTTAGTCATCAGTGCTACTTTTCAAATGTCGCGGTGGCTGCTCACCGAGCTCGGTATGGGAGATCAAACGTGGGTTTCTTCTCATTTTCATGCTCTCTGCTGTACACACCACAGGAGGGCATCCTAGCGCTGCCGCAAAAGATGTGATGCAGTTGAGAAAACACTCTCACCTCACCTCTATTTATTGCATCTCAAAGGGGAAGTTACAGATTGAGCTTCTTACGCCTTGTGCTACCCCCAAAGGGAGGTCACACGATATACTCCTTACACCAGGCTGGTTCAAAATGGAGAGGTGGGTCGGAGACCTGCAGAAGGGTTTGTAATAATTCCTTCATTGGATGGACACAGAGCGTAGAGTCGTAGCATGCCATTTACCAGGCAAGTTATGTGGTTGTCAGTATTTTCTTTTGTGGCTAAGATCGATAGAACTATTTACATTAGTCTTCGTTTCTTTGAAAGTCATTTCTGCAATCTAAAATGGACACATTCACGGTAGGTATCGAACTATGTTGGAAGGGCCTACAGCTAACCATCTGTATTTGAGTTTTTGTACCGTGCTGAATTGTCCAAGCCTTAAAGTGAGAGAAAACGAGAAGGCTGCAAATGGATAAGAGGTAGGTGTTCAGCTCCACAAATGTGCACACATACATTGAGCGCAGACTTTATACTGCATAGGCTTATTGCATTGGGGGTTCAGCCTTGGCATTTCACGAGGGCAAATCAAAGTAAATGGCCTTAACATAGGCAGCCAAGTTTTTGAACGCTATTAGTGTAACCTTTAGATAACTTTATACTAACCACTGACTTGGGTCTTGCTGTTGGTGAGAGACAATGGTATATTGTGGGTGGGAGGGAATTAGAATATGACCTTTTCTCATCCCCACACAATTTTTAACGGTGTTTCAGTTCAAAGCGTTGGTTTGACACAGGCACACTTCAGCTGCCTGCCACCTGCTAGAATGAGACGCACACCCACTGGGGGTGGGCAGGATTGTGTGTGGCCTGCTAGCCACCGGAGCTCAAACTTGTGAGGGTCCCAAGGGACCAACCAGTCCTTGTGTGCTTCAGTGTTGGTTGATCCACAGTTGCCTCACCGGGCCATAAAAGAGCAGTGAAAAACACTTCTTGTGAAGCAGACCAGTTGACTTATTGTATCTGGTCTGATACTAGTGTTGGTAAAGATTCTTTGTAGTAACTGAAAAGTGAGTGGTATTGCTAACTTATACCCACTGTGAACTGAGAAACCCGGAAAGAGAACTCTCCAGAGGAAGACTTGCTCTTTGATGCTTAGATGCTTTGATGCAGGTGTCTTGTTGGTACTACTAGCTCTTAACTATGCCTGGGCGTAGTTCGTGGAGTTCCGCTAAGTGGAACTCTGCGAAGTGCAAAAAAACTCAGAGCAGCGGAGTACGTTAAATAAATGCAATTCGCCGTGATTTTCAGTGCCAGTTGCTTGTCTGCACTGTTCAATCATCGCGAACGGCAAAATGTACAGCGCAAGCGGGCACTGCTTCCTTTCTGCCACTAGAGTAGATTTTTACTCAAGCAGCAGCTTACTCAACGTGAACAGACGGTTTCTCAACATGAGCGGTCGCAAGCATAAAATACCACTCGCAATCAGAAATATGACCACCCGCGGTGAGAAATCTCGTCGGGAGGTTGATTTTTCACACTCGCTCTCGCCAACTTGATGTTGACAATCGTGAACGAGGAAAAAAATTCCGGAACGCGAGGCGGAGTTTTATGGAAATCCTCGAGCTCCGCGTAACGGCGAGTGCAGAACACTCCGTAAACTCCATGAGCAGAGCGGAGTTTACCGCCCAGACTTACTCTTAACACACTTTTTCATCTGTTTCCTTCTTGGACTTCTAAGGAGTAGACTAGGTCAGTGTTTGCCTTATTAGAAGCTAGATTTCCCTTAGTGGTTAGAGAACTTGCCACACTAGGTAAACTGACATTCTGCAGTCTCCCAACCTGTTGCATTCCCAAACCACACTCCTCGCCTCACCTGAGGTGGACAGGCCAAGTGAGACTTGTGCCAGATATTTTTCATATGGAGGCTTGCTTTAATGTGATCTGAAGTGATATTTTGCTAAGTGATTTACATGCCAAATGCTGTCTTGACTTTTTTATTAGATTTGCTAGTTTTTCAATCCTTATGCCTCACCAACACCACAAGATTCTCTCTTATCTTCCTCTATGTCCAGACCTCCATATATAGATAGACAAACCGTCAAAGGCTCATGCACTCGCACATTGTTTAGACTACCTTGCGCAAGTTCACACATGTCCCTGGACATACACAAACTGAGGCGCATGCACACTCTTTTTAACAAGTTCGGATTTTCTCAGACATACTCCACCTCATGTACGCTCTTAATGCTAAGCTCACATATGAATATAAATATCTAAAACCATGTTAATACACTCATAAAAAGTTAATTCTAACTTACATTACCATGCTCATGCATTCATACATGGGCAGGCACATAGATAGGTAGCCTCATGCACATTCACACGTGAAGGCTCAGATTTGCACATGTTAATGCAAAACACATGCACAATAAATCCTACATTAAAAAATATTACATAAAAATGAACATATATATGTTATTTCACATGTGTACTGAGGTGCAAGAACATGAAATGTCGGAACTGGCTCTCTCATATGCATATTCAACTAAGCTGATGCATAAAAAAAGGACATAGTGGTCAGACATGCCCACGTCTATAGTGGTTCACTCGTATAACTAACTCATCTTTACAGTATCTTTGACAATGTCATAAAACCTTTCAGCATAAGCATGTCTTAAATCAAAAGTGGGCGATGATTCATCTATTCTGCTGGCACATCCTGTAGTATTTGTGTATTCTGGAAAAGCTTCTGATTGTCGATAAATTACAAAGTCATACTTTTGTCTTTGGTAGGAACTCTAAAGAGTGGGGACTGCAGGAGTGATTGACACTACTTTGAGCTATCATTTGATTTATTTTTGATGCATTCAAGGAAGTTGCCCCATTTCAAAGTAATATAACATACTCGTGGTATGTCAAATATTACTCCCGACATTTGTAATAAAACAGTCTATTGTATACATTGTTGAATGACCTATTGTGTACAATACTGATGCTTAAAATAGGCTTTGGGCCAGTGTATTGCGTATCATTGGTTGGTATTTCTGTCATTCCCATGTGCTTGCTTCCTATTCGATCACTTTCCATCCTTATGTTGTATTTGTTCCTCCTTTGGTGCATGAGTTCTTTACAATCCTTTTGATGGAAGGACTTGTATCCTTTCACTGCTTAAACTCGGGATTTTTTTTTCTTGTTATAGCACTCCATGGGAGTGCATGTTTTCCTGATCTCTCTCGTATCTTCTTTCTTCCTGCTGTGCTACTTTAACAGTGGAATCCAATTAGTTTACTCTTACTTATTGCTCCCTTGCACAACAGTGTTTGTTTCAGTCTTGTTTGATGAATTGCCATTAATGCATCCATCTGCTATTTTAGATCTTCTTTTACCTCTGTATTTCAGCCTGGCATTTAGTTAATTGCCTTCTCTTCCTTTGCAAAATGTTTGTTTGCCGTAATTCATGAACACTATTTTCTATCAGTGTACAATGCACTGAGGAGCACTTGCCTCACTTGTCTTTAATGCTCTTTCTTTTAAGTCTGCTCGGCTTGTTCTTTTTCTAACTTCATGTTATATTGGGATTAATAGTGATCCCAGGGCCTTGCACTATGCACAGGTAGTTAGTCCTTTAGCAGCTCACTTTGTGTGTCAATTTGCTGACACCAATCTTCTGGGACAAAAATAACAACAAAGTGGAGAAGAAGTATGAAAAATAAGGGAATTTATGTGTTGGGATGTTTCTAGTCATAATATTCTTCCTTAAACATGATTAGAATTGGAACTGACATCACAGGAAAGGATTTTAGTTCCATCTTACATTGACAATAGCAAATAATGTTCGTTTGTCAACCTACCATCCAGAAGGGCTGGTTGAAAGGCTTGCCCAAGCCCCTTTTCTGAAAGACATAGCGTGCGCTCAGGGCCAGTTTTAGGGCAGTGCCACTGGTGTGGTTGCTCTGGGCGCCGATCTGTGGAGGGGGGGCGCTGTGACCTCAATGGGGCGCTGTGCTTGACAATATCTTATGATAGGAGAGATGAAGGGCACTTTTTCAGGTGGTAGTGAGAGAATCTGAGGAGGTGATCATGGGACGTGGGAGCGCTAAAGGCGGCCCTGCGTGCGTCTGGTGTTCAAAGAAGAAGGTTTAGTTCTACAGCCTTTGTTCCATACTGGATTCCAGGCCTTGCCTATGCTTTTCAAGCCTGCTACTCCTGGAGGCTAGCAGATCACCCCTTTGGATGACAGTGAGTGCAGAGACACCGGAACAGTCTGTGCAGCACAGGCACTTGACATACACTGAGTATAGGGTGTTCTAAGAAAACACTAGTTTCAGTGTGAGGAACGCTTCTTTGTATCTTGAATGCATGCAACCTTGGTTAAGACCTTTACATGACTTTCCACAAATGAAGCAGGTGTCCCAGTATGTGGGGATGACCCACAGCGTCCACCTGCAGGGCCAGAGGACGCTAGTCAGGCGCAGAAAAATAACCTAATGTCAACATTCTCACCGTGGGGTGAAGCAGGCAGTTATTATGACCAGGGCTAATCAACTCTTCAGTGCTCATAATGACAGAACAACTATGTTTTATAAAAGCAAAAGAAAAAGCGACCAAATCTCCAGCTGATTGGAGGAGTTGCAACATCTTTGGAACTGGGCAATCAATTACAGCATGTCTCTAGCAGGAGAGCAAATGTGGGGATCAATAATACATACGTGGATGTGTTTAACAGGAAGGAAAGTGTCAGTCATGTGTGGGAACTCAACAAGCTTGTGGGCAGGATATTTCAACAATCTGTGTGACTCTCTGAGTACTTGCCATTGTTACGCATTCTTCTGGATTGGTGAGTCATCCCAAATCAAGCTCGAGGACATTCAGCGATCAAAAAGTATGAACAAAAGCAAAAAGCCTTCTATCTCTGGTGCTACTCTCAGGCTTTGTATCCTATAATCTCATAAGCACGGCAGGTTTTACTGTACATAATAGACTTTGCCTGGTCAGGTCTCAAGCATGCATGCATTGGGTCCACATAATAGCCATTTCAAGATTTTGATGCTCTTCCGATTCGACTTAACTCATCATTAAGCAGTTTATTAAAGGGCTTCTCAAAGCATTTTTGCCCATGGTGCCCCCAAATGTCAATGGCATAACTTAACTCAGTCTTAGATCAAAAGATGACACCACCCTTTGAGCTGATACTTATGGCAGAAATTAAGTAGTCACTTGGAAAACAACTTTGTTATTGACTAGAAGAGTAAGTGAAATCCATATTTTTTGTATTAAAGAATCATATTTTAATTTCCAGAGATACAGGGTAATCCAGTGCTCTAACCCTAAGCCTATACTACCCATGCCAATGGACTTACATTTGAACATGCATGCAGTGTTCAAATCTTCCCTTCAAAATCCTATATTCGTGGCTGGAAGGACTTTTCACTACCTAAATATTTGATGATATTTAAAGTTCTGTCTTGATCGAATGACACACTCAGGAGGTCTGATCAGCCATCTGTTGCTTATGGCTTTCTTCGGAAAGGACACTTGACTACAAAGAAGGAATTCCTCAGTAGGTAGCTTCTACCAATACTTTCAACCTGTATGTACTTCAGAGTCGATTCATGCCACAAGAAGCATTGGTGTTACGGTGGCACTATATGTTGGAGTTCCCATAGCAGTATCTGCAAGGTCACAATTTGGAAGAGCAGCCACATATTTTTGAAACACTAGTCTGAATACAAAAACAACCACAGACTCTGAAGTGAGCCCAGGCAGTCCTTTGGCATCTCTTTTGTTAAGGTGAACCTTTTCATGCTGTACTGATTTATTGCAGTTGTCTTAATATTGGTTGAAAAAACTGCCCAAAATTGAAATAGCTCTATAATTTGTTGCCTGTTAATGGTAATGCTCCCTGTTCTGATACAAGTATGTGTATCTAGGGCAGATACTATCCTGGAGAAGTAAAACGTTCCTCATCTGTAACTGCAGTTCTCCAGCGTTAGTATCTTCCCTAGATTCATGTGTCACCCTTTCACACTTTGGCCATGTTCCAGTTTAACAGTGGGAAATAATACCCACATATGAATCTACTTAAAGATACCGAGGCTGGATCACTGTAACAGGTAAGTCACATTTTCCTCATTTATCTCATCACACTAATATAGATCTCCAAGTTATTCACCATTAGATCAGCCGGCAGCCTCACTCCAATCTTGGCACTAACAAAAAATAATACAATCTCTGTGGAGTTTCACTCAAATTGACATTGTAAAATTCACACATCCCAACACTCAGTAGCCTATTAAGATTTTTAACCTCACCTTCTGCAGCTGGTTAGGCAACACTGAGATCAGCATGAAAATCAACAATATGGCAGCAGGCAATCCAGCAGTATAACCCAATATTTTACAGCAGTAAAGGCGTAAATGGATTGCAAACAACTGAAACTAAACCCTTACAAAGCGGAAAAATGTTGTGGATTCACCAAGACTTCTCAGCCTTGGCTCACACATGGCCAATATTCATGGGTACCTGTAAAAGTTCTTAAGAGGCTTGAGTTTCACATGGGTCGAGACCTAACCTCAAACACCAGATGTACTCACTAGTGAAAATATGCCTCTTCCACCTACCAACACTGAGATGCAGACTGGACTACCACAATTCCCTCTACACCGGAATCAACAAAACTCTTCTACACAAAACTCCAAACCATCCAGAACGCCGTAGCCAGACTCATCCTTGGGACAGCGCACCACGAGCACATGACCCAACACCTTCGAGGCCGCCACTGGCTCCCCGTCGAAGGGAGGGTCAACTTCAAACTCCTCACCCACGCCTACAAATCCCTCAAAAACATCAGACCCATATAACTCAACGAGAGATTATCCTTCCACGTACCCAAGAGGAACCACCACTCCGCCGACCTCGCCCTGGCAGAGGTCCCCCACATCCGCAGAAACAGACCCGGTGTGAGAGCTTTCTCCTACGTCGCGGCAAAAACCTGGAATGAGCTCCCTGTGAACATCAGACGTTCCCTGACTCTGCACACATTCAGGAAGGACCTCAAGACCTGGCTGTTCGACTGACTTATTATTATTATTATTATATTTGGGTTTGTAAAGCGCACAGATACCCTGGGGTTTCCCGGCGCTGGCAGCGAGAAAGAAGCAGAGAAGACAAAAGAGGGGGGGAAGGATTAGGCAGAGAACAACCAAGTTTTCACACCTTTCCTGAATTTGAGATAACATGTTTCAAAACGCAAAGGGATGGGAAGGGTGTTCCAGAGTGACGGCGCCAGGTAAGAGAAAGAACGGCCACCGACTCTAGTGCGTTTGAACCGGGGAACTGAAAAGGTACCTAGGGAGGAAGATCTAAGAGTGCGTGATGGGCAGTATGGCTGAACCAAGGTGGAAAGATAGGGGGGGGAATTACCAATTTTAATCTTATGCATATAACATAAGGCTTTGAATTTAGCCCAAGATTCTATACGCAACCAATGTAGGCTGCGCAGAGAGGCGGTGGCCGAGGCAGTTCTGGGCAAGTTGCATAGTAAACGCGCAGCCATATTTTGCACCACTTGCAGTTTACGTGTCACCTCCTTACAGGCACCTAGGAGGAGTACGTTGCCGTAATCCAGTCTGGATGTCACTAGGGCCTGCACCACTGTTCTTTGAGTGTCAAGAGGAAGCATCCATGTGATTTTCCTCAGCCACCTGATGATGTTTGTACAGGTGGCTGAGACTTTCACCACATGTTGCCTCATGGACAGTTGGTCATCGAAGGTGACCCCAAGATTGCGGGCTGTGGTAGATGGAATAGGCACGGAACCCATTTGCTGCGGCCAGTGCTGTGGACCCCAGAGAGTGGTATCAGGGCCAAACAGAAGGAGCTCGGTCTTATCGCCGTTGAGCTTCAGTCTGTTGGTCTGCATCCAGTTGGCGATGTTAGTGAGCCCAGTACGAAGGGATGAGGTGGGGGAATGTTTATTAGAGGAAAGAGAAAAAATAATTTGGGTATCGTCAGCATACGAAAAAATGGATAGACCAGATTGCTCTGCAAGAGAGGCAAGGGGGCTGACGTAAAGATTAAAGAAAAGGGGACTAAGAATGGAACCTTGGGGCACACCGTGGGGGGGAGGAGTGGGCCAGGGAGGAAGAAGTGGGGGAAAAGACCTGAAAGGTGCGTGCTGAAAGAAAACTGGCGATCCAGGCAAGGGCTGAGCCGCGAATGCCCGCCAACTTTAGGGTGGAGAGAAGGATGTCATGGGAGACGGTGTCGAATGCGGCGCTCAAATCCAGTAGGATGAGCGCCACCGTCTCCCCTCTGTCCACCTGCTGTCTAATAGTCTGCGTGACTCCTAAGAGGGTGGATTCAGTGGAGAATCCTGCCCTGAAGCCAGACTGGGAAGGGTGAAGGAAATTAGTGGCTTCAATATGAGAGGTGAGGCAGAGGTTGATGTGTTTTTCTAACACTTTAGCAAAGCAGGGGAGCAGGGATATGGGTCTAAAGTTGGCGGGGTTGTTAATATCCGCATTGACCTTTTTCAGGAGGGGAACCACCATAGCGTGCTTCCAAGCTGTTGGTACAGTTGATTCAGAAAGAGAGGCATTCAAAAGGGCTAAAATAGGAAGAAATGAGGGAATGGCTAAGGTACTGAGGATTTGAGGAGGCATCGCATCCAGTGGGGAGCCGGACTTGATCCCGGCCAGAAGTTTCAGAAAGTGTGAAGAGGAAATAGGATCCCATTTATCAATTAAGGGATAAGGGGACAAGGTAGTAACCTGGGAGAGAGATATATCAGAATCTTCTTGCTGGAGAGGGCTGTATTGGACCTGTGGAGAGGCATTAAAGCCAGCATAGATATGGTCTATTTTCTCCGTGAAAAAATTGGCAAGTGCGTTGCATTGAGTATTATCCAGACAGGGGGCTTTAGGCGCGCATGACTGTCCAGAGAGCTCTTGAACTGCTCTGAATAGAGCCTTTGGGCGGTTTTGGGCTAATAATATGGAAGTGTTAACATAGTTAGCCCTGGCTGATTTGCATAGGGAGTGGTATTTGCGAAGTTCCGTCTTGTACTTTTCCTTATCAGAGAGGGAGTAATTGGATCTCCAGATGCGCTCCAATTTTTTGCACATGGACTTAGCACATTTTAACTGCTCATTAAACCAGGGGGCGGGGGGGGTGGGTAAAGTTATGTTTACCTTTACGGACTGGAAGACAGGTATCAATGGCAGAAGACAGCCAGGTATGGATTAGACTTTCATCTTTAGAAGTGATGATATTGGGGAGGGAAGGTAATGTCTTAGCAAGCTGGCCGTTAAGTTGTGAAAGATTGAGTTTTTTCCAGTTCCTACTGGGTCTAGAAGTCTGAGCATTAGAAGATTGGTGAGGGATAGCACTAGTCTTAATGTGGAATTCTACTATGTGGTGATCTGACCAAGTGATGGGTCTGGAAGGGAGGCAGGTAATTGTGTCAAGATTGGAGAAGACGGGGTCAAGTAAATTACCTGCCTTGTGAGTGGGACCACAATTATGTAAATGTAAGTTGAGGGCAGCTAGATCTTGAAGAAGGTGAGTGCTAGTGGGGCACAGCATATTGTTAAAATGTATGTTCAGGTCACCAAGTAAAATGAAATTCGGAGATTCCATCAGCAGAGGAGCTATGTTGTCCGAAAGAGTAGTTGCCCATCCACCAGCTGCACCCGGCGGACGGTAGAGTAGGGCACCTGACAGGGTGTAGTTAGGGTTCAGTAAAAGTTTAAAACAGCATGCCTCGCAATGTGGGATGTCTAAATCCTCCCATTTACATGCGTAGATCCTTTTGTAAATGATGGCAATGCCACCTCCCTCCTTGCCAGGTCTGTTGCGACCCACGTAGGTGTAATTATCAGGGAGGGCTGTCGCAATATCAGGTCCGGAACAGTTGTTCAGCCAGGTCTCCGTAAGAAACAGGGCAGAAGGACTGTCGGAAACAAGGAGGTCAAATATGTCCCTCTTGTGCTTAGGCAAGGACCTGCAGTTCAGGCTCAGGAAGTTAAGATCAAGGGAAGGATAGACTGAAGGAGGTATCACCTGTCGAAAGGACGAGCTCCAAAAGGTAGAATTAGAAATACAGGTAATCGATGGTTCAGAGATCAGGGCCAGCGTGCATGCTTGACAGGATGTAGGAGCATCCATCCCCCGTAAGCGAGGACATATATTATTGGGAGGGGGGCGGAGGTTCCATAGTGTGGAGCTGGAATAGGTGAGCCTGGAAGTTGTCAACTCAGGAGCAGGGGGGGTGGCCCCTGGTCCCGGTCGGCCGCGGACGGGCGCAGACGGGCTTAACTTAGTCGCAACTTCGGCGCGAAGTCGCCGCCCCCGCTGCGCCCGTCCGCTGCGCCTCCGCCACTCCCCCATGTTAAATAGTCCCACCGTAGAGGGCGGTTAGTCCAATTACCTGCACCGTAGCACTAAGGGCGCAAGTGCCGCTTCCAGGAACTCGCCGCTCTAACGGCACAAACGCCGAGGCGGATCGAGTCAGAGCGGGGAAAGAGGTGCACACACAATGGTATTTACCAAATCTATTAATCAGATTTAAAATCACATAAATATACAATTAAAATTTCGTCCTAGGAGCGAAGTTTGGCGTGGCAGCCTGCGCTGCTTCTGAAGTCTCTAGGTGTGCAAGGTCACGATCACGTGACTTAAATAGCCAATAGGAGGCCACGAGGCAAGGGCGGCTGGTCCAATCACCTGCACCGTAGCACTAAGGGCGCAAGTGCCGCTTCCAGGGACTCGCCGCTCTAACGGCACAAAAGCCGAGGCGGATCGAGTCAGAGCGGGGAAAGAGGTGCACACACAATGGTATTTGCCAAATCTATTAATCAGATTTAAAATCACAGAAATATACAATTAAAATTTCGTCCTGGGAGCGAAGTTTAGCGTGGCAGCCTGCGCTGCTTCTGAAGTAATTAAACTCCATACACTTCTAAGCCATAAAAATAACATACAGATGTATATGACTCGGTAATGTCAATTAATTATATGCCAAAAGTTTTTTCCAGATTCAAGGTAAACGAGGTACGGCACGGACGTACATCAGCCAATGAGTAAATGTTAATTCCGTGGCCCAGCCCGGCCACCTTCGGCCCAGCGGCCGCCCGCTCACGTCCCGCGTCGCGGAAGTCTGGAGGCGAATAAATACCCCTGCAGGTAAGGGAGAGGGTCAGCCGGTCCGCTGTCTCCTGGGCCGTGGAGTCTCTGCTGGCCACTAACAAACGCCGCCGGTTCCTGCATGCAGCGTCTCACTTCAATCTTGCCTGCTGGTCACTGTCAGCTGACGTACTCCTTCCTGCTGGGGGGGAGCCCCCTACGATGCTCTTATTAGGTTGTTAGCCTTTTTGTGGGCTCCTTGCTGCACACCACAATGCGACCAGTGCCCTCCGCCGCTTTTTCACCAGCTCACCGCCACCACCTCCTCACAGGCCTCTGAGGCGCGGTGCAGCGCGGGAGCCACGGATTGCACGCAGCAGCTGCACGCCGATAGTAAGGGTGTGGGTGTGGAGCAGCGGGCCGCGGGAGCTGCACAGAGCCGCAAGTCAGCGCGGTGTGGATGCGCTCGGCTGCAGCTGTTATGCACAGCTGATTCCAGTGGTGGGCAAAGTGGAGGGCAATGGGCAGACGGAGGTGAGCGATCGGCTCTCAGCTCCAACTCCGTACTCCTCCTCTGATTCCTCTGATTCCGCTGCAACTTCCGGCCACTTGGAGCCGCCACTCCCTCTTATCCTCCCCCAATGCCTTGAGACCCTCACGGGTGAGTAGCGTACTATATAAAACCCCTGATTGATTGATTGATTGAGATGCATATTATAGTATCTAACTCGCACAAAAGTAAAAGTAATACCATGTTCAATAATGTGACACAAAATCTAAGCAAATAACCTTTACCAAGTCTTCAGCCGTTCTTAATTCTATGATTCCATGATGCCCATGTTTGTAAATGTGTAGGGAATCTAAAAACGGACTGTGTCCACACCAACTTTCCAGTTCCAGGAGATAATTTATGTACTACATCAATTCACATCTTTTATTTATGAGTTGCCCCAAGTAGGCCTAAGCTTACTCTGTCATAATGATTCAAGCTACATTTCTTGAAGAAGGACAGATGTCTCTTTAATATTGAAACATCTGGGATGCATTTGTATTCACTTTCAGAGGCAATATGCCATGTTTATCATGTTTACACTGTTTACACTGATCTGAGTAACACTTCTCAGCAATTAAGTAAATCCTGAACAGTCTTCTGTGTCATCTGGACATGCCATGCTTACTCAACACCAGGTACCAATTTCTCTAACCTAATATAATGCATTGCATATAATTGCGTTCTTTCCAGGCCGGGTATATGTAAATGATCACACCACCTGCATCTCGGTATTACACAGCTTTATTCTTCAGACTGTAACCATTATCTGCCTGTAGTACGTCATTAATTTCTTAACCACACTGAATCACTTATGTCATTATTAGACGAAGTCCATCAGGGGCCAAAGGGTTCCGCTATCTGTTTCATACACAACACTACATCTTCCACCTTGTTAAATAAAAAGTCAACAAAAAATACATGCATACATTATAACTTCTCAATGGGTTGTTGAGGTGCTCAAATTAATCTTCCATATCTTGTTGAGTGAGGTTGATGAGACTTAGGAGTGACATCTGCAGCAGGCACAGGTGACAGAGACACAGGCGCAGTCCTTGGGCTCTCCTGACTCCCAGATGTAGGGGTCACGCTGTGAACATCTGGAGTCATCTAACCTTGAGGCAGGTGTTTAAAATAGGAAGAATGACTTGTGAAGGACTTTCAAGGGCAATGAGCACTCACCATGTTCCCTTTCCTAGTCACAACTCTCAGTGGGTTAGCATCAAAAGGAGCATCAGACACGCGTTTCCGTTTCTGCCTAACAATGACTTGGTCTCCTCTGTTGAACACAGTATTCCGTGCAGAGCTGCATCTATCCGCATAGGTCTTCATTTTGCGTGTGAGACAAATCAGTAGTGTGAAGTTTCATTTTCAGGGGTCCATTGTGGCAATTCGGTTCCCATGGCTCTGCCAAACATTAAGGTGTCAGGGCTTTCACCTGTGTTAGAATGGGGAGATAATCTGTATGCACAAAGACTAGAGTGAAGAACTGATTTGAGTTCAAGTCTTTACAGCGTAGAGCACTGAACAGTCTGCTTATAAATCACTCAATGACACCATTCACTCATTTAGGTGAGCGAAAAAATCTTTAAATTCTTGACTTTAGAAAGGCGGGCCATTGTCAGATTTCAAAATCGAAGAAACACCCCAAGTTGCAAAAATACCTTCTAATCTCTCAATGACTCTGTCATGAGTTGTTGATGACACATCTTCCATGAGGGGAAAACGGGAATATTCATCAACAAATATAAGTAGATGATGACTATTGTCGAGGGATCCAAAGAAACCAGTTGCAATCTTATCCCATGCATGCTTTGGAAGATCAGACATGTTTAATGGATTGTTTTGGATGATAAGCAGTTGCACAAATGGCATGCCCTAATTACTTTTTATCTCTTTCATCAATATGAGGGAACCCCACCCTGTTCAGTAGAGCTAGTTTAGTAGCAACAACTCCACAATGTCCAAGTATAACAATGTTCAACCCTCGTAGTAGAATGCCTACTGGGGAAATAGAACTTTTTTCCTGCATATTTTTGAATTTCTGGTATTTAAGGTCATCATGAAGAGGTCGAGTATGTTTTCTCCAAAATTGATGTGTAAAAATGTTTTGAGTATTAGCAAATCTCTGTCAGGGTTCTTAGCAGCAATGATTTGTTCCCCTGATATGGCAACAGGCGTACTAGATTTTATGATGAAGTTAACATAAGCTTGAACAGCTTTAGAAGTGGGGCAATGACACTGTATTGATAAAAGTGTTAAGTAGTAGGCAGAGTTTTGATCTTTTCTGGATGATACACAATTGTATAAGCAAACTCCTTCAGTCGCAACACCCACCTCTCAATGCGAGGAGACATCTTGGCTTTAGGATTTTTGAAAATGGTGAGTAATGCTTGGTGGTCGGTGTCAACCGTGAAGTACTTTCCATGAAAATGCTCACACCACAGCTTTCTTTTTTAGGATATGAATAGGCACGTTCCATCTGTGACAAACTCCTGCTAGCATAAGCCACAATGAGTCTTGGTGCATTAGGATGTCCATCGTATTTGGGAAGTATGGCACCTAACCCCACTGCGCTGGCATCAACAACAATCTCTGTTTGTAGTTTCGGATCAAAGTATGTCATTTCAGTTGCATTCTCAATCTCATGATTGATTTCCTTGAGGCTTTGTTCACATTCATGTGGTCATTGAAATGGAACATTGTGTTTCGTTACATCTCTCAATGGGGCAATTATAGTGGCAAGGTCACCTAAGCACCTTGCACAGTAACTGGCCATACCAGGGAAGGATCACAGCATATTTACATCTTGTGGGGGAGAAGCGGTTGACAAAGATCGTACTCTATTTGGATATGGATTCATTCCCCCATCAGAAAAGATACGACCAAAGAACTTGGGCTTTGTTTTATGAAACTCACACGTTGCTGAATTTAAAGTACAACAGCAACTATACTACGCACTTGTGTAAGAGCTTTTTCATGTTTCTTTCAGGTAGCCCCAAAAACTGGTATGTCATCACTGTAATTGAAAGCATTTGTGACTGACTGTATTATGCGACAAATGACATTCTGAAACAGTTCTGCAGCTGATGACACTCCGAAACGTAGTATTTTATATCTAATTAAACCAACATGAGTCAAAATGTTAGTATTGTACCTGCAATTTTCTTCTAGTTTGGATTGGTGATAGATACCCTTTGTTCAAGGCGGGAAAAGACTGTGGCTCTATTCAGCTTTGTAATCATGTCAGCAATATACAAACCTGAATGCCGTTCTCTTTCAATCAGCTTCTTAGCTTGGAGCATATCAACATAGATGCGCACTGGTCCTCCGCTATCCTTCTCAGGCACTACCCCTAAGGATGACACTCATGGTGTTTCAGCAGTGCATTGCTCAATGCTGTTATTCTTTAATAGCGTCTCAAGTTCTTTCTCAACAGCTTCTTGTAAGTGAAGAGCAATTCGACAATGTTGTGAAACAAAAGGACAGATGTCCTCATTTTTGTGAAGCTGCACTTTCATTGTCGATCTCTCTTTGACCGGCATCCTTCCTTCCAAGAAGCTAATCCTTCATGCGCACTTTGGCCTTTGGTGGACATTGACATCTCACACCCATCATCCTCACTGTTGCTTGCCAATGACAGTGACAAACCTTTAGATGAGGAATTTAATGACAATCAGCATTGTTTAATTTCTACTTCCCTCAACTGCTTGACCTTGTGGGTGTGGTTGTGAAGAACCGGGTTATTTAAAACCCAGCGACGCGAGGGGCACGCCCAAAGTCTTCGGGTTCACCTGTCTTAGAATACAGAGACACGGGACTCTTCGTGGTGGCGTCAAAGATCGAATTTATTGGCTGCAGCCAGTAACAGAAGTCCTAGAAGTCATCACGGTATGAGTTCTCAGGAGACTGCTCAATTTTCCAAAGCAAGTCATCCCTTTTTATGCCAAACATTATGCTTCAGGCAAACATTCCTTGTTTACAGTTTAACCAATCACATGTTTCTACAACAAAAGTATCGCATGACGACAAACCCACTTTTCAGTTGCCCCGCCCATGATCAATCATCGGTCAAATGCAACATTCTTCTTTAGACAGGTCGAACACACCCATAATAAAAAAAGGCACATCCCAATCGTAAATAGACCATATAGAAAGGAGCAGAAACAGGTGAGAGTAGGATAAGGCATATTTGTGTGCAATAAAACTTTTACGATGTCCTGTGCTCTGATCCTTAATCTTGATCAGCTAAAGGGCAGGAACTGGTTGAACAAGGTCGGCTTCAGGCAACAGGGTCAGTTCACTCAGGTCAAACAGGAGTCAGCACGAACTGGAGCTAAGGTGTACATGTACTTAAAAGACTTGTTCAGCCACAGTCATCGGCCTATGTGAGGGCAACCACAAAATGGCTGCCATACACAAAATGGAACCCAAGGGTTCAGAACGAAATCCCTAAATACGTAGTGAATCCATCGGTCTAACATGACGAAAACACTCATACTTGCCGCACTAACTAATTACGGTTCGCTAATATCAAATTCGTAACGAAACCATGACCTTTATGGAACAGGTTCAGAATTCACGGAACCTCAGTTGGAACGTCTGAAACCTTCTGGCATCCATTTTGTTTTCTATATGTGACACACTTGATCTTTCCCTTCCTTTGCAAAACGTTACAAAATGGTTCTGTTTCCCCAGCCTTTTCATATCTGTCCCATGGTGGAACATCTAACTTCATGTGGAAAGGAAAATCCATATTGAAAACACAACTTATTTTTCTTTTAAGACATTACTTTGTAGCCTTCTACTTTGTGTTTCGGCATAGTTTCCACTCTCAGCACTGATTCATTTTGGCCCGTTCCTGCCTCCATGATAGAAGCTTGTCTGTCAGCTCTTTCTTTCGCTCTAGCATCCATGAGCACTGAGCTGTGTGTTTCTGTCAGCTTCCGTCATCTGAAGGAATTGGAGAGAGAATCATCGATTACTCTGAGACACATGGCCTCTTCATCGTTGAACTCGCTGAATTTGCAATACTTGATGAATACTGTTTTTCTATTAACTCATCCTTTGTTTCACTAGCTTTCTGCCTTTCTTGGAAAATTTACCTTTCATAGTCAACATTTGGCATTGGATTGAACTTGGTGTTTAACACCTCTTTGATTTGATGGTACGTCATTTCATCCCCGTTTGGTATTTTCTTTATCAATTCTTTTACTCCTTCACCTATCAAATTCTTTAGATATTTAATAAGCTTTTTGCCATTTACTTCTTCCAGTGCATCAGTGAAATCATCAAAGGATTCAATCCAGGCAGTCCATCTGTCACCAATATTCTTCTTTTTGGCAGTATAGAAGGGAGGCGGTGGTTTTAAGAATGTGTCAGCATCATAACCTGTGGAACTTTCTGCTGTCGTGAGCGGAGCCTGCTCTGGCAGTGTCTGCTGTCCACTTGGACTGGCACCTTCATTAAGCAGTAGCCATTTGCTAACATCTGGGTTAATCGCGGCCGCTCTTTTGTTTCTTCTTCTTTAGCATTAAGTAGCGGCTTTCTTTCTTGCACGGAATCTTCCCCACTCTCACCTCTTTGCATTGCACCTGGTTTCTACTGCTGTTGTCGTTTTATGGTGTCAGAAATGTTTCTGCTTTTAGTACTTCTTACCACTCAACTATCACTGTCTTTAAGGCTTCTTTGTACCTGGTTATCGCTGCCTTTAGCATTGTCATAGTGTATGAAAGATAGCTCTGTGTTAGGCTGTGGCACAGTATCTCTTGTCTCAACTCTACCAGCAAATTTCTAGCTGACGACAAACAAACTTTCTGTAAGACCTTCACTTTCTTCACAGGCCTCGCACTGACTGGAGTGGTGCTTTGACTCCAAGTATGCCAACTGTTGATTTTTCACTTCGACTTAGTCACACGTGGCACACACAAGCAGTTTGCTGGACTACGGCAAACACTCTGGGAGGGCACTCTCGGTACTTCGGGTTGTGGGGTTACACAATCCCATCTCTCATTGTCAGTTGTAGCACCCTTCCCAGCCCTAATATATGTGAATGATCACACCACACATGGAGCTCAGTATTGCATGTCTTTATTCTCCAGAGCGTAACCGTTATCTGCCTGTACTACATTATGAATTTCTTAAACACATTCAATTACTTATGGCACTAGTCTATGGAGTCCAGCAGAGACCAGAGGGGTCCTGCTATCCCTAACATACACCACACAACACACACCACACACAAAAGACCCAAACACGATCCAGCTGCTAAGTGCAAGTAGAGTGTTTCATGTAAATTTACGAAAGTGAGGAGTTTGCTAGATAACCATGTGCAATTTGTGTCCAATTACTCGGAAATGGGGACTAGCAAGCGTATGGAACATGCTAATTCCCATCTCAGCATGCACAAATAGCCCGTTTGTGCTGTTTGCTTCTGTGATTTACACAGAGTTTTCCCAACTTAAAATTGCAATGACCAAACACCTGTGGTTTGCGCACATTCCATAATTGAGTTATGGGTTCAAAGGGAAGTTGGCCAAATCGTGTCAACATTCTAAATATTTGCCGCACATTACACAGAACATAAAATTAACTGACACTCTCATTCCTACATTCTCACCCACCTCAGTGTTTAATTTGTTAAATACAAAATAAAAAAAGGTACAAGGGCACTCATCAGGTGGCCACTGCAGCTTACACCACCCATTTCCACTCCCAGCGATGCCAATGACAGTAGCTCCACAGCTATGAACCATCACAGTGTGTGACAATTCAGACTATTTGAGGCCCCAAGAGCTATAGGAATGGTTTGGGTGGCAGTTACTAATTGTCTTTAATGTATTTAATTAATAAACACCTGTTGCTCTGCTCATTGTTAAATTACACAAACCGCAACACCATGTTGTAGCTGTCATAAGTACCAATGTTGACATAAAGTGCTGGTACCGAGCACTGGAAACCACTGGCTCAAATTAAGCACTGACCACCTCCACACTACATTGCGCATGCCCCAATAACTATAGGGTTCTGGGTACAGCACAACCTGCCTACCAACTTACATTTCGTAAGTACTGTCCGACTCCCAAAAAAGTATGCCACACTCTTCCTACATCATCCCCTTGACTCCATGTGACATCCAATGCACTTCACACACCATTCAGTCACACACCATTCCGGCGCAGCTTTGCAGATACATACTACTTGTTGTATGAGCACACCTCTGTAGTCATCATGCACAGTATAGAAGCGCTTCCCACACAGGATCAAAAACAAAGACAACACCTTTCCAGCCATGCATTCTACATGGTATAGTGCGCCTTGTATGTAGGCAAGCACTTCAGCCCCCCACAAAGGCATGGTAAGCACCATATAAATGTAACAGTACAGTACATTCAATGTAACACACACTCTACTAGGTACCTTCTTCACATATCCAAACATTCATTTGCACATCACATAATCTTACCACCTTCAACATCTGGCGAAACACAAATCACTGAAACAACCATCCAGATCCCTGTCTAAATAGGTGTTTAGTGGAGTATTAGCGCCACGTGTAAAAAGGTATGTAACATACATTCAGCAGGTTGTCAGGACATACAAGATGTGAGAGTAGTGGACCAGCATACCCTTGGCAAGATTTAGGATAAGGACAAGCTTGGTCTTGCAAGTGCCAGTAGCATGAACTCCTGATTGTTTTTTGTTAATGATGGTTAAGAGGAGCTGTCAATGAGGTGTAGAGGGGTGTTGTGAGTTCTCTGTGATGGAATCTAAAGCTTTCTTGTTTTGAAGCTCTTGAGGATGGGTTTGTGGCATCACCTACATTATCACGAAGGGAGACACTGTTACTAATTGAGAAGCTTATAGGAATTGGATTTATATGAAGTTTTTAGATTATTGTTTTAGTTTTTTCATCCAATACTGGCCAAATAAACATTTTAAACTCGTAAAGATTATTAAACTCCTCTTAAAAAAGGCACACAATTTCATTATTAAAAAAAAACCAATAAGCACATTATAATATGTCTTTTATGTAATTCCTTTTGTTGTGCGCTAAAGTCCTCATATAAACTGTGAGTTACTTAAGACCACTCTGAAATTCTCTAAAGAGATAAGGAGAAGGAACTTGGAACTAAATATTGATAGCGGGTGGTAGGAAAGAGGGTTACATGGGCTCAGAGCTCCCCACAAACACCTAATAAATTCAGCAGTGAAAGTATACATATTTAATATATTGGCACTGGGGAACATGTTCCAGTGCCTAGCTTACACACAAAAAGTAACAATCCAGAAGAGGAGAAATGTTCATCGGCTAATGGACAGCAGAGATGAAGATATTGGAGAGAAGGGGAGATGGAAGTAAAGATCAAGCATTAGTTATGGGTGGGTCGTTAAGCTCATAACCATCCTGAGGCCCACCGTGAGGTGGAGCACCATCCTCAGTTGTTTGAAGATGACCGCGTCCTTCCACGAATGTTTCCTGATGGCCTGACCTTTCTTTTTGAAGTTTGTTTTGCAAGCAGAACTCTGCCCACCCCTCCTTTCCCGTCCTGATGAAGACCAATTTGTAAGGGAACAATTACCCTACACCAGTCAGGGTCGAAACGTAGACAACTACCCCCCGTACCAGCTTCTGCCTCTACCGCTACTACCCCTAGCAAGAATTACACAGCTTACCTCGGAAGCCTAGTTGCTTGAAAAATTATATGATCATTTGTGGTACTCATGCTTGGCTCCCGTGGAAAGCCAAGAAATGTGTTTGTTTGTAAATAATGTATTTCTGACCTGCACTAAGCTCCCTATCCTACACCGCTTTCTACCACATCACCCCATCCTTCCCACCCCTCCCCCCTTTTTGGCACAAATACTTATCAATGGATATTTCTCATGCAATGTATACCAAATATGTGGTTGAGTACTCTGTGAATAAATAACATTGTACTTCAAACTCTACAGATATCTTTGAATCTCTTTTGACTTGTTTTATCTGCCTTCCATTCTGGGACCTTTCTTACTACAAAACACATCACACACTTGGCTACAGTCATTAATATGTGCATCTGGTCCAATCAATAAGTCTGTAAGCCACTTGGGTGGAATAGTAAATTACAAACGTTGTTTCTCTCGTTGGCTAAATCAAGGGGTCTCCATCAGCTGAGTCACCACTTCTAAATACTGCCAGCATATAAATTACCCTAGTGAATGTAAATAGATCTTTAATCACCGCTCATGTGAGTAATTACAAGTTGCTCTACATAAGTCTTTCAAATTAATTATTGATATATGATTAAGGGGACAGAACCAGGTGAAAAGGTGTTTTCAAATTCCCACTGAGGAAATATTTAATACACTAGCTCTGAGTGTGTCCTCTGGTTCGCCATTTGATCCTCTTCGCAGAAAATATGGAAAGACTATCATTCAAAAATATTCCCTCGGTTATGGCAGATCTGCTGCCAATCGCTGGAAAAGGGAATTGTTCCAGAAGGTTGGAAGCAGGCAATGGTGATTCCGTTGCTCAAGAAATCCACACTTGACCCTCATTGTCAATCAAGTTTTAGGCCTATCTCCCTGCTGCCTTACCCAGTAAAAATCTTGGAGCGAGCAGTTAGTAAATCCCTTTCCCTTCAGTCCGAGTAGATCTAGGCATTTCTTCAGGACCTAAGTATCCTCAATAGGGGGTGGCATGTGTCGAGTTTAGAAAAAAAGAAAAAGTCACATCCCCTTATGTCAGGACTCAACAGTGGTCCTAATGTCCTAATGTGTGGTGAGAATGAGATGTATAATATACTTTCTGGAAAAGAGTGCACCTGTAAGGGATGAATCAACAAATTATTAAATCACATCATAAAGTGGCCTGGTTCAAAGTGGTGAAGATACCATGAGATCATGAGTGGTAGGAAAACATACAGTGGTCATCTTGAAAGAATAGAATATAAAAACACAATGGTCGCTCACGGCGTGGGTGAGGGGTGGCCTATTATTCTTATGGTTATTCAGCATGGGAGTATCGGGTGCCCGCTGGTAGTGTCCAGATGATGACCGTTGGGGCAAATAAAGAGAGGCAGTTAGCGCGGTCAAAGACAAACCACGCCACTGATGGCCAATCGTGTTGCCTGAGCTCCGGAGGGAGCTGTTAACCGGTGGGGCATGTTGGTAATTGCGGTTAGTATTGTGATGTGGGAATCGAGAAAAGACCACACCACAGAACTTCCCTCAACCATTCTATCAATGACCCCCCAGAGGGAGAGGCAGAAGAAGAGGTGGGCAGCAGAAACATGTCCAGTGGCAGGAACCCCAAACAGGAAACCTCTAGGCAAACAAGGAGCCAAATGGCGAGCAAGAAAAATTTATTGTTAAACCTCTCCACAGTAGTCATGACAGAAATTGAGAAAAACGTTTTATGTAGAGGCCTGGGCTTTGTCTCCACACCCAAGGAGGACGACTTCAGGACAGCACAAGAATTACATCTCTTCTTTAGGAAGATTCGCCTTCACGCCTTCTTCAACCTATGGACACCGACGATTCTGGTCTCTACAACTCCTCCACTTTCACACCATCATCAGGAATGGTTCCGCCAGAACTACTTACCTTTGAACAGGCCGTCTTAAAGGAGGTGGGCAGTCGTCCGCACTAGAATCCTTTTTTCAACATGTCTAAGACGGAGACTACGGCTATGCACACCCTAGGTTCTGACACCTCCATCACCATCAAAACAGCGAACAAGAGTAGAGCCATTGTCATTCAGAATACTACAGACTACAATCAGGAATGCAGATGACAACTATCCAACAGTGATCACTACACCCCAATTAGGGATGACCCCACAACAAACCTCCATACCTGCATAACATCTATGGTATTCACAGCAGAGACCAAGGGTTGGATCAGTAAAATGGAGGCAGCTTTCCTGGACAGCGACCACCCCAAGATACCTTACTTTTACACCCTTCCAAAGATTCATAAGGAAACTAGACCACCCCCAGGCAGGCCCATTGTATCAGGGATCGGGTCTATACCAGAACCCCTGTCACAGTTCTGTGATCATTTCCTGCAACCACTGGTGATGAGGACTGCATCTTTCTTGAAAGACACCACGGCAGTCCTCAATCTTCTGGAGGGACTAGGTGAGGACTCCACTGTTAACCTACTAATCACTCTAGACTTGGAGGCCCTCTATACAAATATACCCCAGGATGCAACTTTGGAGGTGGTTGAGACCATCCTCAGAAATGAGGAATGGACCTCACCCACTCCAATTAGCTGCATCATAGAGTATTCTACTTTGGCTTTAAAAGAGAACTGCTTCCAGTTTGAGGACCAGTTATACCACTAAACAATGAGCAGCACTTTTGCCCCAAGTCTGGCATGTCTCTACATGGCAGACTGTGAGAGGAAGTCTATAGAGAGCAATACTAACCCCTACAGGGACAATATCCTGATCTGGCAGAGGTATATCAATGATATACGGATGGCATGGCAAGGTATCAGTGACACCTGCTCTGAATTCTGTACGTGGGTCAATACGCTCAATCAGTTTCTTAGGTTCAGCAAGAATATCTCTACCACTGAAATACCATTCCTGGACTTATCGATTGTCCCAAATGAAGGTAAACTTACAACCAGGACATACAAAGAGCCCACAGACAGTAATAGTTTGCTTAGGTATGATAGCCACCACCCCAAATATCTGTGCGATAATCTTCCTTTTGGACAATTTCTGCATCTATGCCGCAATTGCAGTGATGTTAGGGACGAAAAACAACAAGCCAAATCACTTTGTTCTGACCTTGTGGCTAGAAACCATCCCAGGAATCTGGTGCAAAAAGCTAATAAAACGGCCAGGTACAACAACAGGGAGGCTCTATTGGAACAGCGAGTACGAGCACCCAATGATGCCATCACCTGTGTCACATCCTTTACCCCACAGTCTAACAACATTAAAAAGATCATCAAAAAACATTGGCCTATTTTACCCATAGGGAACAGGTCATCAGCTACCCCTCGCTTCGCCTTTAAGCGAACTGCCAACATCAAAGATATGGTCGTACACACCAGACCCTTTCCTCCAGCAACTATGCAACAGCAACAACCTTAGGGGCTCCCTACTGTTTTGGGTCACTTCCCATGCGGGTCATGTAGTGTATGCCATTTCACATGTCACTCAAAACAGGTTAACTTTTGGACTACGGATACATGGGTCCAGAAGACCCACACCAACTGTAACACTTTGAACTGTGTGTACATGATCACATGCCCATGCCAGAAACACTACATTGGGATGACTACATGAGCTGTGAAATTGAGAATTACTGAACACTGCAGCAATATAAGATGCAAGAAAAGCATGACAAAAATGTTAACACACTACATAGAACAGGGTCATACACTAGATAACATTGACTGGACGATCCTGGAATCACATGCCATCATAACTTCACAAGCACTACTCATGAGGAAGCAAAGGTGGGTTTTCTGCCTGAATACACATCAAACAGGTCTGATCGATGACAATCCCAAGGGAGAGGTCAACCGATGATACTTTCTCCACCCCTGCAGTACAGCCCGCCCCAACACATACAATGATACATTCTCCACCTCGGCCGTGCAGGCCCTCATTATACATCTATGTGTATGACTTTTCATCTCCCTACCATGCGCAGCATGCAACTACACAGACGACTGACCTCACTTCTACATACCTGCTTGGGTCCTTGTAGATTCTCCATCACGACTGCCTCCTAATTTTATTCAAGCCAATCACTACCATTGATCTGAAGTGTGGGATAATGTTTCTTTAACATTCACCCCATTTTTTTCCCCCTGGCACCATCAAGGATCATGAACGATCCACACCCATGTACATCATGCACGCATTTGGCATCCACCTTAGTCTCCTTTGAACATGAGCCGCAGTAGAACCAAAACCAAACATCCCCCCTTTCATTTTCCTACTGGAACACCGTTCAAAGATGGCACACACCATTGACTACCGACTTGGTAGTTCAAGATGGGCGCCATAAAATCCTCTTTCCACACGTGAGCGAGCGTTCTAGGCCTCTCAGCCATTATATTGCTTCCTGCTATCCTAACCCACACACCCCAGGACGGCCGGCCATGGGTAGGTCCTGAACTAGAAGCAATCTGGACTAAGTAAGTACCTCATCGATACTACTGGCGTCCTGGGCACACGCCCTATTTTTCACCGATCCAGCCGTATTTCAGTGAATGTCAACGCACTTAGCAGCAAATCATTAAGGGCGTAAATTCCTCATCTATACTACTGATGTCCTAGGTAGCGGTTATCAGCCATTACCCTAATTTTAGCTGCACTGTCCATCACCAGTGGCGTGATCAGTCACCACCATCACTGCAATTTTCTAAACTTGCTCCTGTGGTGAACAGTACCCACCAATACTCGGTCCGCAAAACGCGCTAGCCTGCATCTTCACCATTATGCCCCACCGGTAAATCAACGACATCCTTTGTTACAGCAATACTGTCCGCCACCAGCGGCGTGATCAGTCAGCGCGTTCACCACTATTTACCATACTTGCTCCTGCAGTGAGCAACATCTACTGTATGAGAGGAGGCACTCGGTATGCCACTAGTGGCACAACCTGTCTATATTTCTTAAAATCACCACGCTACTGCATTCTTCTCCTACCCGGCAGCGAATACTGCCCCTGTATGCACTAGTCATACCCGCTTTTATAATACACCACAGTGGTTCATTACATGAGCAGCAGCGGTTCATTACATGGACGTTGCACAGTTCAGGGACATCGGTACGCCCTCTTTGGTGCAGTCTTTTCTCAATTCTTACATCACAATACTAACTGCCATTACCAACATGCCCCAGTGGTTAACAACTCCCTCTGGAGCTCAGGCAACACGATCGGCCACCAGAGGTGCGGTTTGACCTTGATTCTTCAAGTCACCGTGCTAACCGCCTCTCTTAATCTACCCCAGCGGTCATCATCCAGACACTACCAGTGGGTACCCGATACCCCCATGCTGAATAACCATCAGAATCATAGGCCACCTCTCACCCATGCCGTGAGAGGCCAGCGCACTCTAGCGGCTTGTAATACTGGCTATTGTTGAGTTCGGAATAGATGTTCCCCTCCCCCCCTTACGACGGCTACCTACTGGGCCACAAATTATAGGCCTCGCTCCTCTTTTTATCACTTCCTCGTTTACATTACAGGTTGGTCTCTCTCGCAATGCCAGCAAGCAGCCTGGCCTGTCCCAGATGGGGCAGAACCCTTCCCCCATTTAGGTGAGTTTTTGTGAATGAGGACCCTGCATAGGATACATGCACAGGCTCACAATCTCTGGGGCACACCACTCCTCCCCCATTGGACAGCCCATCAAAGAATGCATCACCACGTGGCTGTGCCACACTTTTGTAGATGTGATGCATGTTTTGGGATATAGAATTGTTCAAATATGGGGTTTTTATTCCTCACGACCATTGTGTTTCTATGTTCTGTTCTTTAAAGATGATTGATATCTTGTTTTCCTACCCACCATGATCTCATGGTTTCTTCACCACTTAGAGCCAGGCCACCTTATGATGTGTATTAATAATTTGTTGATTCATCCCTTACAGGTGCACTCTTTTCCAGAAGGTATATTATACCTCTCGTTCTCACCACACATTAGGACCACTGTTGAGTCTTGACATAAGGGGACGCAACTTTTTCTTTTTTTCTAAGCCCGATACATGCCACCCCCCTATGAGTAGATGATGATACTTAGGTCCTGAAGAAATGCCTAGGTCCACTCGGACTGAATAGGGCATGAAACATGTCGACCCTCTACACAACTCACTCACTCAAATACTAAAGCGAGTTTAATTTTCCCTCTCCAGTCTACCACTCTTTGGTCTGTGCTTTTACTCATGACCCAGGTACTCTGTGAATAAATTATGATTGGAGAATCCAGTAGCTATTTTTAACCACACATACACCATCCCACTTCTACTCACCACACAAATGCTCCCTCCACAACATATTTTAGCTTCAAGGCAGCAAACTGAGAAGACCTCTGGCAAAGATCCCCCATGCAGGGCCCGTTGGGCATTGCAGCGCTGGCCCAACGAGGAGCTGCCCCATGAAGAAGCATGACACCTCTCGGGTGTGTGTGAGGGCCCTTGCTCCTTATTGGAGCTATCCCTGGACAATCACGTATTGTCCTATCTAGCACCTGTCCGTAACTGAAACAACATTCCTGGCCTGTCGCAGCCCCCATCCCCCATAGGAACAGCGAACTTTCTTGTTTTGTCACTAAACGTGGACACCCACTGCATTTGTAAAGCAATAAGTGCAGCATCTGGAGTGCTATTCAGAATTCACCAGCCAGCGCAATTGCATGTCAGCATGCTGAATACCAATGCTGCTTAGTCCTAAATTCGTCTCTTTAATCCACTATCAGACACTCCCACCCCTTTGTGTCACTCTCGCAGACTCCTACTTTCTCCCTTTGTTGCAGTTTTTCTGCCTTTCTCCTTCCCCTTCTGACCCCATTGTGTTTTTTTCCCTCTCTTCCTCTCATAAATGTTCATTGATGAAAAGTGGGTGCTCGTCCCTAAAAGTGTGTGGCAGTGGGTCTCACCACCAACCACTGTCTCAAATTAAGCATAGTGGCCACCTTATGCTGACAATATAAACATAAAAATGTAAAAACATCCACCGAGGTAGATGTTTTACTAGTGCGGTTTTTAACAAGCCTTTCGGCTGTGATATGCTTTTTATTGTTACTATTTTTAAGAAGGAGACCAGAACAAAGCTTTTTGGGGGAAACTAGTCATCTAATGACAACCAAAGCTGTTTGAAAGGCCAGACCTAAAAATGTGTTCCATATCAAACCACATCTTCATTGGTGAGAGTAGACTGGTCCTTTTCAATTACTCATAAAAAACATGTATAGCCATAGTGTCAGGTTTCCTAGCTCAAGTAACTCCCCCTGTGAAACTTATATAACCCAAACTAAAGAGCATAAATAAACTAGGTGTGCATAGGAAACAATCACACATCTTCTCTTTAGGAAAGTATTCTAATTATATAAAATGTGAAACAAATGTAACAATGTCAAAGAGTATTATGTTCACTGAAACAAGTTCTCTTTCCTCATTACGTTTCTTAATTATGTTGGGCGTACTTTAGTATTAAATGCTTGTTCTCCCTTTAGAACTTGCATATTATCATTAGCAGGCATGTTGGGTTTCTTTTCTAAAGGAGGCATGTTTGCGTTCTATAAAAGAAATAAAAGAAATACAAAATGATTTGTAATTCGTGTTTGTTGGTAAAATGGAAACAAAACATGGTTTCCAAATTATAACTAACTATTGATGATCTGTCTATTACATTTTTTGGTGCAGGAAATAAATAAAATACCCCTTCACTATAGCCTCCCAACTCTCAACTTATTTATACTTCTCAGAGGGCAAATCATTTGTCTTCAACAGTTCTGAATTCAAAGCTTCCTATAAGGCCTTACAAAGAAGTAGTTATAGTCACAAACAACGGGCACTCCCGCCACAGGAACCCAGCCTGGTGCTGCTTTCTCCTGAACACCTGGGTCCCTTTCAACCATGAGACAGTCTGTGATGAGAGACTGCATTCACCTTCTTGAGTGTGTTTTTTTTCCTTCAAACACCTTAACACCTTGAGATTATTTAGCCGCGTCAGGTCAAAGGCAAATGCTTGGCTTCTGATGACAGTAGCAACACCACACAAATAAGTTCGGAATAGCCTCGGAAATTAATACAATATTTGTATTCTTGAAGTTTTAGGGATTTAATGTCTACTCTGGAGATTTTCACTAATCGATCGCTCCCCAAAGGTGCACTGTAAAGCCAAAACAAATTACAGCAACCCATAAGCACATTCTATTACATCCTTCTTCATTATGTAAATATGTCCACACAAACGTGCACTTCAGTTATAACTTACATGTGTACTATTTCTTAGTACAGCTGATGAGGTTGAATTGGTTGACATGGACAAGCACCAGACATGTTTTTAGCACTGAGAACTGTGCATTTTTATAGCTACAGATAATCTTATATTGAAGAAGATAAATTTGCATCACTTAAGCCCAACAGTTTATTTCTAAATTCAGACTGTATTAAAGTTAAGGACATAGCCCCACATTACGAATGTATAGCCTTGTATTTAGAAATGTTGGCTTAAAGTGCCATGTTAGGTTATTGATGTGATCTGTGCTGATGCTACCTTTTTTGGATAAGTGCTGCACGCTTCTCCAGAAGAACCACAAAAGAAAACAAATGTAGATACAACTAATGAAATCCTAAAAAGGCACATGTAAAAGTAAAGGGTACATGGTGAGTAATGAGGGCATATGTTCGACAGTTACAACCTGAAACAAATCTCCACCTCACACACGCCCGCAATAAAGAGAAAGGGTAAAAAAATGCAACAAACACCAGAAGCTCATGGAAAAACACAAAAGAGATTTGCAGCCTGTAACACTATTTAAACCTAGTTCTGTATGAGAAGGGAGGCTGCTAAGCTGCTAGAATGTTCAGTGAAGCAGCATCCTAAAGATGGATACCATCACTAACAGCCTATCATGAGTCGCACTCGCTATCTCCCTATCCCTGCTAAAGGTGGTGTTGCTCCATATATACCAGCATTGTGGGAGAGACACACTCTCAGCCAACTAAAAGATGTATCAAGAACCTGCCCTTATTCCCCCAGAATATTCTTTTCGATGGGTTCTGCAAACAATGCCTCTGATGTGGGCCTGGAGCTAGTACTAGATTCTACGGACAGTAAAAGCCTATTTTACATCTCATAAACTTATACTAGTGCCAAAAAAGAAAGTCTTATTTATGAATGGGCTACATAATCTTTGTAGCACTACCTGGTGCGTTTGAAATGGTGATGTTTCATAGCTCCAAGAAACTGGAAGGCTACCCATAGTGTCCAATCACAACGTGATGCATTGGTCTTTGGTTTGACAGACGTTTTGTGGAGCCCTGGCCATCAGTGGGGTCATTCAGCAGAGGAGGTCTTGTCAAAGTTTAAACCCATGTCCTGAAGAGAAAGTGAAAATATGGCTCATCAGCATCTGTGCCGTCTAGTAGATTTATCAGTGTTTGCTGGCTGGTCATTAATAAAGACAGCAGTGTTATTTTAAAAACGAAAACATGTTGCTACACGGATGTAGGGCCCTCAAAAAGTGCTGGGCTAGAGAATGATACCTCTGCCCTTCTGACTGGCCTGGACTTTGGCATTCCACTTTTTTCTTTTAACCTTTTCACTTCACTGAGGTTTGGTCCCTCTTAATCATGACTGGCCTGCAGGGGAATGTTACCGCCCGGCCCGACTATGTTCTAAACTGTGGCTTATGTGTAAGCAGAATATGCTCATTGAAGACACAAGAAGGGACCTACCAGCAGGCTCAGGGAATCAATAGCACTTTAACCTGGGTTCTTTGGCTACCATTCTGAATTAATTTTATACAAAAGCATTACATAAGTTATCACTTAGGGAAAAGCAAAGAACCGTTTTTATGTTATTAACCTACATACAACTACCAGATATGAGACATAAAACTGCCCGACCAAATATGAGATGTTGTGTACATTAAGGTATCTGAAATGAACGAGGTTACTGCTGAATGAAAGTAAATTCAACAGCAGGCCACCAAAACTAAATGGAGTGGTGGAGTATGCAAATTACTTTTGAAATTCTTACCTGTTTACAACAGTCGTCCTTGGTTTAACCGAGATTTAGATAGGTCTAACACCCTGCATATGTATAAATCAGAATTCTGTAGGCATCTTGGAAGAATAGTGGTTCATTCATACGTGTGGAAATGTTATAATGCAGGTTTGAGAATAATAATAAACCCACTTGCTAATATGGTCCTCTCAACCTCATTTAATATTTTTAAAATCAGACTCTGGAGTTTTAAAGAGGGATGTCATTTATTTTGTAAGACATTTTTTTTAAAATGATTTGCAGCATATTACACTGGAATGATTTTGCTATGAATATTTGCAGAGATTCTGTACACACAGTCAGAAAAGATTCCAAGAATGGAATTTGCCTTCATTTGGCTCCACGTTAACAATTTACACACATTCTCAAAGTTTCAAGGATCTTCTATCCAATGTATTTTATTTTGAAGTATCTTCTGTTTTGTACAACTATAAGTTCTCCTTAACATTAGAGTAAAATGTGCTCTATCACTGTCCTTCAATGTCCACAGCAGTCTGATATAGCTTGCTTAAATATTTCTTACATAGTAATAAAATACTTCTGTGGATAAAGGGCTAATGGAAATCAGCAACTCTTTCACACACAAGAATTCAAACTTCACCAGAAAAAATATATATTAGGTATAATTTGTTTTCATTTTGTAGACAGGGTAAAGTAAATAATTTCCACCATATTTAAGACTCATTGATTCATTGAGGATTTACTACAGTATAGAAGAATGATGAAGGTATTCTCCTAATCCTAGCTCTAATGGTTCTTTAAAAAATAACTACAAAAACTAGGGTAGTAGATAAGTTACCATCTGTTTTACAAGAGTGATTCATGTTGACAATAACATGAAATTTGCTTTTAAATCAAAGTGGTGGTGATGGACAAGAAGTAGTGGAAGTTCATGATAGGGACTCACACTGCTACTTCAAAATGATCATGTTGTCTCTTTGGGTATTCAGGATTAGACCATGAATAGCAGTAATTTATCCACACAGCGAAGGAATTTACATGTGTTCTAGCCTGGGTCATTAGCATATAAGAAACCTGTTGGAGATGTCACATTGGCATTCAAAGACTCAACTGATTTATACAATGCCTAGATCACTCATCACATATATATATATTTTTTAATTTTGCAATGTGAAGGATCTCCTGCATCCCTTGGAAGGCAGCACATGTATCTTGTCCTTTTGGTGTTAGAACGTTGCCATGATTTGCCCCAATTGTTCACATGCTACTACTTCTGCATTTGTGAAACCTTTTGGATTTCTGGATTATGAGTTGCTGTTGTCAAAAGGTGGTAACATGATACTTTCATGGGAAAGCTGAGTGAGGAGTTATTTGCTCTATGAGTCCGCCCCCTGCCATCTTTATTGTCCCTACATTGTTCATAATGTCCCCTGTTTAGTGTTATGAGCTTACTTAGAAATAATCTTACAGCGACATCAGGCCATCAGAAGACGGATGACACACACAGTGATCCTTAGTCTGTATCAGAAAGGAATGACGCATAATAATGAAGTAATGGAAAAATGAATTGGTAGTGTTTGAAATCTACATTAACTACAGCAAATGCGTTGGTAGTCTTTTTTTATTAATGATGTTTAGCAATTAGAATGATTTATGATTCAACTTAAAATTAATGTGATCTTCCTCAAAATGGTTTACTTCTGTATTTCAGCACCTCTTGTCTTGTTCCCTCTCTTGAATGCCGAATACCTCTAGTGATTAGCAAATATCGTTTTTATGCGCCTGACAGAGCTTTCATTACTTTCATTTTGATTAGCCAGGAAACTCCAGCAAACATCAAGTGCACCAACTTTACTATTGACCCATCTCTATTTATGGACATTATTCCTGTTTCCGTGAACTGCAACTCCTACTAATTGTTATCTAAATTAAGTTAGCAACAAAGTCGTTTAAAATTCTGAAATATCGTCTAAATGGTTATTTAAAGAGGAGTTTGAGTTCATGGGACAAAGACCAAGACTCATTTGTGGTGCAAGATAGTGAATGCTGGCCTTGACTCTGTGATATCACTTGGTAGAGAGTGGTGGACCTTGTTACAAGTAAGGCACTTGATCAGTGGAATGCTGATCCTCTGAAAGTTGTGTGCCTCAATCCAACATCAATATTTGAAGTTTGTTTGAATAGTACTGTACATAAAATAAAATTGTAATTGGATGCTGCAGGTCCTGAAGAAATGTTATGCTCTTTGGAAGCCTGGTTATGGTTTTTAATAATCAAAAGCAAGTCTGTCTGAAAACTTCTAGCTGCAAGTTCACTTCTTACCGACGATCCTTCAAAACCCTGCTGGGTTAAATGGACTTGATGGCCTCTTTAATCTTGTTTGAATTTAATTTTTCATGTAGATGAGGAGTGGCAGACTAACAATATGATCTAATCTTCTGAAGCGAGAACTTCTGCTTTAGAAGTGGGCTCACAAAAATACTGTTTCCCCAAAATCAGTACATATGGCAAGAGTCACAACATTTACCTGTTGTTTGCAGACGAATCTCAGCACTGAAACTAATCACCTGGCTTTGACTGTGCAGATCAACCAAGTATAGGTCAGGACAATAATATATACTATCCTTACAGTGGCAATTGTCAGTATAGAATTGATCCGCAAATACAGCATCACAACAGTATCAAATCGCAAGGAAAATGAAGCCCTTCTTACTATCTAGGAAAGCAAGCCCAGCGGGTTGCAGTCCATTTCGGAAGCACCTTAACTTCAATCTATAACTACATCAAAAAAGCGTAGGTAATATGCTCAGGCATTGGGCGGTGCTCCACATCAGCCTTTTTGCAGCCCCTTTCCAGGGGTATGCATGGACGATTTAACTACCTTTCTCATGTTCTACTGGTTCTTATCATTATACACAAGTTCAGGTTAGCGGGACAGTCATGAAGTTTATAGCTCTGACATCAGCCAGACTGATTGGTGTTTAGATCAGCTTTGCCTTTTATGCAGTAGTTCTGTTAGGTCAAGCTGACAACCCAAATGTAAGGAAGATCCAGCATCACACCCCCAGTCGTTTAGAATGTCTGTCTACAAATGTTAAGATCTTAGTGCACAGGCATTGCACTCTTTTCCACTGCATGATGTAGTGATCTCTTGGACACGTTCCAATGTTCTTGCGTATACCTTATGTCACCAGTCACTCCCAAAGATTTGTTCTCTACACTCACCCCACACTCATTCATCACATATGTCACCAGTCACGTGACCCTACTAATAAAAGGGGACACGTGCCCTGGGCCACTTCTAGTTACCCTAACTATGTGTCTGCATGGTCATTGGGGCTGCATGAGGGCCTAGGGCCCTAAACATTACAAGGGCGATGAGCAGTTCTGACCCTGCATGTGCGCCGCTGCCATGTTTTGTGGGTGGGGGAGATGTATCCCGTGCAGCCCCTTCCTGCAGCAAGCCAGCATGATGACCTGACCCAGGAGCAGAGCGAGCCAAAAAAAGAGGAAGGGTGACAGCGCCTGGGAACAAGAGAAGGCAGCACCAGCAGGAACAGCACCAGGAGGTGACAGAACTGACAGGAGAATGTGCCCCAGGACCCTCAAAGTAAGGATGGGCTGGTGCATGCCCATGGTCCGACTTGCTGACGCGCCAGTATGCTGCCGTCTTCCCCAGAGACGTGGGATGAGAAACACCTTCCCGACATTGTGCGTCACGCCTAAGCCCCACACCAGCGTACGCAGCTCCACATGTGTACCCCCAAAGAAGAAGTAAGGGAGAAATAACGGTGTTGCAGTGGGAGACTACTGAGCCCCATGAGACATCTAGGCCGCCACCGTTGTCTGTACATGGAGGGCGGTCTGCCGGCTACACTGCCATCACAGTGCCCTGGGGAGTGACACGCTGATGTGGACAATAGCCGCCGACCGCAGCACCGCCTTCTGAGGGGTTGGAAGGCAATGACCTGACTGGGTGCATTCCAAAGACAATCCGCCTCACTGAAATTGACATGTTGGGAAACCCCATCCTCGGCTGGCAAAGAAGGTAGGGCTGCACCAGCAAGGATAGAGACCCGCACCTGCAATAGCAACCTTTCGCCACCTGTTGTCTCCCAGAGCAGGATGAAATTAGTACAAGGGGCCGTGGGGGGCATTTTGATGTTCATGCTGCCAGTTTCTGTGGCTGCTTGAGTACAGCAACTGCAATGCTACCTGGCAGCTAGCAGCAGGGAACCCAACATGCTACAGCCCAGAAGTCCTAGCGGTAAGCTGGTAAACCGGTGAGTGGGGAAGGTGAGGTCTTCCCCCAGGGAGACACGCGTCTCTAAGCCTACCTGTGGAAGGAGCAGAGGCTGTAGGAATCACTGCCGCCAGTCAAGCAAGTGAGGCCACGGTTTTTGGGGGAATCACCACCTGCTCCCCCTGCAAAGCCATCCAGCCTGAAAAGACCAATGTGAGCAGGAGCTGCAACACTGGTAAGAGGAACGTTAGTCCTACCTCGAGGGCTGTAATAGTGAGATCACAGTGAAAGGAGAAGCTGCCAGCTCACTAATGTTTTTCTATTTTTGGTACCGCTGCTACCCCACTAGTAGCAGAACAGTAGGTGTGACTCTGAGACAGAGGCTGTGAGGGACAGCCAGGGTGGGTCTGAGAGCGCCACATGCACCCTGTTGACTGCTGGACATTATTACAAGGATGGGAGAGACTTGTAACCCCATCAGAGAGCCCCAAAAAGCCCAAAGCTGCCACCGCCAAGAAAGCTGATGAGAGTACAGTGAAAGCAAAATGAGTGAAACCAAAGGCAGCACTCAAACAGATGAAAGGAAGTAAAGCGGCAGAAGTGGGTATTAACCCGTGTAAGGCCCTGCTCATCAGTCTGTAAGTAATGACTGAGTTCTGTGTTGCCTGAGAAAGCTGAGTGTGCATTGGCCCGAGAGAAGAGACACACGACAAGAAGAAGCTCCAGAAGAGAGAGGACCAGGCTCGCAAGGCGCCACCAGAGGGCACCTATAGAGAAAGACTGAGAGTACATGGTCAGAGGTGCGCAGAGGTCTGCACCAAGAAATCTGACAGCACGGCAGCATCGTTGGAGGGAGAGAAAGCAGTGCATCCTCGAGTGAAGAATAGGTGAAGGAAGAAGGGTGACACTTCAGCCAGGGAGCGGAGCACCAAGAAGATCCCTGAGGAAAGGGACAGGACTTGTGAGAGGTCCACAAGGAGATAGAAGACCTGTGAGAGGTCCACGAGGAGATCAGTCATGTCCCACCAACAGGACAAGAGTTAGGTCCTTCAGAAAAGACAGGACGTGACCAGGAAGGTCCCTGTGACTAGAAGGTCACAGCGAGAGGCCTGGTCAGGAAACAGAGGAGAAGAGAGTCAGTCAGTCCTAGGAACAGGACGTGACTAGGGTGGTCCATGTTGAAGTGTACGTCCAATCGACAGACCTGGTCAAAAAGCAGAAGAGCAAGGAACAATGCCACGTTTTGGAAGAGCTATGGAGAAGAACGTGGCAAAATGTCACCATGTCATGTCGCGAAGAAGCAGAGGAAAGAGGAGAAGAAGAGGGGCATGATGCCACATCACAAAATAGCTAGGAGCAAAAGAGGGTGGCATGAGGCCACAGAACTACACCGCAAAGAAGAATATGAAAGAAGAGTGTGATAGACCCATCACACGGAAGATCACTGCAGTCATTAGTAGTCATCTTTGTCAAGTGCATCACTAGAGCCACCTAACGAGCACCGTACAGTCAGCACTATGTCTGAGAAACACCTTAAGAGTGTAGAAACTAAATTGGGGGGCACTACCAACCAGAATATAAGATCCTTAAGTATTGCCCGGCGGTGTCGCCTCTTGAACCCACAAAGAAGTTAAACTATTGAAGAGGCAGGCGCTGGAGACTGGAAGGCAGGAAACAAGGTTTTTATTCTCTCCGGAGGAGAACACAACGAAACGGACAGAAGGTATCGTTCTGAGGTGCTCTAACTGCATCCCTGAGGCCTGGCCTCTTATACACACGTTTATCTGTTTATTGCATGTAACACATTTTCGTCGATACTTTGATGTACGGAAAGACATCCCTAGAATCCCCCCCCTTCCCAGCCCGTTCCCACGCAAGATTACAGTGGAAGTCCCCGCCCCGTTCACAACAGGTGATGATCATCGCGCAGCTGGATATTCCGCCGATCCACGGAGTGTGTGGGTTTCGATCGGATCTCGTGGGATGGGGGGGGCTTTGATCATCTCGGGGGTCCTTTGAGGAGGGAAGCTTTCTATTGTACGGGGAGGGGCAAGGGATTGGTATCGGCAGAGCTGGGTGTCGGCCTGGGAACGGGGAAGACAAACGGGCACACGGGGAAATGGGGTTTGCATCAAAGGGCCGGGGATCATAAATGGGAAGAGGGGAGGTGTCGCGCTGGGAACAGGACGAGGGTCTGGGGCAGAGCAGCGCTGAAGAGGGGTTTTATGATTCGCGGCAGGTGCAGGCAGGGGGGTTGTCAGTATGCGGGGGATGCCGGCGAAGTTAGGAGTGGGAGAGAGGCGCGCTGGCTCTCGGCGGGAGCAGGGAAGCCATGGTGTTCAAGATGGCGGCTGTTTTACGCGCACAAAAAGGTTAAGGAGAGCAAGAGGGCGCCGATAATGTTGACGGTTTCAGCCCACTTTCAACAGTCCTCCCTTTTCAACATATCTAGCCAACTTGCTTACTCAATGTCAATTTTCATCAAATTCCTAACTTCGGTATCATACAATGCTCTCATATGTTCGCTTCCAATGTCCACAGTTTTGGGAAAAATACAACTCGCACATAAAGAACACATAGGTGGCAAACATTGAATTCCTAAGCATAGGCCACATATTACAACTACGGGAATCAGGATAATGGTGAGCAGTCTCCAGCCCCAGCTTTTGACGGTGTCCCAGAACCAACCACCAAGCGACCATTCTTCTTGCTCTTGGTGAACTTCCGAAGAGAGTCTGTGAAGATGTTCGATGGCTTTGTACACTGAGGGTGAGTTGTCCGGTATGTATGTACAACAGCTGGACCCAATAATGCGGCATGCTCCTCCACGGTCCGCCAGAACCACATCTAGAACGAGGCGGTTCTGCAGAGCCACCAAACGGACCGCTTGGAGCTCGGCAGTGTTGTTGGCAAAGATGCCCGCTGTGATGTTCATGGTTGTCTCGACTGCCTGAGTCAAATGTCGGATGGCACGGCTGTTTGCCATCGGGCCCCAGAGGGGGACGAGTCCTTTCATAGCATCGAGGAACTGCGCCCCTGTTGAGTCGGCTTGTTCAATGTCTTTGGCTCGTTTTTGCCGGTGGTGATTCGCTGGGGCTACATAAGTCGGAGGAAGGACGAAGGAGATGTAGCAAGTGCCCCCCCAGCCTTTGGGGAGCCAGGTGTAGGCCTTCGTGCCGCAGATGAAGTACATGTTTGGGGATGACACAAAGGAAGGTGGATCCGTGGAATCCAGAGTGCTGGTAAAGCGGCAAGCGCTGCGACCCACCAGCTGTGTCCCAAGTCCTTCTACACACATGTGGCCTGTGACGTTGATGACCGTCAGGGCCACAGTCAGAGTGGCAGCCGTTCGTTTCCGCAGATAGGAGAAGGTGGGTCTGGTTGGACTGTTGAACACCTGCATTTCGATTCGCTCTTTGGCCGGGATGTCCATTTGGATCGAGTCGCTGGGAGTCAGCGGGCAGAAGTGTGTCTTTGTCTTGTTTCGCCCGGCCCCATGAGAAGAATGTGCTGCAGTTCTGCTGGAGGTGGCATTGCCCGTATAGCTCTCTTGCAGGAGGATCAGCCAGGCAAGGCAGGAGCCGTGGACAGAGAAGGGTGAAGGGATGAATGGTATTGAATGTCCAGTGGCATGGGGTAGCAACCCACAGATCCAGCAGTTGGTGGTATTGGTGGCAAGATTGTGCTGGTGAAGTAGCTGCACGAAAGAGTTGTTCCAAAACTCCTTTCGCCTCTCTCTTAGTTGAGTAGAGAGCGAAATTAGATAATGTTCCTTCATGGTGGTAGGCTGAGCAGTGGTTAGGAATGTTTCGTGAGCAGGTGCGTGTTCTTCCATAATCCAGAGCGTAGTCATGAGGAGAAAACAGAGGAGGATTACGATGAAGAGTGCAATTGTCTTTGAGCTATGGAGTCTGTCTATTCTCGGGTTTCTGTAGTGGGTATTTCCTGCCGTCTCCGTCGGCTTCTTATTTGGCGCTTCCATCATCTTCTTATCTGGCGCTTCCATCATCTTCGTCTTCAAGGTGCTCGGTAGTGGGCAGGACCACAGACTTAGTTTTAGCTTCTCTCCAGGTAACCCTTGGTAGTTTGGGTCACCGTTCTGAGATCCTTTAACCTAGTCCGTGGCCTACTTAGCCGAAGCTCCCTCCTTTCGACGCAGGAAATACCCTTCTCGAGATGGCACAGTGGGATCAGGATGTTTTGAAAGTTCAAGTGTCTCAGTATCAGGGTAGCAGTTCAACGATGGTCGGTCCTGGTTCAGGAGCTCTTCTTGGGTGTTGACGGTGTCTGTCGTGGCCAGGGCTGGAGAGACCCTTTTGCAGTGATGAGCGTGCAGCCAGTGTTTCTTCCCCTCCACTCGAAGTGCGGTCCGAGTGGTGATCAGCACTTGCCAGGGGCCCGTCCACCGGGGTTCCAAACTCTTTGATCGCTGAAAATTTCGGATCAGCACGAAGTCCCCCGGCTGGATGGCGTGACCCGGACCCCTGGAAGCATCGGGGATGGCCTGCTGCACCTGCTGATGAAGGACAGACAAAGTTTCAGTCAATTTGTACAGATAATCAGACATTAGGACATCCGGAACGTCATGAATGGAAGTTGGTTTCGGGGCAGACCAGACGCTCATGGGTCGACCGAAGACAACTTCATAAGGGGTTAAGTGATGTCGGGTGGGGGTAGAGCGCATCGATAGCAATGCCAATGGGAGGGCGTCTGGCCATTTCAGGCCCGTCGTAGCCACTATTTTGGCCAGTTTAAGCTTTAGTGTGGCATTGTGTCGTTCGACAAGCCCAGCAGATTGAGGGTGGAAGACTGCGTGGAATTTCTGTTTAATACCCAGCCCATTTAGGATGAGCTGGATAACGTTGGCTACAAAGTGGGGGCCATTATCACTCCATAAAACACGGCAGAGGCCATAACGGGGGAAAAACTCCTTTAACAGAACCTTTGCAGTGGCCATAGCGGTGTTGTCACGGGTTGGATATGCTTCCACCCACTTGCTAAATGCGCACACCACGACTAGTACATATTTCAGGCCTTGGCATCTGTCTAGCTGGATGTAGTCCATCTGCAGGACTTCAAATGGGTGGTTTGGGACCCCAAATCCCCCCCGGGGTACTACAGTTCCTTTCCCGGGGTTGTGTTGCAGGCATATTAAGCATTGTTGGACCAGGCGTTTGGCGGAATCTGGGATCTTGTCATTGTGCCAAACCCTGGAGACAAGTTCGATCATGGGGGCTGATCCTATGTGGGCAGGGGAGTGTGCCATGGTTAATATGGGAATCAAGTACGAATCAGGTAGCAACCATCTGTTCGTGTCTTTTGTCCGCCAGCAGCCTTCATCGTCTTTCAATCCCACCCGTGTCCATTCAGTCAATTCGTGTTGTGTGCTAGTCGTTTGTATGTCTCTAATTGTGTCCTTGGCGTCAGTCCAGTTTTCTGCTTGTGACCTGGTCACGTACATATGTGTTGTCGTTCTATTTTCAGCTGTCGTTCGGGCGGTGATGTCGGCTAGTGCATTTCCCTGTCCAATAATGTCTGTTACTTTCTTGTGTGCCTGGCATTTGATAACGGCAAGTTTGTTAGGGAGGAGGACAGCTTCGATTAAGGCGGAGACTAAATCCCCGTGCAAAATGGGTGTGCCGTGTGAGGTCAAGTATCCTCTCTCCCTCCAGAGGAGCCCAAAATGGTGAACCACCCCGAAGGCATACTGGCTGTCGGTGTAAATGTTCGCTGTGGTTCCTGTTGCCAGGATGCAAGCTCGCGTCAAAGCAATCAGTTCCGCTGCCTGGGCAGATCGCTGGGTGATGCGGGCTGTTTCTACTACAGTTCGAGCCGTGGTGACTGCATAGGCAGCGGAAGTGGTACCATCGGGGAGTTTGATGCAAGAACCGTCCACCCACAACTCCCCGTCGGGGTCAGGGAAAGCTGTGTCTCTGAGATCGACCCTACTCCTGGTCTGTTCGTCCGTAAGAGTCACGCAGTCATGTACGGGGTGCACATTGGGATCGTTCTCTGGCAAGGGTAACAGAGTTGCTGGGTTCAGTGTGGTGCATCTTTTCAGGGTGATATGGGGGGCAAGCAAGGTCAGTTCGTATCCAGTCAGTCGTGCACTCGTCAGATGTTGCGTCTTGGTTTGGTTCAGGAGGGTGTCGACTGCATGGGGTACCAGTACCGTGAGGGAATTCGAGAGTACAATCCCCTCACTCTGTCGGATAGAGACTGCAGCAGCAGCTACAGCTCGAAGGCAGGCAGGCAAGGCTCTGGCGACAGGGTCAAGAGTGGCAGAGAAGTAAGCGCACGGTCGTTGCTTAGGGCCGATGGCCTGGGTCAGGACAGATAAAGCGCACCCCTCCCTTTCGTGAGTGTAAAGGGAGAAGGGCTTTCTGTAATCAGGGGTACCCAGGACAGGGGCTGAGCAAAGAGCATCTCGCAGTTCTGTTAAGGAAGTTTGACACTCAGGAGTCCAAGGGAGTGGGAAAGGGACGTCTTTGTTTAGCAGAGAAAGCAGTGGTTTTACAACGAGGCTGAAGTTTGGTAACCATTGTCGGCAGAAGGAGGTGAGGCCTAATAGGGAGCGAACCTGCTTCTGGGTTTTAGGGACAGGGGTATCTAGAATGGTTTGGATTCGATCAGGGGTGAGTTTTCTTCCATCTTTGGACAAAAGGTGGCCTAGGTAAGTGACCTGGGGTAGGCAGAATTGCAACTTCTTCTTGGAGACCTTGTGGCCATTTTCCGCAAGGAAGTGCAAGAGTTGAATGGTGGCGGTAACCGCTAGAGGGGTGGTGTCGGCTGCCAAAAGGATGTCATCGACATATTGTACCAACACCACCCCGTCGGGTAACTGGACTTGGTCTAGTTGTCTTTTGAGGGCCTGGCTGTAGATGCTAGGGCTTTCCGTGTAGCCTTGAGGAGCTCGGCAAAACCTATATGAGCGGGCTTTTAGGGTAAAGCCGAAGAGATATCGGCTGTCCGGGTGGATGGGGATGGAGAAGAATGCGTTCTTGAGGTCGATGACGGAAAAGGTGGTGGCAGTGGATGGAATCAAGGTCAGGATGGTGGTGATGTCTGAGACCACAGGGTACTGGGGTACCACCACTTTGTTGATCTCTCGGAGGTCGATGATGAAACGGTATGCTTTCTCATCTCCCTCTCCCTGCTTCTTGATAATGGGCAAGATAGGGCTGTTGCAAACGTTGCTAACCACTTCCTCTACCACTCCTGCGTCTATCAGTGACTGGATAATCATTACCAATGCCTTCTCGCCCTCTGGCGATATCCGATATTGTGGGAGTTTTGGGAGTGTTGCGTCTGGTCGGACAGTAATGTGCACTGGGTCAATTAACATACGCCCTACGTCCGAATCCGCTTTGGCCCACAGATACGGAGGTAGAGTGTCAAGCAGGGACGCGTCAACGTCGGTGATGGAAAACATGTGTCGGGGGGAACAATGTCTAAGCAGAACGGGGTTGTCGTAAAGAAACACTCGAACTCCATCTTGAGAACACCTAATCGTCGCTCGGAAGTGTTTCAGTAAGTCAAGTCCCATAATGGCGTCAGGGCTATTGGAGGAAAGCAAGAACGTGGTGTCGGTGGTGTTGTTTTCTACGTCAAAGAGAATCGGGGCAGACAAAGGGTTGGTGGAGGGCGTTCCATCGAAACCTGTCGATGTTATGAGTGAGCCAGACAAGGGTGCCCTTGGAATCAGTCGTTTAGATAACGCACTACGTGTTGCGCCAGTGTCTACCAGAAATGGAGACTTGGTACCCAGGACCTTAGCAGTGACATAAGGGCCCTGCTGGTCAACATAGAGCTCGACTGGATCCCTCCCTCGCCCTTGGCTGTCCTATGCGAAGGTGTGAGCGTCGTCATAGTCAGATTGTTGATATTGGTTCTGTCGGGGTCGATCGAACGTATTTGGTCTGCTTGATCTGTCATTAGTCGCGTCATTTGGGGGCCCTCGTTGTTGTCCCTTAGGTCTCGGTCCGTTTGTTACATCCCTGGGGTCTTTGCTTCTGATCATTTCCAGAAGAACTGGGCACTGGGATTTCCAATGGCCAGTCCCTTTGCAGAAAGCGCACTGGTCTTCTCTAAGGTCTGTGCGTCCACTGTAGGAAGTCAGAGTGCGGTCCTGGGGAAATGTAGTCTTAGGGACGTTTGTCTGGTAGTTTCCTCGGTATTGGTCTCGTCCTATAGTCACCCCCTGCAGTTTGGCAATCATCACCCTCTCTTTTAAGTCTTTCTTCTTTTTCTCTGTCGCCCTATCGTTTTCATTTTTCTGATGCTCATAATATTGGGCCATTTGGAGAATCGCGGTAGGTTTGGAGGCTGCCCAACTACTCTCGCTGGCCTGTAGTTTCTGGGAGATTTCCGATGATAGGCCCTTAACATAATTCTGGACAAACAGATGGTGTCCGGTTGCAGTGGTCATGTCCTGGCCGCTGTAATCGGAGAACACCGTTTCAAACCGGGAGAAGTATTCCGATACATCCTCCTGGGGTTTTTGGCGACAGGCTGTTACTATCGACCAGTCCACTTTCTTTTCTGGGATTAGGGTTTTTAATTTCTCTACGATTTTATCTGGGAGGTCTAGAATGGATTTCAACGGCTTTTGTCCTGGTCCCCGTTGTTTGTCCAGGTCATCGAGTTGTGACCAGGTATGTCCAAACAGCTCAAGGTGGTCGACTTTCCGGATTTGCTTCCACACATCAGCTGGTAGACATAACCCGAAGAACAAGTCGATGTCAGCCAGGGTCATGATCGTTGAACCCAGGGCTGTACCCAATTCAGTATAGAAGGCAGTGGGGTTTTTACGTAGGTCGGGTAGAGATTTCCGGAATGTCAGTATCTCTTGCCGGTCCCATGGCTGGTAGACCCAGTTGTATACTACCCTTCCCTTCGCATCTTGGTTGTTTGCATCATCGTGAGTCCCTGTACCCCGAGGAGGAACCCAGTAAGGGGCAGCCTCACGTATCGGCATCATGGTGTTAGATTGCTCGGTTGGTGGTTCGGTCACTACGGGGGCTGCGGATTTAGCTCCCGGCTTTCGTTCAGTGAGGTGGCGGAAAACCTCAAGCGTACGCGTAAGGAGGTCCGACACATCACACTCGCCCTCATCCCCGATATCGACCTTCCGGTACAGAGTCCTTAGGCTCTCGGGACCTTTGTCTCGATATCGGTCCTCGTATGCATTCAAGACATGATAACACAGTCGTACGGTAAAATGTCGTCTGTGACTCCCTGTATACGAGCTGAACATATTTGTGATGTACTCTTCATCATCCTTCCTTTCTACCAGTGTCCTTGCTATTTTGTCGATCCCCGCTCGCTCATCTTTGTCTAGTCTGTTTGTTCTTGCAGGGCCAGCCCCTCGAGTCTCATGGTCGTCTAACGTCGTTATTGATGCGGGTTTTAACACAAGGGGTTCGGCTGGCACAGAGGCCATTGGGGCCGACGCTGTGGCGGTACCTTCGTTTGTACCTGGGGGTGGCGCGTGCTGCGCCGTGGGTTGAGAAGGGGCATATGGAGGGGGCATGTAGATGATAGGAGGACCTAACAGCAGGTCCTCATTGGCTTGTCGTTTCGAGGGTAAATCAGGGTAGAGCATGGAGGGGGTTCTAACCGGACACTGGCTTGGCGTTTCCATTTCTAGTTTCTGTTTAGCTTTCTCTCTTTCTTTTATCTCTTTTTCTAGTTTCTGAGCAGCTAGGTGGGCTGCTTTTCGCAGCTCTTTTTCCAACCTACTCTCAGTTTTCTTTTTACGTTGTTCAGTTTCTTTTCGCCACATGCCGAAGCTGTCAAGCATAGTAGGTGTTGTCTTGTTTTTACCCAGGGCAGTTTCTAGCGTTTTTATTTTATCATCATCGAAGGATCCTATCAGGGGCCATTGACTTTCTTGACCCTTTTTTGTATATTTATGCCATAGTCTACTATAGGCTATAGCGGTCAATCCATGCTTCATGAACATGTCCTTATTAGGGGTGCCTTCCAGTGGGGCTGGATGGTCCATCTCTAATAAGCGGTCCGGGCTAAACAGGCTACCAATCAGTGGGGAGAAGACAGACATGACGGCTCGTAACGAGGGACTAAAAAGTCAGCACTGCCTATCTTATCACTAGGTGCAAAGACTGGACAGAATATTTCTATTCTACGTTGTTTGCAGGCAGTGAATACCTCATGGATCAAAATAACAAAAGACCAATAAATAACAATGGGGAGAATGAGTAGGTCCGCAAAAATTTGCGTTACCTACCCTTTTCACTATCTGCAAAAAGGGTGGTCTCTTCCCTGTTTGCAGACAGGGAATCTCCAGGAAACAATAGTTTTGCGAACAACAGTTCAGTTTCAAGCGATTATTGAGTGGGGGAGAAAAAATAAGCACGGCTGCTGCCCTACCTATCCTCCACTGTTTGCAAAGAGAGAGCCCGTTGTTTCTCCGTTTGCAGACAGTGAATCTCCAAATAAATAAAAAGAGCAATACTAGTATTTTTAAACAAACAAGCAATCAAGCAAATATTTCGCGACTTGTCGTGGTTACACGACCTTACCCGGACCGCATGGACAGTTTCCTGTCTTCCGAATCCAGCGCCCGATCGTCCTCTCTTCTTCGTTATCCTCGCGGCAATCCTGATGGTTCCCAGTCAGGACCGTAGATCACTCGAGAGAGGTCTGTTCGGAACCAGTGAAGTTCGGATGATCGGCTGTCAGACGAGGGTCTATCGGACAGACGCGTTCCCGATCGTTGCAGTCGTTCACTTTGTCGTCAGGACCTCTCCCACTGGATCCATGGGTCGCTGATGGGCCCCACGCTTGGGACGCCAATTGTAGAAACTAAATTGGGGGGCACTACCAACCAGAATATAAGATCCTTAAGTATTGCCCGGCGGTGTCGCCTCTTGAACCCACAAAGAAGTTAAACTATTGAAGAGGCAGGCGCTGGAGACTGGAAGGCAGGAAACAAGGTTTTTATTCTCTCCGGAGGAGAACACAACGAAACGGACAGAAGGTATCGTTCTGAGGTGCTCTAACTGCATCCCTGAGGCCTGGCCTCTTATACACACGTTTATCTGTTTATTGCATGTAACACATTTTCGTCGATACTTTGATGTACGGAAAGACATCCCTAGAATCCCCCCCCTTCCCAGCCCGTTCCCACGCAAGATTACAGTGGAAGTCCCCGCCCCGTTCACAACAGGTGATGATCATCGCGCAGCTGGATATTCCGCCGATCCACGGAGTGTGTGGGTTTCGATCGGATCTCGTGGGATGGGGGGGGCTTTGATCATCTCGGGGGTCCTTTGAGGAGGGAAGCTTTCTATTGTACGGGGAGGGGCAAGGGATTGGTATCGGCAGAGCTGGGTGTCGGCCTGGGAACGGGGAAGACAAACGGGCACACGGGGAAATGGGGTTTGCATCAAAGGGCCGGGGATCATAAATGGGAAGAGGGGAGGTGTCGCGCTGGGAACAGGACGAGGGTCTGGGGCAGAGCAGCGCTGAAGAGGGGTTTTATGATTCGCGGCAGGTGCAGGCAGGGGGGTTGTCAGTATGCGGGGGATGCCGGCGAAGTTAGGAGTGGGAGAGAGGCGCGCTGGCTCTCGGCGGGAGCAGGGAAGCCATGGTGTTCAAGATGGCGGCTGTTTTACGCGCACAAAAAGGTTAAGGAGAGCAAGAGGGCGCCGATAATGTTGACGGTTTCAGCCCACTTTCAACAAGAGTAACAAGGCGTCTCTGGCGTCGTGGGAGGCTGGGCACTCAGAACCCATCTGTTGTACCCAGTGAACCTGACGCCTGCTAAAGAGAGCATACTCAACTATTTGTACCATCCACCTTTGGGGTTGCACGAGAGACTTGGTCATGTACCTGTTCGGACTTCCTCAGTGAACTTGGTTGTGGGGCATATAAGAGGCTCCAATCAATCCACACAGGCCCCTGCCATCCAGGGCCAACAGCCTCAGGGAATTCTGGTGAGTGTGGAATTCCAACACAAGAGATGCGTGTGCAGCAGCTCCATGACAGGAGACTAGTCACCCAAACGCTATTGAATGAAGTCACATGCACCGGAGTCCTTATGGCCAGAGCACACAGAACCTGAGACAACCTCCATTTGTGGCTGCACGAGCTACTTAGATGTAGTCCTGTTGGCAGTTCCTCAGTGATGCCTTCGCCCAGCCTACAAGTGGCCCCGCACAGTCCCCTGGCAGCCTGGCAGAAAGTGCCTCAAGAAAGTTCCTTTGAGAGTGCGGTCGTGGCACGAGTGGGAAGTCTGAAGCAGCTCCACCAGCGGGAAATGTGAAGAATCATGGCCTTCAAAGAAGACTCCCATCCATCAATGTCATTCTCCTACTTTGCAGGTTGGCCATCCATGGAGACAGGACGTTTTCGAAGATATCTCTGCAGCGGGCTTCACCACAGCTCCTGATGCACCATACAGGTGGACTGTGTAAATAGACACCAAAACCTTGATACCAAGCTGGACAAAGCTACATTGCCCATGTAGAGTGTCTGAAGAGACTCAGTGGTGTTTTGTTTGGTTGTTTGTTCTTTCCCAAAGGTTGGACTTTTTAAAATTTCTTTTACAGTACGGTTTGGGAGGGATATAGTGAACTGCTGGACATGTTCGAGTGTTCCAGCATATGCCTTATGTAATCAGCAACTCCCAGAGTGCTGGCCTCTAATCTCACCCCACACCCATCCATCACAGGAGTCACCAATCAGTTGACCCTGCCAATAAAAGTGGCTGGGCGCATGTGCCCTGGGCCAGTTCTAGTTACCACAACTATGTGTCTGCGTGGTCATTGGGGCCGCATGGCCCTTAGGCCCTAAACATTATAATGGAAGCTAGAAGACTCGAGTTTGATTTCTCGCTGTGGTGCTATTGCAAAGAATGTGTTCTTAGTCCACAAAGCACTGGTATACCTAGGCAAAACTGGTAAAAACAAAATATATATAACACTGGAATGGACAATGATAATGTATATAGACAATAATTACATAATATAGAACAGTTCTCCTTGTCATTTCCATTATTTATATTAACTTGTGTTCTTGAGAAAATACTCTCCATGGTATATAATCGTGAGTGAGCAATTCCAATGTGTGTGTCATCTAAACCAAGACAAAGCACTGTTCAGCCCAGGCACACATTTATTCTAGGCATTATCTCTTTAAGTTGTTTTTTGATGACTATCCAAATGTAAAAGTGATGGGGAAATCGTAGTCTGCCCGTTGATTATCTGTTTACTTTGTTTTTTTGTTGCTGTTTGTAAATGTTAACATATAAACTATTGTGGTGTCTCTAATGAAAGTACAGTTTGGTTTTGGTGTCAACGTATCAGTAATATCCAGTCCAGTTTCTTTTCTCCTAAAACTCTTGATGAACATTTCCTGCTTGCCTTTTATGTTAATAGGTGTTGGCCCTATAATGTATAAAACACCAACTCATTCATATATGTCCCTAGAGTTAACTGAGCTGATTTAAAAAAACGTGGGGGCATATTACCAACAACTAGCGATATTTATCGCTAAATGGGCTTAGCAAGTTTTTTTTATCGCCAAGCATCGCCGGATATTGTCGCAGAGGTAATGTGCTATTAGCAACGTTTATCTCTAAAGCGATAAAATATCTGGCGATAGCGGCGAAATGCGTGAATAACGCTAAGAATACAGCGATATTCACACATTAACGCCAATAGGGTCTTAGCCATAATATCCACCTCCCATTGGATATAATGACTAAGAACTGGTCTGAGCAGGCGATAGCTTTTGGAGATATTCGCGCTTAGCGCGAAGATTTCTATCGATATGCCCGCGTTGATAATAGGCGATAGTGATGTTAGCGACTGTTTTTAGTCGCTAACAGGTTGGGTATGCCCACTTTGCATGTCATTAGCGATAAATATCGCTGACATGCAAAGCGGGCCCCAAACCACTCGCTATCGCCTACAAGCTGTCGCTAACTGCTGTTAGCGACAGCTTGCTAATAGGGCGATTGAATTATCGCCGCTTAGCGGCCAAAAACGGCTGCTAAAGCGGCGATAATCTCTTATCGCCCTCCTTGATAATATGCCCCGTACACTTTCGGGATTATTGCCTCAGCCCCTCAGCGGGTTGAGTGCACAAGATCAAATCTTGGAAGAACAACGGAGCCCCCTGTTCTTACCGATGTCGAAACATCAAGCTCCATTTAAAGCTATCACATGTAGAGCTGGATAAAAAAAACAAGGTATTGTTGAACTCTTTTGCATAAAATTATGTTACCAAACTGCAAAAGCTCTTTCTCGTTTATATCCATTCGCCACTTAGTGGTAATGCTGCAACTTTTGCATTTCCAGGGAACATTGAACCTACAATCACGTAAATCAGAAAAACACTTAAAATGTTTTCAGGCTGGAAGGTTTTGTCCCATAGAATTTATAGGCAGCTATGCTATCATAAACCTTCATTGAACACGCAGCCCTCAGTGCCTTTGACTGTCGAGTATTAATTGTTTCGAAGGCCTGGGTATTTTCTATAGACTCCCACAGCCTCTCCTTTTGAAACTACATGTCTGCAATTCCGGCTCCAAAAGTAAATAACCAAATGCCAGTCACAGGTGTTGATGTTTTGACTAAACTAAAACAACGGCATTCACAAGCACTGTCTGCTGAAAAACGAATAAGGAGTTGTTTTACAATGTTTTAAAGAGCTTCGCCTTCTCACAGTAGTTGACAATCTTAGCATTTGAGTCTGTAGAAAATAATGTGTCGGAGCAGTAGGTTTACAGGTAAGTATGTCTTTTCACGTGTGCCTACACACTTGAGGGGGGAGTGAGCGAGGAGAATGTATTTTTTTTCTGTGAGTGTGTGGGAATGGGCCCTGGTGATTGCTGTGCTGTATTGCAGTTCACGGCCTGTGGGAGGAGTGGTCCCCCTGGAGTTTGTGCTCAGTCACGTGCGGCCGAGGGTCGAGAGCCAGAGCGCGGATCTGCGTTGCTCCGCAACACGGAGGAAAGGCCTGCGAGGGTTCCGAGACGCAGAATAAGATCTGCAATTTGGCAGTGTGCCCTGGTCAGTACTTCACTCTTTCTCTGTCTGCCTTGTTTCCAACCTTCTGCTTCATCCTGTTTGTTTTGTTTTGCCATTGTCGTTGTATTCTTTTGTTGCTGTTGGATGTCCTTGGGCTACTGAATGAAGTGCTTATTTTGCATTGCACCTACGTGTAGAATTGGCCTTTATAGGATCTTGCTGGTAAAAACCACGTGATCCCGCAAGGATCGTATTTAATCTCTGACACATTGTGAACAGGAAGTGTTGAAGCATAGAGCTTGTACCTGGAGCCTTTTTAACAAAGCCATTTTCAGCTATAAACCTATAGTTAAGGCTTAAAATTGCTTCATTTACTCCCGTCTGGTATCCAAAAAAAAGCAAATCATAGACGTAATAAAACACATGTAGGAGATGGGAAGTGGGTGGATAAGTTGTGTTTTGCATGGAGTGTTTGTGAATGTCACAGACAGTGGTGGCTTGCAATATTAATATATGGTGGGGCGCAATGGCATCAAACTCACCATACATGCGCTCCCCCGGTGCAGCCCTTCTTCCCTGGTGTCCATGAGCAGGAATGGAAGAACTTCCTTTCTGCCCTGTAGAACATCAATCCAACCAATCCTAGAGTTGCTCTCATCAGCATGAGAGCAGATCCAGGATTGGTGGGAGCACACTAGCCCAGCCCTCATTTTGAGGCTGTTAGCTTGTGCTGGCAATCACCCGGCTGTGTCACACTCATGGGATTGCTGGGTCTACCGTGCGCATGTCGGGCTGCCGGCCAACCCAACATGCGCACTGCAGGGGCAGCTGTAATCCTGCAATCGCAGAATTTAACCCCGCCCCAACTCGTGCGCACCTGTGCAAAATTAAATGACATTGCCATGCCCTTTTATTTATTTGTGTGTGCTTGCTGCACCCGCAGCAAGCGGGGCGACGCTCTGCTGCTCTTGAGGTGGAGCCGCCCTTGGTCACAAACTCATGAAGTTGTGGCTATTCACAGACTCTTCTCTGAACCTTTCTGATGCTGGAAAATGTCGGAGACTTGCTACAGCAAAGGTCTAAGCCGGGTAAATCCCTTACCACTGGGTGAGAGGGTATGGGGGAGACACCAAACTTGATGGGGGATTAATAGAAGTAATTTCTCCATGAAGAAAAGGAAATAAGAAATGCAATTGCACTGTATGGCTGCCTTTCTTCGCCACACAATTGTGCCTTCTTTACAATTCCTCAGTCGGATAATACCAACGTGTATAAACGTTAATTGACATTCCCAGTACTACTCCTAGATACCATAAACAGGTGCAGGTTTCCAGGCATACTTTGGAAATTAATGCAATTTCCAAATGTAAGTAATGTATGTGTAAGGATTACTTTTATAGGTGCAAATGTAATGTTTGTGTGAAGTGGGACCCATTTGGCCATTGGGCCTAATTCACAAAAAAAGAGTTACTACCAAAGATACATTGAAAAGAAATGTGGCAGAAGATGATGTCTTTTATGGGCAGAAATAAGTAGAGATATAGGTATTGTGCGTCTGGTATCCTCAAGCTATATTTTGTAAACCTGAATTTTAACGTCACTGAATAGCGGCACTGCATGTGCACAAAATATTGTGTGTGTATTTGTATTAATGTGTGTGTATTTAATGAAGACTGCAGGTTTGCAAGGATCTACGCTGAGGCTCTGTATTATAACCGTGGTAAGCGGTCCCACACATTTGTCATCACTTTCATTAATGTGAGAAGGTAGAAGTGTCTGCGGAGGTTTCACCTGGAGAGAATAGAGGCAAAACATGTGAATATGCTGGGGAAGAGGGTTGATCTGAGTCAAGCTCCAATTTAAAGCGGAAGGGGACTGATGAAAATAAACGTGAGGCCAGTTGGGATGAAGGGCCGGGTACTTTTAAATGAAAATGAAGGTGATGAACACTGTTAATAGTGTGCATGATTACCCAAAAAAGAGCATCCTGATACCAAGCCAGATTCGAAGAAATGACTGGCAAAAACATAACATCATAATCATAACAATCGGAAAAGAGAGGAGGGTTTTCAAAGTTTTAGGAAACATCAACATTCTGTTCCAGGTGGAGCAGTAGAGGAAGAGAATTCCAGTGGTTGGGGCATAGTTAGTAAGAGGTGTGACCACCACATCTGGAGTGGTGAATCTTAATCATACCATGGAGAGAAGAAGAGCGAGCCAACAGGTTGGTAGGGAAAGTGTCTGAAAACTATTTCAATTCGTGAGGAAAGGCCTTGTGAAAGAGTGAGAAAAAGTCCTGTTGTTGAAGTGGGATAACACCACCACTAGGATGTCTGATTTCTTCAAATCAGCAGAAAGAAGAGTAGAAGGTAGCAGTTGTTTTGGAATGAGCGGAGAAGGTGAGACACAAGTTGAAGAGAAACTCGAGATTTTGGCAGTAAAATGAGGAGCAAAAAAAGAGATGCTATCGGTCCTAATTCACGTAGCCACTAGCAGGAGGACAAAATGGAAGAGGCACCTCCAACTAGCAAGACTTCCTTTTCTCAAATTAAGTTTGAGCCAATTTGCTTCCATCCAGGTGGCCATAATGGAGACACAGTTCTCGAATTTATCCCTCTTGGTGTTGTTGACAAGCCTGAGATGGACCGGAATATCACTTTCTTAGGCTGTGTGCCGGAGGCCAAGGGATTTACTAAGTGGGGCAAAGGATTGACATAAATATTAAAAAGAGTGGGAATTAAAGAGGCACCCTGAGAGACACCACAGGCAAGAGTTTTTAATTTGGAATGAGAGGGCGAGGTGCACAGCCTGTGGGTGGTTGGATAGAAACTACGGTGCTTAGGGCATTACATGAGACTGATCGTACATCGATTAAATCCAAGTTCAGTTGGTTTGCTCTTAGGAGAGCTCTTCAGTTGAGCAGAGTAAGGACATGGTGGTACCAAGAAGAAAACGATGAACAGGGAGGAGATAGATCATTCTCTCTGCTGGCAGCCAAGTTTTGGAACTTTTTTTCAAGGAACATTGAGGAGGACAATTATAATAATTTCAGGTAGCTTATCAAAACCTTCCTATTCCTACAGCAAGACGGGAGAGCTACCTGATGTTTAGCCTGCTTAGACATTTTAGCTCCAAGATGCCCATGGGTGAACGAGTGCTTTAGAAACAGTTTTGATTTCATTTGCAAGGCTAAAGTAGTGCCATTGATACCAATCTGTTGGAGGCGGTGAATCGGAAGTTGATGGGGCACTGTGTCGAAGGTGGCTTGTCATGTATGATTAGGGCTGCATAGCTGTCCTGATCCAAGATAATGCAGAGCTCATCAGCAACTGCAAGAAGTGTTGTTTCCGTCCGGTTGAGCCGATGAAAACCAGATAGAGAAGGATCCAAGAGTGAGATTCCAAGTATAAAGAGAGGAGACCATTGGTGTGTTTTTCCAGGAGTTTGATAGTATAAAGAAGAAGCAAAATGGGGCTGTAATTAATGAGGATAGAGTCGCAGAGGGAGTTTTAATTTTTAAGCAGCACGAATAGAGTCATTACAAAGTTGTGTGAGAAAAGGAAGAATAGTATTGAACATGTTGTTTATGAGAAGGGGCAAGGGCATGGATCGAGTGGGGATCCAGACTTGACATTGGTCAGCAGAGTAGCTCAAGGGTCAATGGAAAGAAGAGGGAGCTCAGACATGGGAGAGAAGAAATGATTGAGGGAGAAGTAAACAGGACAAAGGAGCAAGGCATTGGACAACTCTTCCGAGTAGAGGTGGGTAACAAGAGGGAGAAGAAAATGGAAGAAGGCAGGTCAGGAGCCAGAAAAGTAGTGGAAGGATTAGAGAAACTGGCAGTGACTTTGAGATTTTGATTGCAAAATATTCAGAAATAAGCTTTTAGAATTACTCTAAAAGAGGAATGGAGAGATCTTTACAGCGGAGGAGGACCAGATCGCGAACAGTATTGACAATGTCTCCATTAGTTACTGTTCGTTTACATTTTAGTACAGTAGTAGACGAATAAAAGTGTGTCTGACTGCCTTTCTATACGTTTTATGGGCAGTGCAGTAAATAATCCAATTATCAGGAATGTAATGGAGACACCAGAGGCACTCTAAGTATTTGCAGTCACTTTTAGCAGTGTGCCAAGCATCTGCAGGTCATTTATGAATGTAATGTTAGAGGACTATTGAGGCAATAGCGGTGAGGGTCCAGTAGCCGAAATTGGAAAATTATCTTATCAGTGGAGACCAAAAGGGAGTACATCCTCTGCGTAAGGTAATTTTCAAAGTCATCAGATTAAGACATTGTTTGCAGTAGGGGGCTGGAGGGGTGGAACGATTAGGCTGGGGAACTGGGTAAGCAAGTCTGCCAAAATGAAACCGTCCAAGTGAGCTGTTGAGGAGGAGAAACTGGTATTTCGTTGAAGGAGGAGACTAAAGAATTAAGAACATGATCCGAGATGTGAAATGGGTAAGTGACTTTGAAAGTAATACCCTTAGTAGTACAAGTACTAGTAAATTGCAGAAACGCCAGTGTGGGAAGCATTCTTAAGCCAGAGATTATTTCCGAAAGGAGAAATAGAACAAATAAGAATTTTGATAGAAGGCAATGGTCTAACAGGTGTAGAGAAGAAGAGTAGGAGTCATGAAAAATGACTTAGACACTGCTGACTGTGTAGGTGAGTCAATCCGTGTGAATAATTTTTAATTCTGGAGAGATAGCTAAGGCCAGGTCAGGTGCAGAAGTAGCAGATAATTGGATATTTGTTATGAAACAGTGTTAAAAGATTTGTTAATGATTAAATTATGCAGTTCAGAGACATGTTCAGGCAAGGAGTGAAGATTACGCTTGAGGAAATCCTAGGACAGAGTACATTTATGTAGTGTGAGATATGGAGCGGATGTGGTGGGTATAGAATCAAAGCAGGCCAAAAGATTGAGGAAAGGTTTAACAAGTAGAGATGGGAGTAAGGTTGGCAGGTGGAGCGTGAAGGTTCCAGGTAGGCTGAGTATGTGTGTCTATGGTGAGCCTTACCTTGTGCCTGGTGGAGAATAGGTCTACCTGGAAGTAGCTTCTATGAGAGGCAAACTTGGCAGACTAATGGGCCCTGGCCCCAAACGCGTTTCAAGGGCATTAGAAGACAGATAATGAATGCTACAAAGCATAAATGCAGTGAAAATGCAGACGCTTTATTTTCTTCATAAGTAGTTGATATAGTTATGGATGAACCCACAAGACCATACAAAATGTAATTTTTGTGTGGATTATTGGCTCACTAATGGTTTGTTCAGTATGCTTTGGGGAAGCAAGTGTACTGGTCACAATGTGTGCTCTTTGACAGCTACCCAGACTTGCCCAAGTGTGGGTGAGAACTTTTTCACACGTCCATATGCACTGCAGAAACTATGGAAAATACCAAAATGCAATGCAGATTACAGTAATAAAAACTCAATTTCATCATGGTACAACAAGCCATCAGTGTGTTACAGTGTTCTAAACAAGATTTATTAGGATTTAAGACTCTGACACACATTGTAAGGTGGGATCTAAAAGCATACAACATTGCATTGTACATGAGAGCTCCTGCAGAAAATGCATTAAAAAACAAGAAACCCAAAGAATCGCCGGCATAGATGTGCGGATCGCTATCTTAATTGCAGGAAAATACTACATGGTTGGGATCCCAGAATAATTCTAATTCTGCAATTAATTGTTATGCCCTCAAGCTATCAAGAATCAAACTGTCACACACAGAAGAAATAGTAATTATTTTGCTTGCGGACCAGTTTCGGAACACGGACTGGCCAGATATTGACATTGCCATACAATTTCAGTAAAAAAAGACCACAACAAAACATAATTGGCCTGAGACTCATTTGCACCAGTCATAAATGTTCAACTTTCCATCTAAAAAGTAACTATACATATGGCATGCTCACACATTGAAACAACATAGAAAGAGACCATGCATGGTGGGTTTAAAAGAAATGCTAGCAATAGTTTCATACCACAAAAGACTTATGTAATATTCTCTGCTCAAACTAGAGCAGAACGCAATGGTAAAATCTACAGTTGAAGTCCACGCTCAAAATGTATTTCTAACCAGCCCTTGGTCAGCCTTTGTAATTTCATTGCAGCAGGTCCAGCATAAGATACCAATATACAGTTCACTTCACATAGGCACAAAGTCGAATGAGCATCCTTACTTCACTTTAAAGTCATTGAGACCATCAATTCATTGGTACTGTATGGATTCCCAGCACCAAAACCTTTTTACTTGCATGCATTTATCAATGTTTTTATCCAGTCTGAAGACCTGAAAACAATTTAGAGGGTTAAATTAGCTATAGTCAGTCGCATCATGTGCATAAAGTAAAACAAAAAAGGTTGTTGATGAGGCCCATAATATTGGAGCACCATTTTAAGGATATTCACTTTTAAAAATAAATCCATTGCTAGATAGATGAGAGTCTAAACACTTGAGTGAATCTAAAATAGTGCCAAAGTCTGATTTAACAGTACTTCCTGTGTGGAGAAACCTTAGAGTTTCCACCAATATGGGTGCAGCACCTAAGTCTATAATTAGGCTGTCAGTGACAGGAGATTTGAATATTTTCTCCAGTTTAAGAGTTTCCCCAAACATTTAATTGACGCGTGAAGTGGGAGCATAGGCATACTTCTCCAACAGGTCGGCTATCATTTTTAGAAACTATTTCCTTTCTGTATTCCATTTGAATTCATTTGTATAATACACTGTGGCACGGAAAGCAATAGTCTGCTTTCCCCTTCCGTTGGCCTTAAGAAACCCTGCACCAAAAACAATGATAGGTTGACAGAAATCAACTTTCTCCAGTATTAGGGGTGTCTTTCATAGATTCATATGCTTGAATATTCCCCGTCGTCGAAGTGGGAGTCCCACGGTATATAAAAAAATAGCAATAATGCTAATATAACATAAATGATAACATCATACATAATAAAATAGAGATAATACAGTCTGTAAAACCTCTACAATGGTAACTTCCATAGGAAGACATTATAAAGAGAAAACTCATTTGTAACATATCAGTGTCATTATGTTAGTCCAAACTGCAGCCAATCAGGCTCAAGCACCCTCTAGAACCTTCTCCTCAGAAGCTCAAGCCCTCAGATTTTCTACCGCACGTCGTGTGAAGGGAGTCTCCCTGAGCTCTGCTCAGTTTTCTTCAAGTATTTCACTTCAGTTGTTTTTTCTACAAGATGTCAAGTAAGAAGTCTTTGTTTAGACCTTGCCCTTCCTGTGGGAAGCTCCGTTTGTTTGAGAAGGACCCCCACCAAAAGTGTATTTACTGTTTGTATCCTGAACACAAGGTGGATGACTGTAAAATCTGTAGAGCTTTTCCAGCTAAGACTCTCAGAGACAGGGAAGGTCGTCTTCTTCTATGGTTGAAGCGCCTTCAGGATAAAGAGGATGTTTTGTCAGACGCAGAAAGTCTCCAGTCAGGCTGTTCTACTGTTGCTTCCAAGCGTGGAAGTGTTCAGGGTTTACCTTCTCCATTTTTGAAGAAGAAAAAGTTGGATTTAACAGTGGCACAAGTTCAACCAACAGCTCCTATGGTTTCTGTGTCTACGCCCACGAGACCTGGCTCTCAGGCGTCATTTCCACCCACTATAAGTGTTGTAACACTTCTGACACCGTGGTCGTCGACGGGCTCGTCGACGACCGTTCCATCGACGAGATTGGCTGTGGTGTCTTCGTCGACGACTTCAGTGACGACGACGTCTGCTTCCTCGTCGTCGACGATGGTTGTGTCGACGTCTTCTACGTCGACGAGAGCTTCTATCTCCTCTGTCTCGTCGACGATCCCGATTGTCTCGTCGGCGACGAAATTACCGTCGACGAAGAAATCCTCGTCGACGTCGAAGAGTTCATCGTCAACAAAGGTCCCGTCGACGCTGACCGCTCCGTCGACCAGCTCGTCGACGACGGCTTCGTCGACGAAGAGGATGACGACGGATCCGTCGACGGAATCTTCGTCGACGGATCCGTCGTCATCCTCTTCGTCGACGAAGGTGCCGTCGACGAAGGTGCCGTCGACGAAGGTACCGACGACGAAGGTACCGTCGACGAAGATTTCGTCGACGACGGCACCGTCAACGGGAGAGCCGAAACGCTCGTCGACGTCTACTGCTACATCGTCGACGCCCGCCGTGGAAACAACTGCTTCGTCGACGGCGACAGCTGCAGCTGTGGCAGTTTCACAGGGATCACGGCCAGAACATACAAGATCCACGTCAGGAATGGGTTCTTTCGCCACCATGCCTCTAGTGCCTCTGCCTTCCTTGGCCTCGGGCAAGGAGTCTACTCTCCACTTGCCACCTCCTTCTCTCCAGCTACCATCACCAATGATGGCTACTGATCACGAAACGGAATCTATTGGGGACGACGATGTCCTTGACGATGCACATAGTCCTTCGGAATTAATAATTAAATGTCAGGACACAAGTTCTGAGGGCGAGCAGGAGGAGGAAATTGACCGCCAGGACGAACAATATGTACAGGTTCCTATGGCATCATTTCCAGTATCTTTGTTTTCTAACCTCCAGCATATGCTGGACGACTACAATCGAAGATTTCCGCCAACCCCTCAGGGTACACCAGGCCCCGCTCCTTCGGACACACCAGGCCCTACAAACCATCAGCATTCTTTGGAGCAGACTGTTCACCCAGACAGACCCCGTCCTACTATCCCCATGACTCCGCAACCTGTTGCGCAAGAGGAGGAGGAGTCGGACAGAGAAGAAGGGGAAGTACCCCAGGATACTGATGAGGAACAGGACCCAAATATGGCGGAATTCGATGACTATCGGATACAGACACCCTCTCCTCAGCAGGCAGATGCTGGTGATTCACCTCCGGTTGACATCGCAAGCTTCCATGTGCTGATGAATAAAGCGGCGGACCGCTTTAAATTACCGAGAGCACAACAACAGGAAGACTGTTTTCTCTATGATTTCAAAAACCAACCGCACAAACAAATTCACACTATACCTATTATAGAATTTGTATGGAAAGAGGGTATAAAGATTATGCATGCTCCTAACTCATTGCCGGCACAAGTCCCTCGCCTGGAGAAGAAATATAAAGCTCCGGCTGGTTCCCCCGCTTGTTTGCTTTCGCATCCTAAGCCAGATTCAGTGGTCACACAGGCAGCGCAGCGACGGTCCCGTAAGCCGGCGACTCCTATCACCGCTCCGCCTGATCGAGAGGGTCGGCGTTTGGACGCAATTGGGAAAAAAATTTCAACCATGTCGTCTACGTCCGTTCGTGCTGCAAATGCACTGGCCATTTTGGGTCGTTTCGACCGGCAAATGTGGTCGGATATTTCTGCACTGGTTTCGCTGATACCGGAAACGTCCAGAGCAGAGGCGCAACAGATCCTTCAGGATGGCATGAGGGCATCAGAAGAAATGATCGACTGTGCGATTGACGTGGCAAGTACTGGTTTTCGAATCCTTGCCAGTGCTGTGGCGCTCCGCTGTCAGGGTTGGCTTAAATCCACTTCATTTCGGCAGGAGGTCCAGTCGAAGATACTCGACATGCCTTATGACGGTGAGTCTCTCTTCGGCGCTCACATTGACGAAGCGGTTGAGTCAATAAAGAAAGACACCGATACTGCAAAATCGCTAGGATCCTTGCAATTTAAAAAGCAGCCCTTTCGTGGCGCACGTGGACGAGGCTCGTCTTCAACCACTTTTCGAGGAGGACACACTCAGTACCGCCAGTACAATCAAGGAAATCAGCGTTATTCCAACCAACAATCTAATCGCCAACCACAGTCGAAACCCTATAGAGGAAAGTCAAATTATAGGGGTTCCACCAACAAACGTCAATGACTCTCAAGTTGCGCAAGGAGTTGGAGGGAGAATCTCGCAGTTTTATTCCCAATGGTCTCTGATAACTTCGGACCAATGGGTATTAGACATTGTTCGCAAGGGTCATGCCTTGGAGTTCACAGAGTTTCCTCCACATTCTCCACCATCAGGCCCGCCACCTCCCCATTTCAGGGAATTGCAACATCAAGTTAGTCTTCTAATACTAAAAGGTGCAGTCGAAGTGGTTCCTATATCTCAACAAGGGACAGGTTTCTACTCACGTTTTTTCCTTATTGCCAAGAAGACGGGAGAGTGGCGGCCCATACTGGATTTGAGGGCACTCAATTTCTTTCTGAAACAACAATCTTTCCGCATGCTGACGTTATCGGAAGTCTTGCGGCTTCTCTGCAGCGGAGATTTCCTAACAACAATAGATTTACAAGACGCCTATTTTCATGTGCCGATTCTCCAACACCATCGCCAATTTCTGAGGTTCAAAGTGGGCAACATGCATTACCAGTTCAAGGTGCTGCCTTTTGGCCTGCGATCGGCACCTCGTGTTTTCACGAAGGTCTTGGCCCCTGTCATGGCTTATCTACGACTTCAGGGAGTGCAAGTCTTTCCTTACCTAGACGATTGCCTTCTAAAATCTCCATCCCCTCTACAGCTGGCTCGCGACACAAGTCTCTGCCTGCAGACGTTCGAGTCACTGGGGTTGACCATCAACATGGAGAAGTCACATTTTGCACCATTGCAAAGGAGAAACTTCCTGGGAGCAATTCTAGACACGAGCCTATCAAAAGCCTTCATCTCCCAAGAACGACAGAGGAAGATAGAATGTCTGGTCACCATCATCCGTTCAAAACAGTCAGTTTCTGTGCGGACGTTGAAGTCATTTCTGGGGATGGCGTCATCCTGCATCGCTCTGCTCCCGAACTGCAGGCTACGCACTCGTCCTATACAGGAAGAACTAGACCTGCAATGGCGCCAAGTGTCAGGGTCCTTCAACGACCTAGTGCGAGTCTCGTCTCGCATGAAGGACAGTCTGCTTTGGTGGACAGAACCATCCAACCTGGAAGAAGGAGTTTCGTTTCTGGCCAATTCTCCGGATCTAACACTGACAACAGATGCGTCCATGGAGGGTTGGGGTGCTCATCTCCTGGACCTTTCAATCAAGGGCAAGTGGACGGCGACACAACGAACCTGGCATATCAACAGACTGGAGTTGATGGCGATTTTCCTTGCTCTCAGATCCTTTTTACCCATAGTGCAAGGGGAGTCCGTGCTGGTTCAAACGGACAACACAACCAGCATGCACTACATGAACAAACAGGGCGGCACAAGATCTCAGCCATTGTCTCAGTTAGCTCAAAGGATCTGGAATTGGGCTCTTCGTCATCAAATTTCCTTGACGGCGGTCCATCTGCCGGGGGTTTCAAACATCCTAGCGGATTCGTTGAGCAGGTCCACATCATCGACCCACGAGTGGGAACTTCATCAGCCTACTCTGGACATGGTGTTCCGCCGTTGGGGTCATCCCATGATAGACCTTTTTGCCACTCCGCTGAATCGGAAGTGCCCCGCCTTTGCGAGCTGGCATCCCCATCCAGAGTCCAGCGGAAATGCCCTTCTCATGGATTGGAGCGGCCTGTTCGCCTATGCATTTCCTCCAATACCGTTGGTACCGAGAACGTTGTGGAAGATGCGCAGGCAACCCTGCCACTTGATACTGATCGCCCCTCGTTGGCCCAGACAGGCTTGGTTCTCAGAACTTCTTCTGTTATCCCAATGCGCTCCCATTCATCTGCATCCACGTCCAGATCTCCTGTCAATGGACGAGGGTCAAATTTGCCATCCAGACCCGACCACGCTTCAGTTATGGGCATGGAACCTGAATACCTCGAATTCGCAAACTTAGATATGCCCCAGGAATGCAGAGACATTCTGGCTTCTGCTAGAGCTTCATCAACCATCAAAACGTACAAGCTAAAGTGGAAACGTTTTTGCCATTGGTGCGCTGCATCAGATGTCCATCCACTCACTTCTACTCCGGAGCAGCTTTTGCCTTTCTTTCTGAGCCTTGCTCGGTCTGGTCTCTCTCATGCCACCTTGAGAGTCTTTCTGGCAGCCATTTCGCGTTTTAGACACGATGGTTCGACGTCTCTCTGCTCATCCAGAATAATCCGACAATTCTTTAAGGGTCTCTTCAGAAAGTTTCCTCCTATTAGACGACCTCCTCCAGCATGGAAGCTCAACGTGGTATTGTCACAGCTCATGAAGCCTCCTTTTGAGCCAATTCACAGGGCAGACACCAAATTTCTTACCTGGAAGGTTGTATTGCTTTTGGCCCTAACATCTTCTCGTCGTGTAAGCGATCTTCACGCTTTCACAATCAAGCCTCCATATTTGCAATTTAAGCCTGATGGAGTATCTCTTCGTACCAATCCCTCGTTTTTGCCAAAGGTGCCTACTGATTTCCATCTAAACGAACCTGTCTTCTTAAAGACTTTTTTCCCGGATCCAGAATCTCCGGCAGAACAACGAGTTCATTCTTTAGACATCAGACGTTGTCTAAAGTTTTACATTTCAAGGACTACCCCTTTCCGCAAATCCGATCAACTTTTTGTGGCATATGGAAGGATGCGGAGGGGACATTCAGTGACGAAACAAACACTTGCAAGGTGGCTCTCAGCAGCCATATCCTTCTGTCACCAACAAGCTGGCAAGCCTTTACAGTGCCCAGTAAAGGCGCATTCGACGAGAGCGATGGCGTCCTCCACCGCCTTGTTTGCTGGAGTGCCCCTACACCAGATTTGCCGGGCGGCAACATGGTCAAGTAGGCACACCTTTACCAGACATTACTGTTTGGATTCCATCAACGAAGCGGATACCGCAGTGGGGCAAGCAGTGCTTCGCCATCTCTTTAAATAAGGTGAGCCTCTGTTCCCTCCTCCTTTTCTTTCTGTGATTGCTATATGCTTTTAAGCTCTATGTTTACCTTCATTTTAAGACTCTATTAGCAATCCCAGTTCTAAGGAGTTACTGCTATCTATTCTATTCAAGCATGTGAATCTATGAAAGACACCCCTAATACTGGAGAAGAACAATTGTTACTTACCTGTAAACAGGTGGTTCTCCAGTATTGGTGTCTTTCATAGATTCACATGCGACCCACCCTTCCTCCCCTCAGAGGCTCTCTTCTCCTCATGCGCTGTTATAACTAGTGCTACGAAAATCTGAGGGCTTGAGCTTCTGAGGAGAAGGTTCTAGAGGGTGCTTGAGCCTGATTGGCTGCAGTTTGGACTAACATAATGACACTGATATGTTACAAATGAGTTTTCTCTTTATAATGTCTTCCAATGGAAGTTACCAATGTAGAGGTTTTACAGACTGTATTATCTCTATTTTATTATGTATGATGTTATCATTTATGTTATATTAGCATTATTGCTATTTTTTTATATACCGTGGGACTCCCACTTCGACGACGGGGAATATTCAAGCATGTGAATCTATGAAAGACACCAATACTGGAGAACCACCTGTTTACAGGTAAGTAACAATTGTTCATCTACTCTCTGGGGTGTCAACCATGTCCCTTTAAATTTTCTTAGCAAACTTTGCGATTTACGCCAAGCACTCTGTTATAAACAGTGCATTTGCTTGTCGATTTGTTCAGCCTTATCCTGTGGCATTCCCCCATTGGAAGCTAGAGAGGGTAGAATATTCAGTCACCCACCCGAAAAATGAGGAAAGGTGTATCGTCCCTGTATTAACACTTTTGGTATAACCAACAAAGATGCTGTGACCTATGGTAAAAAAAAGTGTGCCCGCAAAGACTTTCTTGGAAAGGGAAGGGGGCACTAAAATATTGGCCTCAGCTCATAAAATGAGGTGCTGACAAATGTCCTCAATTCGTACTCAAATTTAAGTCAACTACGTGTTTGCCAGTATTCAGTCATGGAGTTAATGGCCTGGAGAGCTCACATTGGTAGTGCTGAGGTCTGTGGTGCTGATTTTTAATAATTGATACCAATAGGAACATATTCTCACCGATAATACATATATCCAGTGACGCCTCCAGAATGTCAGGTTGTCTCATTGCCTTCTTCAGTTTCATGTAATGTACTGAACACCAGGGTTTTGCAGCCTGTTTCCTACTTACAATCTGTTAAACCCAGATAGTGACCCTGGCTCGCATTACATTTTCATAATGGTAATACAGGATCATTCAGTGCATTCCTCTCCGATAATAATAAAAGCATGTGATGTTGCATCTATGGTTAATGTGGGGTTATTTTGGAGAGAAAGTAACATAGAGCCCATGTTCCACAAATACCCTGCAAGAGACTGAATAAATGTTGTCCAAAGCTTTTATGAACTTGGCTGTTTAATGGGGGACACAAATGCCAATATCTATTTGCCTGGGCTCCCTCTATTGCTTACAGGGAAAACAGAATCAGATGAAGGCTTGGAAAATAAAGTCATACATTGGATTTTTGTCTATAGAACGTCTGGTATCTGTAGTTACGCCAAAAAGAAAATCCTTTTCCCGGGCCACCAGGGAGAAATAGGCACCTAGATAGAAATGAAATGATATAGTCTGGTCAAATTGGATCAGAGACGGAAGAATGGGTATTTATTGATACCTTAATCTTATGATGGAACTTTCCATCCAGCATGAGTAATGTTTTTAATTCTATGGTAAGTGCTAGATCAAATATTGTGGGGTGATATAAGGTTTGTTATACCTTTATTTAAATTATATACTGTTTCCAATATACAACAACACTACTTCTATCACCAATGTTAATTATGTTGCAGTCAAAAGTACAGAGTTTACATTCAAGGCACCTTAATGGGCAATGGTGTATTATTGTGCTTCAATCACATAGCTTCTATTTCCTCAGCTAACTGGAGGATTACACTTCTAACACATAACATTTATCTCCCCATCATTGGGTGGAATTACATGTCCTTTTCTTGTCCAGCTCTCAGATTTAATGAATACATTTTCAGTGGCTTCCAAAAATACCTGGTTCTGGAAGGCAAAAGCGATAAAGTTGAGTAATTCTGTATAATTTCAGTACAGTATGTTAAATCCTTTATCAAGGTTTTGTGTTTAGGAGAAGTTAAACTCATCCACTTCATTGCCTCCAACCGTTAAGCCAGTAGGAAAGCCACAGATTAAAATGTCAGTGTCTTGCGGGAGTTGCACTGTGTAGCCTAGGCTGTGACTGGCTCTAGCGGGTAGCCTATTGGAGAAAGCTGGTTAGGGGAAGGATTGACATTGGGGACTTTTCCCATACCAATAATGGAAGAGCCATCCGGTGGAGTTGGGTAGTTATGCACCCAGAGACCTTGGAAACAGTTGTTATAAAAGTCAAGGTGGAAGTAGAGTAAATTAATGACCACCCCTATAAAACTGGGAATTACAGAACTAGAGGAGGTCAATGAAGTACTATTCCCACAGATTTGAGATCTCCTGGCCCAGGGCAATAGGGTTGAAAACAAAAATGTAAATGGGGTGGCACCTCATGTAGGACTGCAACGGCTGATTTAGTAGTGGCAGTTAAATCTAAAAATAGGAATGATTTGGTGAGGTGTAGATTCGATTGTAAGAGGGTAGTGGCCAATGCCAAGAGAGATTGGAAGAATAATTTGTGGAAAAGCATGTACAGTGCAATGTTATCTAAAGATAACAAATCCTTCTGGAAATTTGCTTCAGTGAGTGTGAATTTTGCCCATAAAGCTCTGGATTTTTTTGTTCAGTCCCATGATTGGGTAGTCCATTTTAGTAACTTATATATGACAAATGAGGAATTATATTGGGATTGTGAAGATTGGCTAGTGGCCTCCAATGTGGGAAATCAAAACCAACTCGAATTTGAAGCTTTTTCATCTAGAGCTCCTGGGCCTCATAAGTTCCCAAACTACCTCTATTTGTCCCATCCAGAAGTTGGGGTTCTTACATTAATTCCCTAACAAATGCAATTCTTCATGGTATGGAGATTCTACCTTCTTGGAAAACGGCAGTGATTGTACTAGTATATAAAAAGGGTCAACACAACGCTCCAAATAACTACTGGCCAATTAGCCTGTTAAATGCCTTGCACAAGATGTTCTGCAAAGAGATGTTGACTCATCTCCAAGAGTAGATCCAGGATAATGACGTGCTAAAAGACTTAGAAGTGGTGTTAGTACCATAGAGCAGATTTTTCATTTCAATTGCCTTTATTGGAAGACCACAGTTATTAATAAGAGCCGGCTGTATATTGCTGATGTTGATTTGCGTGCAGCGTTTGACATGGTCCCTAGGGGTAAGCTATGGAGGGTATTAGATAAGATGGGCATTCCTACAAATCTGATGGATATCTTGATACGTCTACACTCGGGAAAGTTTTTGAGAGTTAGGTGGGGGGAGCATGGACAATTGAGAGGCCCAATTAAGGTCAATCATGTAGTAAGATAGGATTGTGTTCTTGCCCCTACTCTTTTTTGTATATTAATGGTGTTATGGAGTGTTTAGATAGGGATGTGTGTGATTCACAAAAATGGGTGGATGAAGGGGGCCCGTCCTGCTTTTTGGAATGACACCCTGCTGCTTTCGAAATCCCCCCAAAACTTACGACACTTACTTACTAACTTCAGTATTTTTTGTGCAGAAAGGGGGTTAGAGTTGAATAGCTCAAAGACCAAAATTATGATCTTTAGTCATGAAAAGCAAAAATATTGGGAGAAGAATATGCATGTGGGTAATGATCTAATACAACAGGTCTCAAATTTTGCTTACCTGGGAGTAAGAGTAACATCCATCTTTAATTGGGCTTTGAAACTACTATAATCACAACTGCTATTAATGCAGCAAACGATGAACATCTTAAAGATTTACAAAAGGACTGTATGTAAAAAGGTGGCACCAGCCCTAGAGATATATAATGCAAAAGCTCCGGGGGCTACCCTATATAGCTCAGAAATTTGGGGGGCATGAACATTAATATTCTGTCAGTGGTTGAAAAGTGATTGATTTATGAGATGTGTGTTACTGTTTTGACATTTTATTATATGGTCTTATGTTGAATGGTTCATTTATTTTCCTTGTGAGAGGAACATATGATATACATGAATTCCTCTTCTATGAACCAAGGCTTTTCGAGTAGTTGAATAACCAAAACAGTTTGGGTCTGCATGTGAGCACTTTATTTATTCTGTATGATGTTTTAACTCCTGAAGTTTTATCAATCTTTTATGTAAATGATGTGAAAAGATCTATGTTTTTATACTACTTTTAAGATCCTGGTGATTGAAATAAAGTTATTATTATGATGCTTAGGTATCCATGTGGTAATCAGTCACCTTCAGTAGTAAATACCTAATTCCAATATGTCAGTGCAAAACATTACCAGGCCAAATGTATGTACACCACTCTGTCTGACCTGCTACGGCATTTAAATTTTTTATAAGAACATTTTATTGTTTTTTCCCAAAACATGCAAATCAAAAGAAAAGAACAAAAAGTGAACACCCATTGTAGGTCATCGTAGGGAACCCTTATCCCAGAACCTTGTTAATCTCTTTGCTCAGCTAATCTTCCCCATCCCCCTTTAATTACAATCCTTGGTCAGCCCATAATAGGACCACCATTTCACCCCTACCTCGCACGCTATATAAATATGTTCCTCCAGTTTTGCACAGCGATCCATGCTCACCCTCTATTCTCCCAGTTGGGGGGGGGCCTGTTTTCTTCCAATATTTCAGTATGTCTCTTTTCACTTGTAGTATTCCCAGTCCCACCAGGATTCATTCGCCTCGGGGGCCTCCCAGCTCATCGAAGAACCCCAGTAAAGCTACTTTAGGAGAGGATTCCATCTGTCGACCCAGTGTCCCTGCACGTGTTTGAAAGATGGCAAGCTAGTATATTGAATAGAAGGTCATCCCCTACACCATGCAGAAGTAATCACCCATGCTCCCCAGACATCTAGGGCAGGTGGGTTTCAAGAGTTGAACCTGTATTTTTTCTCTGATAGAGAGATTTAGCAGCAGGTTCCTTACCTTAGAATCTTCCAAGCATCAGACTGGATCCGGAAATTTTTTCTTTGAGCATTTCCCGTGCGCGCCGGTCTGGTAGGTGGTGTCAGTCGGCTCCATGTGACATCGTCTGCGTCATCTCGGCCATAGTGACGTCCTCGTAGTAGTAGTAGGAGTAGTGTGGCTCAATGGTTAGAGTGATTCAGAAAAGCGGGTGGTGATGAACAGAGTGTATGAATTAAGCAGACCACTCTTACCCAGTCCAAAGATCAGGGCTTGATCCATCACCGTTATTTAGCTCACTGCCCCATCCCAGCTCAGAACCTGGCTATATGCAAATTAGTCTGTCCCTGGCCCAGTGCATCATGGGAACAGGGCAGACCAAACTACCAAGCCAATTCTTCACCAGAAAGGAGACAAGCTTCCGGGGACCGGTTTCTGCCATTTCAGGCGTCGTCGGCCCGGCTTGCTTGAATCCTGATGGAGCAGTGAGCAAGGGACTCATGTCTGAGTATACCCTTCCACGCTTATGGTGGACAAAATGATTCAGAAAAGGGGGTGGCGATGAACAGAGTGTCTGAATTAAGCAGACCACTCTTACCCAGTCCAAAGATCAGGGCTTGATCCATCACCGTTATTTAGCTCACTGCCCCATCCCAGCTCAGAACCTGGCTATATGCAAATTAGTCTGTCCCTGGCCCAGTGCATCATGGGAACAGGGCAGACCAAACTACCAAGCCAATTCTTCACCAGAAAGGAGACAAGCTTCCGGGGACCGGTTTCTGCCATTTCAGGCGTCGTCGGCCCGGCTTGCTTGAATCCTGATGGAGCAGTGAGCAAGGGACTCATGTCTGAGTATACCCTTCCACGCTTATGGTGGACAAAATGATTCAGAAAAGGGGGTGGTGATGAACAGAGTGTCTGAATTAAGCAGACCACTCTTACCCAGTCCAAAGATCAGGGCTTGATCCATCACCGTTATTTAGCTCACTGCCCCATCCCAGCTCAGAACCTGGCTATATGCAAATTAGTCTGTCCCTGGCCCAGTGCATCATGGGAACAGGGCAGACCAAACTACCAAGCCAATTCTTCACCAGAAAGGAGACAAGCTTCCGGGGACCGGTTTCTGCCATTTCAGGCGTCGTCGGCCCGGCTTGCTTGAATCCTGATGGAGCAGTGAGCAAGGGACTCATGTCTGAGTATACCCTTCCACGCTTATGGTGGACAAAATGATTCAGAAAAGGGGGTGGTGATGAACAGAGTGTCTGAATTAAGCAGACCACTCTTACCCAGTCCAAAGATCAGGGCTTGATCCATCACCGTTATTTAGCTCACTGCCCCATCCCAGCTCAGAACCTGGCTATATGCAAATTAGTCTGTCCCTGGCCCAGTGCATCATGGGAACAGGGCAGACCAAACTACCAAGCCAATTCTTTACCAGAAAGGAGACAAGCTCCCGGGGACCGGTTTCTGCCATTTCAGGCGTCGTCGGCCCGGCTTGCTTGAATCCTGATGGAGCAGTGAGCAAGGGACTCATGTCTGAGTATACCCTTCCACGCTTATGGTGGACAAAATGATTCAGAAAAGGGGGTGGTGATGAACAGAGTGTCTGAATTAAGCAGACCACTCTTACCCAGTCCAAAGATCAGGGCTTGATCCATCACCGTTATTTAGCTCACTGCCCCATCCCAGCTCAGAACCTGGCTATATGCAAATTAGTCTGTCCCTGGCCCAGTGCATCATGGGAACAGGGCAGACCAAACTACCAAGCCAATTCTTCACCAGAAAGGAGACAAGCTTACGGGGACCGGTTTCTGCCATTTCAGGCGTCGTCGGCCCGGCTTGCTTGAATCCTGATGGAGCAGTGAGCAAGGGACTCATGTCTGAGTATACCCTTCCACGCTTATGGTGGACAAAATGATTCAGAAAAGGGGGTGGTGATGAACAGAGTGTCTGAATTAAGCAGACCACTCTTACCCCGTCCAAAGATCAGGGCTTGATCCATCACCGTTATTTAGCTCACTGCCCCATCCCAGCTCAGAACCTGGCTATATGCAAATTAGTCTGTCCCTGGCCCAGTGCATCATGGGAACAGGGCAGACCAAACTACCAAGCCAATTCTTCACCAGAAAGGAGACAAGCTTCCGGGGACCGGTTTCTGCCATTTCAGGCGTCGTCGGCCCGGCTTGCTTGAATCCTGATGGAGCAGTGAGCAAGGGACTCATGTCTGAGTATACCCTTCCACGCTTACGGTGCACAAAATGATTCAGAAAAGGGGGTGGTGATGAACAGAGTGTCTGAATTAAGCAGACCACTCTTACCCAGTCCAAAGATCAGGGCTTGATCCATCACCGTTATTTAGCTCACTGCCCCATCCCAGCTCAGAACCTGGCTATATGCAAATTAGTCTGTCCCAGGCCCAGTGCATCATGGGAACAGGGCAGACCAAACTACCAAGCCAATTCTTCACCAGAAAGGAGACAAGCTTCCGGGGACCGGTTTCTGCCATTTCAGGCGTCGTCGGCCCGGCTTGCTTGAATCCTGATGGAGCAGTGAGCAAGGGACTCATGTCTGAGTATACCCTTCCACGCTTATGGTGGACAAAATGATTCAGAAAAGGGGGTGGTGATGAACAGAGTGTCTGAATTAAGCAGACCACTCTTACCCAGTCCAAAGATCAGGGCTTGATCCATCACCGTTATTTAGCTCACTGCCCCATCCCAGCTCAGAACCTGGCTATATGCAAATTAGTCTGTCCCTGGCCCAGTGCATCATGGGAACAGGGCAGACCAAACTACCAAGCCAATTCTTCACCAGAAAGGAGACAAGCTTCCGGGGACCGGTTTCTGACATTTCAGGCGTCGTCGGCCCGGCTTGCTTGAATCCTGATGGAGCAGTGAGCAAGGGACTCATGTCTGAGTATACCCTTCCACGCTTATGGTGGACAAAATGATTCAGAAAAGGGGGTGGTGATGAACAGAGTGTCTGAATTAAGCAGACCACTCTTACCCAGTCCAAAGATCAGGGCTTGATCCATCACCGTTATTTAGCTCACTGCCCAATCCCAGCTCAGATGCTGGCTATATGCAAATTAGTCTGTCCCTGGCCCAGTGCATCATGGGAACAGGGCAGACCAAACTACCAAGCCAATTCTTCACCAGAAAGGAGACAAGCTTCCGGGGACCGGTTTCTGCCATTTCAGGCGTCGTCGGCCCGGCTTGCTTGAATCCTGATGGAGCAGTGAGCAAGGGACTCATGTCTGAGTATACCCTTCCACGCTTATGGTGGACAAAATGATTCAGAAAAGGGGCTTATGGTGGACAAAATGATTCAGAAAAGGGGGTGGCGATGAACAGAGTGTCTGAATTAAGCAGACCACTCTTACCCAGTACAAAGATCAGGGCTTGATCCATCACCGTTATTTAGCTCACTGCCCATCCCAGCTCAGAACCTGGCTATATGCAAATTAGTCTGTCCCTGGCCCAGTACATCATGGGAACAGGGCAGACCAAACTACCAAGCCAATTCTTCACCAGAAAGGAGACAAGCTTCCGGGGACCGGTTTCTGCCATTTCAGGCGTCGTCGGCCCGGCTTGCTTGAATCCTGATGGAGCAGTGAGCAAGGGACTCATGTCTGAGTATACCCTTCCACGCTTATGGTGGACAAAATGATTCAGAAAAGGGGGTGGTGATGAACAGAGTGTCTGAATTAAGCAGACCACTCTTACCCAGTCCAAAGATCAGGGCTTGATCCATCACCGTTATTTAGCTCACTGCCCCATCCCAGCTCAGAACCTGGCTATATGCAAATTAGTCTGTCCCTGGCCCAGTACATCATGGGAACAGGGCTGACCAAACTACCAAGCCAATTCTTCACCAGAAAGGAGACAAGCTTCCGGGGACCGGTTTCTGCCATTTCAGGCGTCGTCGGCCCGGCTTGCTTGAATCCTGATGGAGCAGTGAGCAAGGGACTCATGTCTGAGTATACCCTTCCACGCTTATGGTGGACAAAATGATTCAGAAAAGGGGGTGGTGATGAACAGAGTGTCTGAATTAAGCAGACCACTCTTACCCAGTCCAGAGATCAGGGCTTGATCCATCACCGTTATTTAGCTCACTGCCCCATCCCAGCTCAGAACCTGGCTATATGCAAATTAGTCTGTCCCTGGCCCAGTGCATCATGGGAACAGGGCAGACCAAACTACCAAGCCAATTCTTCACCAGAAAGGAGACAAGCTTCCGGGGACCGGTTTCTGCCATTTCAGGTGTCGTCGGCCCGGCTTGCTTGAATCCTGATGGAGCAGTGAGCAAGGGACTCATGTCTGAGTATACCCTTCCACGCTTATGGTGGACAAAATGATTCAGAAAAGGGGGTGGTGATGAACAGAGTGTCTGAATTAAGCAGACCACTCTTACCCAGTCCAAAGATCAGGGCTTGATCCATCACCGTTATTTAGCTCACTGCCCCATCCCAGCTCAGAACCTGGCTATATGCAAATTAGTCTGTCCCTGGCCCAGTGCATCATGGGAACAGGGCAGACCAAACTACCAAGCCAATTCTTTACCAGAAAGGAGACAAGCTCCCGGGGACCGGTTTCTGCCATTTCAGGCGTCGTCGGCCCGGCTTGCTTGAATCCTGATGGAGCAGTGAGCAAGGGACTCATGTCTGAGTATACCCTTCCACGCTTATGGTGGACAAAATGATTCAGAAAAGGGGGTGGTGATGAACAGAGTGTCTGAATTAAGCAGACCACTCTTACCCAGTCCAAAGATCAGGGCTTGATCCATCACCGTTATTTAGCTCACTGCCCCATCCCAGCTCAGAACCTGGCTATATGCAAATTAGTCTGTCCCTGGCCCAGTGCATCATGGGAACAGGGCAGACCAAACTACCAAGCCAATTCTTCACCAGAAAGGAGACAAGCTTCCGGGGACCGGTTTCTGCCATTTCAGGCGTCGTCGGCCCGGCTTGCTTGAATCCTGATGGAGCAGTGAGCAAGGGACTCATGTCTGAGTATACCCTTCCACGCTTATGGTGGACAAAATGATTCAGAAAAGGGGGTGGTGATGAACAGAGTGTCTGAATTAAGCAGACCACTCTTACCCAGTCCAAAGATCAGGGCTTGATCCATCACCGTTATTTAGCTCACTGCCCCATCCCAGCTCAGAACCTGGCTATATGCAAATTAGTCTGTCCCTGGCCCAGTGCATCATGGGAACAGGGCAGACCAAACTACCAAGCCAATTCTTCACTAGAAAGGAGACAAGCTTCCGGGGACCGGTTTCTGCCATTTCAGGCGTCGTCGGCCCAGCTTGCTTGAATCCTGATGGAGCAGTGAGCAAGGGACTCATGTCTGAGTATACCCTTCCACGCTTATGGTGCACAAAATGATTCAGAAAAGGGGGTGGTGATGAACAGAGTGTCTGAATTAAGCAGACCACTCTTACCCAGTCCAAAGATCAGGGCTTGATCCATCACCGTTATTTAGCTCACTGCCCCATCCCAGCTCAGAACCTGGCTATATGCAAATTAGTCTGTCCCTGGCCCAGTGCATCATGGGAACAGGGCAGACCAAACTACCAAGCCAATTCTTCACCAGAAAGGAGACAAGCTTCCGGGGACCGGTTTCTGCCATTTCAGGCGTCGTCGGCCCGGCTTGCTTGAATCCTGATGGAGCAGTGAGCAAGGGACTCATGTCTGAGTATACCCTTCCACGCTTATGGTGGACAAAATGATTCAGAAAAGGGGGTGGTGATGAACAGAGTGTCTGAATTAAGCAGACCACTCTTACCCAGTCCAAAGATCAGGGCTTGATCCATCACCGTTATTTAGCTCACTGCCCCATCCCAGCTCAGAACCTGGCTATATGCAAATTAGTCTGTCCCTGGCCCAGTGCATCATGGGAACAGGGCAGACCAAACTACCAAGCCAATTCTTCACCAGAAAGGAGACAAGCTCCCGGGGACCGGTTTCTGCCATTTCAGGCGTCGTCGGCCCGGCTTGCTTGAATCCTGATGGAGCAGTGAGCAAGGGACTCATGTCTGAGTATACCCTTCCACGCTTATGGTGGACAAAATGATTCAGAAAAGGGGGTGGTGATGAACAGAGTGTCTGAATTAAGCAGACCACTCTTACCCAGTCCAAAGATCAGGGCTTGATCCATCACCGTTATTTAGCTCACTGCCCCATCCCAGCTCAGAACCTGGCTATATGCAAATTAGTCTGTCCCTGGCCCAGTGCATCATGGGAACAGGGCAGACCAAACTACCAAGCCAATTCTTCACCAGAAAGGAGACAAGCTCCCGGGGACCGGTTTCTGCCATTTCAGGCGTCGTCGGCCCGGCTTGCTTGAATCCTGATGGAGCAGTGAGCAAGGGACTCATGTCTGAGTATACCCTTCCACGCTTATGGTGGACAAAATGATTCAGAAAAGGGGGTGGTGATGAACAGAGTGTCTGAATTAAGCAGACCACTCTTACCCAGTCCAAAGATCAGGGCTTGATCCATCACCGTTATTTAGCTCACTGCCCCATCCCAGCTCAGAACCTGGCTATATGCAAATTAGTCTGTCCCTGGCCCAGTGCATCATGGGAACAGGGCAGACCAAACTACCAAGCCAATTCTTCACCAGAAAGGAGACAAGCTTCTGGGGACCGGTTTCTGCCATTTCAGGCGTCGTCGGCCCGGCTTGCTTGAATCCTGATGGAGCAGTGAGCAAGGGACTCATGTCTGAGTATACCCTTCCACGCTTATGGTGGACAAAATGATTCAGAAAAGGGGGTGGTGATGAACAGAGTGTCTGAATTAAGCAGACCACTCTTACCCAGTCCAAAGATCAGGGCTTGATCCATCACCGTTATTTAGCTCACTGCCCAATCCCAGCTCAGATGCTGGCTATATGCAAATTAGTCTGTCCCTGGCCCAGTGCATCATGGGAACAGGGCAGACCAAACTACCAAGCCAATTCTTCACCAGAAAGGAGACAAGCTTCCGGGGACCGGTTTCTGCCATTTCAGGCGTCGTCGGCCCGGCTTGCTTGAATCCTGATGGAGCAGTGAGCAAGGGACTCATGTCTGAGTATACCCTTCCACGCTTATGGTGGACAAAATGATTCAGAAAAGGGGCTTATGGTGGACAAAATGATTCAGAAAAGGGGGTGGCGATGAACAGAGTGTCTGAATTAAGCAGACCACTCTTACCCAGTACAAAGATCAGGGCTTGATCCATCACCGTTATTTAGCTCACTGCCCCATCCCAGCTCAGAACCTGGCTATATGCAAATTAGTCTGTCCCTGGCCCAGTGCATCATGGGAACAGGGCAGACCAAACTACCAAGCCAATTCTTCACCAGAAAGGAGACAAGCTTCCGGGGACCGGTTTCTGCCATTTCAGGCGTCGTCGGCCCGGCTTGCTTGAATCCTGATGGAGCAGTGAGCAAGGGACTCATGTCTGAGTATACCCTTCCACGCTTATGGTGGACAAAATGATTCAGAAAAGGGGGTGGTGATGAACAGAGTGTCTGAATTAAGCAGACCACTCTTACCCAGTCCAAAGATCAGGGCTTGATCCATCACCGTTATTTAGCTCACTGCCCCATCCCAGCTCAGAACCTGGCTATATGCAAATTAGTCTGTCCCTGGCCCAGTGCATCATGGGAACAGGGCAGACCAAACTACCAAGCCAATTCTTCACCAGAAAGGAGACAAGCTTCCGGGGACCGGTTTCTGCCATTTCAGGCGTCGTCGGCCCGGCTTGCTTGAATCCTGATGGAGCAGTGAGCAAGGGACTCATGTCTGAGTATACCCTTCCACGCTTATGGTGGACAAAATGATTCAGAAAAGGGGGTGGCGATGAACAGAGTGTCTGAATTAAGCAGACCACTCTTACCCAGTCCAAAGATCAGGGCTTGATCCATCACCGTTATTTAGCTCACTGCCCCATCCCAGCTCAGAACCTGGCTATATGCAAATTAGTCTGTCCCTGGCCCAGTGCATCATGGGAACAGGGCAGACCAAACTACCAAGCCAATTCTTCACCAGAAAGGAGACAAGCTTCCGGGGACCGGTTTCTGCCATTTCAGGCGTCGTCGGCCCGGCTTGCTTGAATCCTGATGGAGCAGTGAGCAAGGGACTCATGTCTGAGTATACCCTTCCACGCTTATGGTGGACAAAATGATTCAGAAAAGGGGGTGGTGATGAACAGAGTGTCTGAATTAAGCAGACCACTCTTACCCAGTCCAAAGATCAGGGCTTGATCCATCACCGTTATTTAGCTCACTGCCCCATCCCAGCTCAGAACCTGGCTATATGCAAATTAGTCTGTCCCTGGCCCAGTGCATCATGGGAACAGGGCAGACCAAACTACCAAGCCAATTCTTCACCAGAAAGGAGACAAGCTTCCGGGGACCGGTTTCTGCCATTTCAGGCGTCGTCGGCCCGGCTTGCTTGAATCCTGATGGAGCAGTGAGCAAGGGACTCATGTCTGAGTATACCCTTCCACGCTTATGGTGGACAAAATGATTCAGAAAAGGGGGTGGTGATGAACAGAGTGTCTGAATTAAGCAGACCACTCTTACCCAGTCCAAAGATCAGGGCTTGATCCATCACCGTTATTTAGCTCACTGCCCCATCCCAGCTCAGAACCTGGCTATATGCAAATTAGTCTGTCCCTGGCCCAGTGCATCATGGGAACAGGGCAGACCAAACTACCAAGCCAATTCTTTACCAGAAAGGAGACAAGCTCCCGGGGACCGGTTTCTGCCATTTCAGGCGTCGTCGGCCCGGCTTGCTTGAATCCTGATGGAGCAGTGAGCAAGGGACTCATGTCTGAGTATACCCTTCCACGCTTATGGTGGACAAAATGATTCAGAAAAGGGGGTGGTGATGAACAGAGTGTCTGAATTAAGCAGACCACTCTTACCCAGTCCAAAGATCAGGGCTTGATCCATCACCGTTATTTAGCTCACTGCCCCATCCCAGCTCAGAACCTGGCTATATGCAAATTAGTCTGTCCCTGGCCCAGTGCATCATGGGAACAGGGCAGACCAAACTACCAAGCCAATTCTTCACCAGAAAGGAGACAAGCTTACGGGGACCGGTTTCTGCCATTTCAGGCGTCGTCGGCCCGGCTTGCTTGAATCCTGATGGAGCAGTGAGCAAGGGACTCATGTCTGAGTATACCCTTCCACGCTTATGGTGGACAAAATGATTCAGAAAAGGGGGTGGTGATGAACAGAGTGTCTGAATTAAGCAGACCACTCTTACCCAGTCCAAAGATCAGGGCTTGATCCATCACCGTTATTTAGCTCACTGCCCCATCCCAGCTCAGAACCTGGCTATATGCAAATTAGTCTGTCCCTGGCCCAGTGCATCATGGGAACAGGGCAGACCAAACTACCAAGCCAATTCTTTACCAGAAAGGAGACAAGCTCCCGGGGACCGGTTTCTGCCATTTCAGGCGTCGTCGGCCCGGCTTGCTTGAATCCTGATGGAGCAGTGAGCAAGGGACTCATGTCTGAGTATACCCTTCCACGCTTATGGTGGACAAAATGATTCAGAAAAGGGGGTGGTGATGAACAGAGTGTCTGAATTAAGCAGACCACTCTTACCCAGTCCAAAGATCAGGGCTTGATCCATCACCGTTATTTAGCTCACTGCCCCATCCCAGCTCAGAACCTGGCTATATGCAAATTAGTCTGTCCCTGGCCCAGTGCATCATGGGAACAGGGCAGACCAAACTACCAAGCCAATTCTTCACCAGAAAGGAGACAAGCTTACGGGGACCGGTTTCTGCCATTTCAGGCGTCGTCGGCCCGGCTTGCTTGAATCCTGATGGAGCAGTGAGCAAGGGACTCATGTCTGAGTATACCCTTCCACGCTTATGGTGGACAAAATGATTCAGAAAAGGGGGTGGTGATGAACAGAGTGTCTGAATTAAGCAGACCACTCTTACCCAGTCCAAAGATCAGGGCTTGATCCATCACCGTTATTTAGCTCACTGCCCCATCCCAGCTCAGAACCTGGCTATATGCAAATTAGTCTGTCCCTGGCCCAGTGCATCATGGGAACAGGGCAGACCAAACTACCAAGCCAATTCTTCACCAGAAAGGAGACAAGCTTCCGGGGACCGGTTTCTGCCATTTCAGGCGTCGTCGGCCCGGCTTGCTTGAATCCTGATGGAGCAGTGAGCAAGGGACTCATGTCTGAGTATACCCTTCCACGCTTATGGTGGACAAAATGATTCAGAAAAGGGGGTGGTGATGAACAGAGTGTCTGAATTAAGCAGACCACTCTTACCCAGTCCAAAGATCAGGGCTTGATCCATCACCGTTATTTAGCTCACTGCCCCATCCCAGCTCAGAACCTGGCTATATGCAAATTAGTCTGTCCCTGGCCCAGTGCATCATGGGAACAGGGCAGACCAAACTACCAAGCCAATTCTTCACCAGAAAGGAGACAAGCTTCCGGGGACCGGTTTCTGCCATTTCAGGCGTCGTCGGCCCGGCTTGCTTGAATCCTGATGGAGCAGTGAGCAAGGGACTCATGTCTGAGTATACCCTTCCACGCTTATGGTGGACAAAATGATTCAGAAAAGGGGGTGGTGATGAACAGAGTGTCTGAATTAAGCAGACCACTCTTACCCAGTCCAAAGATCAGGGCTTGATCCATCACCGTTATTTAGCTCACTGCCCCATCCCAGCTCAGAACCTGGCTATATGCAAATTAGTCTGTCCCTGGCCCAGTGCATCATGGGAACAGGGCAGACCAAACTACCAAGCCAATTCTTCACCAGAAAGGAGACAAGCTTCCGGGGACCGGTTTCTGCCATTTCAGGCGTCGTCGGCCCGGCTTGCTTGAATCCTGATGGAGCAGTGAGCAAGGGACTCATGTCTGAGTATACCCTTCCACGCTTATGGTGGACAAAATGATTCAGAAAAGGGGGTGGTGATGAACAGAGTGTCTGAATTAAGCAGACCACTCTTACCCAGTCCAAAGATCAGGGCTTGATCCATCACCGTTATTTAGCTCACTGCCCCATCCCAGCTCAGAACCTGGCTATATGCAAATTAGTCTGTCCCTGGCCCAGTGCATCATGGGAACAGGGCAGACCAAACTACCAAGCCAATTCTTCACCAGAAAGGAGACAAGCTTCCGGGGACCGGTTTCTGCCATTTCAGGCGTCGTCGGCCCGGCTTGCTTGAATCCTGATGGAGCAGTGAGCAAGGGACTCATGTCTGAGTATACCCTTCCACGCTTATGGTGGACAAAATGATTCAGAAAAGGGGGTGGTGATGAACAGAGTGTCTAAATTAAGCAGACCACTCTTACCCAGTCCAAAGATCAGGGCTTGATCCATCACCGTTATTTAGCTCACTGCCCAATCCCAGCTCAGATGCTGGCTATATGCAAATTAGTCTGTCCCTGGCCCAGTGCATCATGGGAACAGGGCAGACCAAACTACCAAGCCAATTCTTCACCAGAAAGGAGACAAGCTTCCGGGGACCGGTTTCTGCCATTTCAGGCGTCGTCGGCCCGGCTTGCTTGAATCCTGATGGAGCAGTGAGCAAGGGACTCATGTCTGAGTATACCCTTCCACGCTTATGGTGGACAAAATGATTCAGAAAAGGGGCTTATGGTGGACAAAATGATTCAGAAAAGGGGGTGGCGATGAACAGAGTGTCTGAATTAAGCAGACCACTCTTACCCAGTACAAAGATCAGGGCTTGATCCATCACCGTTATTTAGCTCACTGCCCCATCCCAGCTCAGAACCTGGCTATATGCAAATTAGTCTGTCCCTGGCCCAGTGCATCATGGGAACAGGGCAGACCAAACTACCAAGCCAATTCTTCACCAGAAAGGAGACAAGCTTCCGGGGACCGGTTTCTGCCATTTCAGGCGTCGTCGGCCCGGCTTGCTTGAATCCTGATGGAGCAGTGAGCAAGGGACTCATGTCTGAGTATACCCTTCCACGCTTATGGTGGACAAAATGATTCAGAAAAGGGGGTGGCGATGAACAGAGTGTCTGAATTAAGCAGACCACTCTTACCCAGTCCAAAGATCAGGGCTTGATCCATCACCGTTATTTAGCTCACTGCCCCATCCCAGCTCAGAACCTGGCTATATGCAAATTAGTCTGTCCCTGGCCCAGTGCATCATGGGAACAGGGCAGACCAAACTACCAAGCCAATTCTTCACCAGAAAGGAGACAAGCTTCCGGGGACCGGTTTCTGCCATTTCAGGCGTCGTCGGCCCGGCTTGCTTGAATCCTGATGGAGCAGTGAGCAAGGGACTCATGTCTGAGTATACCCTTCCACGCTTATGGTGGACAAAATGATTCAGAAAAGGGGGTGGTGATGAACAGAGTGTCTGAATTAAGCAGACCACTCTTACCCAGTCCAAAGATCAGGGCTTGATCCATCACCGTTATTTAGCTCACTGCCCCATCCCAGCTCAGAACCTGGCTATATGCAAATTAGTCTGTCCCTGGCCCAGTGCATCTTGGGAACAGGGCAGACCAAACTACCAAGCCAATTCTTCACCAGAAAGGAGACAAGCTTCCGGGGACCGGTTTCTGCCATTTCAGGCGTCGTCGGCCCGGCTTGCTTGAATCCTGATGGATCAGTGAGCAAGGGACTCATGTCTGAGTATACCCTTCCACGCTTATGGTGGACAAAATGATTCAGAAAAGGGGGTGGTGATGAACTGAGTGTCTGAATTAAGCAGACCACTCTTACCCAGTCCAAAGATCAGGGCTTGATCCATCACCGTTATTTAGCTCACTGCCCCATCCCAGCTCAGAACCTGGCTATATGCAAATTAGTCTGTCCCTGGCCCAGTGCATCATGGGAACAGGGCAGACCAAACTACCAAGCCAATTCTTCACCAGAAAGGAGACAAGCTCCCGGGGACCGGTTTCTGCCATTTCAGGCGTCGTCGGCCCGGCTTGCTTGAATCCTGATGGAGCAGTAAGCAAGGGACTCATGTCTGAGTATACCCTTCCACGCTTATGGTGGACAAAATGATTCAGAAAAGGGGGTGGTGATGAACAGAGTGTCTGAATTAAGCAGACCACTCTTACCCAGTCCAAAGATCAGGGCTTGATCCATCACCGTTATTTAGCTCACTGCCCCATCCCAGCTCAGAACCTGGCTATATGCAAATTAGTCTGTCCCTGGCCCAGTGCATCATGGGAACAGGGCAGACCAAACTACCAAGCCAATTCTTCACCAGAATGGAGACAAGCTCCCGGGGACCGGTTTCTGCCATTTCAGGCGTCGTCGGCCCGGCTTGCTTGAATCCTGATGGAGCAGTGAGCAAGGGACTCATGTCTGAGTATACCCTTCCACGCTTATGGTGGACAAAATGATTCAGAAAAGGGGGTGGTGATGAACAGAGTGTCTGAATTAAGCAGACCACTCTTACCCAGTCCAAAGAACAGGGCATGATCCATCACGTTATTTAGCTCACTGCCCCATCCCAGCTCAGAACCTGGCTATATGCAAATTAGTCTGTCCCTGGCCCAGTGCATCATGGGAACAGGGCAGACCAAACTACCAAGCCAATTCTTCACCAGAAAGGAGACAAGCTTCTGGGGACCGGTTTCTGCCATTTCAGGCGTCGTCGGCCCGGCTTGCTTGAATCCTGATGGAGCAGTGAGCAAGGGACTCATGTCTGAGTATACCCTTCCACGCTTATGGTGGACAAAATGATTCAGAAAAGGGGGTGGTGATGAACAGAGTGTCTGAATTAAGCAGACCACTCTTACCCAGTCCAAAGATCAGGGCTTGATCCATCACCGTTATTTAGCTCACTGCCCAATCCCAGCTCAGATGCTGGCTATATGCAAATTAGTCTGTCCCTGGCCCAGTGCATCATGGGAACAGGGCAGACCAAACTACCAAGCCAATTCTTCACCAGAAAGGAGACAAGCTTCCGGGGACCGGTTTCTGCCATTTCAGGCGTCGTCGGCCCGGCTTGCTTGAATCCTGATGGAGCAGTGAGCAAGGGACTCATGTCTGAGTATACCCTTCCACGCTTATGGTGGACAAAATGATTCAGAAAAGGGGCTTATGGTGGACAAAATGATTCAGAAAAGGGGGTGGCGATGAACAGAGTGTCTGAATTAAGCAGACCACTCTTACCCAGTACAAAGATCAGGGCTTGATCCATCACCGTTATTTAGCTCACTGCCCCATCCCAGCTCAGAACCTGGCTATATGCAAATTAGTCTGTCCCTGGCCCAGTGCATCATGGGAACAGGGCAGACCAAACTACCAAGCCAATTCTTCACCAGAAAGGAGACAAGCTTCCGGGGACCGGTTTCTGCCATTTTAGGCGTCGTCGGCCCGGCTTGCTTGAATCCTGATGGAGCAGTGAGCAAGGGACTCATGTCTGAGTATACCCTTCCACGCTTATGGTGGACAAAATGATTCAGAAAAGGGGGTGGTGATGAACAGAGTGTCTGAATTAAGCAGACCACTCTTACCCAGTCCAAAGATCAGGGCTTGATCCATCACCGTTATTTAGCTCACTGCCCCATCCCAGCTCAGAACCTGGCTATATGCAAATTAGTCTGTCCCTGGCCCAGTGCATCATGGGAACAGGGCAGACCAAACTACCAAGCCAATTCTTCACCAGAAAGGAGACAAGCTTCCGGGGACCGGTTTCTGCCATTTCAGGCGTCGTCGGCCCGGCTTGCTTGAATCCTGATGGAGCAGTGAGCAAGGGACTCATGTCTGAGTATACCCTTCCACGCTTATGGTGGACAAAATGATTCAGAAAAGGGGGTGGCGATGAACAGAGTGTCTGAATTAAGCAGACCACTCTTACCCAGTCCAAAGATCAGGGCTTGATCCATCACCGTTATTTAGCTCACTGCCCCATCCCAGCTCAGAACCTGGCTATATGCAAATTAGTCTGTCCCTGGCCCAGTGCATCATGGGAACAGGGCAGACCAAACTACCAAGCCAATTCTTCACCAGAAAGGAGACAAGCTTCCGGGGACCGGTTTCTGCCATTTCAGGCGTCGTCGGCCCGGCTTGCTTGAATCCTGATGGAGCAGTGAGCAAGGGACTCATGTCTGAGTATACCCTTCCACGCTTATGGTGGACAAAATGATTCAGAAAAGGGGGTGGTGATGAACAGAGTGTCTGAATTAAGCAGACCACTCTTACCCAGTCCAAAGATCAGGGCTTGATCCATCACCGTTATTTAGCTCACTGCCCCATCCCAGCTCAGAACCTGGCTATATGCAAATTAGTCTGTCCCTGGCCCAGTGCATCATGGGAACAGGGCAGACCAAACTACCAAGCCAATTCTTCACCAGAAAGGAGACAAGCTTCCGGGGACCGGTTTCTGCCATTTCAGGCGTCGTCGGCCCGGCTTGCTTGAATCCTGATGGAGCAGTGAGCAAGGGACTCATGTCTGAGTATACCCTTCCACGCTTATGGTGGACAAAATGATTCAGAAAAGGGGGTGGTGATGAACAGAGTGTCTGAATTAAGCAGACCACTCTTACCCAGTCCAAAGATCAGGGCTTGATCCATCACCGTTATTTAGCTCACTGCCCCATCCCAGCTCAGAACCTGGCTATATGCAAATTAGTCTGTCCCTGGCCCAGTGCATCATGGGAACAGGGCAGACCAAACTACCAAGCCAATTCTTCACCAGAAAGGAGACAAGCTTCCGGGGACCGGTTTCTGCCATTTCAGGCGTCGTCGGCCCGGCTTGCTTGAATCCTGATGGAGCAGTGAGCAAGGGACTCATGTCTGAGTATACCCTTCCACGCTTATGGTGGACAAAATGATTCAGAAAAGGGGGTGGTGATGAACAGAGTGTCTGAATTAAGCAGACCACTCTTACCCAGTCCAAAGATCAGGGCTTGATCCATCACCGTTATTTAGCTCACTGCCCCATCCCAGCTCAGAACCTGGCTATATGCAAATTAGTCTGTCCCTGGCCCAGTGCATCATGGGAACAGGGCAGACCAAACTACCAAGCCAATTCTTCACCAGAAAGGAGACAAGCTCCCGGGGACCGGTTTCTGCCATTTCAGGCGTCGTCGGCCCGGCTTGCTTGAATCCTGATGGAGCAGTGAGCAAGGGACTCATGTCTGAGTATACCCTTCCACGCTTATGGTGGACAAAATGATTCAGAAAAGGGGGTGGTGATGAACAGAGTGTCTGAATTAAGCAGACCACTCTTACCCAGTCCAAAGATCAGGGCTTGATCCATCACCGTTATTTAGCTCACTGCCCCATCCCAGCTCAGAACCTGGCTATATGCAAATTAGTCTGTCCCTGGCCCAGTGCATCATGGGAACAGGGCAGACCAAACTACCAAGCCAATTCTTCACCAGAAAGGAGACAAGCTTCTGGGGACCGGTTTCTGCCATTTCAGGCGTCGTCGGCCCGGCTTGCTTGAATCCTGATGGAGCAGTGAGCAAGGGACTCATGTCTGAGTATACCCTTCCACGCTTATGGTGGACAAAATGATTCAGAAAAGGGGGTGGTGATGAACAGAGTGTCTGAATTAAGCAGACCACTCTTACCCAGTCCAAAGATCAGGGCTTGATCCATCACCGTTATTTAGCTCACTGCCCAATCCCAGCTCAGATGCTGGCTATATGCAAATTAGTCTGTCCCTGGCCCAGTGCATCATGGGAACAGGGCAGACCAAACTACCAAGCCAATTCTTCACCAGAAAGGAGACAAGCTTCCGGGGACCGGTTTCTGCCATTTCAGGCGTCGTCGGCCCGGCTTGCTTGAATCCTGATGGAGCAGTGAGCAAGGGACTCATGTCTGAGTATACCCTTCCACGCTTATGGTGGACAAAATGATTCAGAAAAGGGGCTTATGGTGGACAAAATGATTCAGAAAAGGGGGTGGCGATGAACAGAGTGTCTGAATTAAGCAGACCACTCTTACCCAGTACAAAGATCAGGGCTTGATCCATCACCGTTATTTAGCTCACTGCCCCATCCCAGCTCAGAACCTGGCTATATGCAAATTAGTCTGTCCCTGGCCCAGTGCATCATGGGAACAGGGCAGACCAAACTACCAAGCCAATTCTTCACCAGAAAGGAGACAAGCTTCCGGGGACCGGTTTCTGCCATTTCAGGCGTCGTCGGCCCGGCTTGCTTGAATCCTGATGGAGCAGTGAGCAAGGGACTCATGTCTGAGTATACCCTTCCACGCTTATGGTGGACAAAATGATTCAGAAAAGGGGGTGGTGATGAACAGAGTGTCTGAATTAAGCAGACCACTCTTACCCAGTCCAAAGATCAGGGCTTGATCCATCACCGTTATTTAGCTCACTGCCCCATCCCAGCTCAGAACCTGGCTATATGCAAATTAGTCTGTCCCTGGCCCAGTGCATCATGGGAACAGGGCAGACCAAACTACCAAGCCAATTCTTCACCAGAAAGGAGACAAGCTTCCGGGGACCGGTTTCTGCCATTTCAGGCGTCGTCGGCCCGGCTTGCTTGAATCCTGATGGAGCAGTGAGCAAGGGACTCATGTCTGAGTATACCCTTCCACGCTTATGGTGGACAAAATGATTCAGAAAAGGGGGTGGTGATGATGAACAGAGTGTCTGAATTAAGCAGACCACTCTTACCCAGTCCAAAGATCAGGGCTTGATCCATCACCGTTATTTAGCTCACTGCCCCATCCCAGCTCAGAACCTGGCTATATGCAAATTAGTCTGTCCCTGGCCCAGTGCATCATGGGAACAGGGCAGACCAAACTACCAAGCCAATTCTTCACCAGAAAGGAGACAAGCTTCCGGGGACCGGTTTCTGCCATTTCAGGCGTCGTCGGCCCGGCTTGCTTGAATCCTGATGGAGCAGTGAGCAAGGGACTCATGTCTGAGTATACCCTTCCACGCTTATGGTGGACAAAATGATTCAGAAAAGGGGGTGGTGATGATGAACAGAGTGTCTGAATTAAGCAGACCACTCTTACCCAGTCCAAAGATCAGGGCTTGATCCATCACCGTTATTTAGCTCACTGCCCCATCCCAGCTCAGAACCTGGCTATATGCAAATTAGTCTGTCCCTGGCCCAGTGCATCATGGGAACAGGGCAGACCAAACTACCAAGCCAATTCTTCACCAGAAAGGAGACAAGCTTCCGGGGACCGGTTTCTGCCATTTCAGGCGTCGTCGGCCCGGCTTGCTTGAATCCTGATGGAGCAGTGAGCAAGGGACTCATGTCTGAGTATACCCTTCCACGCTTATGGTGCACAAAATGATTCAGAAAAGGGGGTGGTGATGAACAGAGTGTCTGAATTAAGCAGACCACTCTTACCCAGTCCAAAGATCAGGGCTTGATCCATCACCGTTATTTAGCTCACTGCCCCATCCCAGCTCAGAACCTGGCTATATGCAAATTAGTCTGTCCCTGGCCCAGTGCATCATGGGAACAGGGCAGACCAAACTACCAAGCCAATTCTTCACCAGAAAGGAGACAAGCTTCCGGGGACCGGTTTCTGCCATTTCAGGCGTCGTCGGCCCGGCTTGCTTGAATCCTGATGGAGCAGTGAGCAAGGGACTCATGTCTGAGTATACCCTTCCACGCTTATGGTGGACAAAATGATTCAGAAAAGGGGGTGGTGATGAACAGAGTGTCTGAATTAAGCAGACCACTCTTACCCAGTCCAAAGATCAGGGCTTGATCCATCACCGTTATTTAGCTCACTGCCCCATCCCAGCTCAGAACCTGGCTATATGCAAATTAGTCTGTCCCTGGCCCAGTGCATCATGGGAACAGGGCAGACCAAACTACCAAGCCAATTCTTCACCAGAAAGGAGACAAGCTTCCGGGGACCGGTTTCTGCCATTTCAGGCGTCGTCGGCCCGGCTTGCTTGAATCCTGATGGAGCAGTGAGCAAGGGACTCATGTCTGAGTATACCCTTCCACGCTTATGGTGGACAAAATGATTCAGAAAAGGGGGTGGTGATGAACAGAGTGTCTGAATTAAGCAGACCACTCTTACCCAGTCCAAAGATCAGGGCTTGATCCATCACCGTTATTTAGCTCACTGCCCCATCCCAGCTCAGAACCTGGCTATATGCAAATTAGTCTGTCCCTGGCCCAGTGCATCATGGGAACAGGGCAGACCAAACTACCAAGCCAATTCTTCACCAGAAAGGAGACAAGCTTCCGGGGACCGGTTTCTGCCATTTCAGGCGTCGTCGGCCCGGCTTGCTTGAATCCTGATGGAGCAGTGAGCAAGGGACTCATGTCTGAGTATACCCTTCCACGCTTATGGTGGACAAAATGATTCAGAAAAGGGGGTGGTGATGAACAGAGTGTCTAAATTAAGCAGACCACTCTTACCCAGTCCAAAGATCAGGGCTTGATCCATCACCGTTATTTAGCTCACTGCCCAATCCCAGCTCAGATGCTGGCTATATGCAAATTAGTCTGTCCCTGGCCCAGTGCATCATGGGAACAGGGCAGACCAAACTACCAAGCCAATTCTTCACCAGAAAGGAGACAAGCTTCCGGGGACCGGTTTCTGCCATTTCAGGCGTCGTCGGCCCGGCTTGCTTGAATCCTGATGGAGCAGTGAGCAAGGGACTCATGTCTGAGTATACCCTTCCACGCTTATGGTGGACAAAATGATTCAGAAAAGGGGCTTATGGTGGACAAAATGATTCAGAAAAGGGGGTGGCGATGAACAGAGTGTCTGAATTAAGCAGACCACTCTTACCCAGTACAAAGATCAGGGCTTGATCCATCACCGTTATTTAGCTCACTGCCCCATCCCAGCTCAGAACCTGGCTATATGCAAATTAGTCTGTCCCTGGCCCAGTGCATCATGGGAACAGGGCAGACCAAACTACCAAGCCAATTCTTCACCAGAAAGGAGACAAGCTTCCGGGGACCGGTTTCTGCCATTTCAGGCGTCGTCGGCCCGGCTTGCTTGAATCCTGATGGAGCAGTGAGCAAGGGACTCATGTCTGAGTATACCCTTCCACGCTTATGGTGGACAAAATGATTCAGAAAAGGGGGTGGCGATGAACAGAGTGTCTGAATTAAGCAGACCACTCTTACCCAGTCCAAAGATCAGGGCTTGATCCATCACCGTTATTTAGCTCACTGCCCCATCCCAGCTCAGAACCTGGCTATATGCAAATTAGTCTGTCCCTGGCCCAGTGCATCATGGGAACAGGGCAGACCAAACTACCAAGCCAATTCTTCACCAGAAAGGAGACAAGCTTCCGGGGACCGGTTTCTGCCATTTCAGGCGTCGTCGGCCCGGCTTGCTTGAATCCTGATGGAGCAGTGAGCAAGGGACTCATGTCTGAGTATACCCTTCCACGCTTATGGTGGACAAAATGATTCAGAAAAGGGGGTGGTGATGAACAGAGTGTCTGAATTAAGCAGACCACTCTTACCCAGTCCAAAGATCAGGGCTTGATCCATCACCGTTATTTAGCTCACTGCCCCATCCCAGCTCAGAACCTGGCTATATGCAAATTAGTCTGTCCCTGGCCCAGTGCATCATGGGAACAGGGCAGACCAAACTACCAAGCCAATTCTTCACCAGAAAGGAGACAAGCTTCCGGGGACCGGTTTCTGCCATTTCAGGCGTCGTCGGCCCGGCTTGCTTGAATCCTGATGGATCAGTGAGCAAGGGACTCATGTCTGAGTATACCCTTCCACGCTTATGGTGGACAAAATGATTCAGAAAAGGGGGTGGTGATGAACAGAGTGTCTGAATTAAGCAGACCACTCTTACCCAGTCCAAAGATCAGGGCTTGATCCATCACCGTTATTTAGCTCACTGCCCCATCCCAGCTCAGAACCTGGCTATATGCAAATTAGTCTGTCCCTGGCCCAGTGCATCATGGGAACAGGGCAGACCAAACTACCAAGCCAATTCTTCACCAGAAAGGAGACAAGCTTCCGGGGACCGGTTTCTGCCATTTCAGGCGTCGTCGGCCCGGCTTGCTTGAATCCTGATGGAGCAGTGAGCAAGGGACTCATGTCTGAGTATACCCTTCCACGCTTATGGTGGACAAAATGATTCAGAAAAGGGGGTGGTGATGAACAGAGTGTCTGAATTAAGCAGACCACTCTTACCCAGTCCAAAGATCAGGGCTTGATCCATCACCGTTATTTAGCTCACTGCCCCATCCCAGCTCAGAACCTGGCTATATGCAAATTAGTCTGTCCCTGGCCCAGTGCATCATGGGAACAGGGCAGACCAAACTACCAAGCCAATTCTTCACCAGAAAGGAGACAAGCTTCCGGGGACCGGTTTCTGCCATTTCAGGCGTCGTCGGCCCGGCTTGCTTGAATCCTGATGGAGCAGTGAGCAAGGGACTCATGTCTGAGTATACCCTTCCACGCTTATGGTGGACAAAATGATTCAGAAAAGGGGGTGGTGATGAACAGAGTGTCTGAATTAAGCAGACCACTCTTACCCAGTCCAAAGATCAGGGCTTGATCCATCACCGTTATTTAGCTCACTGCCCCATCCCAGCTCAGAACCTGGCTATATGCAAATTAGTCTGTCCCTGGCCCAGTGCATCATGGGAAAAGGGCAGACCAAACTACCAAGCCAATTCTTCACCAGAAAGGAGACAAGCTTCCGGGGACCGGTTTCTGCCATTTCAGGCGTCGTCGGCCCGGCTTGCTTGAATCCTGATGGAGCAGTGAGCAAGGGACTCATGTCTGAGTATACCCTTCCACGCTTATGGTGCACAAAATGATTCAGAAAAGGGGGTGGTGATGAACAGAGTGTCTGAATTAAGCAGACCACTCTTACCCAGTCCAAAGATCAGGGCTTGATCCATCACCGTTATTTAGCTCACTGCCCCATCCCAGCTCAGAACCTGGCTATATGCAAATTAGTCTGTGCCTGGCCCAGTGCATCATGGGAACAGGGCAGACCAAACTACCAAGCCAATTCTTCACCAGAAAGGAGACAAGCTTCCGGGGACCGGTTTCTGCCATTTCAGGCGTCGTCGGCCCGGCTTGCTTGAATCCTGATGGAGCAGTGAGCAAGGGACTCTTGTCTGGGTATACCCTTCCACGCTTATGGTGGACAAAATGATTCAGAAAAGGGGGTGGTGATGAACAGAGTGTCTGAATTAAGCAGACCACTCTTACCCAGTCCAAAGATCAGGGCTTGATCCATCACCGTTATTTAGCTCACTGCCCCATCCCAGCTCAGAACCTGGCTATATGCAAATTAGTCTGTCCCTGGCCCAGTGCATCATGGGAACAGGGCAGACCAAACTACCAAGCCAATTCTTCACCAGAAAGGAGACAAGCTTCCGGGGACCGGTTTGTGCCATTTCAGGCGTCGTCGGCCCGGCTTGCTTGAATCCTGATGGAGCAGTGAGCAAGGGACTCATGTCTGAGTATACCCTTCCACGCTTATGGTGGACAAAATGATTCAGAAAAGGGGGTGGTGATGAACAGTGTGTCTGAATTAAGCAGACCACTCTTACCCAGTCCAAAGATCAGGGCTTGATCCATCACCGTTATTTAGCTCACTGCCCCATCCCAGCTCAGAACCTGGCTATATGCAAATTAGTCTGTCCCTGGCCCAGTCCATCACGGGAACAGGGCAGACCAAACTACCAAGCCAATTCTTCACCAGAAAGGAGACAAGCTTCCGGGGACCGGTTTCTGCCATTTCAGGCGTCGTCGGCCCGGCTTGCTTGAATCCTGATGGAGCAGTGAGCAAGGGACTCATGTCTGAGTATACCCTTCCACGCTTATGGTGGACAAAATGATTCAGAAAAGGGGGTGGCGATGAACAGAGTGTCTGAATTAAGCAGACCACTCTTACCCAGTCCAAAGATCAGGGCTTGATCCATCACCGTTATTTAGCTCACTGCCCCATCCCAGCTCAGAACCTGGCTATATGCAAATTAGTCTGTCCCTGGCCCAGTGCATCATGGGAACAGGGCAGACCAAACTACCAAGCCAATTCTTCACCAGAAAGGAGACAAGCTTCCGGGGACCGGTTTCTGCCATTTCAGGCGTCGTCGGCCCGGCTTGCTTGAATCCTGATGGAGCAGTGAGCAAGGGACTCATGTCTGAGTATACCCTTCCACGCTTATGGTGGACAAAATGATTCAGAAAAGGGGGTGGTGATGAACAGAGTGTCTGAATTAAGCAGACCACTCTTACCCAGTCCAAAGATCAGGGCTTGATCCATCACCGTTATTTAGCTCACTGCCCCATCCCAGCTCAGAACCTGGCTATATGCAAATTAGTCTGTCCCTGGCCCAGTGCATCATGGGAACAGGGCAGACCAAACTACCAAGCCAATTCTTCACCAGAAAGGAGACAAGCTTCCGGGGACCGGTTTCTGCCATTTCAGGCGTCGTCGGCCCGGCTTGCTTGAATCCTGATGGAGCAGTGAGCAAGGGACTCATGTCTGAGTATACCCTTCCACGCTTATGGTGGACAAAATGATTCAGAAAAGGGGGTGGTGATGAACAGAGTGTCTGAATTAAGCAGACCACTCTTACCCAGTCCAAAGATCAGGGCTTGATCCATCACCGTTATTTAGCTCACTGCCCCATCCCAGCTCAGAACCTGGCTATATGCAAATTAGTCTGTCCCTGGCCCAGTGCATCATGGGAACAGGGCAGACCAAACTACCAAGCCAATTCTTCACCAGAAAGGAGACAAGCTTCCGGGGACCGGTTTCTGCCATTTCAGGCGTCGTCGGCCCGGCTTGCTTGAATCCTGATGGAGCAGTGAGCAAGGGACTCATGTCTGAGTATACCCTTCCACGCTTATGGTGGACAAAATGATTCAGAAAAGGGGGTGGTGATGAACAGAGTGTCTGAATTAAGCAGACCACTCTTACCCAGTCCAAAGATCAGGGCTTGATCCATCACCGTTATTTAGCTCACTGCCCCATCCCAGCTCAGAACCTGGCTATATGCAAATTAGTCTGTCCCTGGCCCAGTGCATCATGGGAACAGGGCAGACCAAACTACCAAGCCAATAATTTACCAGAAAGGAGACAAGCTCCCGGGGACCGGTTTCTGCCATTTCAGGCGTCGTCGGCCCGGCTTGCTTGAATCCTGATGGAGCAGTGAGCAAGGGACTCATGTCTGAGTATACCCTTCCACGCTTATGGTGGACAAAATGATTCAGAAAAGGGGGTGGTGATGAACAGAGTGTCTGAATTAAGCAGACCACTCTTACCCAGTCCAAAGATCAGGGCTTGATCCATCACCGTTATTTAGCTCACTGCCCCATCCCAGCTCAGAACCTGGCTATATGCAAATTAGTCTGTCCCTGGCCCAGTGCATCATGGGAACAGGGCAGACCAAACTACCAAGCCAATTCTTCACCAGAAAGGAGACAAGCTTCCGGGGACCGGTTTCTGCCATTTCAGGCGTCGTCGGCCCGGCTTGCTTGAATCCTGATGGAGCAGTGAGCAAGGGACTCATGTCTGAGTATACCCTTCCACGCTTATGGTGGACAAAATGATTCAGAAAAGGGGGTGGTGATGATGAACAGAGTGTCTGAATTAAGCAGACCACTCTTACCCAGTCCAAAGATCAGGGCTTGATCCATCACCGTTATTTAGCTCACTGCCCCATCCCAGCTCAGAACCTGGCTATATGCAAATTAGTCTGTCCCTGGCCCAGTGCATCATGGGAACAGGGCAGACCAAACTACCAAGCCAATTCTTCACCAGAAAGGAGACAAGCTTCCGGGGACCGGTTTCTGCCATTTCAGGCGTCGTCGGCCCGGCTTGCTTGAATCCTGATGGAGCAGTGAGCAAGGGACTCATGTCTGAGTATACCCTTCCACGCTTATGGTGCACAAAATGATTCAGAAAAGGGGGTGGTGATGAACAGAGTGTCTGAATTAAGCAGACCACTCTTACCCAGTCCAAAGATCAGGGCTTGATCCATCACCGTTATTTAGCTCACTGCCCAATCCCAGCTCAGATGCTGGCTACATGCAAATTAGTCTGTCCCTGGCCCAGTGCATCATGGGAACAGGGCAGACCAAACTACCAAGCCAATTCTTCACCAGAAAGGAGACAAGCTTCCGGGGACTGGTTTCTGCCATTTCAGGCGTCGTCGGCCCGGCTTGCTTGAATCCTGATGGAGCAGTGAGCAAGGGACTCATGTCTGAGTATACCCTTCCACGCTTATGGTGGACAAAATGATTCAGAAAAGGGGCTTATGGTGGACAAAATGATTCAGAAAAGGGGGTGGCGATGAACAGAGTGTCTGAATTAAGCAGACTACTCTTACCCAGTACAAAGATCAGGGCTTGATCCATCACCGTTATTTAGCTCACTGCCCCATCCCAGCTCAGAACCTGGCTATATGCAAATTAGTCTGTCCCTGGCCCAGTGCATCATGGGAACAGGGCAGACCAAACTACCAAGCCAATTCTTCACCAGAAAGGAGACAAGCTTCCGGGGACCGGTTTCTGCCATTTCAGGCGTCGTCGGCCCGGCTTGCTTCAATCCTGATGGAGCAGTGAGCAAGGGACTCATGTCTGAGTATACCCTTCCACGCTTATGGTGGACAAAATGATTCAGAAAAGGGGGTGGTGATGAACAGAGTGTCTGAATTAAGCAGACCACTCTTACCCAGTCCAAAGATCAGGGCTTGATCCATCACCGTTATTTAGCTCACTGCCCCATCCCAGCTCAGAACCTGGCTATATGCAAATTAGTCTGTCCCTGGCCCAGTGCATCATGGGAACAGGGCAGACCAAACTACCAAGCCAATTCTTCACCAGAAAGGAGACAAGCTTCCGGGGACCGGTTTCTGCCATTTCAGGCGTCGTCGGCCCGGCTTGCTTGAATCCTGATGGAGCAGTGAGCAAGGGACTCATGTCTGAGTATACTCTTCCACGCTTATGGTGGACAAAATGATTCAGAAAAGGGGGTGGCGATGAACAGAGTGTCTGAATTAAGCAGACCACTCTTACCCAGTCCAAAGATCAGGGCTTGATCCATCACCGTTATTTAGCTCACTGCCCCATCCTAGCTCAGAACCTGGCTATATGCAAATTAGTCTGTCCCTGGCCCAGTGCATCATGGGAACAGGGCAGACCAAACTACCAAGCCAATTCTTCACCAGAAAGGAGACAAGCTTCCGGGGACCGGTTTCTGCCATTTCAGGCGTCGTCGGCCCGGCTTGCTTGAATCCTGATGGAGCAGTGAGCAAGGGACTCATGTCTGAGTATACCCTTCCACGCTTATGGTGGACAAAATGATTCAGAAAAGGGGGTGGTGATGAACAGAGTGTCTGAATTAAGCAGACCACTCTTACCCAGTCCAAAGATCAGGGCTTGATCCATCACCGTTATTTAGCTCACTGCCCCATCCCAGCTCAGAACCTGGCTATATGCAAATTAGTCTGTCCCTGGCCCAGTGCATCATGGGAACAGGGCAGACCAAACTACCAAGCCAATTCTTCACCAGAAAGGAGACAAGCTTCCGGGGACCGGTTTCTGCCATTTCAGGCGTCGTCGGCCCGGCTTGCTTGAATCCTGATGGAGCAGTGAGCAAGGGACTCATGTCTGAGTATACCCTTCCACGCTTATGGTGGACAAAATGATTCAGAAAAGGGGGTGGTGATGAACAGAGTGTCTGAATTAAGCAGACCACTCTTACCCAGTCCAAAGATCAGGGCTTGATCCATCACCGTTATTTAGCTCACTGCCCCATCCCAGCTCAGAACCTGGCTATATGCAAATTAGTCTGTCCCTGGCCCAGTGCATCATGGGAACAGGGCAGACCAAACTACCAAGCCAATTCTTCACCAGAAAGGAGACAAGCTTCCGGGGACCGGTTTCTGCCATTTCAGGCGTCGTCGGCCCGGCTTGCTTGAATCCTGATGGAGCAGTGAGCAAGGGACTCATGTCTGAGTATACCCTTCCACGCTTATGGTGGACAAAATGATTCAGAAAAGGGGGTGGTGATGAACAGAGTGTCTGAATTAAGCAGACCACTCTTACCCAGTCCAAAGATCAGGGCTTGATCCATCACCGTTATTTAGCTCACTGCCCCATCCCAGCTCAGAACCTGGCTATATGCAAATTAGTCTGTCCCTGGCCCAGTGCATCATGGGAAAAGGGCAGACCAAACTACCAAGCCAATTCTTCACCAGAAAGGAGACAAGCTTCCGGGGACCGGTTTCTGCCATTTCAGGCGTCGTCGGCCCGGCTTGCTTGAATCCTGATGGAGCAGTGAGCAAGGGACTCATGTCTGAGTATACCCTTCCACGCTTATGGTGCACAAAATGATTCAGAAAAGGGGGTGGTGATGAACAGAGTGTCTGAATTAAGCAGACCACTCTTACCCAGTCCAAAGATCAGGGCTTGATCCATCACCGTTATTTAGCTCACTGCCCCATCCCAGCTCAGAACCTGGCTATATGCAAATTAGTCTGTCCCTGGCCCAGTGCATCATGGGAACAGGGCAGACCAAACTACCAAGCCAATTCTTCACCAGAAAGGAGACAAGCTTCCGGGGACCGGTTTCTGCCATTTCAGGCGTCGTCGGCCCGGCTTGCTTGAATCCTGATGGAGCAGTGAGCAAGGGACTCATGTCTGAGTATACCCTTCCACGCTTATGGTGGACAAAATGATTCAGAAAAGGGGGTGGTGATGAACAGAGTGTCTGAATTAAGCAGACCACTCTTACCCAGTCCAAAGATCAGGGCTTGATCCATCACCGTTATTTAGCTCACTGCCCCATCCCAGCTCAGAACCTGGCTATATGCAAATTAGTCTGTCCCTGGCCCAGTGCATCATGGGAACAGGGCAGACCAAACTACCAAGCCAATTCTTCACCAGAAAGGAGACAAGCTCCCGGGGACCGGTTTCTGCCATTTCAGGCGTCGTCGGCCCGGCTTGCTTGAATCCTGATGGAGCAGTGAGCAAGGGACTCATGTCTGAGTATACCCTTCCACGCTTATGGTGGACAAAATGATTCAGAAAAGGGGGTGGTGATGAACAGAGTGTCTGAATTAAGCAGACCACTCTTACCCAGTCCAAAGATCAGGGCTTGATCCATCACCGTTATTTAGCTCACTGCCCCATCCCAGCTCAGAACCTGGCTATATGCAAATTAGTCTGTCCCTGGCCCAGTGCATCATGGGAACAGGGCAGACCAAACTACCAAGCCAATTCTTCACCAGAAAGGAGACAAGCTTCCGGGGACCGGTTTCTGCCATTTCAGGCGTCGTCGGCCCGGCTTGCTTGAATCCTGATGGAGCAGTGAGCAAGGGACTCTTGTCTGAGTATACCCTTCCACGCTTATGGTGGACAAAATGATTCAGAAAAGGGGGTGGTGATGAACAGAGTGTCTGAATTAAGCAGACCACTCTTACCCAGTCCAAAGATCAGGGCTTGATCCATCACCGTTATTTAGCTCACTGCCCCATCCCAGCTCAGAACCTGGCTATATGCAAATTAGTCTGTCCCTGGCCCAGTGCATCATGGGAACAGGGCAGACCAAACTACCAAGCCAATTCTTCACCAGAAAGGAGACAAGCTTCCGGGGACCGGTTTGTGCCATTTCAGGCGTCGTCGGCCCGGCTTGCTTGAATCCTGATGGAGCAGTGAGCAAGGGACTCATGTCTGAGTATACCCTTCCACGCTTATGGTGGACAAAATGATTCAGAAAAGGGGGTGGTGATGAACAGTGTGTCTGAATTAAGCAGACCACTCTTACCCAGTCCAAAGATCAGGGCTTGATCCATCACCGTTATTTAGCTCACTGCCCCATCCCAGCTCAGAACCTGGCTATATGCAAATTAGTCTGTCCCTGGCCCAGTGCATCATGGGAACAGGGCAGACCAAACTACCAAGCCAATTCTTCACCAGAAAGGAGACAAGCTTCCGGGGACCGGTTTCTGCCATTTCAGGCGTCGTCGGCCCGGCTTGCTTGAATCCTGATGGAGCAGTGAGCAAGGGACTCATGTCTGAGTATACCCTTCCACGCTTATGGTGGACAAAATGATTCAGAAAAGGGGTGGTGATGAACAGAGTGTCTGAATTAAGCAGACCACTCTTACCCAGTCCAAAGATCAGGGCTTGATCCATCACCGTTATTTAGCTCACTGCCCCATCCCAGCTCAGAACCTGGCTATATGCAAATTAGTCTGTCCCTGGCCCAGTGCATCATGGGAACAGGGCAGACCAAACTACCAAGCCAATTCTTCACCAGAAAGGAGACAAGCTTCCGGGGACCGGTTTGTGCCATTTCAGGCGTCGTCGGCCCGGCTTGCTTGAATCCTGATGGAGCAGTGAGCAAGGGACTCATGTCTGAGTATACCCTTCCACGCTTATGGTGGACAAAATGATTCAGAAAAGGGGGTGGTGATGAACAGAGTGTCTGAATTAAGCAGACCACTCTTACCCAGTCCAAAGATCAGGGCTTGATCCATCACCGTTATTTAGCTCACTGCCCCATCCCAGCTCAGAACCTGGCTATATGCAAATTAGTCTGTCCCTGGCCCAGTGCATCATGGGAACAGGGCAGACCAAACTACCAAGCCAATTCTTCACCAGAAAGGAGACAAGCTTCCGGGGACCGGTTTCTGCCATTTCAGGCGTCGTCGGCCCGGCTTGCTTGAATCCTGATGGAGCAGTGAGCAAGGGACTCATGTCTGAGTATACCCTTCCACGCTTATGGTGGACACAATGATTCAGAAAAGGGGGTGGTGATGAACAGAGTGTCTGAATTAAGCAGACCACTCTTACCCAGTCCAAAGATCAGGGCTTGATCCATCACCGTTATTTAGCTCACTGCCCCATCCCAGCTCAGAACCTGGCTATATGCAAATTAGTCTGTCCCTGGCCCAGTGCATCATGGGAACAGGGCAGACCAAACTACCAAGCCAATTCTTCACCAGAAAGGAGACAAGCTTCCGGGGACCGGTTTCTGCCATTTCAGGCGTCGTCGGCCCGGCTTGCTTGAATCCTGATGGAGCAGTGAGCAAGGGACTCATGTCTGAGTATACCCTTCCACGCTTATGGTGGACACAATGATTCAGAAAAGGGGGTGGTGATGAACAGAGTGTCTGAATTAAGCAGACCACTCTTACCCAGTCCAAAGATCAGGGCTTGATCCATCACCATTATTTAGCATCATGCACTGGGACAGGAACAGACTAATTTGCATATAGCCGGGTTCTGAACTGGGATGGTGCAGTGAGCTAAAAAACGGTGTTGGATCTAGCCCTGATCTCTTGACTGGGTGAGAGTAGTCTGCTTAATTCAGAAACTCTGTCCATCACCACCCCTTGTTGTTAAATATTTTGTCCACCCTAAGCGTGGAAGGGTATACTCAGATGTGAGTCCCTTGCTCATTGCACCATCAGGATTCAAGCAAGCCGGGCCGACGACGGCTGAAATGCCAGAAACCGGTCCCCGGAAGCTTGTTTCCTTCCCAGTGTAAGAATTTACTTGGTAGTTTGGTTTTCCCTGTTCCCATCATGCACTGGGACAGGAACAGACTAATTTGCATATAGCCGGGGTCTGAACTGGGATGGTGCAGTGAGCTAAAAAACGGTGTTGGATCTAGCCCTGATCTCTTGACTGGGTGAGAGTAGTCTGCTTAATTCAGAAACTCTGTCCATCACCACCCCTTGTTGTTAAATATCAATGGTTAGAGTGGCAGACCCTGATGCAGAGGTCTGGCCCGTGACCAGGGTTCAATTTCTGCCTTGGCTGGTCTCGGTGGATCTTGGGCTCATAATTCCTCGGACCTGATTTCTCGCCTCGGTGCCTACTCTAAGCATGGGTCCCACGCTGCAACTCTGGGCAATAGCTTGCTTAGTCTCCACAACGGCCCCCTACAGCGCTAAGTATGCTTGGTTGCACCCTGGGGATGCCCAGGAGTGGACATTTCATGGGGAAAAACCAGGAAGTGTTCCCTAGCGGTATGAGTACAGCGCCATGACACTCAGGAGAATCAGTGCGCTTTACAAGTACGGCTACATTTACATTTACATTTACATTTACATATGTAGACACCATCTCATGCACTGACATTAGTTATTGGCCTCCCGCGCCAGCTAGCAGAGATCCGTGAAGAGAGCTACCCCTTGACAGTCTTTTTTCAATGTTTGTTGAACTGTTTTTTGTGTGTGGATTTTTCCAACTTGTCAAAAAAGACTTCTGAATTCAAATCGGGCTGCGCCTGCCACCGCTCTAGATAAGTGATGGATCCACACCTGATCTTTGCTTGGTGCCTGGAGCATGACATGACTCGAAGTCGTACTTGAACTGCTGGGCACTGGCTCCAAAAGCTTTGAAGGAGTGATCCCTAAAGCTGGTTGCAGCCCAGCATTTGGCATCACGTTGTTCGACCCTGGTGGCTCATTCTCGGTCGAAACTAAGCTCTGGACATCGCTCCGGGGTCCCAAGTCCTCGTCCTACCACTGGAAGGCTTCGGGTAGGTTGAGTAAGAAGCATAAGAAACAAAAGAATTCAAAGCCTGCCTTGACTATTCCCCTTCAACCGCCGACTTAATGGCGGAGCCTCGGCGCTTTAGGCCTCTTTCTGGGGAACCTGTGACTGGGTCCTACCTTCCTGGGAGCCGGAGTGATGCCCACCCAGCTTAAAGAATTTTATGATGCCATGTGCCTCGTATTTGGGCTACTGACCCTCCTGGCATGCCTTTGGGCCCTGGAGGCTCATTGGGTTCTGCACCAGTGACTCCGGCCCCCGTTCCTGTGACCCCCCTATTGATCCAGTGATACCCGTCATGCCACTGCACTCTTCTCTGGGGTCCGACCCTCACACCAAGACACATGATGCCACCAGCACCTCTTGGCTGCACCAGCCCCATTGTTATCCCCAGCGACTAGAAGTAGGATTGTCACCTACCGATGCCGATTCCGGCACCAATAACACCCTCAGGTCCTAGGCGGTTCCTCAGCCTTATTTTGAAGGGCTAGGAATGGAGTCAAATTGGGAGAGGGTGGCTGGACTCTTTACAAGACCAGACTGAACATGCAGTGAACTGGTATAAGGAATTGGGTGAGGTCAGTGGACTGGATACCTCCCCAGATTCTGGTCTGCTTTATCCCCCTACAATGACTACAGGGGAGGGAGTTTCATATGCAATGATATTGAGAAGGGCAGATGAGTTCCTGGTCAAGACAAACATCTTGATGAAGGTCTTGCAGCTGGGTGTCTCCTCCTCGGAAGCACTCCTGCCATTCAGCAAGGCCATCACTGATGTACATCTGAGAACCTGGTCCAATCCCAGCACAGTGGCTCCTGTCAATAAGACAATCACCCACTGCCATCACCCTGCACCAGGCAACCCAAATGTCCTCACTAACCCACCCTATCCCAGAGAGCTTGGTGGTTCAAGCCTCTGCCTCACAAGGCACTTTCTCTCCAGCACCCAGGACAGGGAATCCAAGAGCCTGGATAGTTGGGGTAAGAAAGTATTTTCTTCCGCCAGCCTTGCATTGTGGTCAGAGAACACCACATGCCTATTGGGCCACTATTCCCTCTCCCTGTGGGAAACTATTGCTAAAATGTTGCCACAGGTCCCAGAGGAATCCCAGGCCGTATCAGATGGGAAGGATGCTGGCAAAGTTCACCATTCATTGTGGGCTTCACATGACCGAATAGTTGGGAAGAGCGATGTCATCGACAGTGGCTTTTCGATGCCATGCCCAGCTGAGAACATCTGACTTTTCTGGGGATGTCCAGGCTTCCCTCTTGGACATGCCCTTTGCTGGCACCCTTCTCTTTAGAGACAAAGCAGACGCGGCCTAGAGCACTTTAAGGTCTCACTGGCTACAGCCAAGTCCATGGTCCTCTCAGTGGTCAACGTCCCTTCTGGTTTTTGCCCTTTTCGTAGCTAAGGTTATTTTGGCAGCCAGGCGCATGTATGCTTGCTGGTGGCACAAATGTATAAAATATTGCTCAGAAAGCTCTATTGATACTCTTTTTGCTACCCTCTATCATGTCCAGTCCACTTCCTGATTTTTACCCCTGCCCAGCAGGGCTCTGCTCTGTGCAGTCTCAAATGGTACTTTATTGCCTCTTCTGCCTTCTTGAGGCTGCCGGATCAACTCTCTTTATTTGAATCCCCTATTGTAAATACATTTCTTAAGGGGCATGTATATACGTTTCCACCTGCCACTTTCATAATGCCTCAGTGGAACCTCAATTTGGTTCTCACCTTTCTGATGCCTGCTCCTTTCGAGCCTTTGCCCAACTGCCCCCTCTGGCTTCTTACTATCAAAACAGCCTTTTTAATGGTCATACCTTTGGCCAGGATGGTGAGTGAATTGCAGGCTCTGTCATCTAAGCCTCCTTTCCTGAGCATCTTCTCTGATAAGTTGGTGTTTCTATTCTCTTACTGAAAGTGGGGCAAACTGTCCAAGTGGAGCAAACTGTCACCTTGCCACTTTCTACGCTCCTCTGCACCCAGAAGAAGAAGAGCGACTCCACCATCTGGACCCAAAAGGATTGTTTTTGTTCTGCCTTCACCACACAAGAGAGTTCCTGGTGTACAACCAACTCTTTGTGGGGTATGTGGGAGTGAAGAAGGGTTGTGCGGTGCAGAAATGGACGATCTCCCATTCAGTCATCCTTTGCATTGAAATGTGCTTCGCTCTGGCCAGAAGTCAGCCTCCTGAAGGCTTAAGGTCTCATTCTACCAGAGCAACGGCTGCTACTATGGCATTGCAATGTGGAGTTCTAGTGCTCAACATTTGTCAGGCAGCAGTGTGAGCATCACTGCACACATTCACAAAGCACTACTGCCTGGATCGTCAAGTCTGCAGGGACAGCCTTTTTGGCTGCCCTGTCCTGCAGGACTTCCTGGTCTAAACTTGTCTGCCGTCCCTCCTCTGGGGAAGATATTGCTTGTATATCTATTCTAATGTAATGAATATGTGCCTATATATCTCTATCAGATGGACACGTTACCTACCTTCAGTTATGCCTTATCTGGTAGAGACATAATCTATTCACAGATTCCAAGCATGCTAGGCAGTAACCCAAATAAGTGACCTGCTATCAGTGTTGTTGTACCTTGTGTGTTTACACATAATCTAGCCACACATCCCTTCCCAAACCGCACAGTGGGCAGGTTTATAGGATCAGGGCTGTTCCATTTCAGGGCCCAAGTTGTTCAAAACACACCAATGTCAATGCACTACATGGCTGTACACTTCTGGTGTGGAAAGTCGTGAAAGCAGCTAACTAAAGCTCGCCAATATGGCTCCTATATAGGTGACTCAGATGTCACAATAGTGAAGATGATGCCGACGACATCACGCAGAGCCGAACCAACCCAACAGACACCACCCACTGGCGCACAAGGATGTTACTCTAAGAAAAATCTTCCAGATCAAGTCTGACGCCTGAGAAATTCTAAGGTAAGTAATCTGCAGCTAGATTATGTCTCTACCAGATAAGGAGTTACCGCATATAGGCTCATCATACTTGAATCTTGCTATACCTTGTAGTGTAATATACAGTCTGTGTAAGAACTTGAAGTGTATGTTTATGCCTATACGTAAACAAGATGTCTTTACCTGGGAATAGCACTACATCCAGCATTTATCAGACAATGTTTACCCCAGGTCCGTCCCAAGTTGGCATTGGCTTTAATCTGCCCCTTCACTTGAGACCTAATGGGTTTGGCATACAGGAAGATACCAATTCTCCACCTTGTTGTGCTTGTAAATTTTAGCAAGTGAGGATAATTTAAAAGCTAGAAGCATCCAATAATAAAGAAAAATTACCAGAGACCTGTGATCATCACAAGCCTTCTATTCATCCAGAGTAATGAACACATATTTTGTAAAAAGGTTTTTTAGAACACGCTAACCCTAGGAATGCTGTATGTCCGAATTACTTTGTTAGAGTAGGACTACGTTTCAGGGGCTACAGAGGGCCAATAAGAAAACCCTAATGCACTGTATCTCACTAGTTTCCACCTTGCTAAACAGAAAGACTCCATTATGTCTAATAGCTTTCTGTTACTCTTGGTCTTCTGCAGAGGATATTGTTTAGCGAGAGAGTTTCTATGTTTCTGATTTGAATTCGGAAATTTCTTCATTGAAGTCTTTAGACTTGAAACCCTTTTCTGCATTCCAACACTGTCTATATGCGACTGATTGACTCAAGTAGTATCTCTGGCGCTTGGACTTCTCTCACAGACAAGTATCATTAGACTTATTTGCATGTTACTTCTCTGCATAAATGCACCCCTGGCCCTCCGCATCCTCTTGCATAAGATATGGAGACTATTGAAATTGATTGACCTTAAGTTCAGACGCTGCAAAAAGGAATACGATAAGTTGCTTTTATGCCAAAATAAGAAGACAAACTGCTGTAAGAATTGCACATCATCCACTTATGAGCTCATTCCACTCTTGGATCTGCTGACCTCGGTCTGGTTTCCGTATGGTAGGTTCTTCTGTGGCCGAGGATCAGAATTGAAAGAGGCTGTTAGTTTTGTTTGCCAAGGAACCATCTAAGGCGCTTGCCCTTAAATCACCAATGATTCAGTTTTGATCAGCTCTGGCCAAACGCTGGTGGCTATGACCCGAGTTTTACCTTTCTTTACTGCCACCAAATCTAGGTCTCAGAGTCCATCCAAGCCAGACACCCTGCGCCAAATTGCCCTGTTTGTTACACTGACTGCACCGATGCAAAATTCTAAAATCAGTGATTCTGTGTATTTTGGGAAGGGCTAGACACTTTTAACTACAGAAACAATAGTGTGTTGATATGTCTTCTGTCAGTAGAAAATAGTTTCTCCAATCAATGCTCACCAGAACCTTGCTCTGCATGTGGCAAACCCAGTTGCTAGTGAATTGGGAGGATTTCAGTGGCCTGGACACATCTCCCTAGAGTTTCCTACTATAGGGTCCAGCTTTGGTGCTTGAAGTGCAATTTTCCATTATTATTAAGAAGGCGGCTGAAAAGGCACCTAGCCCGGCGCACACTGTGGAACCCAACACCTCCCCATAAACAGAGATTTTGTCAGACAAGCAACCTACAGAATGCATTCTACCTTTTACTGAAACAGTAGTTTATCTGGTAACCTGGGACAGCAGCAATCCAATTCAACCCCTTTTAATCCACTGTACTTCGTCTCTTATTCTTCTCCTGGGTGCTCGGTGTGGGAATCCTCTTCTGCCACGTTTTTAAAGAGTGACACTGTTCCCTCCCTTCTTCCTGCCAGGAAATAAAAGCAGCTTAATCAGAGGCAGAAAAATGTTTGCCTCTTGAAGCATTGGCTGATGTTCCTAAATGCAGGAGGTATCCGTATCCCCACTGTGGCACAATTCCTTCTATTATGTACAGCATCGGCCAGATGATGCTTGACAACTTTGGCAAACAAATGTTCTGGATCACAGGCCACCGTGCAGAATATGATCTATCTTGTTTACTAAGAGAGAAGCCATTTAGAAACTTGCTTGGCATGCCGAAGCAACAACTCTGCATTACAACAACAACAATTGAGTTTGATTGTGAGAGATATTTTATGTATTAATCGTAGTAGCCTGATGATGGTTATTCCCTGACAGTCACTTGGGCTCAGAAGCTAACTTCTGTATTTTATTAAATGCACTCAACGAAATTGCTTTGAATTACCATTAACATGGATTTCTGAATAAAGAAACACAGAGTGCATATTGTTTTGATCAAATGATCTGCATAATGAAAGATAAAGTGAGAAACATATTAATGTAGGTTGACTGGTGTATAGTCAGAGACACAAGACTCAACTGACTTGTGCTTCATTCTCTAATGACAAGATTGAGGCTGAAGGGATCCATTCCTGTGTGAGCTTGAACTGTCAACTGAAACTAAAAACAAATGTGAGCAGTTGTATACACACTCCTCTGCTTCCTTTAGACTCTTTGCAAAATACTCTCATGCTTTATGAAAGATGGCAGGTTCTAGCTTACCAGAGAAAATGCAAAAGTTATTTGCCAGGCTGTTGCCGAGCTGCCCTGGGGGAGGGTACAGATGCAAAAAAACGACTTATGCAAAGGGATCCAGACACAGTGGATTCTTACTTCGTTCTGTATTTCAAAAGTAATGTCTACTGGAGTGGTTCCCTTATAATGAAAAGGTACAGGTCTGATTTCATGAGTTCAAAACAAGACCCGAAAAATTATCGACTAATTACCCTTCTGGATTTTGAGGGGAAACTATTTGCAAAATATGTACTAAAATACTGGGGAATGGGACCACAGATCAGGGCTTAATACCATTAACTCAAACAGGTTTTCGTCTGAGGTATTCTGCAATTGATAATACTATTTCATTGTCTCTTATTGTGAAAAAGCACTAAAGTATAGTATGGCCCTTTATGCTTGTTTCGTGGACCATTCCACAGCTTTTTACAAGGTCTATCCTCATTGACTGTGAAATAAGCTTAGAAAATGGAAAATTGACCTGACACTCTTGCACTTTCTTATTCAGGTACACCCGATACTTAGCTACAAATAAGACATACTACCGAAAATGCTTTGCCTATGAAAAGGCAAACCAGGAATGGTCTTAAACACAGCTGCATTATGGCTCCGCTTTTGTCACTTTGGTATATATCTGACTGGCATGAGTTCCGTAATCAAGACCAAACAGAGCTGCTAAAATTGGGAATGCATGGGATCACACATTTGGCATATGCTGATGAAAATCATGGTATTCAGAAAGAAACCATAAAAATATATCTTGGGAACTAGGATATGCTATAATTGAAACTGTTAGGCAATATAATTTATCTTGGAGCTTCGATTGACACTAGAGTATGCTGGTCTAATCACCTTTCATTTAAAAGGCCTACATCTACTATTACCTCCAAATCAATAATGAAATCTGCAAAACTATTTGTAGGTAGAGCAACAGACTCTTCTCTACAAGCTTTAAGAATGAAACTCACTCCGCATCTAGTTTACACTTCACCAATCCTAAATGGTAATATTATAAAACACTTCTTGCAGAGAATCTGTCAAGTCTTACATCTTCGATGGGCTACCCCTCAGTATGTCTTCAGGATGGAGTTGAATTCAAACTCCTCATTATTACTCCACACCAGAGCCACTGTGAATCATCTATGTGATAGTGCAGGTATACACACTCCACCATCCTGAAATCTTTAATTTTCCTGGAACTCAAAAAAACATCAAATAATTACATGGAAATAAATATCTCATCATTAAACAAGATAATTAAAGCACACAATTTTTCAGATGATGAGCCCCTGGCTAAATTAGGTTGAGCTGCAAAAAAAAGTATTCTAAGGAAGACACTAGTGGTCATATGTCAAAGGGAAAACGACCCAGCCTCACAAAGTAAACATATAAACATTTGGATTTGGTGTATGATTCTTAGTTTTTGTTGCATCAGGAACTTATCAACTCTAGTTTGCAAGGCGTGATAAAAGGGAAATATCTCACATTCTGATTGTTATGTATACCTATCCATTAATTTGAAGGATCTTCGAATCCTCTGCTACTAAGGAAGTGTAGATGTTGCCTCTGTGGCTGTGGATGAGGAAACCCTCAATCACATATTAAGCATTTGTTCGAAACTTTTCAACCAAAGGACTCTTTTTAATGACATCAACTTAAGTTTAAGTTCAGAGGCAATTAGATACTGTTTGACTAATAATAATCATGAGTGTGTTATTAAATTAATGAATGTTCAGATCTAACTTATAAATTAGAAACTGTCATTAATACATTTTTGTAGCGATTTCTTTATAATACTGTTTTAAGCACTTTAATATGATGATTGCGAAATACTTTTTTTTTTGTCATAATCTATGTGAATAATACAGTAACATTTTTTGACCACTACTACTCTGCTCTGTGTGGTAAGCGATGGTCCTCAGGGGACATTTGTGGATGAGAATCACCACCTTTTCAGGGGATGTCCAAGCGCAATTGCTGGGCATTCCCTTAGATAGGTTTCGCTTTTTTGCAACAAAACATGTGCATCAATGGAACAATTATAACAGTGCAAGGTTATGACCGGAGCTCTAGGCCTCTCTTTACCCGCCTTGGTTTCCATAGACAGTCCACAAAGTTAGTGACAAATCCACACGCTTGCAAATTATGTTACTCCTATAACAGTTCAAATAGCTTCCTCCAGAGAGTAGAGGATTACAACCACCAGCATACTCTTCCATTTCGTCTTCCACTCCAGCCAAAAATACCTCCCTTTGACTCCTCGTGCCTGCAACACAAGACGGTAGTAGCATGCAAGTTGGCTGTGTTTCTTGTGCAATGGAAGAAGATAACTTGGAACTAGTGGATCTTTCATCCGTTTGCCTCAAATTATTCCCTGACCTTTTCGAAGAACCCTCTTCCTCTCACTCTCATTCTTACACCCACACATACATCTTGATGAAGGTATTCTCCTCCCTCTTAGCAAGATGGGTGGTATAATGTGTTACGTCCTCTCAGACAGGACAGTTATGCCACTCAAGATCAGTTTTTGATTCTCAAACGGTGAAAGTGTGATGCCTACCTTGGACCTCAGATTCCTTGCAATTTTCTTAAGAAGGAAAAGTTGAAAATGATCATTCTTTTTTCCATTCTTACTGGTAAATGGTGATGGTGGTGTCTCAATGTCATCGTCAAGGCATCCACATCTTCATGCATTTGGACAACTGGCTCCTGTAGGTAACCTACCCAAAAGTAAAATTCATCCTGAAGCCAATGCTGCACCTTCAAATGATTGGAAGGATAATAGATGCTCATTAGATACGGGGATTCTGATCTCGGGGTCTGTTAGTCCATAAGGGAGAAATTGTGACAACATTTCTCTCATTCACACCATCTGCCAACAACAGTCACTCTGAGACTATAAGGCCTGATGGCCCTCAGTATCTTTCTTGTCAGTCATGCTCAGTTATGCATGAGATTTCTTCAGTGCTTACTTCAGTATGAGTGAAACCAAATTTACAGCCATTTACAAGTTTGCTCTCAGCGGGACGGTATAATTTTCGAGTCTCCAGTTAGGTGAATGATTACATTCAATCTCTTCAAATGGGACACCTTTCAAACCCCTATGTCACATATCACCCTAGAGATTAATCTTTCCTTTCACAGCTGGGAAGGGGGTCATCTAGGCTTCCTAAATTGAGGGCCATAACGTTATTACCATATGTGTTCCTATCTCACATTCAGGAAATTTATTTTAAGGTTCCGATAGTCACACATATGCTCTGCAATACTTGAACAAACAAGATGAGTGCAGGTTCCCTTCCCTTTTACCTGGAAGCTAGGGACAACTGGCATTAGGTCATAGACAGAACAGTTGATCTGTCCGCTGCTCATTTGATGTTAAAAGAGAACAAGAAAGCAAAAGTGGGCTGCTATCAACCAATCATTAATGGAAATTCAGACACAGATTTTAGGATACTTTGCAAGGGAACATGACTAATATTTTACAGTCTACCCTCTGCCTTGCAGAGAAAGGTTTAACCATTAGGAAGGGAAAGGTATAGGTTCCTGATATTCCATCTTTTCTCTTCTCTCCTACCATGTATCTATTTAAACTAAAATTTGTCTCTCAGTTTCTCATGTATCTTCAGAATACGTTTCCTCCAAGCATTTTTTCTGTTGATCAGTGAATTCTGAATTTAGCTCAAACATTTCTCAGGGTTCAAGCATCTGAATCCTTGCATATCAAATATTTTAACTGGACTACTTAATTTTCCCTTATTACATGAGCTAAGCAGGTGAGGGGTATTTCAAGCTGTTTGTTTTGCCTCTGCTTGTGTTTTTTTCAAAGAAAGAATGGTTCTAATGGTAAAATACTCCTTTCTTCTTAATGTTGGTAAGGAGTTCTAAATGTCACAGGTGACGTCTTTCCATCCATCTCCTCAAACATTCAAGGAAGAAGAGCATTTTAATTGACGGGAGCCTCAGTAGGCATCATTCATAGAATGTAGGCTTTCAGCGTAGATGACAAGCTTCTTGTTGGTTTTTAAGGGATTGCAACAAAGCTTTGTGCTAGCTATAGAATCACTGGCTCTTAAGGTACGACTGATGGCGGAACAGAAGTGGATCAGGCTGGCCAGCACAACACATGTGATATCTTCTGACGCAGACAACATAATATTATATGTAAATGACTTGTCTACCCACCTCGCACAGGCACTTTAGACATTTGCACAACTCTCAGGACTGGCAATAAATGAGAACGAGCCGCAGGCCTTCTTCTTCCATCCGGAAGGAAGCCCGAACGGGATACAGTTCGGACAAAACCGCCTGACGGTTGCCCCCATACCTTCAAATACCTGGGGATACAAATTTATAGGAATGCGCCAGATCTCATTGAGCAAAGCAAAGCTATCCGAGCACTCAGAGCGCAGGTTACATTTTGGACGTCCTTACCACTCTCGGTAATGGGTAGAGTGGCAATTTCAAAGATGGCGGTTCTTCCCCGCTTATTATATTATTTTGTAAACCTACCAGTAGTGATCCCAACAAATATACTTCCCTGAACAAGTTACTGACCAACTTGGTCTGGGGCAACGGCCACTGTAGAGTGGGTCTGGCTAAAATGCAGTTGGATACAGACATGGGCTGACTGGGGGTGCCGGATTTCCGCGCCTATTGTTATGCGGGCCAACTGCAGTGGCTATCATTCTGGCTCGGGGGACATAACTTGCACAAAATAGGCTACACAACCCTAGAACTCGATCGAGGGGAATTGCACACACTCCTGGTCCCGTGGGCCAGAACGCCCCCTACCGCCCGACACTTTTACGTACTGCACTTGCATACTGGAATAAATCCCTACATTACACACGCATTTGCTCCTAATACTCAGATAACACACCGCTAATGGGATACCCACCCCTCCTGGCCTGATTACTAAATGGAGAATACAGGCTTGGGATATGGGTGGAGTAACCACAGTGGGAGTACTGTTCGATACGGGCACCCTTATGGACCATGGTAACTTCACCAGGCACAATGGGGTTACGGACCAGTTATACATCACGCACGCCACAATTATACATTATGTGAAATAACATTGGGCTCCGCACAGGGAAGCACCCGCCCAACACAAACTGGTCCATATGACATATCTCATGGGCAATGGCCGGCACCTCACCAAATGGCTATACAAAAGCAGTAGATCACATGCAGGCATCCCCCTGTTAGACTTACGTACTAGATGGTCCAGGGACCTGGATAAGGAACTGACAGACAAAGAACGGGGCTTGATTTTAGAATATCCCAAGAAAATGCCATGCAATGTCAAATTTAAATTTATCCAACACATGGTCCTACAGAGGGTATACCTAACACCACACCAGCTGCAGCTTATATTCCCTAACACACAACACTGTTGCCCCAGATGCAAGGCAGAAGAGGCAGACCTGATCCACGTGCTATTGCAGTGCCCGGCGCTTGCTGGGTTCTGGGCGGAGGTGGTGTCAGTCACCACTGCGGCGATGGATGGCCCTGTGCTGTACACGGCAGCCAACTGTCTGTTGGGGATCACCCAACGCCCCAAAGCACAGAAAGTACAGCTTCGCTTCACAGATCTAGCTCTGCTTATAGCTAAATGTGCCATCCCCTTGCTTTGTAAGTCAGCAAAACCCCTGCTGCTCCACGGCTGGCATGGGGAGGTAGTGAGATGGGGCAGCACAGAAAGTGCATCAATTACACAAGAGGAAGCCCGTTGGCTGCGCAAAAAGATAATCTGCATGTAGCAGGATACCATTCTGGAAGCATTCAAGCTGCTTGCCCCAGCACCAGTTTCAGTAGCACAGGATCGATAGGTGCACTTCCCCCATTCCCCATTCCCCCATCTCCTCCTGGGACTTGTCCCAATCCCCCCCTCCACCCTCTATTCTCCCCCAGTCACCCAATAGTGAACAAAATACAAGCCTGCATGTGGCAGTATGAAATCAATACTAAAATCATACAATACACGCACGCACAACCCATGAGAAGGTAAGTTCAGCAGCAGACGTATAATGCATAACCACAGGGTTGAGACGAGGTCAGATAAGTTAGGGGGGAGGCGGGATGGGGGAGAGTGGTAGTCTCTTTTTGTAAAAGTCTACTGTAATATCCTACCTTCTCAGGCATCCCAGTACAAGCGTAATAATGTTCAGTAGCCTACTAGAGACTATAAATGCACAACCCAGACCGCTTGCACTAGCTAGTGTGCCTGTAATTGGCATGCAAATTGTCTGATACATTGTCTGTAGCAGCAATCGGATGTATTTGCTCTTGATGGTCTGAAGAAGCCTGATGAATACTGTGAGAAGTTGGCCTGGTATATGATGTTCACTATTCTAGTGAGCACCTTGCACCAGTCCAAACAATCCTTATGGTGATGGTTGTAAAGTCAACCTTATAGACCAGCTATCCTAGTGGTAGCATGGACAAAAGCAGTCTTAGGCTAAACTCAAGAGGGCATGTGAAGCCGGCTGTTTTACCATATGCAAACCTTTTAATACCAAATGAAAGGACACCACACAGGTTATATATTTAAAATATATATGTATTTATTTCTAAACAACCCCCTGTACTCTTTATGAGCACAGAAGCACAAGCGTATAACAAGGAACATAATATAACATACAATAAGTTGCACAATATGCATAGGCCCTGGTGGCCCGTTAAACGATATACTAAAATAGTGGTATAAGTACCACGTCACGAACAATGGTGAGGCCTAGGGCCTTGGAAATCGCTGGGGCTACACTGTACTACAATAGTTAGGGAGCAGGAGGCCCACAGGATGCGGGTGCAGTGTCTAAATGCACACGCGTGCACCAATAGAAGTCAATGGGTGCGTAAAGTTAGAAAGTTAAGGAGTTAGGAGTCTTCCGACTGGACTAGAACTAAACCACTTAAAACTAGGATACTAGGAGAGTAAACCTACACAGGAGCACCGCAGTACTCGCGTTACCTCACCCACAGGAAGCGGGTGCATAGGTGTCAAAGTGTGTTGGGTTTCGTCGTGGAGTTCTATGGAGCCTTGGAGAAAAGATGCTGCAGGCGACCAGGAGGGAAGAGTCCGGTTGGATCCAAGGGTGGATCAAGGATGAAGAGTACCTGAAAGCAGAGGGGGCAGAGTCTGGGTCACTAGCCAGTGACCAGGAAGGAACCAGGAAGGAACCAGGCGATGTCGCGAAGCAATCAGGTGATGTCATGAAGCTTGTCTCTGCAGCCACGTGGACCAGGAGGTGTCGACAATGACCAGGAGCTGAATACGGACTGTCCCACTAAGGCTCTCGCTGTTGGCGGTGTCGGATCTCGATTCGGAGTCAACAGGCCTTGGCAAATGCAACCCACGCAGGAATCGAAGATGGCTTCTTACTCAGGCAAGCAAGGACTGAGGGGCTTCTCTTTTGCAGGGAAGCAAGGGCCAGTCTGGAGCAACCAGACCAGTGGTGTAGATTGTAGATTTCATCGTCACAAAGGCCAATAGCTAACGGCCAAGTGACCGGACAGACGCGTCAAGCAGGAAAATGCAAAAGGGCCCCACGCAGCACTCGGTGAGTGTGGAGAGGTGATCTTCGGTGCAGTTGGTGCTCGGGGCTGGCGCTTCTCAATCATCAATGCACAACTTCGAGGGTGCCTAAGAAGTTGCACGGAAAGCAATTCGCTGGCTTTCCAAGATGGCCAGCCCCACGTCTCGCGTCGCCTCCACGGGTCTCAGCTTTGCTGTGGCTGTGGATTAAGTCGAAGGAAGTCTGGAAGTCATGATCTTGTCAGGCTCTGTGTTCAAGCTCCGGCGGGAGCATCGACAAAGCAAATGGTCGATCGATTGATGGTGTCTGCTTGCACAGGGTGGTCACTCCTTGACCACAAGGGATATTCTTCAGTCTTCTACGTCAAGTAGGATGTCGAAGGGTCCAGAGTTTCATATCAAAGTTTCAGTCAGGATGATCTAAAGTCCTGGGGTCCAGCTCTTACCTTTATACAACTAAAAGGGGCTTGTTTGGTTTCTAGGTCTCTCCTATGGGTGGGAGGAGGGACCAGGAAGGGTGGTGGTTACACCTCCTTTCCTTTGTCCAGTTTCGCACCAGAGCTGGGGCTGGAGTGCCCCAGCAACCGGTTTGAACTGGGCTATGCATGGAGCACCTAGTGTGCACAAAGCAGTGTCTCATTTCATTCAGCCCTCCCTGTCCCAATACACAAAGTCCTGTCTGGGGTGGTGCTCGCACCTCCCCAGGCATGAAACCTATTGTCCAAGCCTCCCTGACTGGAAGGACTCCCAGCAGCAGGAGGTCAGACTTGTGTCTTTGGCAGCAGCATCCATTTTGTGATGCTGGGGCTCTGGTTAGCTTTAACCGGGTACAGTCAGCCCTAACATGTCTTCTCCCTCTAGAAGGGTGGGATGCTACGCCAGTCGCCTGAATTGGCGAGGGGGTAGTATTCCAAAGTGTATGACCCCTTACACAACATGTTTAGATAAAGTCAAACCAAAGTTAGCATCTAACTGCGAGGATTATAATGCACTTAAGAGTATATGGTATGACAATATTATAGAACAGCTATAAGGACATGGTTCTGAAAGCTGCAGACAGGCTCAGCTCATGCTAGAGCACCATCTCACACATAACCAAGCACTCTGCCTCCAGGATTGTTAAAGCCTGCCATAGGAGTAATTTATAGGTTACTGTGTGTCTAGATATAAGACTAGATATAGGAATACTATACCTAAGCAAGGGGTGATTACACGATCTTGCCCCAGCTGAGTGATCAGCCAGTTGTGTCAATTTAGGTGACCAGCCAGGGGTGGCATAATATATGCTGCAGCCCCTGGTAGGCCTTGGATGCACCTATGCCCTGGGTACCTGTGGTACACTATACAGGGGCTCATAAGGTGACCCAATATCCAAAATAGAGATGTACCTAGGGTACATGGAGTCCATTTTACAGTGAGAGCAGATAGCCTGGGGCCCTGATTAGCAGGATCCCAGGCCAACTACGTCGAAAACCAGCTAAACACATGGCAAAAATCTGGGGTAACCATAGTCAGGTATCCACCTTCCTACACATACCAAATGTTTATTTGATTTTCTCCCATGTATGATGCTAAAGTTGGAAAATTATTAAAATATGTTTTTTTTAAAAAGAAACATCTGCACCCATCAGCACAGCTCATCTTACAAGCCTATTGGCAGTGGACAAAGAATACCATTAGCAAAAAAAAAACACTCTCTGGAAAAAAAAACTTTAATTAAAGGATGTTTAAAACAAATTAAGATCACAATCTAACTTAATTTGTTGGTGGTGGCAATCTAGATTTAATATTATGCAGTCCCTGGCCACCATATCATGGCAGACAGGGTCACTTGAGCGCAGAAGTCATTGGCATGAGGTGGTTTCGGAGGTGGGGGGAGCAGGCCTTTTAAAATGAACATTTATCTCTTTTGTGAGCAGTGTAGAGGATTTGGGGTCACATCCCATATTTCTGAAGAAACAAAATATAAGCTGACAGTATGTCTCTTAAACTGCACAGTTCACTGACATGTGTTTACTGGTGATTCTTACCAACTACTTACTTGCTATTCACTTTTTTTGTTTAGGTCACACCTAGCGACGCAACGAATGCGCGCTTGGGCTTGCGCGATCTTTTGTCGCCGATTTAGCTTCGGGAGCAGGATGGAAGCTCCACCCATGCTTCCGATTGGCGCGTGTGAAAATCTGTGCTTTTAATTGGAATGCAGGCATGTTTGTTCCCTACCTGTCTCCTTTTTGCCATGCCTGCCCGGACAGGGAATATGCATGCGTACGGTGCGCGCGCATGGCGTGCTCTCACTTTCTTCTCGTGGGCGTCTCTTTTCATCACAATGTTTTAGCACAGCGAGTGCATGGCGCGCTTTCACATTCTATACAGTGGGCATCCTTTTGATCACAGCATTTCCCTCGTCCTGCTGTCCATCTGCTATCCCTCTCCCGGTCTCGTCTCGCACCTTTTATTCTTTGGCTGCTTCGGCCCGTTCAAGGGACCTGTTCTAGGGACCTGCCTCGTTTCCTTTCAGATGTTTATTTCCACTACCCCCTCGCCCCTAACCCCTGGCATTTCACCACTCCTGGCGGGCTTTGAGCTATATAAATTTGTGGAGGAAGGCTGCCCTGGTAATGCCCGGTTACTCACCGGTAATATTCATTACTCCAAGTCCTGGTCTTCCAGCCCCATTCCTTATCAGTGAGCAGCTAGTCTGCTCCCCAGAACCCTATACCTAGCAGAACTTTTTAGCACTTCCCCCAATATGGCGCCACCAATCAGGCGAACATATAGGGGGAAGTGCGTCACACAACTTCCTGAGAATACCAAAGAGACCCAGAAAACAAAGAAACAATCACCCCAAAACAAAAACCCAGGGATGGAGGAAAGGGCTCAGGAATGGGACGGGAAGACCAGGACTCGGAGTAATGAATATTACCGGTGAGTAACCGGGCATTAACTCCTCAGCCAGTCTTCCCGTCCCATTCCTTAACAGTCAGCCCATACCCAAGCACACGGTGATTGCAAGAATAAAGACCAGAAACTGCAGCAAAACAGATCGATTTAATCACATGAAAGCAGTACAACTTAAGCATTATGTACAGCAGACAAAACATGAGAGCCAAAGGCAGCCGAGGCCACCATCCCCAACTGGAGACGGTAATGAGAAACAAACATATGGGGAGAGGCCCAAGTGGCAGCATTACAAATTTCACACAAGGAGGCACCCTTGAACATGGCCCATGAGGAGGATACATCCCGGGTAGAACGACCCTGTACCGAAGAAGGGAGAGGATAGTGAGCGGATTCTTAAGTGGAAACCACGGCACGTTTCACCAAACGTGACAAGGTGGACAAGGAAGGACGAAGACAATTCCACGAGGTCCCATAAGGAACAAACAAAGAATCAACCTAACAAAAGGAACTGGAGCAATCCAAATAGATGCGGAGAGCCCGTAATACATCAAATGTATGCAGAACCACCTCCTCCTGGCAGAAGGGGTCCGGAAAAAAGACAGGGAGGACGATATCCTCCTGACAGTGGAAAGTAGACAAAACCTTGGGCAGAAAGAACTGACAAGGATGAAGAATCACCTTGTCCAAGCAGAAACGCAGAAAAGGGGGAGAGGCCATCAAGGCACCAATCTCACCAACCCGTGGACCAGAAGAAAGAGCCACCAAAAAAAAAACCTTAGCCGTAAGGAACTTAAGGTCCACCAAAAGCACAGGTTCAAAGAGGGGCCCAGTCAAGGCCTGCAGAACAAGGGGAAGATTCCAGGCTGGGACAGGAGAGCGAGAAACAGGACGCTGAATCAAAAAACTCTATCTACCAAAAGGAGTTTGGCCCAAAGGAACAACAGTCTGGCAGGGCCACGTAAATGCAAAAACTACAAAATGTGCTGGACTCTCTACTATTTCTGAGCTTTTATCCCTTTTGCTCATAAGCCAAACACATTTCTTTATGTTTGTACCTCTATTTTATTTATACTTTTTTTGTGGGGGACGAGACTTATCAAGATTATTTTTTTTTAAGTGGTGAAAAGGAAAAAATTAGTGCAAAAGTTGACATATATTACAAATACATTTACATTCATTTACATTCAACTTATTATACTTCATCACAATACAAACAGCTATATACAAATACCATAAAAAACAAATAGGTGAATTAAAGTGCAATTTGTACAATGTATGAATCAAGGAAACATAGACAAATATCTATGAAACTGTAAGAGCAGCAGACCCAAAGGCACAGCGGTAGCCAAAACCATGTCCCCGAGAAGGAGGGCAGGCAGGAGCCACAAGCTTGCGGTTCTCCGCCGACTGCTTGATCATGTCCTCCAGCCGAGGCCCACCAAACACCTTGAACCCCACAAAGGGCAATTTAAGCAGGAACGCTTTTTGAGAAGACTCAACCTTCCAGGAACACATCCAGATATGATGCCTCGCAGTCATAGAAGAACCAGAAGCAGCGGCACTCAAATTGTTAAAGGAAATATCGGACAATTAGCGCACCTGCAACTCCATGAGGGCCGAAAGAGAGGAGGCATCCTCCCCATCCTGCAAAAGAAGAGCCAGGGACCGGAAATCCTTCAGCAGGGACTGGACCATGTAATTGGAATAGGCCGTCGCCCTGTCAGAAAAGTTGGAAGCAGCATAGGAACGCTTCCCCGCCCCCGCAACGCGTTTATCCACAGTGTCAGAAGGAAGGGCGTCATCAGACAGAACCAAACCCTGCGAGGAAAGACCAGCCATCAAATTGTCCACCTTGACGGCCTGCGGAAACTCAGCAGCAAGCCCCTCTAAAGGATAACGTCTGGACAAAAAGCGAGGGAAGGTGGACTTATCAACCTCCTTCCATTCATGATCCAGCCCCTTGCGCACAGCACCATGCAAGGGGAAGGATTCTGGAGCCGGCTGGTGATACTGGGTAAAGAAGTCATCCTCCAGGACCTCAGATGCAGGAGGCCCAAACCCCAAATTATCACGCACATGGGAGAAAAAATCAGAGAGCTCCGCACCTTGAACAAAACGCCCATGCGCACACTCCTCCTCCATCATCAGATCGTCGGCAGGCGCGTCAGGTTGATCAACAGACCCACAAGGCACCTTGGCAGGAGGGCCAGCTGCCTCCCATGCCTGGAAAGCAGCAGAGGTAGCCTCATTAATAATAACGTGCAGGGCATTCAAAGTTGGAACAGCAGAGCCGGAGGCACCCTGGTCCATGGCAGCGAGGAAGCAAAAAGCAACACAAGGCACTCCAACAATGAGCAAAAGGTCGGGGACCAACAGAAAAAAGCTCCCTTTTGAAAAGAACGAAGTCCTCAGGCTCCCGATCTCTCGGGCAACTAACAGAGAGGGCGGAAGTTGGAAGGGAGAGCCCTGGCCGCCGAAAATCCCATAATGAGGCGTGGAACCCAGCAGGCCGCAAGGAACCACCGCAGACCTGCGCCCGCTAGAGCAGGGCACCACGTGAGAGCCACTACAGCACGCACACACATGAGGAAATAGGCACAGGCGGCCCCTAGAGCGAGCTCGTAAGCAGTACAATCCCTCACAAAGCAAAAAGCTGCAGCAGGCCACCAAAATAAAAACCCACAAAAAAAAAGGAACGATATGCTCACCAGACCCACGTCCTGCTAGGCAAAGAGACTGCGAAGGCAGAAAAAAACGAACAGGAAGTTGTGTGACGCACTTCCCCCTATATACTCATCTGATTGGTGGCGCCATATTGGGGGAAGTGCTAAAAAGTTCTGCTAGGTATAGGGTTCTGGGCAGACTAGCTTCTCACTGATAAGGAATGGGACGGGAAGACTGGACGAGGAGGTAATGGCAGTGCTCCAAGGTCAATAATTTAATTGAAAAAATGAAAATGCCGATCCCCGCCGCCGCGACTGCCCGTACCCCACCGAACCCTACGGACCGCAGCGGCCACTGGAACGCTCATCTACTGCTCAGACTGAGAGTCAGTCTGAATCATCCCCGGACGGCTGGCTTTTGCCGTGGGAGTTGTTATGACCACGAGGCTGTGGATATAGTATTGCTGCTCCACTCGCAAAAAAAATAGTGAATCACTGTCAGTGTGCTGTTCAAGTAATCCTTGTATAAGAGTGTAATTCGGAAAAAATTAGGGGAAGCGCGGCCTTCAGAAGAACACCAAGGTGCAGGGATAGCAGAGAGGGGAACTTGACCCCCGCTGTATGCATATGGGGGGACGGGCGCTGGCATACAGATGGTGCATCAGGCGTCGTAGGGCAGCCTCTCTACACACACTTCTAATCTTAAAGACTTTAAGGTTAGAAGTGTGTGTGGAGAGCAGTAGTTAAGTGAAAGGAAGATGCAGGGTACGGCATGTGTGAGACCAACAGTAAACTCTCCTATGGAAGTCACGCTTAGCCTCTCTGACTTCAGATAGGCTTTAACCCATTTACTGCTGCGGACATTCCGCCGCGGTGAGGGCGTTCTACAGAGCGGGAGGGGCTGCGTCGGCCGGGTTAAGGCCCACAGCGCGGCTGAGACAGACAGCTTGCTGCCTGAAGTCACGTTATTGTAAGTCACTGTCTGGCCGCCCGTGGCGCTGGAGGCGGACGTCACGTCAGAGCGGGGAGTTAAGTTGTCAGCCACTGGCTACTGAATTGCATCAGCTGCAATCATCCTAGTGCATGGCTCTCACGCTGCTGCTGCTTGCACAGGCCCGCTGGGGCTGTAAGCTATTACAGCCTCTGGCCCTGGTGAAAATGTTACTAATATTGCCAAGCAGACCAACGGACCGAGCCTGGGGTCAGAGTCAAGTAGGCAGTAGAGTGTACAACAAGTAAGTAGACCACCCACTCCCTGTGGCAGTACACAGCGAGTCAGAGATGTGTTAAATTTGGAAGAGCTGCCTACAGTTGGAGTGAGTTGGTGCAGTGCTCACGAGACCTGACCATCGTTTGTCAGTGTTGTAACTCACGGCAGGGCCGTTTCTGCCATTAGGCAGGACTAGGCGGCCGCCTAGGGCGACAAACTGATCAGGGCGGCATTTTGTTGTGTGTGGCACTAGTCTGGAAACAGGAAATCATGCAGTGGAGAGTGCACTGTGCAAGCGCATGGTACGCACCTGCTGTTTGCAATTGCTTGTTGCGTTTAGAGCCCAGCGGCACACCCTAGATTAATGGCGTGTGTGTGTAGAGCGGGGTGCGGGACACACTAGCGTAAGTGTGGGTCCCCAGGGCCGTCAATCTTGTAGCGCTGGGATAGCGCTACCAATGACGGCCTTGGGGAACATTCTTGGCCAATCCATGAGCAGTGCTTCGGCCAGCGAGGGCAGGCCAGTGACGGTCACGCGCACAGCGCCCCAGTGCCACCATCTCTCTCGGCGCGCGGGGCATCGGACTGTGTGTGTCGGCTGGCGCGCTGCTCCCCCTTTGCCCATAATTTAATTAGTATACTGCAGCTGCCACCTGCCAGTGCCACACAGTCTTGTTGTCCGGTCCCGACTCCGTCTCCCGCCGGCCCTCTCCCCAGCACCACGATCCTCCAAAACAGCATAGCCGTGGTCAGGCCTGGCCGTGGTGGTCGTGTCGTGGGGACGTACGTACGCAGCAGCAGGTCGTGACTTGAGCAGTCAGTACATGCACCAGTGAGTCAGTCACAAGGCCGCTGGCTGCGAAAATAAATAGAAAAATATATATTTCGGATCGGATGCATTTGCATGCTGCAAATTCAATTGCAAATGAATCATGTGTTATGTGTAATAATGTTGTTACATTCATCACTCAGGCCTAATGTTGTAAATGAGGCGGAGGCGGACGGGTGAATCATTATCTGTTATCTCCGACTCCGGACCGAGCCCGTCCTCACGGTCGGCTGGAGAATGGCGCAAAACACTGTCATTGAGTGAGCAGGCTGCAGGAGCTGGGTAGCAGGCAGCACTGTTAGGGGTGAGGTGACGCCCTGTGTGCGAGTGAGGAAGGTTTGGATGATGGCGCGGGAGGGGCGGGTCTGTTTGCTGCAGCAGGCCAGGGAGGCTAAAAAGATCTGAGAGTAGATATGATGGTGTTGGTGGCGGCCCCATGTCCAGGCCTCCGGCCTGTGACTGAGGTGAGGTGATGATGGAATGAATCTATGATCTCCGAGTCCCTGCATGTGAGCGAGGCTGGAGGAGCCTGGAGGAGTAGTAGGACACGGGAGAGGGGGTCAAGGAAGCACGAAGAGAGTGTGCACAGTGCAGAACTTAAGAGCAGAGGACCCCTTACCTTATTTATGCGTTTTTATATAGCGCGGACAATACAATAGGTAGCAAAGTTAATACAAGTTCTTTTATATCTAAAGCATTTATTCTTCTAGCCTGGATGACGGGGGAGAGAGTGATGGTAGAAAAAGGGAGGGGGCGGCCTTTTTCAATTCTCTCCTAGGGCCGCACAACACCTAGAAACGGCCCTGACTCACGGTCATGAATGATGTTGTATTGGGGCCTCTATCACTGGCAATAGAAGGTACACTGCCCTCTGTGACCGTCACCCTGCTGCGAAATACCGAGGGAGGGAGTGACATGGCAGCGGCCTGGTCTGGACCCATTGCTGAGGCTTGCGGACTCACAATTAAGTGACTGCGGCTGAGTGTGTTATTTAAATTTGCTTTTTAGTGGCAACACGCAATCAGCTGCTTCAGTGCCAGTCAAATAGCTGAATTTCTTTTGCCCTGTGCTGTTTTTAATACTCTTTAGCCTGAGGTAAAACGCTGGTTAGTCCTGAAATAACTCACCGAATACACATCTTGGCATCTGGTGAGATAGCCACAGCAACCCTGTGCCCGGCCTGCAGAGAGAACTACACTGCCTTGTCACAGCCGTACCAACTCTCTCCCTTCCTGCCCCCGCACTATTACCCCACGATGCAGATACAGGACAATGGTTACATGCCATGGCTCTGCAACCAACCATACCTGCTATGGTGCTTACCCAGAGCTGGGTGCAACTAAGCATGTAGCATCGCAAAATAAGAATGGACGTGATAGAGGTAGGCTGTTTTTTTACATTTATTTATTTTTCTGCACGTTATAGCACAAACTTGACCCGAACGTATCAAAGCGATTTACGTCACCACCAATTGCATTACAGACAGACACACGGCTTGAATTAAGGAGAAAAGGCATGCACAGCAGGGGTGCAGGCGTTTATAAAGTATGTGCTAAATCACTGTGCGTGTTTGGTGAGTTGCCTAAAACTGCACAGCCTAAAGATGGGAAGCCGAGGTGTGCTTGAACAGGTGTTACCTAGTTCTACAGTGCATGGGTGTAACGCAGTTAAATCCTACCGTGTAGGATTGACAGCGTCTCTAGGAATTCATTTATAAAGGGCTGTGTGGATGGTTGTAAAAATGCTCCATTTATTAAACAGGACCGCGTAACCAGGGCTTTAAGTGGGATGAAAAAACTGGGGGGGGGGGGGGTCTCTCAAAGGGGCGTGGCCAGTGTAATTAGGGGCGTGGCTTTAAAACACTCACACTAAAAATATGTGCTTAGCATAGTGTGCCGCCCGACTTTTTTTTTGCTGTTTCGGTAATGGCATCCAGACATGTGATACAACAAGTATCATCATACCTACAACAAGTAAGGACTATTGGCTTTGTCAATGGTTATTAGTTGCAGAAGATAAATAAGCTGCAACTATGGTTTCTATATAATATTGACAAAGCTTCCAATTAAAGCCCTGGTGACCCTACCACAATGTTGCTGCTCTTGCGTTTCAGAAAGAGAAGGGAAATACAGAAAGAAAATGACTTTTTAAAGGATTTCCCTTCCTCCACAACCCTCACCTGGCATGACGTCATGCCATAACTTCTCCACTAGTGAGAAGTGAGCAGTGTGAGCAGCGCACATCGATGTGCATGCAGGCTGTCTTGAAACGGGTCTCTATTGGGCTTTGTTTTGCATCCTGGCACTTTTTTCCACTTTTTTCCGGACTGCAGTGACAGCAAACTGCTGTACCGTTGAGTAAAAAATAGGGTGATTGAAAAATGCACACACACCAGGGCGTTGAGTAAATGTACAGCACCTACTGTGGTCTGCTGAATCTGACCTTGCTTAACATAACTAGTACTCGGGTAAACCCCTCCAATACCTTCGGTTCAAGCTTACTATGTATAAAATTGCTGGGGGTGGGGGGGGGCGTGATCCAGTCTTTCACAGGATGAGCAAACTTCCTATACCCTTTGCATGTACACATAACGAATGGCCTGTGCTGCTTGTTAAACTCGTCCCAGCCTACCAAACATCTAGAGCACACAGCTGAAATGCAGCCATTTATTTCCATTTTATAAATATACGGCCTAGGCAGATGTTATTTACTTATAATAAGTACATAACATCTCTACTTCCACTCCCTGCTTTATAATTAGGATGACATTTTGTGCGATTTAGTGAGTGGTCCTGTTTTTCACACATGTACAATGCCAATAGCTCCAACTCTCGCAAATGCGAGACCTATTGCATTGCAAATGCATCTTAAACAATCTAATGGCAGCAAACAGAACATTTTAACACTGTCTCCTTTTCCATCCTCGTGGTGGCAGAGGAAGTGAAGCAGGAGGAAGAGGAACAAGTGGGTTCGTGGCAAAGCATTATTTAATATATCTTTGTTTTGTATTCCATTAACCATTTATCAATACAACTTCAACAATAATTTGTGTTGGTTAGAATTCTCCCAAACCTAGGCACCAGAACTTAAACAATGGATCAAACCACTTTCCAGCTATTGCTCCATGTACATCAAAAATATACAGATCAGCTGAGCTTGAGTAAACCTTGAAGGTTTCAATTTCAGCTACAAATTGAGCTTTGCTGGATTCTCTGTCATCACTTCAATGCCTCATGCCAGCAACTGTTTTCAAATGACCTATTTCTGTCAAATCAGAATTGTATTCTCCCTATGTGTTATCTCTTTGTTCTCTTTGTCAGTTCTCTTATTACATTTCTTTGACTATAGTTTTAGCACTCCAATGTTTGTAATAGTTTGAGAAAATGTTTTTCAATTCTTGAAGGTAGTAATTTCTCTGCCTTCCAAATCTTGTTTTTTTTCCTTCCAGCACCGCATCGTGTATAGCTGTAAAACTTCAGATGGTCTATTCTCATGTCCTAAGCATAACATGGCACTGAGGAAAAATAAAGGGATGGATACAATTCTTCAGTTAATCCCAGCTACTGGTACTTGTGCTGCATCCCTGAACATCTTTTTTCCACCATGGCACTTCCGACAGGAGACAGCCATGTACTTAATTATCCTTGGTAAGCTCCAATAGTTAAAGTCCAGCCCAAAGTGCTAGGCCAGGTCTCCTCTGAAAGGAACTCCGTTAACCCTGGTTGAGGCCTGTTAGGACTTGTCAGTTAAGTGTGATACAGTGAGCTACCTTGTTTGCTGCAGTACATGACCTAACTTTAACGATCATGTCCAGATGTGGGCCCTGTGCTCATTGTGCCACAGGAGTCAAGCTATACCACACGGTCAACTCTATAAAGGCCAGAATTGGTCTGGGGTTTCTGGAGGTGACCTGATCTGGCACTTCTGGCTGGACGGTTCCTGTTGGTGAAGGGCAAAGACTGAGTAGCATAATGGATGTAAAATTATAGACTGAACTTCACCCCTAGAAATCTCCAGAGCAAACGTTTGAAAGACGGAGTTGGGCCCCATTATATTGAATCTACTTTTGAAAATGCAAATGCTGGCTTTTTATTTTTCCCTTTTTCTAAATGCTTCTTGAACACTGAGTTTTTAACATATTTGTACTTTAACAAAAGTACTCACTTAAAGAAACATGGCACACTGCTTACCCCACTCTTTTTATGTGTCGTGTACTTTTTTTTAAGTTCTCATGTTTAAGAATACCTCTTCTCAACCGAACATTACCTTCCTGTGTCGAATCAGACGTAGTGTTTTCAAATGTATCAATTTTAACTTGTGTATACATAGCATACTGTTGAGGCTTGATAGTGAAAGATATGGTATGATTTCTTCAAGGTTGGTAAACTTTCTTTTTTGTGTGTTTTTTTTGTTCCAAATGTTTCTCTCAGAACTATCATAATTATTGGATAGCTTTGAAAGGGAAAGTGCCCTTTTGGGATCACAACCACCTCCCACTACGTGCACCACCCCTTGTATATATGCATCACATTTTGATACTTTACTTAGATCTAGGGAACTGATGTGTTTCCAATGGTGAGTCCTAAACTTGCTCTACTGTCTGAAAGACTTGACACAGTTGTCCATCTGCCACTGGGTCATGGTGATGGAAGCCCATCCCTATTTAGGGTGGGGCATCTGCCACTGATTATTCTCTTTGGGCCACCATGCCCTTCATTGTGGTCCTTGAAAGTACACGTTACGTTTTTTTCCTCAATAACAAACCTCCGCGTAGGTGGACATACCATTGGCACTGAGAGCCCCACCTGTAAGGCAGTGGCTTCAAATGAGGTAGATGGATTTCACCGACCTAGTGGCTCCTCAGCCAAATTCTAAATGAACCAAATATTTTCCTCAACTCATAAATGAGAAAGTGTGAGGCAGATTGGCCCTAAGAAATGCAACCCACTCTTAATACTCAATTCAATTCCACAACATCATTTGAATTTGAAAGAGTTTAGCTTTTAATTCTACATTTTTGGTATTTTGTTGAGGTCTATGATGAGGCCTGCTAGTGACTTTAGATGATTTATTTGACACACGGTAATATTTCATAACATTTTATACTTTTTGACCTTAATGCATCGTTTTTTCTAAATTTGAAACCGCTTTAATTAATTTCTCCAGACAGCTCACCTCATTACCTTAGTATCACAGGGGGGTACATGAGGTGATGGTCGGACCATAGCTCCTGCATATCACACCTTTATTGTTTTGATGGCAAGATCAGTGTTAATGTATTAGTTAACCATAACACCCCTACAACATTAGTTTTCTAGGGAGTTGCATTGCTTTTGTGGCTTTTAGTTTTGTACATTGCAGGATGATGTTGATTGTGTGGATTTATGAATGTGGGTAATTTGATGTATGTTGAGGTATGATGGTGGGTGTGTTGGTTTATTATATTGGGCCATTATGTTAGCTGTGCCAATATATGATATATAGATAATATGTTGGCATATTGTGGTGGGTGTACTATAGTATGATGATAGGTGTATAGACATAAGATTCTGGGTGTGTTCATGTACGATGTGATTTGTGTGGACATTTGATGGTAGGTATGTTGGCATGTGGTACTGGATAAGACAGGGGAGATGCACCTAGTACTATATTTCGTATTTCTCTTTCATTTTATTTTCTTTTTTATGCCTTTTTTGACTTGCAATTAATGTATTCTATTTCAGCTAAACTTTTGCCCTCTCCCTCCCTACCTCCCTGGCAAAGGTAGTTTTCACCCTACATGCATCCGGATGTAAGCTAGGAAATTCACTAAGAAAACAACAGCACCGCTAGTTTGTCTTTTTTACAAATAGTAAAATAAATCGTTTGAAAAACATAGTTTTGCAGGTGATTATAAACGTATAAGCCAGATTCGGCCTCATCAACAGACAGTGCACAGTGAGACTAGATACAGGCCTTAGGAAATAGCTTTCGCCACATAATAAATCAGACAAGACATGATTTCCTCAGACCATTACAATGTTCAGATATGAGTGTTTTGTACCAGAACCATATTAGTAGGAATCTCAAGAGAAATACAGTTACATTAAACCACAATGAATACCCTAATGACGTCCAAAGTCAGAAGTCATTTTTGCAGATTAAAATGCACTACATGTTTATGGTTAAGCCGTCCAAGATATAAACGGCGATTGTTACGAGCTTTAATCAATCTGCAACTGCTGGCATCGCAGGAAAATTTTGCATTGTATACCTGCATTATTCATTATATTTACAGCATTTATATAGCCGCTCTGGAAGAATCAGTGTGAGTGATTTAGTTTGAGACATTTCAAACAGAACAAAGGATGCATCGAGATGGGTAGTGGATTTGAAAAACAAAGACATTTCATTACAGTCGCATACTTGCTATAGAACCAGTGATCCCTTTCAAACATTTAGCATTTTGTGTCCAATTTTAGAAGCTACTTCTAGTGTTTTAAAGTTTATTAAACGTATTGACAAGTGTAATAGAAAGAAAAAGGCACACTTTTTTTTAAACCACAATCTATTGATATTAGTTTATTAGAGCTCTGCCTTATAGTACAGCACTCCTCCACAAACCCCACAGGTAAATTATGTGTGTGAGGATGAAATGGAAAGCTCCAGGGAACATTTACAAAGTTATGTATTTACTGGCTCCCCAATATATAACAACCTGATGTAATATGTACCTAACCTCCATGTGACTGTCGCATCACAGTCCTTACTTAAATGATGGCCGACTCCTTCCGGGGAGAAATTCCACTGTTGCTGAAAAAAAGTTTTGTCTTCTCCCATCCCACACGGTGTGTACAAAAGCCAACATATCCTCCCACCAGATGTATTGTTTTTCTGTTCTTTTAAAACCCTATGGCTACATTGTTCCTCCTGTCTACGTCCTTGAATCCTGGAAAGTGAACGAGTTGTTGGGACTGACACATGGCAGTCTCTCCAAAAGAGTAACTCCACATGTAGTGATCATGGAGCTTATCAGGTCACTTAGGGCCAGATGTGTGATGCATTTTACCCGTTTGGGCTGTTTGCGACTGGTAAAATGCATTTTCCTATGTACCAACCCTATTTTGTTAGTTGGTAAGGGTTTGCAGGTCACTATTAGGAAGCAGCATTTCAAGGGCGTCATTTCCTAATACGAGTTGCAGTGGCATGCATGAATGTTTTGTGACCGGAATGAAGTCGCAAAACATTCATATTTTTCCGACTCCATGAAGGAGGTGGTAACCCATTCCCACTCTGGAAGGGGTCCTTCATCTTTATAAATTTGGGCGCCAACATTTTTTAGGAGCAGGCAGTGGTCCCACTTACTAAATACATTTCTGCTTGTCCACTCACAGTAGTTCTATTATGAGCTTGTCGATATCAAGAAAGTAGTGGCGGGGGATCTTCTACAGTGTGCCCTGAAAGGTGTATATGCATTGAGGGAGCAACACCATTTTCACCAGGGCAACTCTGCTCATCAATGACAGGAGCAGTGTCTTCCCAAACCCAATCGATGGTTGCATAGTGTCAACCACATGTCCAATGTTAATAGTTGTGGAGTCTTGCTCAGTTTGGGTGATCCTGATTTCTAGATATCAAAACGATCTTCATCTCCCAGGGCAGTCTCACTGCTGGCAGCTCAGCCATCTGGATCACTGTCAGCGTCTCCAGGGGAAATAGTCTGGATTTGGTATGACGTGGGGGCACTAGACTTCCCCAAACTCTCGTTTGGCCTCAATAGGATAGCCACCGAGTATTCCGGCCATCATAGATAGACAAGAGCACAATCCGCTTTGAGTGAGATCATGTGTTGGGTCTCCACCCCCCCTGTGATTCCCCATGATTCAAGCACCTGACAGAGCATACATGCCACTGCTCTATTGCCAGTGCAAACAGTAAAGGTGACAGTGGGCATCCCTGTATTGTACCCTGTGCAGGGTAGAACACAGCAACACTGTCCCTCTCGACTGCACCCTCACACCTGGATCCGTATACAGCAGTTTCACCCACTGTATGTTGAGAGCACCAATGTACGCTTTCTCAAGGACCAGCCAAAGGTGACTTCAATCGACTGAATTCAATCAATCAACCAATTATTTGTAGAGCGTACAAATCACCTGTGAGGCTCTCAAGGCGCTGGGCGGGGTGGGGGTGCAGCTACTGCTCGAACAGCCAGGTCTTGAGAAGTCTACTGAAGGTCAGCAGGCCCTGAGTCTGTCGCAGCTGTGTGGGGAGGGTGTTCCAAGTCTTTGCCGCGAGGTAGGAGAATGATCTGCTGCCGGTGGAGTTCCTGTGGATGCGTGGGATGGCGGCGAGGTCGGCGGAGCGCAGCTGGCGTTTCTGGGTATAGAAGGTGAGACGCTTGTTGAGGTATTGCTGGTGCGGGGTTGTGTAGTACTTTGTGGGTGTGGGTAAAGAGCTTGAAGGTGATCCTCTTCTTGAACACCTGTTGGATGTCTAGGAAAGCTATGGCACCGGTGTCTTCTGATAGTTGTGGGTCATGCTACACATGTGAGAGATGCCGCAAGTTGCAGAGAGTATTCCGCTTCAGGATAAACCAGCACTTTTCTGTGTGTATCAGTGCAGAAAAGGCATCCCAGCAGACGAGCAGCCAGTACATCACTAAATATCTTCACATCTATATTCAACATGGAGAGACAGCGGTAGGAAGATGTCTCCGTCATCTTTACCCAGTATTGGGATCATTACCACTATCGCCTCATGCATCATAGCGGAAAGATGCCCCCTGGCCAGGACCTCTTTCTCCACCTACTACAATTCATCCACCAGGGCCCCCGCATTTCTGTGGTAAAATTATGCTGGTAGCCCATCCCACTGGCAGTTTTTAAGCTGCGTATGTCAACGATATTCTCCTTTTTGTATATGGGTGCCTCCAAGGTCTCCGGGTCTTCCTCCGTGAGGCATGACATTGTCACCCCTGACCAAGTACCTCTGCCGCCTCCAGTACATCGTTAGCCTGAGCTGTATATATTTGACATAAGTGGGAAATGAACGCAGTATTAAAGGCCTGCTGCATACAAACAAGCATTCCTCCTCTGTCCCTTACTGACAAGATTTGTGCACAGTGGCCCTCCTGTTTAACCAGCCAGGCAAGAAGTGTCCCTCCTATCTCCACCCCTGTGAAGCCTTTGGTGGTGGCCAGTGTGGATGGATTTATCTAGTCTACTCCAGTCTTCCATGAGCTCCTCCTTGCTTTGCTGCCATTCAGACAATTTATCAAGGTCAACTGGCAAGGCCCTCTCCAGTCCGGGCAGGTTGTCCTCATGCATTTCCAAGCTCCACTTAAGTTTTTTCCTTAACCCGTAGGTGGTTTTCAGGCATTCCCCACATAGTGCCACTTTCATGACATCCCAATCAACAGTCCTACTCCCTGTGCTGCTGCAGTTTTCCTCAAAGTTATAAGTCAATGTCTTATCCACCACCAACGCGAATACCGGATCTGAGAAGGCCTCCACTCAGAGCCTCCATAGTGGGATTGCTGACCACCTGTGCCCCAGTTCGATTATCAGCAGCAGAGGGGAAAGAGCAGATAAGTACGGCACCAAGTACGTCACTTCCTGCTCTCCCTGCGCAAGGGCAGCGGAGATGAAGCTGTAGTGTAGCCTACTACAGGTCCCGGCAGAAGGTGTGTAACAAGAAAATGCCCTCTTTCTCCAGGGTCTCTCTCTCTCTCTCTCTCTCTCTCTCACACTCTCTCTCCAAATGTCCACCAATACCAGACCCCTCAGTGTGTCCTACAGGACCCCTGTCATTGCTGGTTTAATATTAAGTCTAGGGGGGTTCACGTTCAATCGCACCATTCATCACACAATAAAAATCACCATCTAGGATTAGGTCAGCAGCAAGAAACTCAGTTGCAGCAGCTCTTACCTGCCCGAAAAAAATGTGGGCTATCTATATGTGGCAGCCACGGCCGGTAGTGGGAGTACCGGATGGGCGGTGACGTGGGGAGGGGGAGGGGCAGGGAGGGGGGTAGTAATGTATGGATTACGGAGTTTAACAGGTGGCATTTGGTGATGCAGTGCAAGCAACGAAATTCGTGTTATTTATTTTTATGTTTACTTACCTGTTAAAGGCCGTAATCCATACATTACTACCCAGCCCCTCCCACTCCCCACATCACCGCCTGGCAGGTAATCCCACTACCGGCCGCGGCTGATCATTGGCATCATACATTCCTCCCATCCAGTGACCCAAACAGGATCACATATCTTCCCTCCGTGTCAATTTTGTGTCCCTTACGGCAAAACTGCACCCCTGGGGCCACCCAAATCAGTGCTCCTTATGTAAATCCAGAATAGGACGCAGAGTAGAGCTGTCCCCTCTATCTCCTTCTCAGCTGCGGCACACAGTCTACCCCCCAACCCCAATGGGTTTCCTGTACAAAGGCAATAGAGACTCCTTAGCGATTCATGTAAGTATGAACCCTGCTTATTTTTTACAACCAGACCAACCCTCTGACATTCGATGTCAAGAATGTCATTGTATTGTCTGCCATCATGCACTCTGTTCTGTACAGTCCCCTCCCCATCACATGCACTCGCACAGGCCAGCCCACCCAGAAAGTGACAGGTATAGTGTCAACAGGTTCATATTGATACAAGAGCAGTTCAAAGGTCCCCAAAACAATAAACTAGGTAGATGACCAGTTACCCTCAACCCCTCTACCGCGGACCTAGATTCTGTTCCTACCAGCGTGGTAGGAACAGGAGTAACTAATAATAGATCATACTACGCTGTACACAGAAATCGTACATCATATGTAAATCATGTGTACATGCAGTTGCTATTGTACTCTAGCCTGCAGCCAACATAGAGGTCAGACAGATAGGTTCAGACAAGACCATGAAGTCCCCTTTGCAGGTATGCAAGAGGTCACCACTATACCCATTTCTGAAACCTCATCTGGGTCAACTCAGTGTTAAGGCGGGCCCACATCTGTACTGTGATTGCCAGTCCCAGGTTCGCTTCTGCGGTGTAAGAATGATTCCTTCATGTCCGGCACAAACTTTGTGTTCATGAGGCTGCCATCAGTGCAGACAACAATCTGTCCTGTCTGTCCAAGGCTGTCCAGACTGGTCGATCAAAAGCTCTGCCTGTGTAGTCATGCAGAGTGCCTCACCACCTTTTAATTTTTCCACTTCCCATTGTGTTTGCTCTTAGGAGAGGGCGCTGCCAGAGTATCCACCCAGTCTTTCACCGCCTCCAGTTTATAAAATGAAAACGCTTTACCTTCATGCTGCACTCGCAGCTTTGCTGGATACGTCAGGCTGTACTTCAACTTGTACAGGTCTTGTACTTTTTTGGTGTAATCCGAGAAAATGGAAATGTTTCTGCCACCAAATGGGGAGGGCCCTGTACCCTGACGTACTGTAGAATGCCATCCTGCTCTCAGTAATTATACTAGCGAGCGATGAGGGTCCCCACGTCATGGTGGGAGGGCTAGTGCCTGATGTGCTCGCTCAATTGAAAGAATTTGAATAGTTGTTTAGGACACAGAGTGCTAACAATCCACTCTACCAGAAATAGTTCAGCTGATTGGCCTTCCGCCTTCCCGAGGAACGCAAGGAAGCATAGATTATTACACTTCGACCTGTCTTTTGAGTCTTCAACCCTGTCCTCTAGGCTCTCTGATTGTTTTTTCAGCGTTGATATTGACTCTTTCAGCACCCGTACTACTTGCTGCAGTTCTGAAACATTCTACTCCACAGCAGAAACCCTGTCCCCCACTTCCTGAAGGTCAGCTTGCAGGCGATAGACTTCAATTGCCACGGTGCCAATCTTTACCACTACTTCCTCTAACGAACCCTGAATTGCAGCCATCAAGTCCCCCAGAGTTGTAGCCTGCTCTTTATGCTCCTCATGCTTGCCCCCTGCCCTTAGCCAACTCTTCTGGGTGCAATCCATGAGTGTATTTGACAATCTTGTTTGGCTGCTTTGTCTTTTCCAATGTTGGTGAGCATGCTGGGGCATTATGCAGTTCACTAAATCGCACTGCTTACCAGGATCACTCCCTCTCCCATTCTGGGTGCCTTCTCTGTGCACTACGCCTTCCTGCAACAAGGCAGATCTCGGTCCACTTCTTTAGCATTGGAGGTCTCAGCAGTTGTCCCCAGTCTGGGCACTCATCATCATGCCTACGTGTGTGCCAGAGGCCAGCACAGTGCCAACGTTGGCGGCCTCCTTGTATTCCCACAGCACTGCTAACGCCGCCCGTTGTCTCCCTCAGGGCCCCCGCTGTGACGCTTTATTTTGACGGTCGCCATGTACTGCATGTGGCTCAAGCTGCATGACCCAAGTCTCCTGGACCATTGTGGCTGTGGTGCTGCCGCTCCAGGTCCCAGAAACTGCACCCCTCAGGCCTCCAGATCCCCTAGCATCTCTTTACAGGGCCCAGCCCAAGGTGGGTATGTCTCACCATAAAAAGTGCCCTCCAGCGTCAAAGTTGTTCACCGTACCTCCCTTGTTGTCCCTCGCCGCCAGCTCTTTGGGCTGCAGCGTCTCATAGCTGGCTCCTTCTGACGCCACTGGACTTCTTGATCAGGCACAACAGTCATCGAATATTTTTTGTGCAGCATTTCAGGATGTTTTCCGGTGTTGGAATGCTCCAATGTCGCCGGGTATCAGCAGGGTTTAGAAATTCCGGCAGGAGCTCCACGAGGAGTGTCTACTTGGTCATCATGTTTGGCTTCAATGCCAATAAAATGATTGGTACATGTAAATGGATGCTCACAACCCACACCCTGGAATTCAGTGAGTGTCAGAGGCATCCTCGTTCCCATTCAGATCAGGCTACCGTTTGCTCCTGGGAAGCAATCCACATCTTTTTCACACCTATTCAAATGCTAATTCGTGACTGGGAGAAGTTTGAGAGCAAATGCAAATTAATCTCCAGGAACTTCATGCCGGGAATAGGGAGCTGTCTTAAAGTAAATTTTCCTTAATAATTATAAAAAACCAGCGTGCACTGTTGAATTGGATTCTTAATAACTATAAAAATAGGTTTCATTTTTCTAGCTAGTCCCATTCTTGAGATATAGTGTTAAGATTGTAATCTGTATACTTGTTTTCTACATAGGACAGCTAGGCTTGCTACAGTGAAAAAAAGGTTTATGGTGCTAATTACTGTAAGGACATGTAAACATTTCATTTATATATGTCCTGCTTTTAAAGACCATGAACCCTTCCTTGTGGGCTACGAGGCCTATGTAGGGGTGAATTATTCATTATTTAAAGAGGGGGTTTCGACCTGCCAAAAGGGGCAATTTTCACAGGTCAGGTTGGAGTTTTGAAACTAACTGGAGCCAGGCTACAGTGGTAGGCCTGAGGCCATTTTTACAGTGTCACTGCAGTATGTTATATAATTTTGTATCGCGCCCAGCTACTCGGCAGAGTGTCCCGGCGTGTGCAGAGGTGAAGGAAAAGTGTTCCAGAAGGGCAACTAAATAAGGACGGTTTTAAGCTTTTTCTTGAAGATCACATGATCCTGAATGCTCCGCATCACCAAGGGCAAAGCATTCCAGACCAGGCTAGCTTTTCTGACAAGTGATCATCCACCCAGCCTTTGACGATAGAACCTGGGGTTCTGAAGTAGAAGATGCGAAGATGAGCGCAACTGTCTTACTGGATTGTAAAAGACAAATCTCTTCTTAAGATAACTGGGGCCCCTGCCATAGAGGACCCTGTGGGCGATGAAGAGAATTTTGAATTGAATTTGGACCTCAACAGGAAGCCAATGCAGAGAGTGCAAATAGACAAGCACACTGCCCCTGTTGGACAAACCTAGCAGAAGTCTGGCAGCATAGTTTTGGACTACCTGCAGTTTTTTTAAGTGGTAGCAAGGAATGCCCACATAGACGAGATAAAATCAAGGCACGGACCACCTTTTCTTTAGCAGGTCCTGGAACAAAGGTAAGGAACTTTCTCAGTGCTTTGAAGGTACCGAAACATGTCCCAACGAGCACCTTAACTTGTGTGGGGAAATTCTGATTCTTAGAGAACCAGATCCCTAATTTTTTGCAGGATTGTTCTCTGCGCTGGGCAAGGGGAAGCCAGTAGGCCACAGCTTGGCTCTGAAATCAGCCAGAAATGTCCCATACAAGAGAACCTCTGACTTCCCTTCATTGCACTTCAGCTGAGCCTGGGTCAGCCAGTGGAAGACGGAGGTTAGACAGTGTTGCACAGATTGGACTGATTCATCATCTCTTCCCCAAGGGAACAAGATCTGTGTGTCGTCAGCATAGGACATCACCTTAGGCCCTTATGATTCCGCTAGATAAATCAGAAGTAGATTGCACAATAGGCGCTGCAGTCCACTAGTGTCATTTAACTTACAGGCCATGGGTACATTTTGTACCATACTAGGGACTTATCTGTAATTTAAATATACCAGCTAGGAATATGCAAATTCTACCATGTTTAAGGGGGGAACACAGGGCTAATGTGCATAGAGTTTTAAAGACAGGCAAACTATGGGGTTCAATAAAAGGTGAAAAATATAGGGTGACCATACAGAAAAGGTGGATTGTGTCCTACATCTTTGATCTTACCCTATTTCACTAACAATCTATACAAACGGCTCATGTCACACTCTGTTGTCGTATGTTTTACCCGCTAAGCCGATTAGAGCACAATGCCTAGCGAATTATTGTTCTCTTCCAGTATCTGTAATACCTTCACTATACTTGACAACCGATCTCCAGGTGCATGTCCTTTCCTTTTTCACTAGTTTAGTCAAATTCCCTTCACAAATGTACTGTATATCTAGCTGTGCAATGCTTCCCACATCTTCCCTGAACAACTCGTGTGCCTGAAGCCCTAATACTATTGACGCTTTGTCATCCTCTTCTTGCCATGAGTAAATTAAAATATTACTTTTGTCTCATACTATGTCTAACTGAGAAGTACTCATCCTCAGGCTTCTTTCGAAGTGTCTGCTGGGTGTGTGCCTCTGAAAGTAGATGTGTGTATACATAAAAGATAATAGTTGACAAGCGTTGCCCATTCTCTAGGGCATAGGACTGCTGTAGTTTAGCTGATGAAAGCCATCTTGCATGTCGAAACGGACAACTCTAATCAGAAGTAAAACATCTTTAACCTCGCCAGGACCAGTTTCTTCTAAGTTGAAAAAGCGGTTAACATCTAGCTTTTATTCCCTTTTAGGTCTGCCATTAGCCTAGACATTTTGATTTTACTAAAATTATTTGTATCATTTACTTCCATAAAGCGGCTTTCAGCCAGCTCTTTTCTTTTCATCTATTGGTCTGTTATTGTGTCATTCACGTTTTGCTTCAGCCACTGAGTAACATCTCTTAAAGTGACTCCATTGCGCTCTTTCACAAGAAGCAAATCCGCACATAAGTTAGTTCAGTTCACTGCTAGGGTTCTCACTTAATTATTACTTTAGTGTTTCTTATGTTTACGCCCTGTATTTCATGCTGATATAATTTTTTTCAGACAGATTTATTCGAGTTTTTCAGGGTTTACCAGTAAATAGAGATAACATAACATAATGTATCTGGTATGATTTTTAATGGAGAATTACTATACTTGTTACACTTTTTGTATGGCTACAGCTAGTTTGCTTTCTGTGCAATTGTATGATATGCTTATATAGACTTGTAACTATGGTATTACTAATACATTATTCAAATTTACTATCCATTCTATCTAGCTTTGCAACTCTATTTGTCAATATTTGCATCTATCTATGTATCTATCTATCGGTCTGTCTGTCTGTCTGTCTGTCTGTCTGTCTGTCTGTCTGTCTGTCTATCTATCTATCTATCTATCTATCTATCTATCTATCTATCTATCTATCTATCTATCTATCTATCTATCTATCTATCTTTCTATCTATCTATCTATCTATCTATCTATCTATTATCTATCTATCTATCTATCTATCTATCTCTCTCTATCTGTCTATATCTGTCTACCTGTGTGTCCGTCTGTCCGTCCATCTTTCTATGCAATCCTTTCTATCTTGTAAACTCACTTTTAATGTATCTTGTCAACCCACTCTTTTAATCTATCTTGTCAATCCTCTCTAGATATAATAAAGGTTTACAAAACTATTGCCAAAAGAATAAGCATTAGTAAAGGCAAGAGGCTGGCAGCCAGTGCCCGACAGATTGACTTTTTAAGGTGTGGTGTTAGTTAAGACATTTTGATTTCAGCACCTAGGTGCAAGTTTTAGATCTAATTTTCTTTTTTTTCAAAGCAATTATCAGATTATTTTTAGTGTTTAAAATAATCTTTCAATTATGTTTCCCCAACAAGTTTGTAAGCTAACTTTTTAAAGTCAATATTGTGGTTAAGTTCGGCATTATGCTTTAGAAGGGTACATTTTTGTAGTAAATATCTTTGTATATTATGTACATTCAATATTTTTGTCCAGTGTATGTTGGTACTTTATGTCATCTATGTAACGTCAATATTATTGTTGATATTGTGACAAACAACAAGGGAAGATATATATTTACAATAAAATAAATTGAGAGAACAGAAATGAACTGCTCAAAACAGGCAGTAGCCATAATAATGTGCAATATTTTGTAACGTTAAGTTAGTGGGTATTGTTTAGACATGTGTGGGTTTCAGATACCTTGGAGTGTATTTATATAAACAATGAGAAGTAGGGGTCAGTGAAGATGAGAGGGAGTCCAAGTTCAAATACTGAATATCATTCTTCAAATAGCTGCCCTGCTCCAGAGAAACACCCCACTCTCCATCAAGGTGATGCTCCTTGCATTGCTCAATCCCATTTTGCTAATCCTCTATTTCAGTTATATTCTGTTGAGCAATACTGTGCATTACAGTTAATAAACACTTACTAGTGAGAAGACACTCTGGACTTGAAACTCCCTCTCAAAAACATGGCTTCCTTATTTGAGGTGCACTACTTCTGCTGATTATATATATCCGTCAGTTTCTATGCCCTCAATCCTATGATGGTTTAACTCCCAACTGAATATCTTCCTTCTCACGTCCCTCCAAGCACTTTTGGTACCCAATTACCAAATAGCAGTACGTTGTCTGCAGTTGCCAACTCTTCTTGTCCTTTCCATTATATACTGCTCAACTTGAGTTCCTTTGTGCTGGTTTGGGGCTACATTCATAAGTTGCCAAGCCTGCTTGAAAATAAATTGCAACCATTCTTTATTTGGCAGGTTTTTGTAGATAATGGCACTCCTCTCCTTTGTGAGTGATATTTTCAATAATGTTGGTCCTCTCTATTAATGTTTCTTTCTTCAGCGACTGCTTATTTGCTTTCATATTAAAATGTTTTTGTCGTGCTCTCCTTTTCTCTTCTATGGGTTCCCCCTCCCTCTCCTGGGATGTGGAAGTGGAAGGACAATGGATGGAATGGGGACCATGGAGTAGATGCTCTGTGACATGTGCAAATGGGACTCAACAGCGGACGCGAAAGTGCACTGTTACCACCCAGGGCTGGGGGGAGTGCAAAGGACCACAGGCAGATGTCAGGGAGTGTGGAAACCCTGAATGCCCAGGTAAAAAGAAGACACCTTAAAAATTATATTCTTTTATCTTTCTTAGTGGATACATAATTGTGTGATGCAGAAGGAAAATTGTGAATGCATGCATGAAGTGAAAGAAGATTGATGTTTTGTAAAAACACCTAAAAGATGCTAGAAGATAAATGTACTTTTGATGGTCATTCTTAAAAGTTCTCTAGAGAAATCTGCCTTAAAGGATCTTCAGACCCATACAGACGATCATCAGATAGTATACATGCGCCCGCAAGGGGAAAATAGGCTGTTCTAATCACAGTGCTGTATGGCCAACTGCTGAAATTTGACAAAGATAGGGTTAGGGCCCTCATGTTCGTAGACGTGAAAGCAACAATCAATACAAAATACCCTGCCATTTTAATGTTGTGGGGTTCTTGTAAGCATTGTTTTCTATCTTCTATGCACAGCTGTTATGTTGATGACACCTAGATAAGATGGGCTTCTTGGTAAATATTAGGGAAGTAACAGACTCTTTCATGATCTTTTTAGAGCTTGGTCGTTGAATGAGTCAGAGCAACTCAAGCTCTTTTCCGACAATAAACAAAGTCCTTGTACTTGGCCCTCAGACTCTTCATGTTTCAGTTGTTTATACATATTTTTATTGCTGTGTGTTGCATCTATCAGGGGCACTAGATAGTCAAACCGCAAAAACTGTGACCCATAGAAAATGGGCCTGATCTTCGGAGCGTGCTGTCTCCAAATATTGTACAGGTCGTCCGCAGCATCAAATATGGCAAGTGGGATAGCACCCTCCGCCTTCATGTAGCTATAGGAATATTTCTTTGTTCATTATACCGTTAAAATCCCCCTTCCCAAGCACTGTTTGCCTTTTATGGGGCTTCCACTAGCACCATCAATCACCTGAAGACATTCTTGTGTTAAGGGTAGAAATTCATAAATGTTCATGCAGGTCAGAGTATCGCCATCTACCATAACAGTACCATTTCATAACTTCCCTGTCTGTCTGCCCATGTTTGAAGTACTTTGTAAAGCTGTTGCTTCTTGAAGATTATAGCAACTCCCCTCGAGTACAAATCCAACAAATTTGATTCAAATCATATAACAAATCATCATGTGTTTCCCAGTAAATATGTTTTCTGTAGCATGAGTGCATCTGGACCATACCTATCAGCAGCAACATGAGAACCTGCAACTCTTTAATATTATTAGAAGCCCATTCACTTTCCAAGATAGGAGATTTAGCTCCCAGGTATCGTATTACTTTGTGTATGTCTTATACCCGTGAGTGGATCTTGTATCACAGTATCAATATAATGGACATTCTCCACTGTGCTGTGAGTAGTGAACATTAACACTCTGTGAACAGGGATGGAAACCATTGTTGTAAACTCCCCTCTTCCTCTAACCCCACACCTGAATCTGAAGCATCTGTTGGTCAACATTAAGTGGATCAACCACCTGCTTCTAGAAGTGCAAGTAATGCTAGCAATGTCTTAGTCCTGTGGTTCTTAACGTGTGGTTCTGGGCACTTGGGGATCAACTAAGCATGATTACGGGGTCTGCGACTGCTTAGAAAAATCAGATCATTAGGATGTATATAAATCTGCTTAAAAAATTAAATATTATTAACCAATCATTAGAATGTATGTAATGTATATAAATAAACCAGCAAAATGTGAAACTTAATTCATTATTTCAAATATTTTTTATTGAATGTGAGTATGTATAAAATCATACATAAAAAAATCAAATCATACATAAAATCCTCCATAAAATTATGTACAGAGAGAGAACATAGGCATATACAAAATTGTTCTAAGGGGTACGAATAGTTAGGGAGATGGAGTTGAGAAGAGTCAGGTTTGTGGAACAATCTGACATGGTGCGAGGGTTACTTGGGGTGGGTACTACTGTTTAACTCACTTACTGACTCGGTGCTTTATCAATAGAGGTAGAGTCATCTGTATTTCTAATGAGTATATTTTGGTGATCGGTTGTACAAGTTAACTGATGTGAAAAAAGAGAAACACAATGGTTTTAAAAACAATAATATATTCTCATTGGCCTGATGTGTAAACAAGCAATACTAGAAAATGTTAAAACGTTTTATAAATGGGTAGGAGTTTGAAAATGGAGGCTAAAATATTTAGTTTGCATCCTCATATTGATTCATGGGAGTAGTGCCTGTGCATCAACCAGAGTGTAATATGAGCAATGGGTGGCCCCAAGAATTTATATCAGCTTCAACATCCTATTAAAATGAACATTACATTTTGTTTTAGTTTTTTTTGTTTTGTGGTTCAAATCAACAGAATAGCTTAGAACAGGGACTCTCCAGTTTAATAATAACTCATTGGGGGTTCCCGAATTTCAGAATTATTTTTAAGTTGGGGGTCCTCAGAAGTCAAAAAGTTCAAAACCACTTTGTCAGGCCATACCAGATCTGAAACTCACCCAACAGTATAAAAATTATCTCTCTGTTCAGCCTTATAATTGCTTTGAAAATACTGTGAATTACGTCCGTTTAAGTCTTGGTGTATGGTTTGTTGTTTCACTTAGCTTAGACTCTACCATTTGCATGTTGCCCACTTCTATCTCTTATCAAGAGTTATCGTATTTCGGACCTCGATCTGAATCTGATGTATCTATAGTAGGATTATTTTTGTTAGATTGTTGAGGGATCAAACTTGCTTTCATTTTTCCTCCATCGAGATTTGCGTCTTTCCCTTTTTGCCATTTTCTTCTAATTATTGGGTGGGGTGGGTTCTCTAAATTAAAGTAGGGGTTCCCTTCTAACCTCTACCGGCCATCCGACGTCACGGTGGGCGTGTGCGGAGGATGGCCGGGGGCTGTCCATTTCACGCATGCATGGAATTCTTCCTCACCGCGGGGGAATTCCAGCCGCGTTGAAGTGGTTAACACATTTCGGTTCTCCACTCAGGCCCAGGCCATTTCAAGTGATCAGAAGAAAAACATTCTACCTTTGTCTTTGAATAAGTAGCATAGATTTAATTGAGTGTCAGTTACTGAAGTTTTGGTCAAAAAGATTTTAATTGTTTTTGAACCACTCTGATATAATCAGAAAAGATCAAAATTCTTTTTGGTTCATATTCCGTCTTTCCTTTTCATCTGACTTCCTTCAAGATCATGCCTGCATCTTTATAATTGAGGAAAAGAGCAAAGAGAGGCCCAAGCGGCGGCCTTGTAGTCAGAACACAATGTACTATTTTGATTATGAAGCAGTTGGAGAGTTTTCCTCTAGTGTGATTTGTTTCCTCTGAACCTGACCCATCTGTTCCACCTGGAAAGACCAGAAAATCCAAGTTGGTGCAACAGGACTTCCCCTCTGCTTCCTCCGTGCAGCTATTCAGTTCTGTGGATGTTACTTTCAATTCCTGAACCACAATTTAATTTCCTTGACTGTATACTCCATTTCAGAGCGAGATATCCTTCTGCTTCTGTGATCCTTTCTACTGTGGTTTGTATGCCTTGGTGCAAGTGGGCAACCTCTGTGTCCATCCCTTAGTTTCTAATACAGCTTTCAATGCTTGAATTGTTTTCAGGACCAACTTTATAACAGTGAGGCTTCCAGTTGCATTCAGATCCATATTTCGTACCACAGCTCCTATCTTGGAATATTTGTCTGTTTTCTTTTTCACGATTTTGCAGTCAGGTCCGGCTTGTCTTTAACCACGTATGTTTCGCCTGCACCTGTCTTTGTGTGATCGGCTATTTTCATAGAGAGTACTCTTGCCCCAGTTATTAGGTTGTGTTATTCCTGTCTGGTGGTCTGTATCACCCTATGATTTTTAAGATGGCTGACTCTGTGGCATATCCTTTTTTCACCAGATTAAGACACTAGGTATGGTGATGGATCAGTCATCTGATTAAACTTTTAACAGCAGCCTGTGAGAATGTATTTTCTCTTTGTAGAATTTGTTTCTGTTTTTTTCTTAATTACAACTTTCTTTTATCAATCTCGTTATGCTGGAGGAGCCTTTAGATGAGAATTGTTTGAACTTGTTATTGTGTATATATTTCAACAAGAGGGAGTCATGAATTAACTATGGCCCACCTCAAGGCACACGCTCGTTCTGGTTTATTTAATCTGAAGTCTCCACTTATTTGTTTGAGTCGGCCACAACAGCTATGCCTTGCCCACCCTTCCAGGCTGCTCTTATTTTCTTAAGTCCGCGGGCATCCGTTGCAGCTGTGGGAGGTTCCACCCACGGCCTTCCTCCTGGCTGTTCTTCCTTCCTTGGTGCTCTGCTAATCAACTGATATTAGCCTTATCACTTGGCGGCCCAGCCTGCAACTATCCTCCAAGTCTCTTTAACTTACAGGGTGCTTCACATTTGCCCTGATGTTGAGCACAACAGCGTACATCCTGGCCTGTGATCTTTCACGGCAGCACCAACGACATCCCACCATCACAAGACCTGTGCAACACCCTTGCCTACTACTTCCACCGAAAGATCGCAGACATCCACAACAGCTTTGACAACCAGACTACCACAGCACCCAACGACACCACAGACCCCTCAGTTACCACCCACAGCAACCCCCTGCTTGCCTGGACCAACATCAATGACGGCAACACCATTAAAATCATGAGCACCATCCACTCCGGCTCCCCATCAGACCCATTCCCCCACCACATCTTCAACAAGGCCAGCACCACCATTGCACCCCATCTCTGCAAGGCCATCAACATCTACTTCGAGAACATTACCTTCCCGGAGAGCTGGAAGCACGCCAAGATCAACGCCTTGCTCAAGAAACCAAGACAGACCCGAGGGACCTCAAGAACTTCCATCCCAACTCCCTGCTTCCGTTCCCGGCGAAGGTCATCGAAAAAACCATCAACAAACAGCTGACCCGCTACCTCAAGAAGAACAACATCCTGGACCAGTCCCAATCTGGGTTCCGCAGCAACTACAGCACCAAAACAGCCCTCATCGCTGCTACCGATGACATCAGGGCCCTGCTGAACAACGGCGAGACCGCGGCCCTCATCCTCCTGGACCTATCAGCCGCCTTCGAGACTGTTTGCCACCGCACCCTTCGCACTTGCCTCCATGATGCAGGAGTCTGAGGCAAAGCACTGGACTGGTCCACATCCTCCCTCTATGGCAGAACTCAGAGCGTCCGCCTACCCCCCTTCCGATCCAAAGCCACCAAGGTCATCTGCGGCGTACCCCAAGGATCATCCCTCAGCCCGACATTGTTCAACATCTACATGGCCCCGCTCGCCCACGTCGCCAGACTGCACGACCTCAACATCATCACCTATGCCAACGACACACAACTGATCCTCTCCCTCACCAAGGACCCTCTCACCACCAAAACCAACCTCCACAAAGGAATGAAAGCCGTTGCCGAATGGATGAAGAACAGCCGGCTGAAGCTGAACTCAAACAAGACCGAGGTCCTCATCCTCGACTCCACCCCCTCAGCCTGGGATGACTCCTGGTGGCCGACGGCCCAGGGAACCGCACAGACACCCACCGACCACGCACGCAACCTGCGATTCATCCTTGAATCAACACTGTCCATGACCAAGCAAGTCAACATCATCTCGTCCTCCTGTTTCAACACCCTCCACATGCTCCAAAATATCTACAGGTGGATCCCCACCGACACAAGAAGAACGGTCACCCAGGCCCTCGTCAGCAGCAGGCTGGACTACGGGAATGCCCTCTACATGGGAACACCGGCCAAAATGCTGAAACGACTGCAGCAAATACAGAACGCCTCTGCTCACCTGATCCTCGACATCCCTCCCTACAGCCACATCACTCCCCACATGAGAGACCTCCACTGGCTCCCTGTCAACAAGAAGATCACCTTTAAGCTCCTCACCACGCACACAAGGCACTCCATAACACCGGACCAGCATACCTCAACAGGTGACTCTTCTTCTCCACCCCGAAGCGCCAGCTCCGCTCTGCCGACTTCGCCCTCCCCACCGTGCCCTGCACCCGAAGAGCGCCCACCGGTGGCAGATCTTTCTCCTACCTCGCCGCCAAGTCCTGGAATGCCCTCCCCATCCTCCTACGGCAGACCGAAGACCTACTAACCTTCAGGAGGCTATTCAAGACCTGGCTCTTCGAGCAGTAGTAGCACCCCATCTACCCCAGCGCCTTGAGACCCTCACGGGTGAGTAGCGCGCTTTACAAATGTATTGATTGATTGATTGATTTCTTTGCGGCTGTTCCTCCTCCGCCCTTAATCTGCATGACCAGGCCGCCGCTTCATTTCTCTGGAGGATGCCACTCCTACCTTTCCCCTCCCAGAGGCCAGATCAGCAATTGGGTAGCAGTGGGTGAGCATCACCTCCTTCAAGGTACCTGCCTGACCTCTTACTGTCATTTCCATCAGACCACTGCAACCATCTTTCAAAGAGGACCTCCGCTTTCTGGGTTACCGCATCTTACAACTCTGCCACTTTGTGGGCCAGCACTCTTCATCTTATAGAGAGTAGGTGTCTGCTACTATATTTTGCTGTTTTTCTCTGTAGGACGTCTGTGGCTAACATCATCACTTAGGATTTTAGGTCAGTTGGAGTGTTGGAGCATCCTTTGGTGCAACCCCCATGTTCGTGGTTGCAGGAAGGCCCACAACCCCCCCCAAAAAAATCTTAATCTCGTCTTTAGTGTGTCACTTTAATTTATACTGCTTGTTGTCATTGTCTTCATGGTGTGTTCTGACCAGGACTGGACTGGGAACCAAAACCGGCCCGGCAAAGTGCTCGGGCCGGGGTCGATTTTCGGCCGATTTTGTTGCAGGGCCGATTTTGCAGCTTGCTGCATAAACAGCCCTGTAACAAAAACCGCCCCCAGGGGCCCAAAAACGGCCCCCACCCTTGCGGCGCACCGGGGGATTGCCTGGTGCCCACAACGGCCAGTCCGGCCCTGGTTGTAACACAAAATATATAAAAAAATAAGTTTCTTCCTTCAAAAACCTGTAAATAACCAGTCTCCACAGGACCTTATGAAGTACAACGCATCACCAAAACCCTGGGCACAACTGTGCACAACCTTAGGTCTGTGGAATTTAACGAAATATCTACTTGTCCATGGGGCAGGTTGCTTCATAAATCTACTTGTCCTGTAACAAAATCCACTGGTCCCTTTGGTGCCATGTAGTGCAGCGACAGAATATGGCAGCAATCTCATTATATAAGTGCTCTGATATAGCCTCTCTGTTTATGCCAGTAGTGTTTGAATACCTGCAATCCCCTTATGTTGCCACGTTTCCGAGATCTACATACTGGGGCTGAAGGTAGTGTTATGTTATGTTATGTTAAAATTTCTTATAGAGTGCACATACACCGATTGGTTTCTTGTGGTAAGCAATAGTTCCAGGGTTCGAATGCCCTTTTGAGTCTGTGTAATACTACTATATTGCATGTTTTAAGTGTTTTCAACAACTCTTCTCAAATCTTTTCCCATACTGAGTAATGTTGGAAATTTACTTCTGAAAATGGCAGACATAAACCTTCTTCCAGAGTTGGGAAAAAAGTGGCTGGAGGGAAAGTGAACTTGCAAACACTCAGGACCCGATTCACAAAAGTCATTTGAAGTACAATCCTAACTTTATGACTTTCGGTATTCACAAAGGGCATTTACTAGTAGTAAAGTTAGGATTTTGTCTCAGTTATACTTAAGTTTTGGTCTTAAGTTTAACGTAAGACCAAAACTTAAGTTTAACTGAGACAAAATCCTAACTTTACTACTCGTAAAGTTAGGATTTTGTCTCTGATTACTTTTGTGAATCGGGCCCTCAGATTTTAGCTTGAGCAAATCTGCACATGCCTATTTTCTCATGCTGAAATGCAGTTCACAAATATTTTCTAGATGTGCTATTTCCTGCCCTACGTTTGTAAATTCTTGGGAATTCACTAAAGCCGTATAGCTGCACTTAATGCATGGACATATACCTTGGGAGGCACTTTTGAGACTTTCTTTAATAATTGGGCCCCTAATTTAGTCTGGCATTGACTGTGATTTTTTGCGTTTATTAAAATGTTGTCTCTCTGTATTGGCTGGCTTCACTGTGAGTGAAAGCATTCTGCTCTTTTGCAAAAAGCATATCGGCACACAAATGGCACACAAATTAGTTTTGTTCAGTGCCAGTAACTACTGTGGCAGTGTGTGCTTTTTGAGACCAAAAACAATTCTTGCTTTTGCCAATGTTATAATGATGAGGGCCCAGCAGCTCCTACACCAATCAGGTTTTACAAAAACCAAGCCAACACAAGTCACACATTGAGAAAAGTAAAAAGCTAACCACCGATTTCAAACCTACTGGCTTTGCTAATGCTTGTTTATTTTTCCCTCTATACTCTTATTATAGTTACACTGATTTTGCATTATGAATATTTTTAGGAAATATTAGCATGCATCAACACATTACTTAATGATGTTTCAAAGAAATGGTACCTTAAATTTTACAGCAGTTTAGCAAACAGTTGTTTTCCTGCTTTCATTTTTTTATGACATTTTTATTTTGAAAGCAAAGAATCATGAATCATGCTTTCAAGCCTCTGCGAATATTTGCATCAAACCAGAGAGCATTCTGGGTGCTTTGTACTTGGCCTCATATTGCTAAACCTTGAAAATGTGTGTACACATTTTTATACGGGAACCACTGTCCGTATTGCAGTCGGAGCTTACAATATTTACTTGGAGCGCTCACCTTAAATATAAAGGCTTACAATTAATGAACCATAAATGCAAGTTTGATCTGCATTATCATATGGGAAAAAATATTACCTTAACTGCAGACAGTGCCCTTCTCTGATCCATAATGTGGTACTGCAAACTGGCAGCCAAAGGGTTTGTGCTGCAGGGAGCTGAGCATACTTGTCCCAAGGACGAAATACACATTAAAACGTGTTGCACTTGACCCCAAACAATATGTCATGGGCTGTGGGCTATAGGAAATCCACATCCCTGCTGCCATTTTCAGTAGTAACAAACCATATATATACAAGAACACATATCGAATTGCATATACCTACCACCCATAACATATTAAAACTCGGGATCTAATATATAATTTTTACCAATTTGTCTCATCAGTAAACCCTACATTGAGAAACAACATAAAATCAGTTAGTCACTTTGCTTGGCGTTTCCACAGAAGAAATATGATGTAGATACAGTTTTCACTCGTTGATGCTAGTTATAATGGATGGTGTGCAAGGTGTATCCAGAAACGAAAATGAACTCCCCAACTCTGTATATCATCACACAAAACTTTCCTATTTTCTATCTTTATTTGCTGAATCTTCTCTTTGTTTTCCACCCAAGAACACCATTTGCCACCAAACTTAAAATCCCTGAGGTATTTGTCTCAACACAAATATACGCTTCTTTCCTTATGTATTAGTCAATATCCAAGGTAAATTCCAACACACTCCAAAATCATTGAAAGTGAAATAAAAAGTTAAAATGAATAAAAAGCAATGATCTCAGCATCATTGTAGATTGGCCTTTACCTGGCTCCATATTCATGTTTGAGAAGTATTGCATAAGACTCAGTGGAATCCCTTGAACCAATCCGCTGGAAAAAAGAAAGCAGGTGCAGTTGAAAATTAAATGCAGTCTAGACAAGTGTTTGGGAGATGCCAAAGAGTACCATTCACCTAGAAACACGGAAATCCAAACACAAAAGCAAAAAAACGATCAAGATTAAATTGATGTTCTCATAAAGGAATGCTATAATAGGCCCATATGCCAAATCATGTCTGTTCTCTTCGGAAGAATCCAACAGCCTTTCTAAGCTGTTTAGAGAAAGCACATTCTAGGTTTTTCTTAGCAGAACCTATGAAATACAGTTAAAAGATAATTCCGTTTCATCTGCACGTGATTGCAGAATGCTTGTTATCCTATCAACCTGAAGAAACAAGTTGAAAACTGCCCTTTGCCTGGCTCCATATTCATGTTTGAGAAGTATTGCCTAAGACTCAGTGGAATGCCTTGAACCAGTTCGGACTGAAAAAAAGAAAGCAACATTTAAAAAAAAAATCACATATGCAAATTACACAGACAAGACAAAAATAAATGACACATAACAAACACTCTCAGCTAGTACATTGCTCATTGGGAAGAGTACAAGTAGCTTTCTCTACCTAACCCGTTTAGCTATCGTCAGTCAAACGAGCATCACAAAATGACTGGACTCTTTTCAAACTTGTATACTCCCATGCAAAATAACTATCTGTTACCACATCTGATAAAAGGACACAGTTCAGACGTCGTTTTGCACAAAATGTTATTCCTAACATAGTTATTCCAGTGTCTACCCTCAAAAATAATTACTTTATTTCTACCGATTCCTCTTTGACATTTCATAAGAATTCCTATCGCCTTTTCAATCAGCAGAGTTCAGACTCTCAGCGACCTTCCTCTTCCTCCCTCTGTCATCCACATAGTCAAGATGAACATTGGGTGGAAGCCATCCAGGCGCATCAATGGGGCTCGATAGAGGAAGATGTCACGCTCATCAGGGGGTACCCTTTTATATACTATAGATTTGTTCATGCCATGCACACTATTTTCAACATTATAACTGCGGAGTCTCTGGCCAGGAGGCCTACATGCTCCACTCTAGGTCTGATGTGAGTAATCTCCAATTACAAACTCATGGATGGAATTGATCCTCTCTTTCCATGTCCTGGAGTGTCTAGTAAACAAATCTTTCTTGCCTTCTGAAGGTTAAACCCAATGGTGTCAAATCGCTGCTCAGCCACAGCCTAGCAAAATCTGTCATCGGTAATGTCCTGTCCCTCTGAGCTCTGCATCGCCACTATTCTCTCCAGCAGTACCCAGAGAGCCCTTAATACCCCAATGCTTCTTACCTGTGCATCTTGTACTGCAAGGGCAGAAGAGTTGTGTCACTGCAGCTAAGTTTTCTAGGCAATCCTTTCGCCCTGGCCAAACACAGTCAAAGCTCCATGTATGGTAAAGGCTAACAATGTACTGTGGCCTCTTTTTCACTGTGAGCCGAGTCACTAAGAGCACAGATGGGGACTTCTGGTTGCTTTTACCGTGGAAGGCACCAGAGATGCCTCTAGCACCTTGAGATACATAGTATTACCAAATCCTTTTCAGAGAAAATAGTGGTGCTTTCTCCTGCCATAGAAAGGATAGAGAAAGGATAGAGTCAAGAATAAACTGTTCTACAACAGTGGTGGCTGGAAGTACAAAAATATAGGAGGGCACCAAGCAACCAACTCACCTTAATGATGCTCCTGCTTGGTATGAAACTCCCGGCGATCAGTGGCGGCTCCTCGGGGGAGTTCTGCGGGGTTAGGGAGGGGAAGGATTGAGGTACTAAACTCCGGCATACGGCCGAACAGAGTTAAGTAAATAAATAAATAAATAAAATGAATTACATTGCGCACGCTGCATCGCCATTTGGCGTTGCAGCGTGTGCAATGTAATTCGTTTTATTTATTTAACTTCGCTCTGCTGAATGCCGGAGTTTACTACCCCCCACCCTGCCCCTCCCCTGCCCCGCCCAACCTCCCCACAGCACTCCCTCGAGGAGCTGCCACTACCGGCGATGCTGGTCTCAAGTCCAAGAGGAAGAAAGGAAGGACTTTACTTCCTGCCCAGTGGAACACGACTCCTGACCAATCCTGGAGCTGCAATCAGCATGGCAGCAGCTCCAGGATTGGTGTAAGGAGGCTAATCCAGCGCTCATTTTGAGTCAGGAGACCCATCCCAGCAATCACCTGGCTGTTTTACAGCCGGGGGATTGCTAAGTGTGCAATGTGCATGTCGGGCTGGCTGTAGGTAACCAGCTGGCCAACCCGACATGCGCACTGAAAGGGGCAGCAGTAATCCTGCAACAGCAGAATGCATCCCCGCCCCCCTGCCTCACGATCACACTGTACACATCACTAGCTGGTGGTAAATATATAAAATGGCACTATTATGCCATTTTATTTATTAGTGTTTGGCTGCTACACTCACGGTGGGGCGACGCTCATTCACCCTTTAGGTGGAGCTACCCCTATCTATAAATTCCCCCTACTTAGTGAACAGGTTATCGATAACCGGAAGTTAAGGTTATGACAGATGCACACATTAGTGGATGACATCAAGAGAGGGATAGGATATTAAATAGCAGTCCGCATACACGGAAATTTAGTGTGTCTGGTTGGTTGTACTCTGAACTACAAAGCTGGAAGATATGTCTTTTGTATATCAGGTTAAACAAAAACAAACTGTGCATGTGCATATGAAGTTACTTTTACATATTAACCCTTATTTTGAGGTAGAAAGAAAGACATTATGCTTGAATACTCTACCATCTGCACATAGTAAGGGCTAGGCCGGTTGGGGAAGAAGCAATATATAGATGAGGCTTTCAAAGGATGTAGTTCATCGAGCAGTAACATTCCTACAGAGAGGATTGAAAGGTAAGAGGAATGAGCAACAAGACAGAGGATAAGGTTGGAGAAACTTTTAAATCACTGTGTACACTACAAGAATCTAATACATGATATATGATGCATGGTTATGCATGTATATGTCATATGACTATAAATAAAATATAACATGAAATTCTAAAAGCCTACAAACTAATACGCCATCTCGTTATGACAAAAGGCTGCGAGCCCTTTCAGGCACAAGGCTGGTCTGCTATTTCTGACTGTGTCCAAAGTCTAACCACCACTTAAAATCGCACAGTTCTCAAGCACTGGCTTTCTTTTATAGAACCTTTCATCCCAAATCGTATCTGATGGAGGGAAATAAAGCTGTGCTTGTTACTCTATGAAATGGTAATTAGCCTTTCCTTATTTTTGGTGCCTGCAACACTTCAATAATTCACACCAGACATTTTATTCCCATGGCAATCACTGTGCTCAATATAATCACGTGAGAGATTCTAAGAAGGATATATATATAGACTGTGCATTATAGCCTATTATTTACTAATGCAGAGATTTCATTGGTTACCAGTAAAGCAGCACATTAGGGAGCGGATTCTGAGTTCATGACCTGGTATATGCATTTAGATATACATTTTCATTTCATCAGGATTTGTCAGTAAAGATGCCTTTTAGAGGTGTAATGGTATTTTTCCATTTACAGAATAAATTCAAATAAGTATTGTCTTCGTCCTCGAAGAATGACAGTTGCTTAAATTCTGAGGCCACTCTGTAAAGGTTTTAGTATCATCAGGATTCTTGAAATCAGACCCTCTTGATGCAGTTAGTGCAATGTAAGTGCAGGTCAGTCAGTAAAACATTTTGCCCTACTTCACTGTTAATATTATCTATAACTACCATGTATCTCTGATTAAAACATGCAGTTATTATTAGCTTTATAAATATTCTCAATATTCTGAGACTGCAATTTCATGGTGGCAATCACATCCTGATGGAACCCATGTGGCAATTCAGAAACACAACTGGATATAAAAGCAGCCTTTATTTCAAAAAGATTCTTTGTCATCCTATTGCTTGACATAGAACATAATATGCCCAGATATTTCCTTTTCATGATGGATAGATAAATATAGGCATTACAACATTTTTTAAAGGTTGTGGAAACCGATGATCTGCCAAAAAAGGTAGAAATACAGTAATTCTTCCTCTCTTTCCCCTTGCCTCACTAGTGTACGGGGGAATGTTGCATTTCTGATGCGGGAGTTACCACCCACACAGCATTTGGATAGCTGAACCATCACCAGTTAAAATGGTGTTTGAGGACATACACGGTTTTGGTAGCCTCTCTGATAAAATTGCTTTCTCCATCCATTCTGTGCAGGAACTCCGCTGTAACTATGGTGGTCACTGACAGAAACCTCATAAAATGTCCCCTACTGCTCGGAGATCACTTCCAATTTATTTTTTAATCCTCATGTGATCATGCGATTCTTCCTTGGACTGTTCCGAATTGTCATCCAGAAGGATTGACTTTACTTTGCAGAGCAAAGCCATTCGGAGCTGTGGTCTTACCTTGAATATTTTGTGGAAGTCCAGTGTCTAGTTGTGCCATTAAGTAGTCCAGCTACATATAATCTTGCTATTGCTGGACCTTGTTGGCCAGTAAGACTTCAGGTGTTCAATTTTAGATTGAAGAGTACTAGTGAGTGTTGAGTCTTTGTTATACCAAATGTCATGCAGACAGGGTTATATCCTAAGTATCTTAGCTTTTCCAGCCAGGCTGCATTCTTAAGATTTGACTGAATCCATTCTAGAGCAATACTGTCGATGCCCATTTACCAAGCATGGGTGTTAAACAGAATACGATGATCATTGTTGTGTTAAATATGTGTGATTTTAAAATGAGTGCTTTGTCTAAATCATAGTACATTGGGCACCTGTGCTGTTGTGTTGTCGTGTGTTCTCTGCGGGCTCAGAAGTTGGGAGGTAGGTACAGGGAGAAGCTAGGTATTGCTTAGGCATTGGCATGCAACAAAACTCATGTTAGAACCCTTCAATAATATACATGGTTATGCTGCCAGCTGGAGGTCCAACAGGCTGATGTACATTTCAGTGGATAAGGGACACTTGAATCCATCTGTAAATGTTCACATCCAAAACTGTATAGGGAAAAACAGGTGCCTGGCTTTATATCTGCAAGAGAGATGCCTTCTTGAAAGGCAATGATTCTATGAATGTACCTCTTTGGGAACTTTTGCTAAAAAGTGCTCCGAAAAAAAGAACCTCAAAGTGCCTAAAGTACTCACTAAATGAATACCTGTGACCTCTGCCTCTGCTTCAAAAAATTGGATCACCTTTCTTGAAGCAGCCTCTGACCAACCATTTGGTGCTGTGCCTGAAATGTATTTCTAAAGATTGGCAACAACCGATTTCCTGTCATATTTCCTGCTGAAACAGTCATGAACAGGAGCCTCGTTTATGATGAAGAAGGACAAGCCATCTGCTTCCCGGTTGCTTTCGTCAGACCTCACTTCACTGACTATCTCTTTTTTCACAGGCTAGTCAATGTTCATGTCTTCGTCGATAATCTTGTTGATGCGATCCTCATCAACAAAGCCCCCCTTAATGTTGAATCTCATCGAAATACATATTGTTGTTAAATGCCAGATTGGTTGTACAGCACAACCCAGCTTGGGGAGGGGTCTGTTGATTTATTTCAAGTAATTGGTATTTACCTGAGACTGACAGCTCCACTTCTGCATGAATGACCGCCTTCTCCATTACTCAGCCAACCACCTCTGAAACCTCTAGCTCTTCTAACTCCTCAGCCAGCTACAGTAAAGCCTCTGTCCACAACTCATGATGTGCACATTGCTCCAGCTTCAGAATATTTGAATGATGATAGCATAGAAGTAAATGAAGATCAGGACTTGGAAGATGGAGCAGAAGAGGAAGTTCGAATCCAGAGCGTACTTTGAGAAGGTGGTTCCAGTGAGGCTCTTCAGCGTTCTCTTTTTGGGGACCTAGACATAGTTTTCCTAAACTGGCTTTGATCCAGGGCAAGAGAGAGAAAACCACAAAAGAGAGAAAGAAAGAACAAGATAGAAAAACAGTAACAAAGAGAGAAAGTAGTAATGAAAAAGAACATGCAATAATGAGATTAAGTGGGAGGGAGTGTCCGGTGGTGGATTAAAGACACATGAGGTGGAATTCAGACTTTGTAACCTTGGTATTTGGCATACCACCCTTTCATAGCGCCAGCTGCCATCTTCTGAGCAAATCTTTAGTCCCCAGTACATCTTCTCTTACAAACTGAGCAATGTACGCATCCCGATGCCAACACTGTCAGTGTCACTAACTATCTGGTTGTCTGTGCGGATTTGCTTTTTGCAGATAATGGCCCGGGATCACCTTGTCATGTAGGGTCTGCCCTGGACGATATTTTGATATTTCATGCTCCAATTGAAAGAGAGACCGAGAATTTTGGCCATCTCATCACAACAGCAGATCAGCTGTTTCCTCTAGGATTGTAAGGAATAATTCAGAAATTCTATGAAGCTGATCCCCATTCTGGACTTCATCAGGCACAAAGTACTTAAATCGAAGTGTCCAACATATTTGAGGCTGTGCACTATTGTGTGTCAGAGGTCACTTATGCCATACTCAGAAGAACCTAAAATTCAATTTCTGTGTCAACGAGCATTACTATCAGGTGACTCCATAAAAAGCATTTCCCATGAACTGGGGCAACATTAACACATACATGTTGCCTCCATTTTTCCTGGTCCCGAGAAACCTCGCCAAAGCAAATAGAGCCAAACGCCCATGCACGGGAGATGAAGTATTGGCACACCAAGTTATTACGGATGTATGACGTTACAACGCATACTTTTACCACGCATACCTTTACAACGCGGTTTTTACCACGCATACCATTACAACACATAGCGCTTAGAGGTGCTGGATAGTGGTAAGTATAATTTTCTATTCCAACTCCAGTCCCCGTGGACACTAGGTAAGGTGTTGGATAGAAAATTAAACGTATTCCCTATCCTAGAGCGCCCCAGCGCAATGCGTTGTAATAGTAGCGTGGTAATACCTGCGTTGTAATGGTAGTGTGTTGTAAAAATTTCGTTGTAAACGTTGCATACCAGTTATTACAGCTGTCGAGTGCTCCACTGTTCACATTTAAAGTACATCCATAACTTCTGTCCAGAAAAAAGGCCCAATATTTCATCACGATGTACGGTTCTTGAACCTCATAACATGGCTTCTGTTTACTTTGTACATATCAATAGTCCCAAAGACTTCACACTTGACATTTACCTCAAAGACCTGCAATGCTCATGTTGGAGCAAAGAGATTCTGTATTTGAATTATGTGATTCTATATTTGGTGTGCGCATTAAGGCCTACATTCATTATCAATGCAACAGTATCACATTCTACCACACCTGATCCACCTAACCAAATCTGGCCTCGGGCACACCTTCTGGTGGCTATCTCGAGGTACAGATGTTCTTTTTCGGAGTCATTCTTTTCACAAGGAGTTTTAGATCCGTTCATTACTCTGCTATTAATCTTAGGGGGAGGGGATTAATAACAGTGATTAATTTCGTGATCCTATTTTTTTTGATATGTCATTTTACCTGCAACCTAACCCCCAGTGTAACTCTCACGATGTAATGGCAACACACCTTATGCTAGTTGATAAATGGGATTGCTTTGATTTAAGCCTACTGTGGCTTACACTCAGAGGACTGAAGAGACCACAAATTAATGATAAGTTAATCAATACTTGTTGAATTTCTGCACAGTAGTAAACAGCTCCACTACATAAAATCACTAATCCCAAGTACATTACAGGAGTGGGAGAAGACATCAAAAATTCTCAGCTCTATTTCTCCACCTAAAAATGTCAGATGAAGTTCCTATTGCAGGAAGAATAAATAAAGACTATGGGGCCGATTAACATTGCGGAAAGCCCGTCACCGCCAGCTATGCCGTGGCGGTCCTTTCGCAATCGTACCGCGATATTCCCCCCACCACATTAAGATGGCGGAGGGAATCATGCTCAGACCGTGGTGGACACAAAGACCGTCCGCCAATAGTCCGCCAAAAGTAATCATTCCGATTGCCAGGCGGACGGTTCAGGGAGCATGAAATGGTGGCGGTGCCTAGCAGGCACCGTCCACCAAATCATGATACTGGACACATCCGGCCTTTCCATGGCGGCGATACCGCCATGGAAAGGCTGGTGGGAATTAGTTACAGGGGCCCATTGCGGGCAACCCTTGGGTTGGGGGAGTTTAGGGGGCACGGGAGGTACCCATGGTACCCCCCTACATTTCACAGCACTACGTAGTGTGCTAAATGTTAAATGGCAGGATGCGACCTCCATGGTGGCGGTCGCATCCTGATCTGGTGTGCGGGACCTCTGCATGTATGGCGGACGGTGCTAGTCTTCACCAGGATGGCAGATGGACTCCAGTCTGTCCGCCATCCTAATGACCCCTTATGTAAGCAAGCTGCAGTATAATGATGTGTCCCCATTTTTCCCGATGTATGTATATTTACATTTCGAAGTCTAATGTGATTGTGTTTAAGGTCAGTGGTTTCGTAGTGACCCTGGATCCGCGTTATTCTTGAATGCATCTTTCTGTATATATTGTACACAAACTTGGAGATTCATAATTGGTACTTTGAGCCTGTTGAGTGCCATCTTGGGACTTGTTCTGATATAACACTGGTTCACTGTTAAATTGTATATTACTGCTAATTTTTAAAAAGAAACACATAGGTCAGAAGCCGTCAAGTGAAAGAGCGATGTCATGATCTATTGTAGATTCTGGTACATCACATTATCCAACAAAAATGGATGTCATTTATCTCATGAAAAGGACAATTGAAAAAATATTTTACAAAGGAGAACTTGGTTTAAGGATTGTGTGTTCATCAGCCTCCAATTCATTAACACTGCATTCCACTGCAAATGTGCAAACCCATTTGCCTACATATAGGCATATTGAATTTGGGTCCCTTATCCCCTAATGTTTCTTACTTCGTTGTTTGCCTTCCCACTGACATCTTCATATTCTTGTTGGCAGAACCGTTAACAGTGTGCTTGTTCTGTTTTATTTGTGGGTTGATACACTGAGTGTATTTCTTTTCTTTTTAGCTGATGGCAAGTGGGGTCCATGGAACCAGTGGAGCCTATGTTCAAAAACGTGTGATGCGGGTTGGCAGAGGCGTTTCAGAATGTGCAAAGGAACTGGTGTGCAAGGCTATCCATGTGAGGGTTCGGGAGAGGAGGTCCAAACATGCAATGAGAAAAAGTGTCCAGGTACCAATCGATGCTGAAAATAAGATTTAAATCAAATTTTGGGAATATAGGGTTCTACGTTCCATTACAAAAGCAAGGTTCCACCAACAAGAATGAAGTACATTGATATCATTTCCAGCATTTCAGAGAAAATAATCATTGGTTGTTTACATTCTCCATTTCTTATCGTTGCCTCATATATTCTCTGCAGGACGAAGGCCATGGTGCTGCACTGCTGCCAAGCCTTTGCCAGTGTTTGTGGGCCCCTTTGTACCATTCATCATCTCATGATCTCCATCCTGTTGTAAGTGTTTTCATCTTCATCACAAACACGATTGACCCACCTTCTGACCTTGGTTCTCCTTTGGAGTCTATTTTAAACTACTGGTATTTGAAGCTTGACTTACACACGTGTGTATTCTCCCATCTTTCAGCATATACAGCTGCATTCATGAGCCTTCTGCATTCTTTGTCTTCTCTATCAGCCCCCCCCCCCATGAGTGGAAAAACTCCTAACTCTTTCATCTCATTTCCAGATTCTAAGGCTTGCTGTTGTCTGAGTCTGTGACCCTTCATTCATATAATCCTTTTTCGTGTCCTTTGTCCTTTTTTATTTTGTTTTATTTAATTTTTATTTTTTTTGCATAGAGTACTTTAATTTCCTGTGGGCGGCCAGTGCTTTATTTGTAAAAAAGGAAAAAAGAGGTGGCAAAGATTTCTTCAGAAGCACGCGATTGTTGAAATTAAGCACTGCCTATGGCTTCTCGTTCTAACATCATTCACATTCAAACCCATCCTGCATGATATTTATGTTTTAAAAAATAGCTCCTTCTCCGTTTCCCTGAACCTCGCTTTCTATTCCATCCTGTACATTTGCTAATGTTGACCTCTATTTTTTCTTTCATTGGTCTCTCCCGATTTAGCAATAAATTCATATCGTGTATGAACTTGTGATATTGTTTACCATTCTTCAACATTGTAGCTTTCACAATGTTGCATGATATTTCCTTAATTCTCCTTCATTACATCTTATTTATGTGTGTATAGTGGAATAGATCTGCCCATTTGTGGGATCACAAAACGTTTACATTGTTAAAAAAATGTCGACCTTCAGTCAATATTGTTTTAAAGCACTCGTTAAGAACTAAACTTTTTTAGTGTACGAGATTACATATGAATTCCCGATCAAAAAAGAAAAAAAAGTAGACATGGTGTAGAAATGCACCATCTGTTTAACACATAATTTTGACAGTGTCGCTTTAAGGTTTCAACGATGCCCACTCTCTACTGTATGATGAGGTGGTTATTTTTACGCTTTGTAGTGTAAATAGGATTAACAACATTGGCCTCTAGTCTGTTTCGTATTTATGTATAAAATGTGTTCCAGTTGAATATTTTTTAATTTCATTCAACTTTGTTGAATCTTTGTACCTGATTTGGAGACTTTTTTTGAGTTACAGTTTATCTTTGGCTCTTTTGTATTATTATGTGTTTTTCCAGCAATATTATTTATCTGACAAGATTTCCTCTTACAGGGGAACTCTTTCAGAGACATTTCCTTTTTTGCTTGCTTATTTCGAGGAAAGGTTGTTCTTGCTCTTGACATCTCTCCTAGTGTGGAAGGAATTCCCAAGGAAAAGATGTACAGCCATTGCTGGGATTTATTAGGTCTTTGGAACTCCTCTGCACTGAATGGAGCTAGCCAAGAAAATAGGGCCGTCGAATTTACATTTCCCCATTCCTTGCTGCCGTCCCTTCAAGCCCCTCGACTCATGTTCCATCATTACTTCGCATGCGTTGTAGCTGTGGCTGCTGTTAGCATGTTGCCGTTGAGGGTTTCTCAAGATCCTAATTGCTTTGACTTCAAGAGTTCTTTGAGTTTGCAAATCCCTCACTGTTGAGGGATCAAAGTTATGGTTCCTCACTGCTGGCAGTTACTCAGTGTTAACAGTCACTCAATTACCAACGTTCATCATCTTACAAGCACCAATTTAATATCTGACAGAGCTCCAACAGCAGATAAACCTCTCTGATTCGTGTGTTCACTCTATAGCACCACTTCATTGAGATGGTCAAGTGGGCCTCAGTATTTCAAGTACTTCTGTACTGTATGGTCAAACCATTTCAACATCCAACACTCCTTCCTCCACCACCAGCTCTTGGATGCAGAATTCATTGAGGGCATTCTCAATCACACTGAATAGGTTGTGAGGCCATAGTGCTTTAATGTGCAAACTTTAAGCTCCATGATGATCTCCTTTTCTGAGCCGCATCTGGGCCAGTCTTTCGAGATTTGTATATATAATTCTGAACTCCACATGTAATTTATTCTGTTATAGTTCCCAAACTGGGTTCTTTTTACTTTCACAGCAATTGTCATGCATTGCTTCTTTAAAGGAACTCTCTTAAGCTCTCTCCTTCAAGAGTTAGAGCTTCCTTGGAAGTTGTTATGGTCTAAAGTATTCCCTACCCGAAGTAGAAGGTAGTGTATTTTTCAAGGAGTTGACCAGACTTCTGATTTGGTGTTTTTCTTAGTTCATACTCTAGACTAGACACTACCTTCTGGGTAAGGTATACTACTATCTTTCGCAGACAAGCATGCTTACCTGTTTTACGCTGCCATTGAGACATTTGCTAGAAAGTATTTACTGTCTGTTTTTTTACACGAGGTAGCATCTGCTGTGTTTGACTAAGCCCTGCCTTTATTAGACGAAGAAAGAGAGAGAGGTAGATTTCAACATTTTATAATTTTGTAGAAAACGAGATAAGGGTGCTTAGCTTTCTACTAGTGATGAGGGCCATGGGAAGCTGGGCAATGTCATGGTATCCTGCTCCCATTAGTAAACTGTTTCCCAGATTCGCTGTCAACTGTCCCAGGCCTTCTTTACACTTGAAGAAATAGGATGAAATAGTCCTGGGACCTCAAACAGCTGGTTTTACACATTGACACTTACCGGCAGGACAGCGGGCAGCAACCTGCTGTCCCTGGCCTCCCAAACCATCATGTCTTTTTTAGCAACACGAGCCCCCTACTTTGGACAAAAAGTGGGGAATCTAATTGCACCCAACTCACTCAGGTCTGGCAACTTAATATCTTCCGTGTTTACTGCAAATTATGGAAGGAGTATGTTGTCTAATTCTGAAATGTGCTGTTTGCAGTGAGGGTCTGCAAAGTAACATTCCGCAAAACAATCAAAGTTTCTTTCAGGTCTGCTTTAATAATCTGTGTTTTACATAGAATATTGAGTGGTAAAGGAAAGGATGACTACTTTTAAAATGGCAATTTTCGTAAGGTAAGCAGCCATGACAACGCGGGCTTTACCCCACGCTGCCATTAGGACGCTGCTATTACAACGCAAGTCATTAGAACGACTTGTGCTGGAGGGCGCTGTTGGTAAAGGAATAGTTTAAATTTCTATTCCAACACCTTCCCTACTGTAACGTGGGCTGGAGTTGGAATAGAAAATTAAACTATTCCACAATCCATCACCTACAGCGCAAGTCGTTGTAATGACTTGCGTTGTAAAGGATGCGTTGTAATGGCAGCGCGGGGTAAAGCCCGCGTTGTCATGACATGCATCCTTTTCGAAAGAGGTGGTTCCGAAAGATGAATATGGCATTTACAGTCTTCTTATCCGATTTCCACTAAGTTTTTGTGTAGGAAAATGAAAGGCTGTAAGTATATACTGGAAGGCATATTAGACGGGCTGCATTAATTTAGATGAGATTTAGCATTTGAGAGGAGGTAACCAAGTGTTTAAATAGTAGCTGCTTTTTTTCTTAATCTGTGAGTGGTAGAATACACCACTAATGTGTGTACACAAATTATAATGGATTTCACAAAAGCTCAAAGACAATGTCTGGGTGTGCTCCCTGGTGCCGGTTCTGTCCAAAACTCGCTTGTATACAATTTTTTATCAATTCTTAATCAATTGCTTCTTTCTTTCATATTTGTTTCAACACTTCTTCAGAAACGTAGTGATTCCAGTATACAAATGCACAAGAAATGCCAATCCAGTCTTATTTCTGCAGCATGTGGCCATTCACAAGTAACCATGATGGTACAATCCCAGTGCACTTGTTTATCGAAGGTTCACCGATTGGTCGTATCGTCGTTATGAGCCAGTCAGTATGTTGTAGGCAAATCAAATCCTTCTTAGACATCAAAGTTAATCAGTTTTACTCTGAGGTTACTTCAGGGTATCAGACTAACTGCTTATTTCACAGAATTTTGATCGCTATATAAGTGCTGCAGAAGTCGGATGTGTCTTGTGTACGATTTGGTTATGACATTGACGCATTGGTTTTTCAGGCTACAGCGGACTCACTTTATACCATGTTTATGCTGGGGGTTCATAGTTTATGTTTAACAGTTTTCTCTGGTTTGGATAAAAAAAATATATAAAATAAATAAACTTACCTTAATGCGGCCACCGCCATCTCCTGCACATCGGATCTTCCTGCTTCTGGCTCTGGACACAGGCACCCTGCCTGCCCTGCAGCCAATCCTAAAGCTGCTCTCAAATGAGAGCAGCTTCATGATTGGCCTGAGCGCTGGCAACTTGCGCTCCCAGATAGACTGGGAGCAAATGCCTGCTCTTTCAAGTCCCAGCAATGCAGCTGAGGCTGGAAAGAGCTTCACTGCGTAGGAGGGGGTTGGCAGGCCTGAGGCAGCTGGCCAAACACCTCATGCGCAGTGAAAGGAGTGCCCATCACTCCCCCACCAGCAGTGTCATCCCCTGGACCCGCCCCCAAGACTCATCAGAGTCCTTAGGGTTGGTCCAGGGTATTAAAATGAAACGCTAATAAAAATGGGTTTAAAACCCGTTTTATTATTGTTCTATGTACTGGAGGTGGCAGGGGGCGGCACTTCTCCACCCTAATGGTGCAGAATAAGCCTGGATTGGCAATTCTTGTGCATTTGTATCATGGAATCGCTGCGTGTCTGAAGAAGTATTGAAGTAGTATTGAAGCAAATATGGAAGGAAGAAGCAATTGATTAAAAAATAAAAAAGAATTAAACTGGACTGAGACTTGATTTCTGACCCATGTCTCCTGGCTGTGCATCCTGGGTCTGGAGCACCTCTGGGCACCTGCTAGCAAAAAGATGCTTTTCATAAACCATGTTTTATTTGATTTAATGAAGATGACTTTTTTACACAAAAAGTCTATCAAATCTATAAAATATCTGTTTCCCCAGAGTTAAATTGCTTTTACACATTGTGAAAGTCAACATACTACCTCCCCATATCGTTGGTATCTATTTTGGAGAGCAATTAATGTGTGTACGGTGTTATGGAGATAACCAGGTTGGTACTCCGATATCGTCTCTTTCCAATGTGTTGTACAATCTTGCTCCAGCTATACATTTTAACCTATTAGAACCACAAGTACTAACTGGAGTGGACCATATGTGGCAATGTATACAATATATTCCTAGTAACATGTTCAGGCTACACAACTACAAATTGGAATGCTATCCCACCTTCTGTAACTAACGCCTCTCTTTTTGCTTTCAAATGAGAAAGAAACACTTGCTCCCAGATCGATTCTTCCTTCCATCCTCTTCCTAATATTTTGATATGATTAGGAGCACTCCATCGTGCTGTTATTGATAAGAAAGGTTGGATGAGATGATCAAGTTGATTTTGTGTTTAAGTTTAAACTGACCAAACACGTTCTTGTAACTATTCAATCTTTGTTGATACTGGGCGTGAATGACTCACACCCTGCTTATAACCTTGAGCTGTCTTTATTGTAGCTCCTGTACTTTCATGTTATGTAAGAACCATAAAGTGTCTTATTTGGTTTATTACCTTGTGCATAGACTCTGATATCTAGACTTAATGAGGAATTTATAGCACCGCAATTGTTTTTATGGTTTTCATTATTTTTGAAAGGTAACTAAGAGTAGCGCAGGGTCATTTTCTTTTTTGAATATCATTCCATTAAGACCCGAGTTCCACATGGATGTATCTTCTCTCTTTAATATTCACCTGCACCTTCTGATCAGTCTGATTCAAAAAAATTTGAATGTAAGTTTATGCCACCCAGATTACTTTCAGACATTACTCAATGAGTGAGTAAGGTCACATTTGGATGAATCAAAACTAGCTTAAAATGAACACTGACAAGACTGAAATCCTACTTGTTGGTAAAAATTATGCAAAAGTGACTCTTTTTTTAACCTATTTTACCTACTTCCTTTGGCAGACCATCCTTTCCTAAATCTATCAAAAACCTAGGAGTTAAGTTCGACCAAAAACTTATGACCGAGAAACAAATACCTGTTTGCATGTGAGGAATGACAGTAGAGTGAAAATGGAAAGCACTTGTAGGTTGGAGAAACCCCACTGCGAAGTAAATCTTGATGGGATGAAGGTTTGGATTTTGATTGATTCAGGAATTTTACCTACTCTTGTGGGTAAAAATACGTGATGTGGAATGTTTAAAGGGAACAATGGAAGAGCTTCAAGTGTCTGATAGGAAAGCTGCAGGATATAGCGGCAAGAGTATATTTATTTATTTTATGCAATTTGTTGAGCGCACGATTACCCAAGGGTGTCTTGGCGCTTAGATAGAGATTGTAGGCATGAGATGGATGAATATAGAGTGTGGAATACCTTAGTGAAAGGAAGAGTGTATATTACTACGAAGGGTTCAGATCATCTTTGTTGGCGACAAGGAGGGTGTTAAGGGATGGAGTTTCGGAAATCTGAACAAAGTGACTGGTCCTAACCATTTATGAAAGTATTGTCTTAGTTATGTTTAATGTTACTTTGTATCCTAATTCGTATGTTAACTTATTTCCTTGTATGTACGTTTTTCCTTTGTATTTATATATCACAATGAATTTAGTTGTATTCCTTTGTAAGTGGGGAGATACGTAGCAAACATTCCTTTTGTTGATGTAATTTGGAATGTTTATGTGAGGGACTCTGTAGATAACAATTGACGAAGCTGTGAGCTGCTGGAGGTTGCTGTACTTCAAGTGAATAAAGAAAGCTGAATGTACACTTGTGATGTGTAAATTACTGCATACAGCTATCTGCAGATACTTCCTTTTGTACCTACTGGCTTTGGAAATTGTGACCCATTCTTCCACTTACTTAATAGATAAATGGAATTCTGTGATTGCAGCTATGATTGGATTTGTAAAGACTGTTGTGAATGTCTACGAAATATGTGCCAGCTTGCAAATAATTCAGAGTCAAGCAGCAACAGTGCTTACATTTGATCCCCTTTTCTCTTCAGCAAAACCTCTTTCGGTTACCTTTTGCAAGCCGTGCCTCGATTAGGGATTTTGTCTGACTCCCAAATGCATCTATGGTGATACTCCTAAATTCTTAAAAGATAGTCAATTTTCATATTTCTTGTTGCTCACTGCAATCTTCCTCCATATGATTTCCACACTAACCTGTGCATAGAAGGTCTACCATCAGAGGAAAACCTTTTTTCATATTGTCTCTGAATAATCTCTCATTGGATCTTAAATGACAATTCATGAAAACATGTAAAACTGTTCTGTTCAAATAATTCTGATTGCACAGTGGCTTCACTTTGTCTTTTAAGTGCTATGAAACCTGAGGATGAAAGCTGTACTCTATAAGATTCACTTAACATTAACATTAGAAACGACATGGAGATGTCATAGGAGGCAGTCAAATAGGAATATTATGAGTAAGATATTCATTGATGAGTGATTCCTGAGCAAATTATATTAATCCCAATGGTGAACTGCAGTATGCACTGCCAAAAATACTCCAGATAGGACCTGTGCCTCTAAAAGGTTGAAATAAATAGTTGGAGAAGGCTTGTGCAAACCTTTAGAAAGAGACATTACCTGAATCATAAATGTTAAGAATCTGAAACTTATGAATTTTGCTTCAAATCCTCAAATGTGTTTAATGCTTATACCCAGCCTAAGTAGAATCATGATCAGCTCTTGATTTTCCTTAGAGGTCATCCCACATTGACTCTTGTGGCCACTTAGTTATCAAGGCGCACGTCCTTTAAACATGCAGTTTTTTCTAGGTTTCTTCAGATAACGGCAACTACAAGCTCAAAGGCTTAGGAAATGAAAGCAAATATATTGCCCCTCTCTCTGTATCCCTTCCTCAAAAAATTATTTTAAGACTGAAAATAAGGCTCTACGGCAAGAGGGTTAGTATTAGGTGTATCTTATCGTAAAAAACCATACCAGCAGTAGTGTGCTCCTTGAACAGATCTTCTTGGGATGCTCTCATTGATTGCAAAGACTATGCTCTATGTTTCCATTTGAGTGTTAATCAGTGTCTCAGGCCCCTCCACGCCAAGTCATATGTTTTCTATGACAATGCAACTGTTCAGACTCACGAAAGGGTGGCAAGAATATTAATTCAAGTCTCTACTTCGGAGGGATTAAACAAAGAAGAGGTCTTTTCCTCCTACTCAATTAGGAGCAATTTTCACTAGTTCCCTCCGTTCAAGAAGTGTAAAAAACTGTACTTGGCCTACTTTAGGGCCACTATTCAACACAATCTCTGGCTGGCTCTACAGAACACATTTATGTAGGTCAGGACCACAGGCAGTTTCTTCTCACTCTACGGTATAAGACAATATTGATGCTGAACATCAGCCTTTGTTCTAAATGGAGCCCAGTGTGAGTTTGCAAAATGGATTCCCTCATGGGTGCCATGCTACACTTCATCATCAAAGTACTTTATTTCGGTAAAGCGACCATAAAAGTGCAGATGCAATAAATATATTATAATAGCCAAAACTCGCAAGTACGATGTATAAACATTTTGATAAACGAAAAATAATTATTTGAGCCTAGGTGTGTCCCCCGGGGCGGCAAATGCCACTATCTACATAAACCTCCATAAAAACCTAATACTAGGCTAAAAAGGGGTCCACCATGTTGAATACCCCGGCCACACCAACCTAAAAATAATTATCCTTCTGTTATGGCCCATAGATATTAAATGCCCAGAACCTACTAATAAATAATTAATAAAAATCACATACGATAGGTATTAAGATAGATTTTAAAAAGGACGAAAATAAGATCGGATAACATCAATCGGGACTGTTAATACTAAATTTGTAGGAAACATTCCTCTTACATGAATAACAACAGTAACACTTACGAATTCCCAGATGTTAAACTTTTCATTCGTATTGTCAAAGCCCTGGAGGAAGCTTGAGACTGCATAGACTATTAACTCTTTAGAATCACTTTTCAATATTCGCAATGCCTCCCAGTAGTGTCTTACACCATCCAACTTGCACAGTGCGATTATACATGTTTTAAGGAAAGTCGAGTATCTGGGACAAAAAAAACAAGAAGTCCCCCTCTGTTTCCTTTATCAAGGGACAAAAGGGTCAACTGTACGAACCACACTACATTTTACGCCATCTCATAGTAAAGGATCTTACAGGTAGGGTACTACTTCTAAACTGGGTATACAGGAGTTTAGCCCCAGAGTGATAGATCTTGTCCATATAGACTTCAAATCTAAGCCTACATTTCTGAAGAAGGAATTTCCCTGTTAGGGACCCCTCCCTGTGCTCAGCCCATGATGTAGTCAGTGCCCGTTCCCAGTAGGTTTTATTTAAAATCTGCATAACCCATTTGGTACCTTCTTTGTGAGTGTTGCACAAACTTCCCAGATTAAGCAGTTCAAACTACTTTTTAATATAATTTAAACATGGGGCACAGACGAGTTTATCACAGTTAATCAGGTCCGGAAGTAACTCTCTGTAAGGAGTTAATCCTTGAGTGGACCATACTCTCAACTAAAATAACAGTGGATTCAAGAGAGATGCCAAATGGATGGGGTTAAGAGCTAGATCAAATCTCAATAGAACTAGTGGTATGTTTTGTGGCAAATTGGGAAGAACTCTGATAAATGTATTTTCCTCAATAGTTAATAGGCATGCATCAGTGTAGCCCCAAGTCTTTTCCTCATAAAAGGCAGCCAACACTGTAGTGGCTCTGTAGATTTTTAATGCCAGGAATGCGGCTCCTCCAGCAGTGGACTTGTGTTTCCTTCTAATAAAGATGGCACGCTGATTTAATGTGACATTGTTCTTATCTATTCGCATTCCCCATTTTAAGGAGTCTAACATCCTTATACCCAGATAGTCAAAATATACTGTCTGCTTTAAGAGGGAGCCAACCATTGATTCTAATTTTTCCTCTAAAGAACCTATTAGGATTAATCCCAATAAATTTGTACTTGACAGGGTTTATTTCCAAACCTCTAATTTTACAAAAGGCTGCAAACAAATCTAGTTCCTTCTGAATACCCATCGGTGTTCTTGAAATAAGTAAGGTCTTGTTGGCTAGCATACTACACTTATATCTGCCTAACCATAGAATCTTCCAGAAAGTAGATTGTTCCTTTCCTTCTCATCAAACTCTTGTGGTTTCTTCATCCTAGATGTACTGTGGGCCTACCCAAATCCTCTTTTCTACCACTCAAAAAGATTATTGCAGCCATTGTAGACATAAGAGCAGTTAGTGGTATTCCACACCAGAGTAAATATAACACATGTTGGAAGCATTAAAGTATATTCTAGAGCACAGCTACCCATACACTGTTCATACTAGAAGCTTTTGAGGATCACAGGTGGCCTGCATAGGGCTAGTTTGCATTCTATGCTACGCTATCACCCAGCTGATCACTGGAACCCCTTATAGGACATCCAGGGCAGGTCCATGTCTATTGATCAATCACTGGTTCCATCACAGGCGAACTGGAGCCGTATTCTGAACATGAAATTAAGCTGCCTCTTATGTCTACAATGTCTGCAGATTTTTTCCAAGAAACATTTTTCTAAGCATAGGGAGAGAGGGGCTCACTGTTTGGGTGTATGCATGAGAGCTTTATCGAACATTGTTCAGCATAAACTTATTTGAGATAAAGATGCTTCTCTTGGCTTTAAAATTTACCTTTAAATGGCCAGTCCTAAGTTGGTGACGATTTATTCTCTCAATAGCGCCTCCTGTGTCATGTTGTTACTCTGAAAATATCAATGGCAGCTTCTGTGTGGTGTTGGAAAACAAACACCATCCAATTTTCTCCATTCGATTCGATAGTGATGGATCTGTGGGAATAGGCCATTTTCAAGGGATTTTATTTGTTCCTGAAAGTAGAGACCATTCACTCTCCTCCACTATACCAGCTGGTGATAGGTCTGTGGAAAGGGACCATTTCAAACAGTTTCTCGAGGGTGCTCAGTCTGTCCCATGATTGAGAGCTTACCAAGGAGTCCGCAACTGTATCTTTAAGTCAACGAACACAGACACATTTGCAATGCGCGTCAACTCCAATTTAAATATGTTTGCCTCCTGTCAGAGCTATGGTCAATTAATTTAAGATCGCTTCATGCTGGATGGATTAGAGAAATGTGTACATTCCTTTCCCCATCTCCCTTTCTTATAAGCTATGATCACAAGATAAAGAATAGAGGTCAGCCCTCCCACATAGTCTCTCAGAGATGAGGGGAAGTTCATCCCATTGATAACTTAGTTTTAGTACCTAGTTAATGAGGACCACACTATTTGTCAATCCAGCTCTCTGCTCTGTTAGCTAGATGTTATGACAGCTGCCTGAAAATACACAAATGGAGCCCAGCAATTGGCTGAGGATTTGTTTCTTCCAAGGTCAGTCATTATCTTTTCTGCACTGTAGATGGTTTCAGGTAATTTTTCAGATACCTGGTGGAATCATACATTGAAGATGGTCATCAGGCCTAATTGGTAAGGGCTAGTGGAGTTCTTGTTTACCTCCAATGATGTCAAGTGTCACTTGACTTGCTAATTACATGTATGTCTTTTTTCATGCATACGTTGTTACAACTGATTGTCTCCTGGGATGTACAATTGCTTTTGTGGAAAGCAGCCTTCGGGATCACTGTAACATCTGTGAAGTTTATAAGAAAAATGCGTGCTCTGTGCATCTTAAAACCATAAAATGTCTTTAAGCTGGACAAAATGGTACTCAAGTCATTCATCGTGAATTCATCCTCAGTTCAGAAAGTATTCCTTAATGTTGATGTCATTTTTGCTTTTTAGTACTGTCCATACAGAACCATGAACCTATATTTTTCTGATGAGCTTTTAATCACATATGGTGTTATGAATATTTGAAAGGGATCCTAAAGAACTTTGCCAAATGAATTGGCACTCAATAAATACACCACTCAGGTGAATTCTGTTCCCTCAAATGTCCATACACATTTTACTAAAGACAAAAAAGTTTATGTTGCTATTTTTAGGTATGTGTCTGTCAAAATATGTGGGTAATTCCACATTCTTTTTACAACCACTATTCTCTTAATGCTCCTCCACAAGTTGGTGTGCAATTTAAGCAAGAGTTGTCCTTCCACCTTCTCTCTTCCGTTCCTGCAAATTATATCCTCAATTTGGCAATATGAAAGATCCAGAACATAGCAATATGATAAATGCATTTTTATGAGGACTCCAATTACTTGGTAGGACCTCTCATGTTTTCGTTTTTTTGCCTACTCTAGTGACAACATTCAGAACCATCACAGATTACTTTGTTTCAAATGGGGAATCGGTGAGAGTCGCTATCCTCATAAGGGAAGAATGTGTGTCCCAAGTGGTTGTATTACATTACAGCACGGTAAAACAGAAAGCATACCTTACCATGCATTTTTTACTTAACATTTTTTTACATATACTTTTATAATGCATGCCTTAAACACAAAATTGATAGTCTATTTATGGTATATTTTAATAAGGTAAAAATATGTATATAGATATTTATATATATTTAATTTTTAGGGAGACCCTCAAACCCCCCTTTTGAAATTACCTTTACAACCCAATACCCCTGCCCAACCGCATGAACTCTAAAAATACCCTTACTATCAAATACACATACCTACCCCTAAACCCTAAAAATACTCTTACCACCCAATGATCCTACCCACCCCTAAACCCTAAAACCATCTCTTACCACCCAATACCCTTACCCACTCCAAAACCCTAAAAATACCCTAATCACCCTATACCCCTAAACTGTAAAATCCATTTACTGCCCTAAACTCATACTCAACCCTAAACTTAAAAAACCCTACCCCACCCTTAAACTAAGACTGCAAATCAATCAATCTATCTATCTATCTATCTATCTATCTATCTATCTATCTATCTATCTATCTATCTATCTATATATATATATATATATATACATACACACACACACACATTTATACTTCTGTGTGATCTAGGCATATGTGGTAAAGGCCTATGCGATGTAAAAAATGTTCTGGTAAAAAATGCGTGGCAATGATACTGCTTGGTAAAAAAGCCTGTTGTAAAGACTGTTTCCTTCCCAAGCAAGGCTTTGTTTTTACAGTTTTCGAGAAGTGGTTTTCAGCCTGACCACCAATGAAGAGGCTACTAAAACATTGAAAAGAGGATTAAGTCTACGATCTTAGAGTTACAGAAGAAACATCCCTATCACCCATTTTGTACGTTCATACTTAGTATTGTTTACCATACCTCCTTCTCCCATAACCCAGTATCACTATTCCTAATGCTCATCTAATAAACATTTTTTTATGTGGATTTTCCTTTCCATTATATTTTGCCTTGATTTTGATTATGCCTGAGAGTAATTTGTGAAACTCCGCGAAGTGCCTAGAAAGTTCTGAGAAGTTCTGCAAGGAACGGAGTGCGGTAAGTTGGGCTGGTCCTGCTGATTTTTAGCACCTGGTGTTTGTCCTGCACTGAAAAAACTGTACTAATGGCATCATGCGCTGTGCAAGAGGGTGCTGCATCATTCTGCCACTCGAGTAGATGTTTCTCAGCAGTTCCCTCAAAGCGAGTGGCAGGTTTCTCAACGCAAGCGGTAGCGACCTGCCTCAAACACCGTCAGGGAGAAATCTCGCTGGGAGATGGTCTAGAGTACGATTTTCCTTGCTCGCCAACTTAACGTTGGTGAGCAGCACAAGAGGAAAAACTCTGCACCACTTTCGGGAACTCTTCGGTCTACGCGGAGTAGAAAAAACTCCATAAGGAATTTTACGCCCAGGCATAATTATGATAATGTAGATTTTTAAGAGAGTGACCCAGATGAGGCCTTTGAAGCTGTTATCTTTCTCTGTGAGTTATCCTATTACATTTCTTTTCTTTCTGTGTTCCTTTCCTAGTCACTTCTGCTCCGCAAGAGTCTCCTTCTCTGTCTGTTTATTTTTTTATTTTCCATACATCTTTCTCTGTCAGTATTTTCATTTGCAGTCTCTGCCCTCTTGTTTATTACTTTCTACTGTTATTTTTCATTTTTCAGTTGCCTTTCTAACTTCTCATCTACATTTTATCATCACTGTTCAACTTTTAGTAACTGTTTAATTTGCCTGCTGGATTAATTTATATATTTATAACATTTTAATTGGCAGTTTTTGCTACTTTTGATCAATTTATAGATCATGACCTTCTTATTAATTATTTAACTCTGCAAATATATGGAAGCCCAAATGTTGATAATAGTGTGCTACAGTACACTATTACCTGCTGCTGGCAGAAGAGGTCCTTCTTGACTATCATTACCGGAAGGGGCTCCACGTCCATAGCTCCAGGACCCCAGCTTTTACCGTCAATGATAAACATTTTAGAAATAGCAGCTATAGTATACTTAACTGCTGGTGTGCCCATTGGAACACAAGCACTGACAACAGATCACTACAGCACATGACCTTAGAAACCATTGGGCGTCCTGTAGGATTACCTTGTGCACTTCTCGGAGAATCAATAAGCACCTCCCTCTCTCCCTGCATTACACTTTGCCTTCTCCAGAAGTGTTATGTGATTTACAGTCTCCCATTAAGCCTCCTCCCTCTTCCTCCTGTACGAATGACCATTTATATTTCATAAATCCCTTCTTCCTCATCCTCTTCCTGTGGTTTCTTGCTCATTGGAATGACACGCTGACTTTTTTTCATTGAACTATACTTCTCCCCCATCTCTGATGTCTCTCTCACATTGGAACAATTGTCTTTTTCCCGATAGACAGCTATTCGATTCACTATGACCAATGCCTTTCTCCCTCCCATGCTCTCTTTCTGTCTCTATTCATGCCATCTCTCTCCCCATTCTGTCTTTGTTTCTCTTTTTCTCCATCTTTTTCTAATGTTCCCTTGGTACTGTTTAAATGACAGAGTACATTTCAGCACTCCCTTCCTCATGCCGTCTTCCGCTAATTTCTTCCATAGTGGCATAACTCGCTGTCTTTTCTACATTAAACTATACTTATTACCCTCTGAACACTCGGTCTCTCACAGTTATCAGTTGTCTTTTTCATAGTGGACATCTGTCCCACTTACTATCTCTCTCCTGCTCTCCTCTTTGCCTCTCTATTGTGTCTCCCTGTCTGGCTGTCTCTCTCTCTCTCTCTCTCTCCCTCGCATGATTGTCTTGTTCTCAGTATTTTGTTTCTTTCACTTTCTAAGCGATTCCCGCCTAAACTTCCAGTGGCTTCCACCCACTCCTCAGTGGAACGCCAGTCTGTTGAGCAGTACATTCTTTTCTTTCATCTCCTTAAGAGTTCACTCTGTAGCATTACTGGTTACCCCTTACTTACTATTCTTTGTCCCTCTCCTTTTTTCTGTTGATAATATGATGTAGCCTTTGTCTTCTTTCTGAACTCCTAGTTTAGATATCCCATTTTCCTCTTTCCTTTGCAGCTTTTCATGAAATGTGCAAAGATGAATATGTAATGTCAATGACTTGGAAGAAGACTGCTGCAGGTGACATCACTTACAACAAGTGCCCACCAAATGCGACTGGTCAGTGAGTTCTCTTCATATTTGCCTATTTTGTATGCCTAACTATTTTGCCTATTTTCATCTTTTGATTGATTGTATGCTGTCCATAAACCAACTTAAAATAACTTAGTAAATTGTTTTCGCAAGAGCACATGGTGGAGGGAGACCATTTTTTCAATAATGTTGTAATAGGGTCTGCTAGGATTAGGTCAAGAATAACTTAAGGGAGGTAGCGTGCTAGTTGCTTTTCTAACTATAAAATGAGAATAACAGATCTCCTACACCTAAGGGAAATGATAAGGTTCACCAAATTGGAATTGATATAGTAAGGAACCAGTGTTTTTGCCTTTCAGTAGTAAAAATAGTACATGTCAAGTGTAGGGTGCATACCTATGTATTATGCTAGTGCTACTGAATAAGTGATAGACATACAGGGAGGCGGGGTGCCTGAGGAGTTTTGTTAAGAATAAGCTGAGGGGTAGAAAAGAAGGATTGCCTGGTGACTGAAAGTGTACTCCTTTGTCAATCACATCTGCATTTTTATTAGATGTAGATTAAATAGCAATCAGTACTTAACTTGGGCCTAACATTCACCTATACTGCCTTTCACTTATGCAGTTATTCACCCATATACCACTGGCACATCCATTCATTCACCGACACAGCCATACACACACTCAATCACCTAGACAGCCCCTCGGAGATGCACTCACTAACTCATACAGCCACTGACTCACCCATTCACTCATCCATTCAGGCAGTTACACAACCCCTCACGCACCCACAGAGACACTCATACACCCATATAGGTACTCAGACAACCAACCAATCACCCTTACAGCCACTCATGTACCCACACACCAACCCATACAGCCAATTAGACAGCAACTGACAGACTGAAACAGAAATTCACACAACCTAGTCACTCACCCATAAATTCACTGAGACGCCTAATCACTCACTTATACAGTCAGTCACACACCGACTGAATCATCCATGCATGCATTTATACATCCACTGATTCACCAGTTCACCTTGGTATATATATTTATAACTCATACACGTTTTAAAAACACTCAGTCACTGGATGATGTGATCAGTTTATTTTGAGATGTCATCAGTGATGTCACTGACCATCTCATGAGTGATGTAATATATGAGCAGTGTATTGCGGAGGCACGAGTTATAGTTAGCTCACTAACAATAACGGCTGAATTTCTCTGGTTTTGTACGAGTGAAACGTCAGCCTAACTATAACGTCCCTGTAACCTTTGTTTCTTTCAGTGATATATATGTATGTGTGTATGTTAGAGGCATGTGTGGCTGTAACTCGACATGCTGTGCATATTCCCACTGCCCAGCTGGACCTGGTTGTCTGCAAGCTGTTTTTCTTCTTCGAAGTCTTTTGAGACACTATGCAATAATATGCATGTTCATCGACTCCACTGTCAGATTATTTTCTTTCTGCAATCGGATTCGGACTTGTGCTCCTGTGCTTTGCGTCAACACAGTTCCTTCCCTAGGTCGGCACTGTACTTTGATCAAGTCTACCTTGCTTTCCATCTTGAATCAATGTTTGAATACTTTGCTCGAGCGGGGTCCAGGTTGGCCTTGGCCGCCTCCTGGGCCTCTCCTGTATGGTCCCGTTCCTGTCTCTCCATCGCATCTTTCCACCATGCCCCAATGAAGATTAAACAGACGCCATTTCAATATGGTCCTGGCTGCCACCCAAAATATCCCCAGACCGATCTCAGTCAGAACTACAGTCTGTGCCTGCCACCAAACACAACCAGGCCTCATGCAACACTTTCTGTTCCTTCTGCTCTAAAAAGAATCTTTGTGACAGTCGCGCTAGTCAACTCGTGAGGTCACATAGGGGCGGAAACGACATCCCAGGGCACTTTGACCTTGTGAACATTGAGGGGAAGCAACACTCACATTTGTCAGCTGCGTAAGAAGAGGCTTTCTCCCCTGGAAAAAGTTCTGTCTCCGGCCGGTAGATTGAGGACCTTCCGACAAGCTCAGCAGTCAGTGAGTACAGCACCCCCTTACCCTCCACACATCACTCACCCTGAGCAGCCCTTCAGCCAAAGGGCACTCAGCCACTCTGAAACACTAGATACAGCCTTTCAAACCACCACTGCCTTCAGGCCATGATCAGCACTGGCAAACCGGCGTCCAACGCCCAGCCAAGTCTGGCCCTGTGCCGAAGAAGCCTTTGAGACTGACCGCTTTGGTGCTGACCACACCACCACCAAGCCGATCCTCTGCACAAACCAGCACTAAAGGCACCATCAGAGTCGAAGACTTCGGCGTCGACCAACAAGTTTGACTCAGATGGAGTCAAACTGATTCTACATAAGATGCAGGAACAGCTCGACTCAAGGCAGAAACACTTAGTCACCCAGGTGGGCTGCATCCTTGCCCATCCTTCAGGTCCTCCTGCTCCACCCTCGGAAACTCAGCTGTCCTTTGAGTTGAAGAACTGTAATCTTCATTCTCAGGGAATACTTACTAATAAAAAAGAACTTGTCACAGAAGCTGAAAATATGAAAAGACATCTTTATTACATTTAATAAGTGAGGCCACGTCACACAGAAGCCGTAGCAACTGAATGAGGCAGTCTGAGGAATACAGAGAGCAGAGGCCTTATATATACGCTCAGAGTTACAAAACTCAGCATAAAAGTAAGGGGCAGTCCTTGCTTTTGCAAGCATGCAAAATGCCTAACATTCCTTCTTACACAAGCCGGACAAACCCATAATAAAAGGACCACAACCCATATCATAAACAGACCATAAAAGAAGGAACAGAAAACAGATAAGGGGTGTGTGTGTGCATACCAAACTCTACAATGTCCTGTGCTTTGATCCTCAATCTTGATCAGCTAAAGGGCAGAAACTGGTTTAACAAGGTCAGCTTCAGGCAACAGGGTCAGTTCACTCAGGTCAAACAGGAGTCAGCATGAACTCGAGCTAAGGTCTACATGTCCTTAAAAGACTGGTTTCAGCCACAATCATGGCCTATGTGAGGGCAACCACAAAATGGCTGCCATACACAAAATGGAACCCACGGGTTCAGAATTCACAGAACCTCAGACCCTCCTTTTGCCCTTACATAGGCAATCACTCAGTCTGTGTCTGAATCGATATCAATATTATCCGTTATTCCCTTCACTAAGGCACTATTACTCGAGTTATCTTTCATGGAACACAAGGGATAGACTTTGTTGGCATAAATAAACATTGTCTGATATGTCCATACAGACCCATTGTAACTAAATGGCAGAACCAAAAATAGGGAATACCTCTATCTGTAGTATGTGGCATAAGACCACACACCCAACAATTAGTGGTGTTCATTACTAACTGGTGTTGATGCAGAAGCTGTACAAAGGAATTATTAGTAAACTCTGACCTCCTAACCAGTTCATGTTCAGGTAAAGTATGGAAAGAATGCAAAGAAGTAGTAGTAGGAAGAGACATAGGTTGGGAGGTGTGTACAGATGTCAACTGGGTAGCAAAAACAATCCCACCCATCAGAGACAACATCATGCTTACAAACACTAGAAAACACGTTTGTAAGAACATATAGGAGAACAGGAGAAAGTAATGACCACTATTACAAACAAAATTTATCGTTTTTCACAACCCTAAGCAGAAAGCAAATCCTAAAATTATCTAGTAACATTTTTATGGCTCTATGGCTCCTATGCATTTCAGTAATTTATTATATGTTCAGATGAAACAGTGGCGAGAGGCGAAAAGGGAATACTCTTCCACAGAGAATGGACTTTATTCTGCTTTAACTAAACAGAATACTACTTTAAAACAATGCCAGCAAAATAATAAGAATCAGTCTCCTAAAACCCATTATTTGCAATCGCACGGAAACCACTTGTGAAACCAACTATGCCCAGAGTCCGTTCAAAAGCCTCTCTGGCAGGCTTCTATTGTCCATCAAATCTTCTTTTGTTGTTTCTTCCGCATGGGCCTCTTCATTCAGGTCCTTCATGTAAATGGTGCTTCTCAGTATCCGTTGGAGTGCCCTCCTGGCAAACACTCATAGCTCATTCGAAAGTCTCAATGTCTCATGGCAGTGCACCAGTATCTCTCCTCTGCGGCAGACACTACAGATAGCATGATCTTCATTGATCATGAGCACAAATCATCTCGTGCAGACCCGGTACCATTCTCAGACTCCAACACTCATCATTCAGTGTCAGAGGACGCTCAGGCTGCTCTTTCATGGGCACCAGAATGGAGTGCCTTTTGCCAATCTTGGATTCTCCTGTGCACTGCACTTCCGTTGGAGCAAAGGAAAAGGGGAGGGGTGTGTGTGTGGCCATAAGTCAGGCCAAGGGGCTCAAGGGACTGCACACTGTCAGAGGTTACCAGCACATGACAGGCGCTCTTTTGCACTGAAATTCTGGTTCTGTGACGTCCAATGCCGTCTGATGGAGCAAGTGCAATGCTTTAAACAGTTCATTGTATAACAAGGGGACTGAAAACAGGTGGCCTGCAATCTTCAAAGGAGTGGCCATACGCCATGGGACAATTCTGCGTTGAAATACACTGTCATTCTCAAAGGCAATACAAAAACAAAGGCAGTAGGCAAAACAGTGCCTCTAGGCTCTTCAATTGGGTTTCCGTGTGAGAGCATATCCTCCACCATCTAAGGGTAGATAGCGACATGGGAATTCTATCTGAATGGATGTCCTCACACATAGTGGCATCGTCTAATGGGGTAAACACATTTTATCTCAATGATTACCTATAGGTGTTCCTAAATTCCTTATCTAGAACATCTCAAAAGAAAAATCGCATAATACAGATTATCAGGGAAAACAGTCTGGTTATACAAAAGGGAATTATACATAAGATGAGGGTCCATGGTACATTACTGCAATCTGAAAGTATGAACCTGAATAATTCACCAACAATAAAGAAATGGGCTAACTGGTGAAAAGAATATGGAAAAGGGAAATGGAACTAGGCCACAGCTAAAATCCCAATAACTAGGCACCATGCGCTTGGGTGATAGTCAGGCATGTGACACAATACCAAGAGTATGGGTGATACACAAAAGGTCAAAATAATACACAAATTTAAACTCTACTGCTGGCCGCTACACCATATACTGTAATCTCAGCTAATGTTCCAGTTCCTTCTTCAGGGAAAAATGAAACCTGGTTTCCTTTATGGTACAAGGCCATACACTACTTAGGAAGCAGAACAAAACTGACTAATGTAATATAAAAATTAGGTCACCATGCACAAAAGTCACAGATCTATAATTTATCCTTACGTCCAATTCAGGATACATAATTTTAGGGCTGCCTGTTCCTTAAGGGGAGGGGCAGTACGTGACTAACAACATGTGACACACTTTGATTCTGTATATCTCTTTTTTATTTTCCTTCAAATACCATTAAAGCCAAATTTGACATACACTGATGAAGTGTCTGTTTTTCTGTGAAATTTAGTGTCAAAGCAAATCTACCCAACTGTTTGCAGGATACACATCGTCATGTATATCCCTTCACAACACAGGTAAACTTGTAATAGTATCATAAGCAGCAACATAAAACAAAAACATGCAAAAAAATGCACAAAACTGACATGTCAAGCCATTAGATATACTCGCTGTATATCAAGCACAAAAAACATAGACAAGACAATAACATATGTAAATGAGCGATGACGCACCCACTTCAAGTCCTGTACTTTATGCACTGTGAACCTGCAGCCCAAAACCCACTATTGAGGCCTTCTTAATTTGTCAGGTTTAAAATCCTTACCCTCCTTTTTGACAGTAGATCACCAATTAGTGGATATCTGCTGTCAAATACAACTTTCAGACACACAGAACCAGCAAGAACAATTCATGATAGAACCAAATACACAAACATGAAAAACGCATGGACATTTCTTTCCAAAGGAGTTACGCAAAAACACATCTCATTTCAACCAACCTAACTCACGTGTCTTGTCAGCCTTAAAATCACCCATAACAATCCATGAATGATCTGTTGGCAGAAGCAAAAATAAAATAAAAATACACAACACACAAAAGAGAGACATTTCTCATAAAAACAGACATCAATTATAACTTTTAATCAGAAGACAAAACATAATACACATTAACAGACACAAAAATAAATTTCCATTACTTAACTGTTACCATCTTGTCAGTCACCTTGCAACATGAAGCCCTTTTATCTTTCCAAAAGTAAAATTCTTTCACTGACACTCCATGTTAGCCTTGCGCCACAATTCGTTCTCACTTAGGCATGTAGCCTTCAAAATTTCAATAAAAAGCTTCATCTTATTTTCTGTCTAAGACTTAATGCAATGCTTCATTTTCGGTCAAATAAAAGCCACTAGCAGACATTATTTTTAGAGGCAGAGATACAAATATATCATTTCTGCAGAGCATTTATCATGTGTTGGGACTTTCAAAGAAACCTTTTTCATATTTTTTCCCTTTGGAATTAAGTTCTTTAATTTTATTAATATTCTTATTTAGAGACCAGAAACCCCACCTTTTAGAGGCCTATTTAGCAAGGTCATTCTGCATTCCACAGAGACAAGGCCCTAATTTAAAAGGTCACAAATGTCAACATGACAGCCTCTTCCATTGTTTACAGGAAAACTAAAGATAGCATCTTAACGCAACTTGAGCAGCCTGTTCTCCTAGCCCACAGCTTCTGCTCATTCTGAGGCTGACAAAGGCGAAAGGCCTTCCTAATTCCTAACCTGCAATAATTCACTCTATTTTGAAAAATAATTTCTCCTTTTTAGGCGCTAAAAATTATCTCCATTCCCAGATTATTAAACAACAGTTACTGTGAATAATTCACAGAACCTAATAACACACAAACCAGTTTTAGAACAAATGCTTGTTGCAATGGTACTCATTTCATCAACCTTAAATGGATCTCACTGGGTCATTTAAAAGCAAACCCCAAATGGGGACAGTCTGCAAATTTGTATTACACCTAAATGTATGCATTTACTGAAGCCTAAAGCACTTTAAAGCTATCATAAATGGCAAGAATGCTGTTTTAAAAGGCATATTTTACCCAAATTTGACTTTGATGTTTGGGGCACTTAAAAATAAATATCCTATACTTGTGATACATATTAATCATCCTCAGAATGTTCTTTATAAATTACAGAGATTTTTAATCAGACATATCCCATGTAAATGTTTAGAAAAATGAGTTTTGTACGCCTGCGCTAAGTGAAATTCCATATGCTAATGTTCTCATTATGCTGTACAGCACAACTTAAATTAAATTTTAATGCTTGGATGTAGTTTAATAAACTGTCTGTTCACTGGCGTGGGTGAGTGAATTTAGCTGCCCCATGACGACTAAAGTACTCTACAATCAAACTCCTGCTCAGGGTGGATCCTTGAAAGGGACACTGGACCTGTATCTAACCAGGGTGACATCGGCCATTGCTACTATCGAACACAGCCTTCCCAAAGATGTCACATGCTGTGAAGGACCCCCCTCAACTCCACTTGATTCGCCGAACACTGTATTGTTGAAAGAGCTAAATGGGATTTGTAACACTAAGTATAACATTATATCGCAGGAGGATGAACAGACTGGTCCCTATTCACGCCCTGTGGGTTCTGGAAGTCCTAAGCCCAGAAAACCGCGGCAAGTCATTAACAGTTCCCCGGTAAACCCGGATGTTGCTTTAGTAGAAATTCCCACCATCCAATCGATAGATTGTCCACAGGTGCCTGTCCAAGGTATTAAACGTAAAAGTGTAGCTTACAATGGGAGACCCTCGAAACACCCAAAAATCACCTTAAAACCACTTATGGTTACAGTTGCCACCACCCCTGAGAGCCCCAATCAATTACTGGAAAAACCTGTATCCCTCCTTCCAGCCACCCTGCTAGCTAGCCTAGAAGAAATGCTTAAAAACCTGCTTGTCCCGATAATCGACAGGATAGAGAGAATTGGGGCAAAGCTCGCAGAACTAGAGGTAAACAACCTGACAAACAAACAATCTCAGAGCATAGCTGCTTTAAATACCTATGACATCGTTGTCAATCATAAAACCCCCCTGGGTCAACCATCGGACCCTGAATCCCGAGCACCTAAAAGTAAGGAGCCTTTTAATAAATGCATTACAGCCAACTGCTCTATCTCTAGAGCACGGCCGACCCAACTAGGTAAGCATCCCGAGGGTCCAGTAAAACCCAACAACTGCATACATTTACCACCAGAGGCAGGATCCTATGTGTGCGTCCTATCGGGAGTGCCGGAGCTCACTGTTGGGAAAACTGAAGACCATCAGGGCCTTAAAAACAAAGTTCAGTATTGGCTGACGAAAAACAGACCCCTCCCAACTAGTATCAATGGTAGAATTTTGAGTGTGAGAAGGGTGGGGTGGATAGGGCCTCGGCCTAAGAACATGGTAGGTGATTTGGTAATTGTCAATTTTAAGGATAGGCAGGTCGTTCCATATTTGCGTAGCTGGGAGCCACAAAGAGGAGATGGGCAAATAAAAACACGAGAATTGTATCACTTCTACCCCCGTACCGCATATACGTTGAACTCTGTTTAACATCATTAACTAAGGACAGACGCTATAGCCATGATGCAGTCCATCTGCCCCACTTCTCCCGTTTATAACTGGTTAATGTACTTTTGTTCTTGTTTTTTAATTGTAAAAACCTTTTTTAATGTAATATCTTTTGCGCAATCTTGTGTATATTTTAATGAAATGAATTTTGTATTCTGTATGCTTTTATGGTTATTTGATTGTAACCGAATAAAGTACTTGTGACTGAATGCTTGGATGTCATAGTATGAGCATTAAGCTTCATGAATAGTAAAAAACGAATTTTGTAGAACTTATTTTTAATTATTACTTTTCATAATTAATACATTTTTTTAATAAACCCAATTATTTTTGATAATTCCACATATAAGAGCAAGCTGCATCCCTTGCCTATCATTTTTAGACGCATTCATTTATAGGCCCAAGCACAGACGCCTAACTTGAAACATGACAAAATGTTTGCGCCATTTTTTTCTTTCTAAAAAGGACAATTTTATTTCGCTACAGACCCAAGAATATGCTTACAAAATGTTGCTTAATAGACTGAAAAAATCAAGAAAAACCGCAAACAGACATTGGGCTCATTTCAGACATAAACAGAAAAGGGTAAAAACACTCAGGACACACAATACAGCGCGCTTTAGCCATGCATCTCGTGAATAGCGCCATCGCTATGTACTTACAGAAGTTGCACTAATGGGAAACCCACATAGACATTTAAACACACATTTAACCCACAAATCAATACTCAGGACAGAAACTAAGGACAGCCCACAGACTGTACTTAAACCAAACCATTTGTAAATATTAGTTGTAAGTCATATTTACAAGAAACGCTTCTCAATTGTGTTTCAAAAAGACTGCAAAAACAGCCCAACAGACTGAAATATGTCCAATAAGCGAAAATACACTCAATTCACTAGCTTTGGCTAGCAGAACACCAAACAAAATCATTCTGCATATCTTCATTCATAAAACTGCGCAGGACAAAGGATCCTTGTTTTCTATTATGTCATATTTTTATTCCCTGGGGATATAAAATCACCAAGGAAGAAATATGTTTGTAAATCTAAACCTATTTAGATATTCCCTTTAGGGGGGCCGGCTAATTTACTTCACATCACACTATGGTACCTTCCAAAAAAGCAACACAATTTTCCATGTGAGCTTACAGGCAGGCATGCCAAAAATACTGCGGAATACGCAAGTATTATAATCAAAGTGGTGCTTAAGGTACTTTTCGTACGCGCACCGTTCAACTAAACCAAATAGAGAAATATCTCCTCATTACCTGCCTACACAAATTGCAATTCGCATATCCAAACCTATACAAATCCAAAGTTGGCCAACACAAATTCCAAAGTTCCAAAGCTGCAGTCCCAAATTTGCTAAGATTAGGCATCTTATAGCTCACCAATCGAGCTTCAAACTTCAAGGGGTTATCTCTACCAATACACTCGCAAATATACAAGCCCCTCGGCTTTGGTAATTTGCAATAACCAAATCAAAAACCAAGAAACCAAACCCCTCGGCTTTGGTAATTGCAATAACCAAATCAAAACCAAGAAACCAAACAAAGTCGTGGGAGCGACCCACTTGTACTTCTTATTTTTACTAATCAAAAGGTTATCCAAATTCTAACTGTCAAGTTCTACATGACCTAACGGTCTTTTTTAGAATACTCACGCCAAAAAGGTTCTCAGTCAGGAGTGACATCATGTGGAGGATCAAAATCAGGAAGATCAGAAATATACTGGGCTGCAGAATCAAAGAATCTCCAGAATCCCTGTGCACAGAGTACCTCCTTAGTAGAATCCAGTTCGTCCTCTTCAGTAGATTTCAGTCCTCTGACCAGATCACTCCCACAGAAAGTCACTTCTCTGATGAAGCCCACGTTGGCCGCGCCATTTGAAGAACTGTAATCTTCATTCTCAGGGAATACTTACTAATAAAAAAGAACTTGGCACAGAAGCTGAAAATATGAAAAGACATCTTTATTAAATTTAATAACTGAGGCCACGTCACACAGTAGCCGTAGCAACTGAATGAGGCAGTCTGAGGAATACAGAGAACAGAGGCCTTATATATATGCTCAGGGTTACAAAACTCAGCATAAAAGTAAGGGGCAGTCCTTGCTTTTGCAAGCATGCAAAATGCCTAACATTCCTTCTTACACAAGCCGGACAAACCCATAATAAAAGGACCACAACCCATATCATAAACAGACAATAAAAGAAGGAACATAAAACAGATAAGGGGTGTGTGTGCATACCAAACTCTACAATGTCCTGTGCTTTGATCCTCAATCTTGATCAGCTAAAGGGCAGCAACTGGTTTAACAAGGTCAGCTTCAGGCAACAGGGTCAGTTCACTCAGGTCAAACAGGAGTCAGCATGAACTCGAGCTAATGTCTACAGGTCCTTAAAAGACTGGTTTCAGCCACAATCATGGCCTATGTGAGGGCAACCACAAAATGGCTGCCATACACAAAATGGAACCCACGGGTTCAGAATTCACAGAACCTCAGAGTAGATCTTGAACATTCAGGTTCCGACAAAACAATGCAGGAAAGTGGATAAGACTACCAACCCCCTTACCACATGCACTGCCATCAAATTGTCCTGTTCCTCAGCCATCACCCTCCTCACATGCTTCTCCAGGGGACCGCCTTGACATCACACCTCAGGGGTCTCCACACTCTGACAAATAGGGAGCTGGGGTGGAATGACACATTTGACACTACCCAACAGGGTGTCACATGGGGCACCTACGATGTAGACCCACCAGGGAGTACCCACCCCACCCGTCCCGCCCCTCCAGATGATTCCACATCCTTTCAGGAACTCGTTCATACAGCTTCCTCCTTTCATAAGGTGGGGCTCCACACTGTGCCCTTAGCGGAGGACTCCCTCTTTGAAACCCTCTCCTCCAGTCACTGTTCCACGCATTACCTCCCCATGCTCAAGGGCATGTTACGTCACACCAATAACATTTTTAAAGACCTTGTCGGATCTAGGGTTTTAGCACCTTAGGTGGAAATAAAATGTATGGTCTCCTCTTCTGACCCCATTTGTATTCACGATCAGCTCCCATCCAATTCTCCAGTTTTCTGGTAATCACCACTGCCCATAAGCAAGTCAACTCAAAGGCCAGCTGGGATGCCCCGCCACCAGATAAGGATAACAAATGCATAGATACGACAGGAAAACATGTAGCCGTGCAATCAGCTAGCCACTGGCGCATTGCTAATTCTGTTAGCCTTCTTGCAAAATATGATCGTGCCCAATGGGTCCTAATTGAGGAGCTCCTATAATACCTCTCTGAAGAACATAGAAAATGGGGGCATTAGTTAGTTTTGGAGGGCCAGCTGGTCTCAAACACCTCTATTTGTGGTGCCATGGGTGTCATGACACCGCTTTCAGAGGGTAAATTCCAGCTATCTGCTTCGCAAACATGCTTGGCTTCATATCTCTAGCTTTAAGATAGAAGTTCTGCAGAACCCGAGTGAACATGCCCTTTGATGGTGAGACCTACCTTTAGAAAAAATAAAAAAGGATATGAGAGACCTAAAGCCATGGGGGCACTGCAAACACCCTCTCCCGAGCTGCTTTTACCTCACCCCTTACCATGGAGGCTCAAATGACACCTCCCCTGAAGCGCCCATGTAATCAACAGACTCAGGGCCAGCAATCCTCTCCCAAAGATTATGTTAGAGTGTCCTATAGGTGCAGAAATTCCAGAAACCTAGAAAAGAGCAGCTCCCCCCAAAAGCTACACCCACCACCAAACTCGGATTTGCCTCTTCCCTGACCACACAACATCTGTTTGGGGGTGCCTAGAAGGCTTCTTTCCCACATTGCACACTCACAAGTGGGTGTTGGTGATTATCCAAAATTGTTAATGTCTGTAGGTCATTTCAACATTTCCCACAATTTCACCTCGCAAACACAGACTTTCAATGTAACATTATCGGCTGCTCACAGAGGAAATCAAAACCCTACTCTTCAAAGAGGCTATAAACCTGTCCCCTGCCATCAGCCAAATACAGGAGTGTACTCGCTGTACTTCCTAATACCCAGAAAAGACGGTTCCCTCAGGACCATTCTCGACCTCAGATCCCTAAACAAATACATCCTTTCAGAGTATTTTCACATGGTGACCCCTCAGGATGTCATTCCGATTCTCCAGCAAGGCGAATTTATCGCTGAGCTCGACCTAAGGAATGCCTATTTCCAAATACCAATAAGTCTGACTGCTCACCAGTATCGTAGATTTGTGATCAGGGGAAATCATCAGTTCATAGTTCTCCCATTTGGGGTCACTACTGCACCTCAGGTGTTCCCCAAATGCCTTGCAGTAGTGGATGCACACCTGTGCAGACAGGGAGTCCACGTTTTCCTATATGTGGAGGATAGGCTTACCAACAGTGCCATCCAACAGAAGTGCCACACAGGTCACAATACATCTGCTTCATCACTTAGGGTTTACCATCAACACCTCAAAATCCCAACTCCATTCCCTTCAGAACCAGCTCTACCTATAGACTATTCTCAACTTGGAATTAAGCATTGCCTATCCAAATCTTGCCAGGACCTAGTCCTTTTAGACACTTCTCCCTTTGTTTCAACCAAATTAACAACTCAGTCAGAACAGTCATGCGCCGCCTTGGCATGATGGCCTCATGCATTGCCATAGTACCTCATGCCACGCTTCACATGCCTTCCTTGCAAGAATGTTTAGTCCTAGAGTGGTCTTAGGTGGAGGGTCACTGGGACAATCTAGTGTTGATCGGCTGTTGGCGGAAATGCTTCCAGAGATGGACAATGATTTTGCCTACCTCCATGAGAGGGAACTCCATCTGCAAGTCCTCTTCCTTTACTTTCACAGATGGCGATTCCCGCAGATTGACCTTTTTGCAACTGCAGACAATGCCAAATGCCCAAACTTCGACTCCAGTTTCCCACATCCACAGTCAAATGGCAATGCAGTATGGATGAATTGGTAAGGGATATTTGCCTCAGCTTTTCTCCTCTCCCTCATCTTCCATTTGTTGTTTGAAGGCTAAGACAGGCATCCCTCAGGTTCCTACTGGTGGAATCCACTTGGACACTCCACCCCTGGTTAACGACTGCTTCAGCTCTCACTGCTTCTGCATGAGAGGCTCCCAAACAAGCTGGACCTTCTCAATCAGCACCCAGATGCCAGGTCCTTCAACTTTGCGACCTGGCTTCTGATGTCAGTAAATATGGTTATCTTATTCTTTTCCAGCAAACACAAGGAGATGTAGGACGGAGCGCTGAAACTTTTCAGACACTCATCCCAGTCACTGTTAAATCTGGGTTGGATCTATCATCCTTCCTGGGCTCACTTCGCCACCCCAGATCAAGCCCAGCCAAATGCAAATCAGTCCTGACCCTGTTCCTCACAGAAACAGTCCAACCAAACTGCCAAGCCAGGTCTTCCCTGCACCAGAACCAAGCATCCTGGGACCGGTTTTGGGGTAACACCCCTCATCAGCCAGGCTAGCTTGAATTCAGTGGCAAAGAGAGCTATCTTAATTTTTTACCTGAATACATGAGCATTCACTAGAAGGCGCGTAGAACTACCACCTGCGTCTGCTACACAGCCAAGTGGAAGAGATTTGTCTGCTACTGTCACTCTAAACAAATTGAACCATTGAAAGCCACAGTACAAACAAAACATTGTCTGTTAATTACATCACTTGCAGGTTTATGAGCTAGCTTTTTCCTCTATATAATTACATCTAGCCGCCATGGCTGCTTGCCTTTAGAATAGACAACACATCTCGCTCTTCAGGATACCAGATATCGAAGCTTTCATGGAGAGTCTCAAAAGGGTCATTCCTCCCTGTGTGCCAACACTTACCCTACTGTTGCACCCCCTGGAGTTAGAATAGTAATTTTGACCCCTACACTATCCAACACTTACCCTACTGTTGCACCCCCTGGAGTTAGAATAGTAATTTTTACCCCTACACTATCCAATACTTACCTTACTTGCAAAGTAATATTATGCGTTGTAATGGTATGCGTTGTAAAGGTAGTATGCGATGTAAGGGAATGCGTTGTAAAGGTAGTTTTTAAAAGTTTGTTGTAAATGCATGCGTTGTAATGGAATGCGTTGTAAAAGATTTTGCGTTGTAAAAAATGCGTTGTAAAGGTAGGCGTTGTAAAAGTATGCGTTGTAACGTCATACATCCGTAAGCGCTATATAAGTTTTAAATCAATCAAGCAATCTTACAATAAAACGCATCAGCGCACAGCAGAATCCTCTAGAGGCTGGAATCCGATGCAGGAGGCAGTGGGAGGGCATTGTCAATGACCTCAAGGATCTCCATTTTGGAGCCAGGGACCCGTAGAAGTTAGGGGGCATTGAAACATGCTGGCCGAGCTCCGCCACAGTCTAAGTTACAACAGGCAGAGCGGAGCGGAATTCCACAGAGTTTTTATTCAACTCTGCATAATTCCGCGTAGTGACACTCCCTGAGCTTTGCCCACCCCTGTTGCTGTCACCTCACTCAGGCATGTCAGTGAGCTTCAGGCATTAACCCTGGAAGAACCTTTCTTCCAAGACAATAGAGTTAGAGTTACCCTCTGCACCAACACCAGTTCCTCCCTAAGGTGGTCTCTACCTACCATTTAACAGTCCATTCACCTTCTAGGTTTTTCCCCACAACCTGATTGAGTTGTGAAACCGGTCTCCATACGATGGACGTAAAACAAACCCATATGTACTACGTTGATAGAACCAGACCATTTAGAAAACCAGAACAACTTTTTGTTGCTTTCTCTGGACCCCACATAGAAAAGGCTCTATCCAAGTCAGGCATTGGAAGATGGATAGTTAAATGAACCCAGACATGCTATGCAAAAACCAATAGAACTCTACCTACTTCTTCTAGAACACACTCTACTCAAAAGAAAGGAGCATTTATGTATGGCGTTCTTGGGGATAATCCCAGTAGTTGATATATGCAAAGCAGCTACCTGATCCTCACCACACACTTTCACAAAACATTTCTGTATGGGTGTCCTAGCCTGCCAAGGGCTAATATTGGTCAGACAATTAATTGTACACTCTTTTATTTTACTGCAACACCCACTGACTAGCCACCGCTTTTTAGGAGAACTGCTTTTCAGTCTATTCACAGCATGTTAATCTACAGCCACACATGCCTCAAATGAAAAAGTTAGTTACTCTTGGGGTCTTAAGGGGTTACTCCGCCCACGGCACCCCATTCTCCTCCCTACCTTGCGCTTCTTTGCACACTTCACTTGCTGCTGCTTACAAATCCCTTTTAATAATTTCCACCTAGCATTTAGACTTTTTAAAATTGTGTTCTACTGAATGTATGTTTGTTTAATTGAATTTGACTGCTGATCCGAGGGCTGATAACCTCCAGGTTCCCTGGACTGCCATTGAGAGTTGCCATTTTGGGGCAGTGCAACTCTCTAGCTTAATTGGTGGTCGGGACTATAACTATGGAATTTCAGTGTTTTTTTTAAAATGTAAAACATTATGAATTAATCAACATACCTATAACTTTATTTTAACCTTTTTTTTACGTCTGTGAATTTCTGAGGGTATTTTGCCCAGCGAAAATAAATATAAATTGGTGTATGTGTGTGTTTGTATATATCTATGTATAATATAATAAAGCTTTATCCTATAACTGACTGAGTGTATGTTAGACTGTTGTCACTCTCTTTATCTAACATGATAAATGTAGATTACTTTCATTCATCACAACTAAATGTGCATGTGGCCTCGTTCATCACACCTGTGTTCGTTAGTTCACAGGATGTGCATGCTGTTTGGGCGACCACATTACTGTTCAGGAAATCTCTAAAAACTTGGTTGTTTCACCTGTAAAAATTCCTGGGAATGGATTTCCCCACCTGGCTTGGTCTCTATCCTGCTTCAGCGCCGGAACACTCAATTGAGTAGCTGTGCGCTCTATAAATAATCATTTAACATAACATAACATAACTTAAGTACTCCTTCCTAAGCTCTATACATAAAAACACACACTCTATGTCGCCTGAGAACCTGCCAATTTGGCTATGTTCATCTAGTACAAGCTGGGTGAGTTTTGCTGTCACATTTACAAGTTGCCCCTCAGCCTGCGGTGGTCCTGCTCAGAGATAAGCTGCTTCTGCATCAAGGCTTACACTGTTCTTTACACATGGACAAGGGTGCAAAGCATTCACACACAGCACTCTATGCAGTGCTGTTGATGGGAAGTGCAGAATGGATACTTCGTAGTAAACCACATTGGGACGATTGTTTAGGTACTGCGCTCACTGCTAAGCAATGGGGAATGGCAGTGGTAAATGATGCCACATGCTGCAGACAGATCCAGTAGGAACAGGAGGGGAGGATCTCCTTTATTAAAAATATCAAACTCTTATAGTTGAACGTCAATTAATGCAGTCTATACACTTAAAAACTGTTCTTTCACGTACTAGCAGATGTCTTGAGTCATATGTTCTCTAGGACTAGAACCTACTCTGCACCATATTACAGAATTAACACTGTTAACCATGGAAAATACAATACTAGCTCATATATGTGTACATTAAGATATTGCTAAGTGGACAACTAGAATTGAATTGGTTGCAATACATTAATGTTTCCAATCAGGACTGAAAAGAGGGTAACTGCAACTTCATTGGATACAAAATATACATGGATGCATCCAAAAGATCGGCAAAAATGATAAGTGCCACTTCATTGTTTGCATAAAAGCATAGAAATGTATCCAGCAGAGTAGTAGAGAAAACTTGAAACTGTAGTAACTTTAGAGCATTCTCAATTGTATCCATTGGAATTGCAGCGGAAACCTGAAACACAGTTGGCTAGAAACACACTTGAATGTATCCAACTGAATTCTAGAATGAACTTGAACAAAAAGACATATTATTAGGCAGCTAAGTCTTTGTTAAGGGCATTCGTCAACAAACTTTGCCAAGAAAACTTGCCACTTGTTAACATTATACTCTACACAATGTGCTCAAGAAATGAAAACATTTTTAGAGTACCTTAGCTGCATGATACTTTGTAAGACACGTGTAAGTGTACACTGAAAAGCAAGTGAACGTATAGAAAAGCAGGTTTACAATTTACCCATTCTGCATTGCAAGGTTATGCAGGATGAAATGTGAATGGCTCGTGCATGAGATAGGACTAACAAGTGCTCTATGAACATGTAAAATGATTTGCAAAGATATAAACCACATAATTAGAAAAAACATATTTAACTACCTGAAAAGTAAATTACTTCGAAAACATGCTCAACAAGAGATGAACACGTTTTTAAAACTCTTCTTCCTCCTTCTTCTATAATGCAACCCAGAGAGATGAGCTCATTATGCAATAGCAAGCATGCAGGATCTGTGACAAACTACCACAGGTGACAAGACATGAAGGCAAACTTTTAACCTTTAAAAAATATGATACATTCCTCCTTTCCATGTTTTCAGGTCAACATGCTCCTAAATTCCAAAGTGCCTAACTAGCTTTGCGCCATATAAAAGTTCTGAAAATAAAATTGAGTTTGTGTTCTTGTGTTTTTTTCTAGGCTCTGCTAGCCGCCAGTGTTTGCTGAATGAACAAGGTGTGGCAAACTGGGGTGCTCCCAGCTTTGCCAGATGTGTGTCTCACGAGTACCGACATCTTCATATTGCTGTAAGTGGGATTTGCACTTCTTTCTCTGCAGTCAGTCTTTTTAACAATGAGATCATCTTAATTCCTCTTAATAACAGTGTCATCCAGTGACCCAGATGAGATCTTGGGACACTTTCAAAATCCTTTTTAGTCTATATGGGCCGATTCACAGAACTAATCTGATATAAAATCCTAAACTTACTACTTTTGGTATTCACAGAAGGCATTTAGTAGTAGTAAAGTTAGGACTCCTAACTTTACTACTACTAAATGCCTTTTGTGAATACCGAAAGTCATAAATTTAGGAATTTGTCTCAGTTTAGTAATAGTAAAGTTAGGAGTCCTAACTTTACTACTACTAAGTGCCTTCTGTGAATACCAAAAGTAGTAAGTTTAGGATTTTATCTCAGATTAGTTCTGTGAATCAGCCCCTACATTCCTACGGCAGCATGTTGAGTAGGTCCATTTAGTTCACAGCAAAAGTCCTAGTGTTTCTCCTTCTATTTCAACAGAATAATAATTTCAAGAAATACTAGTGTTTTGTAGCATTCATTCTCATTTGTCAGGGTTTTTGACACCTTTATTTTTTTTTAAATATCAATCATTTAAATAGAAAAAAATCCTCAACTGCACTTATATATTTTTTCTCCTGTTTGGTTGTTCTGTGTTGGGTTCTCTGTATCATTTCTTATTCCTTCTTTTATTTTTCTTTATCTGCTTGAGTAGCAGGCCTTGTAAAATCTTAAAAATGCTACTAGGCCTGCAGGTATCGTAACTTGAATAATCTACTCAACCTAACTGTAATGTACTTGACAATTAAACCAGTCTCAAATGTGTGACCCTAGGCAACTATTTTGTTGTATGGAGCCTCCTTTTTCTTCATTATTGCATAGGAGAGTACCTGTGAGTTCAGCATATCTGCTGTACAAAAAAATGTATCTTTTTTTGATTTATTAGACTTAACTTTTGCTCTATGTTATTGCTGTAGAACTGTAGTTATCAAAAATAAGATTATGGATAAGTGTATAGCAAATGTGTGTACAACTAATCAGTTGAGCAATAAAACCTAATAAATAAAGTTGTTACAAAAACAAAATACGTTTGCTCTATGTATAATACGAATCTGGCCCACACATAGGGTACACATGACCCCTGACTTGCCTCTTAGTTCACTAATGGCATTTTTGCAGGGCAGGAATAATTCTCAGTTCATGTTTAAAAACTCACTTTTAGTAAATATCGTTCCAAAGCATGATGTGGTAGTGCACTGTCATTTACAGACAGCACATTTTCCATTGAAATGGCCACAAACTCTCTCACTAACATGTCGTTTTACTGAAAAAACTATAGCGCGTCTAAGCAATGTTTGAAAAGTGAGTTTCAACAAAAATATTTATCATTTGCACATCACAAAGTAAAGTGTTCTTGTTTTCACCCTATAAAAATAGTTTCTTCATCACACAGAATTAAACAAATTTGCTGTGATAACTACTGAAATATATTTTGAAATATTTGGGCAGTTCATTGATTAACTATTTAACTGCTGTGTTAGGAAAAAATCCTTACATCTTACAACCTTTCATTTCACATGATTTGCACAGCATTATTGTCAGGCAATTCAATGTACAAAATAATAACATTTTACTGTGAGAGAAATAAAGTAAATGTAAGAATACTAACTTAGTTTTGACTCTGTCTCAATGCAGAGCAAATGTGAGAAAGATAAAGACAAGATTTAAATGCATCTTTATTGCTCATTCACTTTGTGATTTAAAAGAACACTTGATATTATGTCTGCTTGTTAGAAAGGGCTAAAAGGCCCTAAAAATAGTTTGCCATGATTACATCTGACTCTCTGAGGCCTGAGTAGGGTCACCAAACTTTTATGTTCCTAGATAAGCAACAATGATTGATACAGGCAAGCATAATTAATTTCCAAACCTGAAGTGTTCTAATGTCAGTATTGCAAGATATTGCAATCCAAAGTTGTCATGTGTGAAAAAGACCCTTCTTTATCATCTGAATAAGGGTGAGGGAGAAAGGGACAAATAACATATTGTGTTATTAGGAAGATGGAGTCTAGTAGTACTCTCCTAATTCCTTCTCAGGCGATGGCGAGTACAACTGTTCGCACTGCTACCTCATCCTCAATATAATGATCCTCCTAATGCACAGCTTTTTTTCTGAGGATGATCCTGCACATGTGAAAGAGAACTCGTCCAGCTGTACTTTCTGCCAAGGAGAGTTCAGTAAGATATAAAGACTCCTGGGCAGATCTACAAGGAAATGCCGCAGCATGACACCGCAAGCCCTTTGGCTGCGCCACGCTGCGGCACTTCCAAAGCACAGGAATGCGACATATTTACAATAATATGTCGCATTTCTGTGCTCTCCCCTGGGTTGACACACAAACAGCTGCCATGCGCTGGGGCAGGAAACCTTGAACCATGGTGCAGGGTGCCTGCATCATGGGGAGATATTTTTTGTGCAGGAGGGGGCACCTTCCTGCACAAAAACAATCACTACAGGCAGTTTCCTAGTTCAATGTGTGCTGTAGAATGCAGCACGCTGTAAATGAGGAAAAAACGAGGAGAAATTGAAACATTTCTCCTCTTTGCGCCTCACTACGCCACCCCTGGGGAGGCGTAGCATTGACATGCATTTCCAGATATACGATTGCTCGTAAATCTGGAAATTTTTCTCGTTCCATGGGTGTTTTGTAGGAATAGCAACACTCATTAAATGCCCCCTTCCACGCAAAGTGCTGCGTGTGAAGTGCCATATTTACAGGAGCGGAAAAGTCATGCAGGGTGGACTTTCCTCTCCTTGTAAATATGGAGAAAGGAAATGCTCCTCCAGGATGTCACAAAAAGTGATGTGCTGGTGGCGCAAGGAGGGTTGTAAATCTGCCCCTACATATCTTCTTTGAGCTGAAATCACTGAGACCTTGCTTGAGATACTGACATTAGAGGCGCATAGAATCAAAACACCGGGTCATACCAAATTGCGTACTCACAAGCCATACCACTGTGCTCAATTGAATAAGATCACGGATTGTGTCATTCGTTCCACAATAACGGTTGATCGAGATAATGCGTACATGCCTTTGTTCAATTCTTTGATAGTACAGCAAAATGGACTCTACATATTCTACCTTTGATTCTTTACATACTAGTAGCAAATAGCCCTAAGGATGTCAAGGTCTTATATGACCAGACAAAACACGTTTCAGCTAGAATCAGCATTGAAGAAGTTATTAATAAAGAAGATCTATTTCCATAACTTTGTTTACAGGACCATAATTGTGTGCAAGTGCTTGCATATTTATATGTAGATTGTGAGATGTGTGCCAATTTGGGGTATGTTGGAGATGGTTGTTTCCCTAACTGTTGCTGAACACTGTGAGTGATTGAAGTAATTGGACAAGATAAATAGGTAGCCACTGATGTTTGTGTGCACCTGCAAGAACTCTGCCACCCATTGTTTTGCCAAAGAAAAGGAAAGAGGCCTGATTTTTTAGACCCATATTTTGACATTCACAGAGGATTTGGATAAGAGAACATGTCTATGTAAGCCTGATCACTGTTGATTTCTCTGAGTCTCTAGTTTTCTGAAATGTCTGGTGTTGGCAGGTAACTCCGCCTTATTTGGGCCAGTAGCAAATCAGCATCAATTCATGCCACATGCAATCTCTCTTATCATTCTCTGATATCTAGTTTGTGGATCCCTGTTTAAGCCATGAAATCTGCACTCATGTCTGAGATCCTCACACTCATAAGACCTAGGGTAACAGACATTTGGGTCAAACCTTAGGAGGGTTATGTTCCTGTGTTGGGGAGACTGAATGTGTTGATGGAAAATGTGAAAAATCATATACATCTATTGTTCAGTGTGTTTTCCCAGCCACGTAGTCGGAATGTGGGCAGTGTACCACCAGCGATAAAAACGGTACTTCAATATACAGCTTACCCTCTTCCTGCCACTCTCATCAGGAGATTTCATGTAGACATCAGGGTATGTCCAAATCTTGGTCACACACCAAGGAACCAACTCTTGCACTAGTCGTGATCCAGCCCAGGGCCATCGGCAACGCAGCAGCAAATTCACAACACTGGCTGCCTTTCTTGACTGAACTCCGGAGTACAACATAACTCTGGGACATTACTCCTTCTCCGGTGCTGAGTACTGTGCCAATTCCTTGTGCATCATCGACGTTAGAGAGTTAACTCATCGTCCTTTCGGACTTAAAAGCGAATCTGCCACATCCTTAGTCGAAGTTGTGCCCAACTTAGCATCTCTCACAGCCGCTTTCGAACCCATTACACTTCCGCTGTCGCATAGATTCTCAGTCCAAGATCCACATAATGACAAAATGATCACAATGAAGAATAGCAAGAAGATGACTATAAAAATCCTGTTTTGGCTCTCCTGGAGGCCATTGGTCTTGACACTTCCCCTGATCCTGGACTAAAGTTTCCACCTGGCACCTCTGTGGAGCTCATATTCTTCTTCTTTCCCTGTGCGAAAGAGGCACAACTTCTTGACTTGATGATAACATGCCCCTGTGATGTGCATTACATAGGCATGACGACAAGAAAAGTAAGCGTCAGAATAGGAGAACATTGGAGCAATGTACGTTGCAGATGAGCAACAACAAAAATGGCAGAACTTTACCTTAAAGAAGGTCATACAACACAAGAATGCAGGTGGATAGTTCTAGAACAAGTCCAAGCCGAATTAGGCGACATAGAGAAAGTTCTTTTTGAAAAAGAACAGTGGTGCATTTATAAATTATCAACACAATACAACTGACTGACAGATGAAATACCATGGGGACACATCATACAAGATATACATTAGATCATGCATGACAACACCACGGATGGTTCTTACGTGAAGAACGGCACCACCCAGGTGCCAACATGGGCACAGTACTCAATAGGATGGATTTACACCACATCCTTGAAAGAACCACAATTCCCACAAATTTGGTAGTTCTGTAGTCCATCTCACGTGACTGTCACTTGACAAAGAAAAGGAAGTATGCTAACAAACCAGATCACCAGATGTGAAGAACCAGTAACGTGAGTCCCCCTTGGTGTAGGATTCCCATCAACGGTCTTGTGATGATCAATATTATCATTTGGTAGTCCTATTCGGGTATTGTGTCTCTAGATCATTGAGACCGGCATACCCCGAAAACCAGATAAGGGGTAGCGACCCACAATCACTTGGTACTACCACATGTTGTTGATGTGGTGGGAAGTGCAGTGTGAAAATTATAATAAGTGGTGATTTTTTTAAAAAAGGATAGGGAGCTCAACCCAGAAAACTTTAATAATTGTCTGCCCCTTCCTTACTAAAAACAAGAACAGTGAAATATCGTCACCGCAGTACACACAAATAGCTGCGGGGAGACCAACATGTTTCAGCCACTCAGGGATTAGTCCTTCGGCTTTCGTCAGGGTCTCTGTTCTATATCAATACTACTGCATCAGTCGTGAATACGGTGTGAAAAATATGAAAAAAAAAACACACAAGTGAAAAGACCAACAAAGGATACAATTTTCCTTCAGTTGCTTCAACTCCTCTCTTCGGCACCTGGTTAAGTGTGTACTATTTAGGGAGGACAAACGTACAGGAAAAACACAATCTATTACCCTGGTCTGTGAACAACAAAATAACTTCTTTAACAACAATGTATATATCAGCTTATTTACTCACCCAGTGTGTCCGGGGAGTGGACCTCACCTCTTCCTGGACCTGGCTCAGGATATGTGAGACCCCGCTCTACAATAACAAAAACCGACTACGTCAGCTACACAACCCAGGCAACCATGCATGTAGCTACTCTGGTAGTGTTTAGGTCTACGTAATCTCAGGTATTCCGTATATGGAGTCAAATGGCCCCCATCGATAAGTTCACAACACACCTACCCTCCACCTCCCTGCAAACTACAGGCTGAAGCAAACAAGGGTTTGCATCATTGTAAATATATAGCGCAAAGCTCACAGAATAGCCTGCCCAAAGCGACTAGCTGCTAAGGCAGGTAATCATACCTGTCCGTCGGTGTCCCGGGCCGTGACTGAGTCAGGGGGAGGCACCATCCCCACAGGACTCTGACTCCTTCACTGCTTGGCCGGGGGACACTCAACCAATCACAACCAGTGAGGGAGGGGCTGGCCAGATCACAGCCTCCTCATCTGTCACCCTTTTCTTGGTATTGTATAATATAAATATCGCGTACCTCATTATTACCGCACCGCCCTTGATTCCAGGACCAGATATCTCCACTGTCCCGCGCGGTGTTTACTCTAGCATTGAGGCATTGAGAGCGTCCTCTCGCGAGAACGGGCCGGTCTGGAACTACAAGATGACATCATGTCATGGATGTTTGTAGTTCCAGTCCACAACGCGGAAAAGATTCCGAATTGTTGCTCCTGGCGTAGCCCAGACTGTGTCAAATGAGCCGCCTTAGCTCCGGACCGGCTGGAAAGTAACTCGGCCTGGATGCAGTTGGCTTCCCACCCTGGGGGTAAACATATAATTGAATTATGTCGAGCGCTCGTTCAGCCAATGAAAAAGAACTACTCGATGACATCACGTCAAAAATGAATGTAGTTTTTTATATTACTTCTGGTGCAGTGCTCGTTCTGCCAATACACACGAAATACACGCTGACAACATGTCAGAGAAAAGTGTGATTTCAGAATGGCAAGTGCTGAAAAGCCAAAACGACTTTTCAGCACTTGCCATTCTGAAATCTGCTGACACGCTTGTGTCTTGCCTGTGATTATTAGCAAAGTGTGCTCACTATTCAGATGCCCACAACCAGTGGTAGAATAATAAAAAATCACACTTTTCTCTGACATGTTGTCAGCGTGTATTTCGTGTGTATTGGCAGAACGAGCACTGCACCAGAAGTAATATAAAAAACTACATTCATTTTTGACGTGATGTCATCGAGTAGTTCTTTTTCATTGGCTGAACGAGCGCTCGACATAATTCAATTATATGTTTACCCCCAGGGTGGGAAGCCAACTGCATCCAGGCCGAGTTACTTTCCAGCCGGTCCGGAGCTAAGGCGGCTCATTTGACACAGTCTGGGCTACGCCAGGAGCAACAATTCGGAATCTTTTCCGCGTTGTGGACTGGAACTACAAACATCCATGACATGATGTCATCTTGTAGTTCCAGACCGGCCCGTTCTCGCGAGAGGACGCTCTCAATGCCTCAATGCTAGAGTAAACACCGCGCGGGACAGTGGAGATATCTGGTCCTGGAATCAAGGGCGGTGCGGTAATAATGAGGTACGCGATATTTATATTATACAATACCAAGAAAAGGGTGACAGATGAGGAGGCTGTGATCTGGCCAGCCCCTCCCTCACTGGTTGTGATTGGTTGAGTGTCCCCCGGCCAAGCAGTGAAGGAGTCAGAGTCCTGTGGGGATGGTGCCTCCCCCTGACTCAGTCACGGCCCGGGACACCGACGGACAGGTATGATTACCTGCCTTAGCAGCTAGTCGCTTTGGGCAGGCTATTCTGTCAGCTTTGCGCTATATATTTACAATGATGCAAACCCTTGTTTGCTTCAGCCTGTAGTTTGCAGGGAGGTGGAGGGTAGGTGTGTTGTGAACTTATCGATGGGGGCCATTTGACTCCATATACGGAATACCTGAGATTACGTAGACCTAAACACTACCAGAGTAGCTACATGCATGGTTGCCTGGGTTGTGTAGCTGACGTAGTCGGTTTTTGTTATTGTAGAGCGGGGTCTCACATATCCTGAGCCAGGTCCAGGAAGAGGTGAGGTCCACTCCCCGGACACACTGGGTGAGTAAATAAGCTGATATATACATTGTTGTTAAAGAAGTTATTTTGTTGTTCACAGACCAGGGTAATAGATTGTGTTTTTCCTGTACGTTTGTCCTCCCTAAATAGTACACACTTAACCAGGTGCCGAAGAGAGGAGTTGAAGCAACTGAAGGAAAATTGTATCCTTTGTTGGTCTTTTCACTTGTGTGTTTTTTTCATATTTTTCACACCGTATTCACGACTGATGCAGTAGTATTGATATAGAACAGAGACCCTGACGAAAGCCGAAGGACTAATCCCTGAGTGGCTGAAACATGTTGGTCTCCCCGCAGCTATTTGTGTGTACTGCGGTGACGATATTTCACTGTTCTTGTTTTTAGTAAGGAAGGGGCAGACAATTATTAAAGTTTTCTGGGTTGAGCTCCCTATCCTTTTTTAAAAAAATCACCACTTATTATAATTTTCACACTGCACTTCCCACCACATCAACAACATGTGGTAGTACCAAGTGATTGTGGGTCGCTACCCCTTATCTGGTTTTCGGGGTATGCCGGTCTCAATGATCTAGAGACACAATACCCGAATAGGACTACCAAATGATAATATTGATCATCACAAGACCGTTGATGGGAATCCTACACCAAGGGGGACTCACGTTACTGGTTCTTCACATCTGGTGATCTGGTTTGTTAGCATACTGCATTCATACCTCTGTACTATTGACAAGGTATTGAAGAGTAGAGGACTACGGTTGAATCCTCAGTTTAGACCCCTAAGTTTGTTGTTGTTTGTTGATTCCTTTGGGGGATAATACTTAGGCTTGGTCGTTAAACATCCCTCTAGCCCTGCACTAATTTGTATTTTTTCAAAGAAAAGGAAGTAACTTTCTGTTCAAGAATAAAAACCCTGTGATTAAAAATGTAATCACTACTATAAATCGGAGCCTAAAATAGTGGCTATTAATCTACATGACAAAGACCAATACGACAATGATTCACATCCCACTGAGGAAGAAAAAGCCTAGAGCTACAATTCCCAAGAAATTTGTAGTTCTTTCACAGACCTCCCAATCATGTGATGGTCACATGACGGGAAAGAGGATAAAACCAGAGACAGACGGTTTCCACCCCTTGATACAGGGTGCAGAAAGCCAAATAGGTAAAGATGTGGGCGCTGTCCTTTGACTAAGTGAGTAATACAATAGGTGCGACCACAGGGCCGGCTTTAGCACTGGAGGCGCCATGTGTGACAATGAATTTTGGGGGCCCCCCCAATGACCACATCTGCAATAGTTTCCCGCACTACCACTCTTTAACTGTCTCCATAACAGCTCTCTCTCAGGTGAATTTAATTAGTTTTATTGTGTCACTCATAAAAGTGAAGGCTTGCAGAGCACACTTTACATTGCACATACATTACAGATAAATCAATCATATATGTATGAATTAATGTATAGGAAACATTACATAAGACGGAGGACTACAAGGGGTAGGATTTATATGTCATCCATACTAGTAGGGAGTATAGTTTATAGAGGCTTGGTCTGGAGAAGCACACACTCAGAATTTGAAACGTAATACCATGGTTGGGGGTTCTCTTTAATAATCAGAAATTATTTCTACCCAACTGAACCCTTTGTGAAACATTAGGATAGTGAAAGTCTGGGGAAAAATAACAATACGCTCTAATCTGTACTTGAAGTCTGCATTTTAGTTCTTTGATGACAGAACGTGTTGTATTGTATTGTAATTGCATTTATATAGCACTTACTACCCCTGATATGTTGTCAAAGCCCTTTTTCAGCGAGTAGCAGGCTACTCCAGAACCCATAAAGGATTAGTGTTGAATTAGTATAGTGAAATATGAAAGTAATTTGAATGGTGGCTAGGTTAGTCAGTTATTTGTTTTCAGAAGGATAGCGGATGGATAGTAGAGGAAAAAAGGTTTGCATTTATATAGCGCTTGTTACCCCTGATGGGGTGTTGAAGAGCGTACTTGACAAGTAGCACGCTACTCCGGAACCCATAAGGATTAGTGGTGAATTAGTATAATGAAAGATGAAAGCAAGTTGAGTGGTGGGCATTAATCAGTTATTTGGATTGAGAAGGATAGAGGAGGGATAGAAGAAGGAAAAAGGTTAGAATTTATATAGCGCTGGTTACCCCTGATAGGGTGTTGAAGCACTTTTTTGGCGAGTGGCTGGCTGCTCCAGGAACTCATTAAAGGATTAGTATTTAATTAGTATAGTGAAATATGATAGTAATTTGAGATATATCATCCTAATAAAGTGCCTCTTATGGATCACAGTGATTCAAGTTAGCTGCAGAAAACAGACTTTACTAGTCACTGAAAAAGCCATTCAAAAAATTGTTATAAACCTTATTCTAGACTAGGTCAAGCTCACTGCCATAAAACATTTACATAATTAGACAAATCTCTTAGAAACAAAGGAGCTATGATCATAAGACATGAGAAACTAGATACTAAAACGGTGATAAAATTGTTCCTAACCCACAATAGCTCCGGTGACCCCAGAACATCATGATGTATGAGAATAACCATTTCAAAGTCATACCAAAAGAGTTAAAGGTCTCAACTGTAATGCAAGGTTTTCAACAAAATGTCTAACTTGAAACCAAACAGTATGATTTTGGAAGAGTCTTTTGGCCACCCACACACCGTTAAGTACAAATCTCTATTTATCTCCTCATCTTGAAAGAGGCACACTTGGCGAACCAGCCTAAGTTTGCTGTGAAATGTTTGTATTGCCAATACATCAACTGAAGCTGGATGGTCAACACATGTTAACAATTTAAGTACCTCCTAATGCTGCTATTACTTTGGACACCTATGAACATAGTAAGTACTACCATGAAGTACCTCACAAATAATCCAATAAATATAGGTCGACAAACAATTTAACCGTTCGGATCCTACTATACCCAATACAAGGCATCCTGTCAATACGGATCTGCTCTTGAGAATGACAAAGCTAGGCATTGGGAACTACAGGGAAATACAAATCTATAGCAACAGTTTTACTTACAGGATAATCCTACATATGAGAAAAAATGCATCATATTTATTGACATATGAAATGTGCGGAAACATAAGTTATATTTGGGAAGGTAACGTAGGTTAAACTTGCATTACCATAAAAAAAAAAATGCCACACCATGCTACTTGTGGCTTTTTAGACAGCATAAAATAAATTCAGGGACTTGCAAATCCGGTTTAAATGAACAACAAACTTAAAAAATCTCACCCGCTGAGCAGAAAGCCAGAACTGGCTCATACAACCGCGTAACTTAAAGGTTTTGGTATACCAGCGTGACATGACCACGAGATGTCAGGTCAGTGTGACCTGTTTCTGGGCAGACTGGTAGTCTAACTTTGCAAAGAGATTTCGCTCATCATTATACACCTACCATTAGCACTATGCATAGTGTGAACACAAACTAACATTGGGGGCATATGTTTTAGCTGGGCCACAGTCGGATATGACTGGCGTTTCTGTACAGCAAGAGTCGGCTACCACAATGGGGTAAACTAGTCTCCAGCCGGAAAGGCTTTTTCAACTTGCCTCCACTGCAGCACAGGATACTTCGGGACAGCGCAGATAAGAAAGTGCAATGAATGCAAGAGCAAAGGGCATCGGATTCTACACAAATCTACAAAAGATAGAGGAAAACTGGATCTTTCCAAGAAGAGACACCCGGTTACCAGAGACAGCCAGTAGTGACACGAGAACACGCGAGCTCTGGCCGAGGCAGCACGGACACCATTCCACAATGGTGATTCACTATCACTGGAGCCAGCAGCACAATCCATCATCATCCTAAACCAGCAGCTCAGAGTTCAGCATCAGCAAGCCCTCCAACGCCCGTCGCTATGTGAATGTGAATTTTCCCGATCCAAAATATAGAAAAAAAGAAAACAAGCAAAACTTTTTTACATTAGGAGTTTAACTTCTAAACTGCAAGTGACTAAAGGAAGTGCCTGATGAAAGCAGTAACTCACTGCCCTATTTATGTTATATTCGCTTTGTGATTTGCATGGTAGACGATCTTTGCAGCAGGCATATTAACCCTCTGCACTACCTTATGAGGAATCAAAACTCCAGCAGTCAAAACTTAGTTCCACTAGTCAAAACTACGGTCTCTCTCTGGGAAGAACATTAATCACTGGAGTTAACTTGACATTTTTATTATTGGCTGAAAATTGCTGGAGGCCAGGAACGCTGCAGCGTATGCTTTAAAAACAATGTAAAGTAACAAACAGGCGCCCCCACGCTGTCTGCACCCGGTGCGGTGGCTCCGGTTGCACCACCCTAGAGCCGGCCCTGAGCGACCATGATGCACCTCCTGTTTAAAAATATTTTTTTAGAGCACCTAATATACACGCTATGCTTGAGTTTATTTCCTCATTTATTCCATTAGAGTGTTACAATGAGGAGCGCCCCCCCCAAGATGATACTTATTTCAACCTGTAACATAGAATGTGAGGTTTTTTAACACGAGTGTGCACGGCAAGACGCACAACTGCATGGGAGCAAATACATAAAAAGCATAAAAAATAGATATTTCATTACTGCATAATGCTATTGATTCTCTCTCTCCCAGCTCAGACCAATGCAAAAAGAAAAAAGTCCAAAATACTGTTCTGTATGATTTGCGTGCATGTCTTCCTTAAAATCGTTTTTAAAAAAGACGGATATACACTGCAATAAAGGCCATTTACACTTATAGGGATTAGCACAAAAATAAGTAAGTGAAGAAAGCTGACTGATCCACACAGATGCAACATGTCGACCTCCGATGTATAGGGTCACTACTCCCCTATGACATTGTACCCTTGTCAATGGAACAACCATTAAAAAAGTATTAGGATCTGGCAGGCAATTTTAATTTCTTCTCACATTCCCTAAAACCACATAGCCAAAGAACTCGGATTACAAACATGTTGAGCCTGTCCCCGCACTAGGAGAACAGGACAAGGGTCTGATGATGAAGCTAGCCATTGATGGTACCTGTGGGCAAGGACCCTAAAATATATCCCACAAGGGCACAGTGATTTTCACCGATTTACCTGGGTGAACAATCCTACAACCGAGTGAGACTATGGCAACGTAACATTCTGTCTTGATCCAACAATATAGGGTAACCCTCCTCAAGTATTAAGGTCTTCTCACAGCCCACCAATCTGTACTGATTCTACAGAAGTAGAACTGCACCACCTGATCCTTGAGTACTAAGTGAAAATATCCCAGCCTTTTGGACGAGGGGATGTGGAGTTGTCCTGCATTTCGACAGGGTAGGAGGGGGGCCAGAACAAAGCTTTTACTCCGTCCCATACTCTCTTTCCTACTGTTTCAATAGATTGCATCTAGCTCCAATTAAACCTTCAGAGAGGTCTGCTAATGATGGTTTGGTAACCTTTATACTTCCATAATAATGGACCAAACACTTGCTGCTTAGCACATGAGTAGCGAGTCCTGACACACATGGACGCAAAACAAAAACAAAGTGGTGGGGGCTGCGGGCTACTTGTTTGTTTGCATACACTATACATTCCTCCTTTTCATTTCTTTGACTCCCCTTCTTTTGTATCCACAGTTCCTAGATACAGTTGTTAATAGTGAATCTTTTATTGTCACTCATACGCAGCTGGGCGCCAATGCATCTACTGGCTTTATAGGACTGCACCCTCACATATGTGCGATAGTGGTCATTTGCCAATGCCAATGCCAAGGCCCTGGAAGACACCTACTACGTGGTCAGCGAAGTGGACATTATGCCTTACTGCTCGCCTTCTTTCCTGCCTCTCACCTCTCGCTTGTCTTCTAGCAAAGGCAGTACATGCATCTGTCAATTGCATGCTTGACCACTTTGTACATTACTCCAGGCGTGTGCTGTAACAATATTGTATGATACTACTGTGACCTATGAGCTGATTGCCAACGCCCAACATTGTTTACTATTGCATCTGACTTATGCTGTACGAATACTAACATCCAATAAAAACAGATTCACAAAATGATGAACCAAACACTGTCATTTATGGCAAAAAAATTGTGTGTTGCCTTGGGTTTGTGCGACCAAGAACATGGGAACATCAAGAATATTTTTCTTGAATTCCATTTATACAGTGAGCTGTTGTGTAATGTTCTGTGATCTGTAAAGGGTTGTAAAGAGCCTGGTTATCAGAACATCTATAAGTATGGATGTATCTGTGGCTTTATATTTATGGATTCAGGCATTAGATACAGAATGAAGTACCAGTGGTGCATTTGATGGGTTCACTATTTACATTTATTTGAGCTATTATTGATGAGGTGAAGATTGATGCAAACCTGGCCAACAATGTAGGGCCCTTTTGCAAGGTACATCCTTCTAAAGGTAGTGAAAAAGATCACTTCATTCTTCAAATTACTATCAACCATAAAGGTAAACTGACCAGTCAGACAGATTTGATTTTAGGGCAATATGAATGATTTCATTGTAACCCTCAGTTTTTGAGTCTTAGATTTGTTGTTTCAATTGGAAAGAAAAGAATTAATTTAAAGTGGAAATTCATAGTTGGTAAGAACTCATGTAGACGTGATCCAGGGATTAATAACACTTACATTAAATAAGTATTAGCCTTAAGTGCCAATCTAAAGTGAATCTGCTGTTGTTCTCTAGTATTCGGTCTAATGAATGAATGAAAAGACATTTATAAAGCGCACGGCTACTCAAGAGTGTCCTGCCGCTATTAGGCAGTTCTCCACTTTCTCCCACACCCACCTAATTTCAAAATAGCCAAGTTTTGAGTTGTTTTCTGAAAACAGCCATTTCGAGTGTGTCTCTAAGGCCAGCTGAAAGATAGTTCTAGGTTTGGGCTCCCAGAACCATAAAAGATCTTCCTCCGGTTCTAACCCAGCATATCCTGGGTATGGTAGGCAGGCAATTAAATGAGGACCTCAACTTTCTAGAGGGAGTGTAGTGAAGTATTCTTTTCCTAATGAAACTGGCACCGATTCCTTGTAAGGCTTTATATGCAACACCAAAGCCTTTAATTTGATTTTTCACTGTTATCCCGTGAAAAAGGCACTAAGATGCAAGGACATATAAGTCCTGGTGTTTAAATTGAGGACTAGTCTTACTGCTGCATTTTGAACTACCTGCAGACGTTTAGAAGATAATCAGGCAGACCCAATTATAGAAAATTCCCGTAGGCCAGCCTAGAAGTAACCAAGGCCCGGACCACAGTTTTCCTAGTGGTCCACGACAGGGGAGGTGATAAGTTCCTCAGTGTTCGTAATAACCTAAAACAGGTACTTACTACTGCTTTTATTTGATGTTTCACAGAGAGAGAATGGTCAATATGGATGCCCAGATTATTTACTGTTTTTTGGGCAGAGGGAGGTGGAGACATATCATGGGGCAACTAGAGTCTTCACTCCTCAGAGGATGGAGCATCAAAAAAGATAATCTTCAATTTATCAGGATTACATTTTAGTTGGTTCCTAGCCAGAAAATTGAACACCCTGGAAAGGAAAATTCTAATCTTCTCCTCCTCAAAATCTGCACCTTTCTCACGTGTGAAGAGTAGTTGGGTGTTGTCTGCATACAATATTATTTTAGCCCCGCACTCTTCAGCCAAAAATGCTAGTGGGGTCATATACACATTAAAGAGTGTAGGACTCAAAGCACAGCCCTGTTGCACACCCTCTTTCAGATTCGGAATAGTGGCAGTATGTATAGGGAGGAGTCCAGACTTCCTGACTTCTGTCCCTTAAAAAAGAGGATAGCCACTTTAGGGCAGGACCGCCAATTCCAATCTTCTTGAGCCGTTCCAATAGATCAGCGGGTGGGACCGTATCAAAGGCCACCAGGAGGTCCAACAATACTAGGATGGCTCTTCCCCCTGATCCAACTTCTCTTTAATGTGCTCCATAACCTGTAGCAAAGCTGTTTCTATGCTACAGCTAGTTCTAAAACCTGATTGACTAGTATGCAGTAGATTATTATTTTCCAAATAACCCGAGATAACTACATTTACATGTTTTTTCAACATCTTAGAAAAGGCCAGAAGTAGGGATATAGGCCTGTAATTAGCTAGGCTTTCGGATCAGAAGAATTATTTTTAATTGCAAGAGGATTTTAGCATGTTTCCATGTAGAAGGCATACACCCAGAGTCGAGTTGAGATGGCCGTAGCCACATTTACCAAGAGTTAGGCTGGACAAGGATCAGCAGGGGATCCCGACTTTAGTTCCCTGATGATAGACAAAGGTGTCGGGGTTTCCCCTATGGACAGCCTCAGATCAGATATCATATTGTGGTTGTCATCTTGAGGCACCCAGCCAAAGGAGCATTGTATAGTCACAATTTTTTCATGAAAGAATTCAGCCAGTTGATTGGTCCATTCCATCCTTTGCTTTGTTTTTTGATGCCTTAATTGTATCCTCCAGGTAGCTTTTTTCGTTGCCTTAACCTTTATTTAGTGGTCTTTCATGTTCAATTCATAATCATACTTATCATCTAAACTATAGTTTTTTCGACATTTCCTTTCCAGACACTTACATGCTATTTTACTCGTTTCTTGTGAGGGAATCCATGTTCTTTGGGGCTTTCTAGGAGATCAATAGGGTTGCCACTGCAGTTGTGTACTATCACAAACAGATGGAGACTGGTTGGAGAACCAACACCCCTTGTACATTAGAACTAGATGGGAGCACTAAGAAGCATGCTGCACTTTAACTGTTATTTTTCATGTCTTCCATAGACCTAATAGCCTTATCAGATACAGTTGACTGGTTACTGTAAGTCAGAAAACGTTCATGTGGTTCACAAATGAAGGTGCCTTATCAAAGTTCATGAGGCCTTTGTATAGCATGACTACTAAATAGTCCTCTGTGAGCTCCACTGGCAAAATGGTATTACTTGAGACAGATTAAAGCAAAGCACCAGGACAAGGCATGGCTCAGCAGCAATAAAAGATCACATTATTACATTTATGAGACTTGTTTTTTTGTTTACATTGTATGTGTCTTGGAACTGCTGTTGTAATGCTCAGTGTCTCAGCTCTGATGGTGTTTACCTTCTTCTGCTCACTTAGTTAATGAACATCCACCTCTTCAGCAGAATCCCCCATGGATTTAGTGTTAAAGAGTGAACATACTATATCTGCAAACCCAGATATTTGTTTTTCTAAAAGAAAGTTGCTGGGTTAAGATGTCCACTTATTGAAGTACCCTTTGCAAAACCTGAAAGCCCTTCAAAGCCTGCGCAGTTCCGTGGCAATAGGACACCACAATACCATCACAAGTATAGGACCTTAGCCCGCACTTATTTCTGAGCCTCGGGATTGCTTCTGGCTGAAAGAAACAGCGTTTTGATCCAGGAGAATCACAGTTAGACAGACTAGCAAAATGCTTGCAAATAAGGAGTTGCATTCATACAAAAAAATATTTTTTAGTGATGTTTTACTTGTGATAATTATTATGCTATTGGAGTTTTCCTTATCCTTTAGAAAAGTAGTCATTCTTTTTTAATTTCGAAACAGTTCGTGGCTTTCCAGAAACCAATTACCATAAATTTCTTTGATAATATATGTTACAGCTTTATGTGATTAAAAATCTACATTAACAGCATCGGTATTACATAAAAATTGCATTGCTTCTGAGGAACTCGAGAATTGTTTCCTAAAAATGAATGGTTTTATGAATCTCCTTTTGTTTAACGGCGGAAAGTTCCCGCCAACAAATCGCATTGACTTTCCAGTGAATGCGATTTGTTGGAGGTAACTTTCCTGAGTAGATTTTTTTAAGGACAATGTCTCTAATCAGTGTTTGCATTATTAGACGTGCTAGATTCGTTTTTTCACCTGCTGTTCCCATGATAAATTTGAGATAATGGTCAGACTCACATAGACTTAATCAAAGACTTCTTTCAACTGGGAACCATTCATCAACCACTCCCTCCCACCCACAGATCTTCCTTTTACAGTGGTGTCACCCCACTGAGCAGGCCCACAAGGAAAAAAATAAAATGATAATAACTCATTGTTTTAATCATTTTGTTTCCCGTCCTTGCTCAGCTGGGTAGGGGCGGAGCAGGAGTGGTTTGCCCACTCCAAGTGCAAGACGCTTCGGCTGGCCAAACAGTCATGCACACTTTGCATGTTCTGCAACAGGCTGCATTACAGCCTGGGTGCAGAACATGCCCAGCCTACCATTCCCTGGCTGAATGCCGAACCACAGCGCTTAGACCAATCACAACGCTGCGTTGTGATTGGCTTTCGGGAGCTAGCTGCTTCCTGCTACCTTCCCTGCAACCAGGTGAAGAGGAATGACAAGAGGTGGCGGCAGCATCAGGTAAGTGCTTTAAATTTTGCTTGTGTGCGCACGACGACTCCCTGTCGTCATGGCACATGGCCCCGGAAATCCAACTGGTGCAGGCACCAGAGGGATTTCTATTTCTCCCCTGTAGCCTCGGGAGCTGGGAAAGAGCTTCCCCAGCTCCCGTTTCAGGGAAATGACGAATAGCACGCATGTTGCACTGACGTCATTTCACTGAAACCAAAATTGAAATGAGCCTTTAGGCTCATTTCAGTTTCACTTTCTACATGCTCAGGGGGCTATCTAAGCCCCCTAAGCACATAGAAAGATGGGAGAGGTATCCTTGGAAAGGGTACAATCTCCCCAGTGGATCCCCAAGAGGGCGATCCCCAAGCAGGGATCCACTACTAGACACCAGGGAGGATGGAGCGGTCCCATGGGCAAGGGCCTTTGCTCCCCCAAAAATAATTTGGCCATATTCAATCTTTTTGCCCTCCCCTGGGGGGCAGTAGCCCCCAATCTGCCCCCCTGTGGGGCAGAAAGCCCACTGGATGCCAGGGATTTTTTGGTGTGCCATTTCAATGAGAGTGGGGGCTGCCCAAAACAGGCACTCCTATACCCCCACCCCCACCACAACTACAGGCTGTCTGCCCCCTCTGAGGGGCAGATGGGTCAGTAGCCCCCAATCTGCCCACCGGGGACAGAAAGCCCACTAAACACCAGGGATTTTTTTGGGAACATTTGTTTTTTGGGTGGGGGCTGTCTGAAATGGGCACCCCGATGCCCCCATGCCGCCACTATTACAGCCTTTCTCCCCCCCCCCCCGGGGGACAGATGGGGGCAATAGCCCCCGGCAGAAAGCACACTGGACGCCAGGGATTTTTTTTGTTTAATTTCAATGAGGGTGGTGGCTGCTGAAAATGGGGATGCCAATGCCCCACCACCATTACAGCCTCCAATATGCCCCCCAGGGGGTAGACAGCCCACTAAATGCCAGGGATTATTTTTGGCGCATTTGTTTTTAGGGTGGGGGCTTCCAGAAAATGGCACCCCAATGCCCCCAACCCCGCCACCATTACATCCTTTCTGCCCGCCCAAGGGGGCAGATGGGAGCAGCAGCCCACTTGATGCCAGGGATTTTTCGTTGCCATATGTAATTAGGGTGGGGGCTGCCCAAAACAGGGCAGAAAGCCTACTAAACGCCAGACATTTTTTTTTGCACATTTGTTTTTAGGTTGGGGGCTGCCCGAAACCGGCATTCCAGTGCCTCCACCACCCCACCACCATTACATCCTTTCTGCCCCTTGGGGGGGGGGCATATGGGGGCAGTAGCCTCCAATATGCCCCCCAGGGGGTAGACAGCCCACTAAATGCCAGGGATTATTTTTGGGGGGCAGAAAGCCCACTTGACGCCACAGATTTTTTTTTTTATTCATGTAGGGGTAGGGGCTGCCCAAAATGGGCATGACAAAACGGGCATGACAAAACCCCCCTAGAGAAATTCCAGTCTTTCTGCCCCTTGGAGGGCAGATGGGGGCAGTGGCCCCTGATCTGCCCCTTTGGGGGGGACAGAAATCCCACTAGGCACCAACGATTACGCTGGTTTTTTTATGCATCGGGTGGGGGCTGCCCAAAATGCCCCCACCTCCACAAAAAAATCAAACAATTCAAACACAGAGAATAAGGTACAATTCCTTATGGCAGAAACCTGACCCGTACAACTTAAATCCAAACAGTTTGTTGATCCAAGAACAAAATGCAATGGACGGGGAAGGGCGGGAAACAGGGAGGGTTCAGGTTTTACACAACTTAGTTGTACGGGTCAGGTTTCTGCCATAAGGAATTGTACCTTATTCTCTATATTTGAATTGTTTGATTCTTTGATCTAACTTTCCTATCACACGAGCACTTTTCCTGCATTCTACTACTGCGCCTGGCAGAATAATGTTTCTTTCATAATTCTGTACAGAGTATTTTTATGCAATTGTAAATATTTGAATAAATGATGATGTTCATAATGAACATCTTTTGGAACATCTAATTGGGTACAGTGTATATATATATACATAGACAAGAACATATTGGGTTTCTTTTCTTGCTGAGGATTAATTCCTATGTATGAGTATTTTGCAAAGAATCAATTTATTTGAAGTACGAATTACAGATCTAGGACCTTTTTTCATGTTTATTACCTGGGGGGTGCGCTGCCTCTCTCTCTCTCTCCCTACTCGCCGGACGTCCTGCTTGGTGGCCCCTATGATGTTGTAGCTCCGTTGTTAGGCTACGCTGTAGCCAGATGGTTTACGGCTCTGCCTTCTCCTTCATTGATGATCTTGGGCAGATTCCTCTTGGCGAACAACAATCACAATCCCTTACAGCTTGCAGCTTCCGTAGCTTCAAGAAATCCTTCAGCACGTTGCGGCTCAGGCCGGCGATCCTTAATCACAGCCTCAGTTACAATGTCGGCTCGGGCCACAAACTGCAATGCAGCAGCGTGGACAATGTTTCACGCTGCGGAGGCAATGCGGTCGCGAGGCACCTCGTAAACAGCACCACAGACCACACGGCAGTCTCAGGCGTGCAAAAGCACAGGCACCAACCGTTGCTGAGACATGGTTGGAAACTTTGATGTTCCTGAGTTTCCACAACAGGGGACCAGCTCTCCACGGGCCCTTGGAGACAAGCTACGTCGGGACACATCACACAGCAAATTCTTCTCAAGCAGGGGGACACAGTGCACAGCAAAGTCCCTTGTCCTCTCCTTATTCAAATCAGCAAACTGCAGGCCAGCCCCAGAACACACAGCAAGGGCATTCCTTTTCTTCAGTCTCTTCAGCTGTTCTTCTTTGGCAGAGGTTCCTATTGATCACAAAGTAGTTTCAATCCATTTTCAGTCTGGATTTCAGTCTTGAGTTCAGGGGTTTCAGCTCTCACATTTATATCCCCAAATGCCTTTTTAAGTCTTTGTGTTCAGGGGGCTCTGAGCCTGGTCCAAACCAAACCTGGGTGTCTTCCTACCAGTGCTCACCCTCTTCCTTTGATAGTCATGGTCTGGTACACAGACGCTCCGCAGGAGGTGGAGCCATCCTTTGGTGGCAGCAACACAGCCCTCTTCACACTCACGGGGCTACATCTCCCCCACATCAAGTGCAGGCCAGCCTGTTGCTGTCTCACCTACTCCTCCCTGGTGCCAGGACACTTCCCAGACCCTATCACATCCAAACCCAGACAGTCAATACACAACCAGGCAGAGGCATGCAGGATGGTTAGGACAAGAAACCAGCCACTTCTAAAAGCGTGGTTTCTAAACCATCTTCACAAAAAGATGTGTTAAATAATTCTGGGAGTTCAAGCACACTAAACTCCATCTCTCCATCTTATGCTTATGGGAAGATATGCTGGAAACATGTGACACGGCATTCCCCATTCTGTCCTATGGGCAAGATGGCCTTGCAACAGTGAAAAACAAATTTGGCAGTATTTCACTGTCAGGACATGGTACACACCTCAGTACATGTCCTACCTTTCACATACACTGCACCCTTTCCCAGGAGGGTACCTTGGGCCTCCTATAGGGGTATCTGATGTGCATAAAAAGGGAAGGTTAAGGCCTGGCAAGTGAGTGCACTTGTCAGGACAACAAGGCAGTTAACAAACTGCGAACAGACACTGCAGTGGCAGGCCTGAGATCTTTTTTTAGGGCTACTTGTGTGGGTGGCACAATTAGTGCTGCATTTCCACTAGTAGCGTTTGCATTACCAGCCCTGGCACACAAAGTGCACTTTACTAGGGACTTACTAGTAAGACAAACGTACTTCCCATACCTAGACTAAATGTGAATTATTAGATTTATCTGTCATTTGATAAGAATTCCGTCCACTTTCAACAAGACCTCCTGTCTCTTGTCCTTTGAAAGATGTAATAGCATGAATGTCATACCTGTAAAAGCTTACCAACGTGAGTTTGTCTTGCAAACCTCATATATCTGCTTCTGCCAGAGAAGAATTCATTGGGTTATCCAAATGGTTCTTTAAACCAGCTATATTCAGTGAGGTTAGAAACAACTTTTCTGGTGAAAGGAATACAGAGAGAAAGTTATGCTGTTTTTGAGTTTTACTATGAGGTTTGTGTGATACAGCTTCTAAAACCGTCTATTCATAGTGTCAAGGAAACTAGGAGGAAGATGTGGCGCCCAAATCAAATTAAATTCTAGTAATTGAATATAGCCATTCTCGAAGGAAGCGCATTCATTGTCATAGATTTGTTTCACTGCTTCGAGCGAACCTGTGACGGCCTTCTCTATGCTCAGTTCCCTTAGTTATCGTGAAATAGCTATTGCTTGCCTGATGTGGAGCCTCTGGGTTGAATTCAGGCAGTAATAATAAGATAACTATCCCATTTTCACTAATTTCTTGTTGTGCATTAGCTTGTCATTGACATGTCAAAGTTCACTGTGATTTCAGTTCCTCTTCTAGTGCAGCCCTCTTATGTATGTATACACACACACTGCAATCTCCTGCATAGAAATGTTTACTTGGCTGAGGACTAGCTGATCCTTGTGGACTCAGTCAGCCTCTACACGTGCACTGCGACATCAGTTTGCTAGTCTGCAAAGGTCGCCCAGTTTAACGGAGATTAGTGGCAGAAAGTCTTTTAGATTTCTATCCGGAGACAACTCACATGAATTGCTCTCATTGATTTAGCAGTCACCCTCAATAGCCCAGTATTTATTTACCAGCAAAAGGAGGAGTGAGGGTAGTTAACTCTCCCTCTCTGTCTATCAAGTCATTATCACCATATACAAACATTGCCGTCACACAGGCTGTAAAATGTCGTGCCCACCCTTCTATTTTTCTTTATTTCTCTTCCTCCTACACCTTCCTCCGATAAATTACTTATTTATAACCCTTCCACCTAGGCACGGGAGGAGAAGACTGGCTTACCTCTGACAGCCCCATCTTGCATCGGTACTAAGAAAGAGCTCTTAATAAACCCCACAGCAGAGCCCAATCATGCAGTTAACTGGTTACTAAGATATCCAGTTACATTCACTATCCTCAGCAACATCCAAGGCATATCTATTCTGCAGGCAGAGTGCATCCACGAGCAATGGGAAACGAGGAAATTCGTAATAAGTGTGGTGAAGCCCTCTGGACTTACCTTAACTGAAGCTGTAGGGTTGGCAAAGAGTGAGGTGGTCACCCTGAGTCATAAACTGGACTCCAGAACGTACTGCGAGGCTATATTTAGGGTAGCTGGTGTGCTATAAAAATGCTGCCCAGCAATAACAACATTATATGCACGAGGGGATTTTCTTTTGTATTTTAATGGATCGGTCGATGATGTGTTGGCAATTTTTGAGTAGGGTGACCGCCTGTCCATTATGTGCATGGACGTCCATTTTTTAGCACTTATGTCCGTTGTTCATGATTATAAAGGGTGGTATGTGTCTGCAATTTAAAGCTTTTAATTGGCATTCCTCATTTTGTTCTTGTTTATTTTTTAATTTTTTTAAAGAAATATAAGAAATCTAGCGTGGCCCTAGTGTGTGTAAGGCAGAGAGCAGAAAAGGGACAGCCAGAGAGAGATTTGTTGGGGTATGTGAGCTTAGGTTGTTGGAACAGTTAGCTGTCAACAATGCACAGAGAAGGCGGCTATTGTAGAAAGAAACAACACTTTTTACCAGTTTGTCCCCCGCAGCAGTTCTGCAGTGAAGATGTAGCAAAGCTGCATTTAGGAAGAAAGTTACAAATTAAAAGCTCAAACAGAATGATGCACATACTCTCCTTGGAAAGACAAACTCTGGATAAAAATAACAGGAATGCATTTAAAGGATTATATTAGACTGATTGAGCTATCATTGTAACCGGATACTATGACTATCAACTCATTTGCTTACGTTTTACGTCTTTACTCTTTTTTTATGGAGGCCAGTGACCAAAACTGACCAGATTCTCAAGTCATTGTTGGGGGGGTCGGGAGGGGGTCTAGGCTCTGTTGCTGTCGGCCAGTGTTTAGAGATCTGTTATGGGATTTAGTGAGTTATATAAATACACCAAAGCATTAGTCAAAGTAGCAGGAGTGAATATAACATCCCAATGTATCGGGATGTTGTGCTTCCAGTAGTGAACTGATGGTACCTGACGTATGCACTTTACCACCCAAACACTGCAACCTGACTCCTCAGGGTTTTGGGAATAAACATGCAAAAAGCACATTGAGCAGGTGCCTTAAAGAGATACCATCGGAAGGCATACACTGTTACTACTACTTGTATCTCCCTTAATTGATTAATCACACTTACGAGGCATCAGCTTCCACTGTCATTGTTCCCATAATGGTAATACAGCTCCACAGCCGGCAGCAAACAGTTCTTAAAGACTGTCACATCAGGCTTCTACTATTCTCCTTAACATTGGCTGTTTCTTGGAAAATTCACCTGGGATTTCATTGCTTCTCACCTGAAGAACCAATGGAAAAACAAAGCATACAAGCGGCACTCAAGAAAAATTGCCAGAAAACAAGGATTGAACCTCAAATCAAAAATTAGGCTTGCACCTCAAGCGCAAGACCACCTCTGCTTTGTTTGAAGTAAAACAGAGGTATGAAATGCAGGAGGCAATGTCATCATATTTGGATTTTGATATGCATCATTGGCTGTATCATGGCACTTATGGGTGTCCCTTCCCATGTGGTCCAGCAGTCCCAAGCACACTTGCAGGCCAGGATGGAAGATGAAAAGCATCTTCCTCATGTAAATCTAAACTGTGGCAGAACATTACCCTACGGGGCAATAGAAAATTGTTATGGGTAGGAAGCCCAGTGACTGATCACTATCTCAAGTTCATAAAGGCTTCTCTTAGCGATGTGAAGAAGTGCATGGTACCAGCGTCCACCACACTCAAACGGGCCGGGAACAATAAGGCATAAGAAAGATTCAACGTATGGAGTTGGGCCTTACATGCTGCACAGGTACAGCGCCACTATTGAACCTCAGTAGTGTAATCCAAGTATGCCATGATATTGGTAGTTTGCCCGAAAGTCCAAGAGCACTTTTCTCTAAATAATTCCAGTAGTAGATCTCTGTCTCGAACATGAAGTAAACATGCTATTGTATGGCATGGGGAGGCCCCTGGCGCTGGGAGGGAGGGGAGGGGTGGCCAAGGACCCAAGAAGAACCCAAGAACCCAAAAAGAATTTTGGAACATTACTAGCTAGAACCGTGTTCATCAGCCAGTCTTCAAGGAACAGGTCAGTGTTCACGTTTTCAGCTCTTTCTGGAAAACCTAACAAGCAGATATTATTGGCGAAAGCATTCCCTCTGCATCCTCGGCCCTTGCCTGGAGTGTTTGCACCTCAGCTGGAGAGCCTCTAACTGTTCCTGTATATTCCTCACCGAAGGCATAAGGGAGGCCAGCGAGGATTCTGCATCGTCTACTCGTTCCACCAGCTGGGCTGGGTGCACCCGCACCAGGCCAGTCTCAACCTGATGTCTTCTAGCTAGGCTTCTTTTGCCATCTTGGAATCCTGTATTGCCTTCAGGGTTTTATTAAACATGATGTTATGTTTCTCCAGCAGGCACTCCAATTGTTTGATCAGATCCGTTGGATCAGTGTGGCCCCCAGCATTTCCATGATGGACTTCTTAGTTGGAGGTTTGCTTATCTTAGGACAAACCATTTCCTGTAGGTTGCGACCCCCCCCTACAGCACAGCACACTTGCCCGGTGTGGTCATGCCACCCCAGAGGGGGGCTAATCCTGCAGAAGAGCCCACTGGGCGCACACCGTGCCCCTTGCAGCGCAGGTGACTCCCTCAGGCAGTGCAGATAGTTCTGAGCCAGCGGGCACTCAGCGCAAGCCACAAAGCAGTCATTGTTTACCCCTGGGCATTTTCATCTGCAGTATGTTTCCGGTTTCTTCACTTGCAGAGGAGGGGGGCAGGCTCTCCACACATACAAGAAAACCCATTTGGGTACCCTGTCAGCTCTTAGGGGGCCCCCCAAAGCTCCGAGCAGCCGCAGTGGCCCGCACTAGGGCACCCTTAGAACATTTAGGCCTTATCCCACTTCGTTGTGCGTCATGCAAGAATGGCTCAAATGGAGCGTTACCAGCTCGTCTTCCCTCAGGTGTAGTGTTTTGCATTTCTGCTTAGCCAGTCTAGTTATCCTGTGGAATGTTAACATTCATGTGATGTCTTGGAATGTTAGGATACTGGAACTCTAGGAGTCAGTTGAGAACTGGGCTGAGCAAGTAACATACTGCTCATGGTGGGGTCTCAGCATATGCTTCTATCTTCTACTTGGAATAAACTTCTAAACCTACTACCTCATCTGATTCCTGATTTATACACCATCTATACAATTTTGGCGACGATTTGGGTGAACTTCCGCCATAACTTCAATGGACTTTCAAGATTTAAATATCTTCAAGGTAATGAACTTCCTCTTCATCTACCACTAATTCATAAGCATACACATCACAAGAGTGCCAGTCCCTGCTGTTACCTGCTTTGAGGTCAACCTCTCCTGCTGCCTTCAAAGCGGTGTCATTGTCCTGTTGACCTGGTAAGGTACCAACTGTGACTGCTTTCTGCCTTACTGCCTGTTCTGCTACCAACATCGCCTTGTAGTGTAGTTCCTATCATCCCAATAGGCTCTGCGCATTGGAATAATACCTACAGCAGTAAAGGCCTAGACCAGACGTTAACTAGGTCTACTACTGTCGATACTAGACTTAAAGTTTTGGGTTTGCCAGCTAGCTCAGAGTTCACTAGAAACTTTCTCGAATGTTCAGGAAGGACTTAACTTCCCTGATTAGACAAGAAGGGATTTAGTTTCTGACAACCATAGAACATGACAACTTTGCTCTCCCCTAACCAAGAGTATATCTCGAGAGTCGTGTGAACAAAAGGCAATTTATTTTACTCAGTCAGTACGTGCATTCTTAGTCTCATCAGATTGTAGAGAAAAGGAAGAGACGGGCATGTTCAATAAAAATGTGTTATTTATTGATCAGTCTCTTTTCTCATACAAGAGAAATGGATCGATATTATTGCAATACTTATAGCTAAGTAAAGTGCATACATTAAAAGCAATAGTATAAAATAATACTGTAAAAACATTGATATGGTTTCTAAGCCATAAGATGTTTTAAAATGAATAAAATATATTACATACACATATACATTTGACTAAACGTACTCAACTGGTGTTTCTAAATACGCCTACCCCGTGTACCTGACCTAAGCCTAATACGTGGGCGGGAATAGAAAGTTACAGTTTAAGTTAAGTTTGTTTTTGCCAAGTGAATAACTAAAGAATTCTCTGTGAGGGGTTATTCAGTTCTGTACCTGGAATCTAGGTTGAATGAGGGATGGTATCTCTCGTCTCTGGTCTCGATATTCCAGGCTGCCTGCGAGGGCTACCCAGAAACGCCGGTGCTGGATTTCTCGGCAGGAGAAAGCAGCTTCTCTCAGCGCGTCAGGAAGGCGGGGCTGCGCCAGCGGGGTCTGCTCTGCTCTGGGCTTCGGCAAGTATGGCTGCTCCGTCTCGTCACCACCGCGTGTGTTTGCATAGGGCAATATCGGTAATATTTATACCTTTAAGGTGCCGAGATTGACGCAAGGATGGACATAGATACGTCAATAAGGATGTCATACGACTTGCTCGTTAGCACATTCTTTTGCTGAAGTTCTCGGTGAAATCAAAACAATGGCCGCAGGGTTTTGCCCAGGTCGTCATAGGTTTGATTTGTTATGAGAACTCCGTATGCCTTATCAGGGGCTGGAGGAATATCGCTTGTCTAATTAGATCGCAAGCGTTATGACCTAATCAGATAACACGTTCCTGTGCCGTAGTGTGACTGCGTTAGATAACGGTATCTGCATCATGGGGGTTTTCTGCCTCATGGGCTGACTGCTAGTTAACTTGTTGGTTTGTTTAACCAGAATAGGGTCAGGAATAGGGGGATCGATTCAGAACCTATAGGAATACATCACACCCACTCCACGCTAACTATGGTCATATTTACTAATCTATGCATAGTAAAACATAGTACAACATACTATAGAGTATTGTGTATACCTTACCACCCCAAAATACATAAATGCATTTTGAAATTTTCAAATATACGGAAAAGTTGCAATCATATATATGGTATGCACTCAAGCTGTATAATAATGCTAAGGTAATCACGCATTTGTATACATTATTGCTATTTGGTATATGAGAATTTACACATGAAATGGCTCTTAATACAGAAAAAAAGTTCGAGACCATTCCATCACAGAATAAAATATTTATGAACATACCAGCGGGCAGCTAATGTCTATAAGCTATCTAAAATTTAGAAACCTTAGTTCTCTAAGAATAGTTCTTACTTTAAGCAGAAGATAGTGTCCCGAAAAATATGAAAAAATATGTTGGGGCTGCTGAAAAATTGCTGTCCGTGTACTGGAGGAAAAATTGTACATGTGACTTTATTTTTAAAGTTGAAGGCCGAATTCAGGGAACGCCGTGTGCGAGCTTGTTCAAAAGTCTCTATTTCTGCTCTGGTGAGAACATCATATCATTTAGGCTTTCGAAAAAACTGTCAACAGCTTCCTGGGAAAGTTCCACTAACTCGGAAATAGGTGTAATCATGCATTCGTGCGCATGATTGTTTCCATTGACATTCTGATTTGCATTGCTGACAGAAGGTCGTACCTGATCGATGCTGCTTTCATCTTGAACTTCACTACCCATCAATCGTAGTGGTGAAGCTTCCACGAATGCCGTCATCAGGATTGGTAGCCTTTGAGGGCAGCACAAAGCATGAACCTTGATCGGGCTCAACAATGTTTCTGCATCCATTGGCGCATCCGATTGTAGCGTCAGACAGGTGTCTAACACGCATTCTTCTCCGCATAGCAGACACCTTAATACAGGTAAAACACATCTTTTCCACATTGGTCGAAATGATAGAAACCAAGTCATGTTCAGGTCTCTAAGCCGGGAGAGTCCCAGGATTTTTGATATCCGGTCCCGGTATCCAATGGCTAGGATTGTTTCTTCCCTTGTCGCAAGAGTTTTGTCTGTGACATGGGTTGCCATACCGAAAAATAAGGACCAAGAATAGGATTCCTGCAATTAGTCCCAAGATCAGGGGAAGTCCGCCAAAAATCGAATGGACGAAATCTGGAAAAATACCCAGTATGGCTTTGAATGGTGTTAATGCCATCGAAAATACTGTCTTAAATACCTTTGAGACCCCATTGGTATCAGAAATATTTAAGATTTTGTTTAGTATTTCTGCGAAATGTATGGGGGAATTAGTTGATAACAATGAATGTATCTCTGCAGTCGTCCTTGCGACTTGTAGATCATACGTTTCTTTTGATGACGTGAGCCTTGTAGGCGTCTGAAGAAGCACTGTTTTCATTCTGCTTAAAGTATCTATTCGAATAGAAGTAATTTTCAAATTGGGCCATGCCCTTGCCTCCCTGTCTGGAAAGGAGCTGGGGAACAATGAGCGTCCACAGCACTTGACCTTCGCAGTCGTAGTGACTAGATAAGGAGTCCCGGGCATAAGACTACAACATCTGCGGTCTACAATTAGAATGTAACTCCCATTATAGAGTCTTTGAAAGAATGGTTCTATTTCTGTTGCAGGTGCGCCTTGCTGGTGACATGAAAGGTTGTATGAATTCCCTTCACAGGCTCCATGCAAACTAATTCCATTACACAGAAGCGTGCCGCTTAGTGACATCGCACAATTATTGCCACTAAGAAACACTTTCTGTCCTTTATTACTGACACATGCATGTGAATAGGGCAGGTTCCATGATGTTTTAATGTACCCCTTTCCCAATTTCTCGTACATGCCAGCCTGTATATATTTTTGGCAGTATTGAAACCTGAAGGTTGAGATTGGAATATTTATTATCCCATGTATTATCCATTCACTGACAGGTCGTTCTGACATTGTCACTGGTAATCTTTCGAGTTTTTCAATGCTCAAGATTGTATAATCAGCACCCTTTTGTGCCATACTGATTTGTCTATCAGTAAGGTTAAAGATTTGGAATAGTGACGTTGTGTTGATTAAACGCCAAGGCACATAGCCTGAACGCAGATTTTGTAACGTCCAGCCAAGCTGTACAATAGAGCGCAATTGGGACTGACCGTGTTGTAATAACAGTAAGTCTTGCGACAATATGTCGATTGCTGAAGACACAATGTTGTTCAAAGAAAAAATTCTGGAGGACAGAGTCATTAACCCATTGTCCACTACAGAAAGTGATTTTTCCAAATTAATACGGTCAATTTCCCGTATTCTCTCTGCTGTTTCAATTTGAGTAACCTTCCAGGCCTCATTGTATGCTGCATATACAGAGGCTGCTATGAAACGTTTTTGACGCTGTTTGCGCGGTCCCATAATGAAATCACGCAAGTCAGCACCATCAGTAAGTAAAGTTAGGTGTTGTTTAATTTCTGCCAGTGTGGAAGTTTGTAGCCATTGAAGGCATAATTTGCCCACACTGTAGGTGGTTATTATCCCTGGGTGATGTCTTTGGGGATATCTAGGGTCTGGCCTGGTCATTTTGAACCCCTGTGTTTTGTTCAGGAATCTATCTTGACAGTTATTTGTATCTGTGGGCCAGATCAACCACTGTTTCCAATCAGGATGTGTTCTGTTTTGGTTTAATACATAATTTACGTCTATCTCTTCATCTGTAGAGCTATTGCTGAACATTGTTGGCTCTGGAATAGACGGTTTATTTAAGTCTTTGATTTTGGCTAGGCCAAGACAGGTGGTTTGTTGAACAGTGTCATTTAAAAATATCATTTGTTCTGGGATCATGCAGGCTCTAAACATAGATTCTATGCCCTGCACTTGCCATTCTTTTGTACCCCAAACACTTTTCAATTCAACATTCTTGTCCCAATAATCAAAACCAAAAGTATTCATTTTTTCAAAGAATGAGTCTGAATATATCAATTTTGTGTTGGTTATCATGGTCTTTGTCCCTGTCTTGTTTGACAATTTAAAATAGAATGCTTCAGCATTACTTGTGTTAAAACCTGAAAAGTATGAATATTTGTCATAGAAGGTCCTTGCGCTTCCTTTTGGAGGGGTTGCACAATGTTCCCATTGATTATAATTTAAAACATTTCTAGGTTGTGCAGATCTATGTAAAAAATGGTTACCATAGTGGTTATAACAGTACATACTATCATAATTTGTAGAACCCTGCAAATAATCATGTTTGGTAAATTTAGCAGACATTACTAAGTCAGACATCATATTATTAATGCTTTCGAAGTCCCAATCATCAGCAAATGAGCTTGGTTTTGCAAAGTCACTCAATGAGATCTTAATTTGGTGTGGATATTTCAGGATTTCGACCGGACCATAAATTTCATAGTCAGTGTTGTCCCAGGCTACCCCACCAGGTATCGGATTGGTTGTGAAGTTGACTGAAGAAAGTTCTCTTTTCTCGATGTGTGAAGATGTGTGTGGTTTGAGGATCAAGTTGATTTTCTGACTTGCTGTGTCCATTTTAGCATATTTTCCCTCAATGAAGCGTCCCAAAGTTAGTATCATGATGAGCCAAAGTATGAGGATAAATGCACCAAAACCCACCCAAAATTCAATCCATGGAGAAATCAGATATGTTTCTTTCAGTTGTTTCAAAAGTTCTTTAGCTTTATCTTTAAAGGTTTTTGATGATGGCTGTGTCTTTGATTCACTGAAGCCTTCAGAGGAATCATCGAAGTTTATGAAGTAGCCGGATGCAGTTCTGTCAATTGTTCCAATTGGTTCAGGATTTCTGTTTCTTGCATTTTCACTTGGTACTTCATTATAGATTGGTGTGTCTCTGCTAAATGTTTTTATTTGAGTTTTCAGAGGTCTGAGTTCTATTGCATTGTTGCATAGTCCTTGTTGTTCTTCTGTAGGCTTTTCGAATGTGATGAGCCTCTTCGTTAGGACCTCTGTACTGGTAGCAAACCTTGGTGTTCTGCTACTTATTGGGAGTCCACTTGGCCTACTGTTTGTTATCGGCCACATGTTGTGGTTTTACCAGGTCGATGGATACAACTCGGTTCTCCTTTTTACCAGCAAGTGGCGGTAGTACAACTGATCTTGTCCCGTTGACAGACAAGACAGTAACTGCTTTTCTGTAAGAAGGCCCAAATTCCTTCTTTACCGCGATCTTTTCCCTGACTAGATCCCCGACTTTTGGAATCCAGACAGGTCTTGCTGGGACAGGTGGTGGTTCTTCAGTGGTTGTTGGCTGTTGTTTCAATTTTATGTTGCTCAGGTCTTTTCTTGTTTTGTTTAAGTCCTGCAAAATAGCCAAACGGTCTTTGATATCAAAGCTTTTTTCTTTCACCACTGAAGTCTGACTATCAATGTCAGAGATCAACATCCTAGTTCCAAATAATAATTCGTACGCACTGAATCCCTTCAGAGAATTTCTTGGCAAGTTATTTAGACTACGTTGGACACTTATTAGATGTTTGACCCACCCAGCTCCCGAACCTAATACCTTTGCCGTTATAGATTGCTTTATGTCACGGTTTTTTCTTTCAACAATTCCGTTCCCCTCAGGGTGAAATGGACAAGAGTACCGCAATGCCACGCCCATGCTGACCATGGCCTCCTTATAAGCTCTAGAGCTAAAAGCAGGACCGTGGTCCGAATGCAGCATGCCAATTGCGTATGTGCCGATAAAGACTCGCAAATCTTTTATAACAGTTCTGGCGTCAGCCGTTCGCTGGGGCCACATCCATATGAATCTCGTGCATGAATCCACTGCGACCAAGATATATTTATAGTTACCATCCCTTTGTAAGGGACCACAGTGGTCTAGATAAACACAGGCTAATGGTTTATCCGAGATTAGAAGGGGCGTCTGCGCTGGACGTCTCACCGTTGATACTTTCATTTTTTGACATATTTCACATTCTAGAACATACAGCCTGATTCATGAAGCGAAATAGCGCCCGCAATGGCTGCGAAAACGCAATTGCGGGTGCAAAACACGGAATCGGCATTCAAGTACGAAATAGCGAAATCGCTAAAAAATAATAGCGATCGGAATAGCGATTACGCTGTAATAGTCGCAGACTCCGGGAAGTCGAGCAATAGCGATACGGAAATAGCGACCAACCACGGAATCTGCGAAATCAATAGCGAAACGCAATATTGTCTCAATCGGCATTCATGAAAGAAATACATTAGCGAAAAAGCGCTAAATCGCACGTTTGCGCGGCGCAATTTAAGGACAACTCAAAGCAGGTGGTAACCATAAAAGCCATGATTAACCAAAATTTGAAAAACTGTTAGCCAATCACCAACAGGTCCAGGCCTGACCAATCACACATAAGGACATTCAGCAGCAGCATTAGGCGTTCCACAATGCCTGGGATGTACATGGTGGTGAGGCGGCGAAGGCTACAGCGAGCAGCACGGAGGAGACGCATGAGGCAGGCAAGGATTTACCGGCAGCGGGTCACCTTGCTGGGCCAAACCAGAGAACAGATTTATGCAAAATACAGGCTGAATGGGGAAATGATCACCTGGCTGATACAAGAACTCGACCCCATCATGCAGCACCCAACAAGGCGAAACAATTCTGTGCCCACACATGTGCAGGTATTGCGCAGCCTGCACCTCCTGGCCTCCGGCAGTTTCCAGGGCATAGTAGCCGCTGCTGGGGGGATATCCCAGCCCACCATGTCACGCTGCCTCCACACTTTTGTTGACGCCATGCTCAGCCAGCTCCACCGGCACATCACATTTCCCACGAGCCAACAGGAATTGGACCTGACAAAACTACAATTTTATAATGTTGCCCATTTTCCCCATGTCCTCGGCTGCATAGACTGTACCCACGTCGCCATCTGCCCACCAGCTGGCACGGAGTATATGTACCGCAACAGGAAGTCCTACCACTCCCTCAACATACAGATGGTCTGCAATGCCAAGACCATCATCACTGACATTGTGGCCCAGTACCCAGGGAGTACCCATGACTCCTTCATCTTCAGGCACAGCGGACTCCACACACGACTGATCAGGGGAGAGTTTGGGGAAGGACACCTACTTGGTAAGTACACTTTGTCGACAATGTCACATTGCTATGAAGTAACTGCGCTGCACAGGCAATCAACATCTGCTCCTCTCATTCAGGTGACAGTGGCTACGCCCTACGGGAATACCTCCTGACCCCTTACCTCAACCCTGCCACACCTCAGCAACGCCGCTACAATGTTGCGCACATCCGGACAAGGAACTGTATTGAAAGGACATTTGGCCTGCTCAAGAGCAGGTTCCGTATACTGCACAAGACAGGTGGGGCCATGTATTACAGTCCTGCAGCGTGCTGCCGCATTGTGGCTGTCTGTGCAATGCTTCATAACATTGCAACCAAGCGCCGGATACCAGTTGACATATCAGGCAGTGAATCTGAGGGGGACGACCGGCCACCAGCTCATGCGCACCATGCACGCGGGGAGAACCCAGCTGAAGGCCACAGACGTCGCAACCACATCACAGCTAACAATTTCTAGCCCACCCCCTTCCCCCACCCCACATATCACAATTGCATGCAAAATGTAATGATTACACAAGGCGAATGTGTGCAGCAAAATAAATGTATTTGTTAGATTCACAAGAAAAAAGGGTCATGGTAACAACTATTTACAAAATGCAGTATTCCTGCATACTGCATGAGACGGTTCATGGCAGGCTTAGCTTCAGCCTGCGCCTGTGTCCCTGACACAATGTCATTGGCGCCTCCGGCGCACAATTCCTCATCCTGGGCAGCTGTACCAGGCGTAGCCCTGGTGCTGCGCCTAGGTGGGGGGGCCTGCGTGGCAGAGTGGCTGCTGACACTCGAGGCACCCTCACTCGCATCGTCTCCCCCCACAATGGCCGGTAGCACAGGTGCATGCAGTGCGGTGACGGCGGTGGTCAAGTGCTCCAGCACCCGGGTATTGTCCTCGCAGCACTGGACCAGTTGGTGCTGCTGGGTCAACGAGCGCCGCGCCAGCTGGGTGGTGGCATTTGCTGACACATAGTTGGAGCGACTATAGGTGGACAGGCGGCTCAGCAGCTGATGGTGGCGCCTGCTTGCAACACTGCGGTGCTTCACCAGCGCTGCAGTATTGTCCTCCATAGCCGCCGTCATGCGGTCCATGGCTGCCGTCATGCGGTCCATCCGCTCGCCGACTCCCGCCACATTGCGGCCAATCTTATGCAGCTGGAGCTGGATGGCTCCTTGCTGCTGCGACTGGCGCTGGTGTATTCGGAGCATGCGCCGCTCCACGCTCATGCAGGCATGGAGATGCCCATTGCCCCTCCTGCTGTTGGGCCGCTGTGTAGCGGATGTGGCTGGCCCAGATCTTGTTGGACGTGCTGCAGGTGTTGCATGGATTTGGGCCCAGATCTTTTGACTGGGGGAGTGTGTGACATTGATCCACATTCAGTCCATCACTTGTTGTTTTTGCAATTGCCGCCCTAAGTGCGCTGGGGATGCCCAGACGTGGGTCCCAGGCACTCCACACCACTTGGAGTCAAGCTAGCCGGGCTGAAGAGAGGTGTTACCTCGAAACCGGTCCGGTCCTCGGATGCTTGATTCCGTTCTGGGGAGGACATGGCGTTTGTAGTTCGGACTGGACTGTTCCCATGGGGCAACAGGGTCAGAGCTGATTTGCATATCGCCATTGTCTAACCCAGGGTGGTGTGGAGTGCAAAAAAACGATGGATTTGGGCCCAGATCTTTTGACTGGGGGAGTGTGTGACATTGATCCACATTCAGTCCATCACTTGTTGTTTTTGCAATTGCCGCCCTAAGTGCGCTGGGGATGCCCAGACGTGGGTCCCAGGCACTCCACACCACTTGGAGTCAAGCTAGCCGGGCTGAAGAGAGGTGTTACCTCGAAACCGGTCCGGTCCTCGGATGCTTGATTCCGTTCTGGGAAGGACATGGCGTTTGTAGTTCGGACTGGACTGTTCCCATGGGGCAACAGGGTCAGAGCTGATTTGCATATCGCCATTGTCTAACCCAGGGTGGTGTGGAGTGCAAAAAAACGATGGATTTGGGCCCAGATCTTTTGACTGGGGGAGTGTGTGACATTGATCCACATTCAGTCCATCACTTGTTGTTTTTGCAATTGCCGCCCTAAGTGCGCTGGGGATGCCCAGACGTGGGTCCCAGGCACTCCACACCACTTGGAGTCAAGCTAGCCGGGCTGAAGAGAGGTGTTACCTCGAAACCGGTCCGGTCCTCGGATGCTTGATTCCGTTCTGGGAAGGACATGGCGTTTGTAGTTCGGACTGGACTGTTCCCATGGGGCAACAGGGTCAGAGCTGATTTGCATATCGCCATTGTCTAACCCAGGGTGGTGTGGAGTGCAAAAAAACGATGGATTTGGGCCCAGATCTTTTGACTGGGGGAGTGTGTGACATTGATCCACATTCAGTCCATCACTTGTTGTTTTTGCAATTGCCGCCCTAAGTGCGCTGGGGATGCCCAGACGTGGGTCCCAGGCACTCCACACCACTTGGAGTCAAGCTAGCCGGGCTGAAGAGAGGTGTTACCTCGAAACCGGTCCGGTCCTCGGATGCTTGATTCCGTTCTGGGAAGGACATGGCGTTTGTAGTTCGGACTGGACTGTTCCCATGGGGCAACAGGGTCAGAGCTGATTTGCATATCGCCATTGTCTAACCCAGGGTGGTGTGGAGTGCAAAAAAACGATGGATTTGGGCCCAGATCTTTTGACTGGGGGAGTGTGTGACATTGATCCACATTCAGTCCATCACTTGTTGTTTTTGCAATTGCCGCCCTAAGTGCGCTGGGGATGCCCAGACGTGGGTCCCAGGCACTCCACACCACTTGGAGTCAAGCTAGCCGGGCTGAAGAGAGGTGTTACCTCGAAACCGGTCCGGTCCTCGGATGCTTGATTCCGTTCTGGGAAGGACATGGCGTTTGTAGTTCGGACTGGACTGTTCCCATGGGGCAACAGGGTCAGAGCTGATTTGCATATCGCCATTGTCTAACCCAGGGTGGTGTGGAGTGCAAAAAAACGATGGATTTGGGCCCAGATCTTTTGACTGGGGGAGTTTGTGACATTGATCCACATTCAGTCCATCACTTGTTGTTTTTGCAATTGCCGCCCTAAGTGCGCTGGGGATGCCCAGACGTGGGTCCCAGGCACTCCACACCACTTGGAGTCAAGCTAGCCGGGCTGAAGAGAGGTGTTACCTCGAAACCGGTCCGGTCCTCGGATGCTTGATTCCGTTCTGGGAAGGACATGGCGTTTGTAGTTCGGACTGGACTGTTCCCATGGGGCAACAGGGTCAGAGCTGATTTGCATATCGCCATTGTCTAACCCAGGGTGGTGTGGAGTGCAAAAAAACGATGGATTTGGGCCCAGATCTTTTGACTGGGGGAGTGTGTGACATTGATCCACATTCAGTCCATCACTTGTTGTTTTTGCAATTGCCGCCCTAAGTGCGCTGGGGATGCCCAGACGTGGGTCCCAGGCACTCCACACCACTTGGAGTCAAGCTAGCCGGGCTGAAGAGAGGTGTTACCTCGAAACCGGTCCGGTCCTCGGATGCTTGATTCCGTTCTGGGAAGGACATGGCGTTTGTAGTTCGGACTGGACTGTTCCCATGGGGCAACAGGGTCAGAGCTGATTTGCATATCGCCATTGTCTAACCCAGGGTGGTGTGGAGTGCAAAAAAACGATGGATTTGGGCCCAGATCTTTTGACTGGGGGAGTGTGTGACATTGATCCACATTCAGTCCATCACTTGTTGTTTTTGCAGGTGTTGTAGCAGCTGGTGTTGCAGGTGCGGCAGGCACTGGAGGCACATTGGTGGGGGCTCTGGTGTTGGCAGCCGGTGGGCCTGCAGATGTTGCAGCAGGTAAGGTGGGGGGCCTGGTCTTGGCAGCCGGTGGGCCTGCAGATGTTGCAGCAGGTAAGGTGGGGGCTCTGGTCTTGGCAGCCGGTGGGCCTACAGATGTTGCAGCAGGTAAGGTGGGGGCTCTGGTCTTGGCAGCCGGTGGGCCTGCAGATGTTGCAGCAGGTACGGTGGGGGGCCTGGCTGCTGGTGTTTGCGCAGCGGCAGGGGCTGGTGGCTGGGTATCGGGTAGGGATTCCTCCTCCTGGGCCTCCTCATCGATCAGCAGCCTCTCGCTGTCACTGCTATCATCCGCACCTGTGAGGGTAAGTGGATACTCATTAGGTGCATGTGACTGTCAGACGTGCAGATGTTACATGCATGCTGGGTGTCATTCCCTGGATGGCTGTGGATTTGCGCACTTTGGAACCTTTCTGGCCGCATTGTGGTACTACTACATTGTGGACATACTACGTCTCCCACAATGCTTCAGGGCATTTCCTGATGCACAACATAGGCATGACTAAGGGCCAATGAGTGAGCCTATTTGGTCAGGGGCGGTCATAGGGGACAGGGTCGCAGTCGCATGCCACTTACCTTGGGTGTCTTGGGTGGGGCGGGAGGAGTCCAGAGGGGTCACGCCAACACACGCCTCCCTCTCCAAGGTGTCCTCTACCTGGTCCTCCAGGGGGGTGTTGGGTGGGACAGTCGGTCCACCACCTCCGGTGCCTGATGCCTCACCAAGGCGCTCCGCCACCCTCTCCTTGGCACGCCCCCGGAGGTCGTACCACCGCTTTTTCAGCTCCTCCAACGACCTGTCCGCAACGCCCACAGAGTTGACGCTGGAGGCAATCCCCACCCAGATCCTCCGCTTCTCCTGCTCTGGGACCCTCCTTGAGTTGGCACCAAACAGCTGGTCGTGGTTGGCCACCACCCCTTCTATAAGGTTCTCCAGCTCCTGCTCGGAGAACTTTAGTTTGCGCTTGCGGCCAGCGCTGGTGCTGGGGCCAGGGAGAGGTTCGTCGGACATGGCGGTCGCAAATTCGGCAGAATCGGGAGTCGCTAACGGAGGTTTAGCGGCAGCTTTCCGTCGTCAACACTCCAATGATAGCGTCACTGTGGTGTTTGGGGGTGGGATTTGGCTGCTTCCTGGTTGTGATGTCATCACGGTGCTCGGAATGCGTCTTCCCGTTTTCCAGATCCCGCGAGAATGCGACTCGCAATCCCGATCGCACGGGATTGCGAGTCGCAATCACGTGCGATCGGGATTGCGAGTCGCAATCACGTGCGATCGGGATTGCGAGTCGCAATCCCGATCGCAGGTGGCCGGAAATAGCGATTTTTCTGCGTTTTTTGTAGGTCGCTAACGGCTTTAGCGCCCGCGTGCGAGTCGCTATTTTTTTTCCGAAAAGTACATGAATGCCGTTTTGCGTTTCCTCAATAGCGAGTCGCTATTAATCGCTATTAGGGACACGCAAAACGGCCCGTACATGAATCAGGCTGATAGTTCCTTATTTGTCTTCTCATTTGTGGCCACCAGTATCTCTGTTTTAATAATGATACTGTGGCTGAGACGCCAGCATGGATAGAAGCAAGCCCTTCGTGTGCCGCTATTATTAGTCCTAACCTGTGTTCCATGTTTGGAATTGCCCTATCCCCCACTCCAGGGATTCGAGCAAAAGGAACATTGTTCGCATCAGTTATGTATGAGTATTTTACTGGAAAGCCTTTCGGGAGTGTTTCTATCGAATCCTTTTCTGAAGCGCTGACAGCTTGTAATATTTCGCTGTCTATTTTTGTTTTTGACCGGGTGATGGCAGCTACGGAAGCCGTTTGCACAGCTGCCTTCGTGGCCTCATCAGCCAATGAATTCCCTGCAACGTGAACGCCATCACGTTGATGACTCAGCGTATGAATCACGTGAGTCTTTGGTAGTTCTTTTTGTAAAAGAACTACTTGTTCCCAGAGCATTTTATGCTTGATTGTGCCTCCTTTTGCATCCTTAAAACCATTCTGAAGCCAGATCTGCAAATATTCATTATAAGACTGAACGCAATAATACGAATCGCACACTATGAGTGTGGGGAATTCTCGATCGGTATTTTCAAGCGCCATCTTGAATGCCAGTAGTTCAGCTCGCTGAGCTGTACAATCTCCTAAAGATTGTGTTTTAGTGATTGCTGGTTTAAATTTTCCTTCGTGCCAGCGACCTTTAACGATCGCGCACGCAGCACTGTAAGCTTGCTTACCCCCCACCGCGGGTTGTGCTGATCCATCTGTATATATTATACAGCCGTAGTGTTCTAGAGGCAAAATTTCGGTCGGCGGAGGACATTCAAATTCATATTGGAGAAATTCTTGTGTTTTTAAATAAGGATCAAATTCGTACGCCACGTCTGTTGCAGCAAGAGAATTAGCCCATTGTATCCATCTCGGATGGAGAGCCTTAGCATTTGGAATGCTTGCTTTTGTTACAGCCTCTAGGGCTGGTATCGGTGTCACGATTATTATTCGTTTACCTTGTGCCAGGGCTCGTTCTTTTGCTATAGCTGTCTGTGTTGCGGTAAGAATTTTTTCCGTTGGGCTAAATTTCATTTCAGCCTTAGTGTACAAGTGTGATTTGAATGCAATTGGTACCTTTTCTCCCTCATTAGAGGTCAGGTATGTGAATCCGCATCTCCCTGGGATGACTCGAATCACAAGATTGCGTGTGTTATCACGTGTTTCTAATTTTGTTTTAATTAGAATGTCTGTTTGTAGGGATCTCAAAATTTCTGTGTGTATTTGAGTCCAATTGGATCTTTTAAAATCGGGTTTTATCAGATCATAAAGGGGTTTGACCCTTTCTGCGTAATTTGCAATGTATGTTCTTCCGAAATTTAGGAAGCCTAGAATTGACTGTAAGTTTTTTAGTGTTCTAGGTGCTTGGAGTACGGCACATTTCTCTAGGAAATTGTCAGCCAGGCTTTTGCCTTCGCTTGATAATTCATATCCTAAGAACAGGACTGTCAGATGGGCAATTCTGGATTTTTTAAAGTTGAATTTGTAACCCTCTGCTGCGAACCCAAGTATTATGGTGTTCACTCTTTTCAAGTGAGTCTCCAAGTCATCATCTGTTAAGTATATGTCATCGACATAAGATAATGCTTCATCATCATATAGTTGTAGTAATTCTGTTACTCTCGCTGAGAATACCCCCGGGCTGTTCTTGTACCCCTGGGCTAACCGACAGAATTGTTTTTGAGTGCCATTTATTGAGAATGCAGTTAAATATCTGCTCTCTGGTGCTATGTTTTGACAAAAGAATCCATTAGAGATGTCTAATGTTGTTTTGTATTTTTTGCGCACTATGTTATTCATTAGTGCAGCACTATGTGAGTTTTGCACTGCAAAAGTTTTGCAACATGTGTTAAGGTGTCGGTAATCCAAAACTAGACGGTATGAATTGTCTGGTTTGGAGACCGGAAACAAAGGGTTGTTCATTTGTGAGGTGCAAGTTTCAATCACCCCCTGGTATTCTAGCTGATCTAGTATTTCATTTACCTGTTTTTTAGCTTCTTGCTTAATTGGGTACTGCCTTTGTGCAGTTGGTTGTGATTTTAACTGGATTTTGTGAGGAGGAGAGTCCTCATCCCATCCCACGTGATTTTTATATAAAGCAGGAGCTAGAGCCACTGCCCACTTTCTAGCAAGTGTGTATTTTTTATGAATTGGAATTTGATTTGAGAAGGCAGGCATAATTATTTCTTCGCCATGAGGGCACTCCCTGACAAACTCTGGTGGCCAGTCTTTTTCAGCTAGAAGGATGTCATAGCCCTTGGAGAGATTATCCCAAAATAGTCCCCTTATTTTTCTAGTCTTATCTCCCTCTATACGTAATGTTATTTCGTATATTTTGTGAGGTTTGCTAACTCTGGTGTCTGCAGTTTCCACTTGAAGATATTCATTCGTGTCCACTGTCTCCAGATGATTCATAAGGACTTTGCGAGCTATGCTCACTTCTGCTGCGCTGTCTAGCATTGTCTGAGCCCATTCTCCGTTTTTCAGTTGTGTCCTCAGTATTCTCGGCATTGTTAACTACCTTGATACTGGCTACCTTCTTTTTTGGAAATTGTAATTTCTTTTTTAGCTGAGCAGGTTCCTTGTCTTTGGACTTGGCGTGCTCTTCTCTTTGTTCTGATCGTCCTCTTCTTTCCGATTTCTGCGAGGAAGTCTGAAAAGATTGAGAGGGACGTGTATCAATGTCTTGATATCTATCAGGTTTTTTAATATTATCCCTATTTCTAAGGTTATATCTTTTCCCAGAGGGGTCACTCTGAGGTGACCTGTGTCTTTGGTTCGGAGATTTTTCTCTTCATCTAGGAGACCTTCCTCGGGACTGGAATTTCTTTTCTTTAGGATTGGATTGTTTGTTTCCATCCCAGTTCTTTTTTGGTGATGTAGAATTATTATTAAAAAATATTTTTTCAGGACTTTCAATTAGTTGCGGTTTTACTGGTATTCCACCTAAACTATCTCTACCTAGTTCCTCATAGGATTTTTCTATGATTCTGGCAATTTCAGCTGGTTGGTCTGCTATATCTGTCTCTTTTAACCTCTGGCGGATCGCCACGTTTGCTGCTTCACCTTTTATGTTGGCTAATAATATAGCCGAGACCTGCTTGAAGTCTTTCCGTAATTTCATACCAAGAGTTAAAGCGGGTTCTGGACCATATTCATCTTGAATTTGTTTTAGCACATCTGGTATTACCGAAATGGATGGAACACCGTGCGTTTTTGTGTAGATGGAAGCAAAGACTGTACCCCAAGTGTCACAGTCCTCAATGTGTGGTGCGATTCCCATTGGAAGACAGATAGTCAGAATCCTGTGCTTTTCTAGCGGGGTAGTGTCTGGAAACACCGCCTCTATTTGGGTGATTTTCTGCGCTAGCCAGAATGGTATTTGTTCCCGTTTAGCCGGTACTTTACCTAGGCAGGACTGGATGTTCTGTGGTGTAATTTTATTTGTGTTCCCCTGGTGAGGGGTCAGCTGTGGGAGTTTAATCGCTGGCTGAATTGTTGAAGTCCGCATCACATACTGGACTAATTGTCTATGTATTTTTATTAATTGTTTTAGCTGTGTTAACAGGTTGGCTGCAGACATCCCGTCGATGTCTGGATGTGGTGTGTATCCGGCTAGGACCGGCCACGTTGCTCCTGGTCTACCTAAAGGACCGAGCCTGGTGATGTGATTATTATGTTTTAGGGCGCCATCAAATAAGAGCAAATGCTCTTGAAATTTGAGTGGTACTTCCACCTCCTCGAAAGGAGTGTACGTTTCAGGAGGTTCCTCTATTTTGTAATAGTGGAAGTACTTTGTTACAGGATTTGCTGCTGGAAAATGTATCCATGAATAGTATTCCTCTGTCTGCCGATATTCGTGTGCCTCAATTACGAATATGACTGTACCACCTCTAGGTGTCAGTCCATTTTCTATAAGTTTTATGGTTATAGATTTCCTTTTGATGACCGGAATGAGTATTATATTCGGGTCTGCTTCCTGCATGGTAGCATCAGCTGCTGCGAGTTCAGTTGCTAATCTAACTGCCTCTCTTTCTTCATCACTGTCTACCATTTTACCGACAGGATGGTTATTCTGTTTGTTTGCAGATCAGGTTTCTTACGGAAACAAAGATTAGATGCACAATATTTTGGAGCAGTGTATCCTTCAACGTTGACTATACCAAGAACCATACATAGGAGTTCCCTCCTGCGAGGTCTGGCGGATATAACCTTTTTACCCACTCCAGACGTCTTTGGAGTATTATGGGAGAAAGGGGTCTGAGTGAGAAAGCACGACTGAGTTACTCTAAATGTCTTACGTTAGTTTTATCGCCCTTTCCAAACGCGTTGGGCGCCATGTAGTGTAGGTCCTATCATCCCAATAGGCTCTGCGCATTGGAATAATACCTACAGCAGTAAAGGCCTAGACCAGACGTTAACTAGGTCTACTACTGTCGATACTAGACTTAAAGTTTTGGGTTTGCCAGCTAGCTCAGAGTTCACTAGAAACGTTCTCGAATGTTCAGGAAGGACTTAACTTCCCTGATTAGACAAGAAGGGATTTAGTTTCTGACAACCATAGAACATGACAACTTTGCTCTCCCCTAACCAAGAGTATATCTCGAGAGTCGTGTGAACAAAAGGCAATTTATTTTACTCAGTCAGTACGTGCATTCTTAGTCTCATCAGATTGTAGAGAAAAGGAAGAGACGTGCGTGTTCAATAAAAAGGTGTTATTTATTGATCAGTCTCTTTTCTCATACAAGAGAAATGGATCGATATTATTGCAATACTTATAGCTAAGTAAAGTGCATACATTAAAAGCAATAGTATAAAATAATACTGTAAAAACATTGATATGGTTCTAAGCCATAAGATGTTTTAAAATGAATAAAATATATTACATACACATATACATTTGACTAAACGTACTCAACTGGTGTTTCTAAATACGCCTACCCCGTGTACCTGACCTAAGCCTAATACGTGGGCGGGAATAGAAAGTTACAGTTTAAGTTAAGTTTGTTTTTGCCAAGTGAATAACTAAAGAATTCTCTGTGAGGGGTTATTCAGTTCTGTACCTGGAATCTAGGTTGAATGAGGGATGGTATCTCTCGTCTCTGGTCTCGATATTCCAGGCTGCCTGCGAGGGCTACCCAGAAACGCCGGTGCTGGATTTCTCGGCAGGAGAAAGCAGCTTCTCTCAGCGCGTCAGGAAGGCGGGGCTGCGCCAGCGGGGTCTGCTCTGCTCTGGGCTTCGGCAAGTATGGCTGCTCCGTCTCGTCACCACCGCGTGTGTTTGCATAGGGCAATATCGGTAATATTTATACCTTTAAGGTGCCGAGATTGACGTAAGGATGGACATAGATACGTCAATAAGGATGTCATACGACTTGCTCGTTAGCACATTCTTTTGCTGAAGTTCTCGGTGAAATCAAAACAATGGCCGCAGGGTTTTGCCCAGGTTGTCATAGGTTTGATTTGTTATGAGAACTCCGTATGCCTTATCAGGGGCTGGAGGAATATCGCTTGTCTAATTAGATCGCAAGCGTTATGACCTAATCAGATAACACGTTCCTGTGCCGTAGTGTGACTGCGTTAGATAACGGTATCTGCATCATGGGGGTTTTCCTTTTTTTTTTTTTTTTTTTTTAAACCTTTATTGTACAAAGAGTGCTCACAAATACGGGCCTACAACCCAACGGGCTGGCCACCACATAATAGAAGCAAAATTAGCAATACAAGTTTGTCCACAGGATATGACAGCAAAAACACAGGAGATAAACCAAAAGCCATAGAGCAATCAGCAGGGACAGGATATTGGAAGGTTGATTTTCTTTTACGGGAATGGGGAGTACAGGATCATGATGGGCAGTGAGTCAAACAACAAGGGAGGGGCCGTGGTGAGCCGCGATCCGGCGATCATAAAAATACAGGATAAAGCCAACACGAAGTAAACATATCGATAAATACAAGCACAATTGGAATACCACAAGGAGAGGCAATGGTGTTCGCCGTCCAGCGCCCACCCACCACAGCAACAACCCGACTTAACAAACATAAGGAAAAAGACCCCATCGTAAAAAACAATACGATACGCACCCCAACAAAAGGAAGGAAATCCCCCATGAAAGAGGGAGGGGAAGGAAGAAAAAGGAAAAAAAGAAGGGACTCCTACCCAACCACGCGCCCCCCGGCGACAAAGCAGGAAAACAGAAACCGGTACACGGCATACATTAAAGGTCGATGACAGAACACATAGCGAACCATAACCACAATACGACCGGAAGGTCAATGCATCAGAAACACCCCAGGGGGACACATGACGAGACAGGGTCCCGAAAAAGCGAATACTCAAGAGCCATAGAACAAAAAAGGGGAGAAAAAAGGGGGGGGGGAAAGACCGCCCAAAGTGACAGACCCCCCCACCCACCCCTCAAGCCCACCCTGCACCCCTGCAGAAGGCTATGGCCTACCCCCCAGCAGCGTGCCTGTCGCCCTAATTAGAACCCGAAGTATAGAAGAGCAAAGAAAGACGGAAACAAAAGACAAAAACGGGGGAGGGGAGGGGAAGGGAAAAAGGGAAAAGAACACACACGGGAGAGGGCCGAGAGACAGTATTATCTGCACCCACCCACCCGCCTGAGACAAAGGGCAGAGCCCTCGGGAAGTCAAAAAGTATCAGGATACACTCCAGGAGTACCATAAAGTCACGTATAAGCATACCGTTACATGCCGATCATCCAACCAGTACAAGACTACCGCACACAGAGGCAAATTTGTATCAGCCCTGTCCTTGTTTGTCCAAAGTTGTAGCGGTCCGATCCACTAAGAACCAGACCGCGAAGAACCGAAGGCATAGAACAGGGAGATCAGACGGCAGTCCAGATAAGACACGTGGAGTAAAACACGGAAGATCCAGGAAAGTCATGGAACATCGCACACAATGCAGGCACAGTTTCAGGGACAGTTCAAGAGAGGCCGACCCAGCTGGGTTGGCACAGGAACCATGGCCGGTCGGTCGAGGCGAAAAGAGGCAGGAAAAGTCATCGAGTCCAGGCCAGACGGAATCCGGCCCCCGGACCAGCGGCACAGGAGACAGCACAGGACGATGAAGGGCAACGGAACTCCGCACACCCACAGACGCAGCTGTCGCCGGGGCCACTTTTCCTAGGATAGTTCCAGCCGCACCCGGCAACGGTGAAGCCACACCCGGTTTTGGGGGCCCGAACGGCCCGAAGAGAGGATCCACCTCCAGGGTGAAGACGGGTGCAGCCACTGAAGCTCGCCAGGAGTGCAGGGCGTCCAGGATATCCTTAAGTGTAGGAAAACCTTTACAGTATCCGGCACCCGGGCCATGCGGCGGGCCTCCAGCGCTCGTCCAGGCCCGGCTGAGACACTCAGGGTCGGCCGCCATCTTGGAAGCCCGGCGAGGCCGCGGCGGCCGTCAATCTCCGTCGGGGCAGCAGCGAGGCAAATGAAGATCAGCCGACCGGCGGCAGGGCACCCCGGGGCAGGAAGGGGGGCCACCAGAAGATGGGGACTCGCCGGCTCCCCAGTGCCGCCGGTCCCGGTCTCCGAGTCCGGGCGGAGGAAATCAAAATGGCCGGACCGGAGAACAAAGGGGGAGCAAGCCGGATATACGAGTAGCCCCGTCAATGGAAGGCAGCGCCTCCACCCAAGGCCTCCGGCCCACCGGAGCCGGCCAGCAAGCACAGCCGGCCTACACGCACAACGGCCTCCACGACCACGTCCACTGCGCCATCAAGGGCCGATCATTGTGCTCCGTCCCGTCCGGGCGCCGCCGAGAAGGTCCAGGCCAGCCCGCCCCGGAGGCCCCGAAGCGAGCGGGAGCGCAGCACAGGATCCACGGCACCCAGGACCACCGGAGCAAAAGGTGAGTGCCTGCAAGGCGTCTTAGCACTACAGCACAGCAAAGAGGGCTTCCCGGGGCAGGATAACGGCAGGATAGATGATAAAAACAGGCAGGCGAACGGAGCCGAGCTAAAACGCGGCCATCTCGGACGCAAGCTTGGCTCCTCCCCCCCATGGGGGTTTTCTGCCTCATGGGCTGACTGTTAGTTAACTTGTTGGTTTGTTTAACCAGAATAGGGTCAGGAATAGGGGGATCGATTCAGAACCTATAGGAATACATCACAGCCTCACCTCTGCTGCTGGGGCCTACAGCCCAGCACAGGCTCACCAAGGATCTGCCCCCAGATCCACCACTCACTGTCAGAGGCAAGGTGTTATAACTACTTCCTGCCCGAAACAACATTCTGGGAGCTAAATGATAGATCTGAGCTAATTTGTGATGCTCGGTCTCCAGACTTAAGCAATTATTGCATTGTTTTCTAAGCTGTTGAGTGGATCAACATCACCCTGGGGAATGTATTTATGAACTTGTAGAGATGTTGTTACGGCTTCCTATCTTGAGGCTGCAGATCCAAGAGACCCAACTGGGGCTCTATTCCTCTAAATAGACGAGTGCTATATCTTATACACCTCAAATGAGCTTTGCTGGCAAGTCAATCCACCTGTTCAAGTGAAGTAAAGCGATTGGAAGTTGCAATTGTGAATGGATTACTCAGAGAAGTTATAGACCAATTGCCACTGGGTGGGGTCACCTAATGGGGTTTATAAAAATAGCCCAGAGGAAGCAATTTGATGCTCGTATGGGTAGGTCCTTGGCAGGACAGCTTATTTAATAAGGAGCTCACCATATTTGGGTCCCTCAAGTAAATAACCACACAATTCACAATTTCCCTTTTGGGGCTACAGCACACCTAACTGACTCTTTGCACATTAGTGATGTCCCTATACAGAGTGTTGCAGCTGTCTAGTGCCACGTTACTACCCAACCAATTAAGTACTTTGTTCTTTATTTGAGTCACATCTTCATTTTGATTAATATGTAACATAGGAACATTCTTTAGTACAATAACGTAAGGAGTGGTTTCTGGTGGTAGTTGCAAAACCCTTTAACCATGCCCCAATTCGTGGTCACCTGCCCTATTCTCTCTTATCTCCTATGTGCCCATTAAAGGTGCATCAGGGTTCCCTCGTGGGCTTCTACCTTGGATGGGCCGCTATACAGATGGAAACTCCTTATGCAGAAGCAGACTGCCCAATGATTTGGTGGTACCCTGGCTTCTGGTTAGGCAACCCCTTTTGCTGCAGTGTTCCCTTCCCAGGTGGCTTCTCGTTTTGGATCAACATTGGTGCATGGGGGACTCAAAGCCACCAGGCTACTAGGGTCAACCCTCACAGGCCCTTGCTCGATTACTACCTTGTTCAATTAATAACTTAAATGGCACATCAATACTCAATAATTTGGTTTCAGGAATTTGGCCAAGACTACTTCCACCTCCTTAGTAACAGTAAAATACACGGTTTACACTGTGTATCGACTTCGGGGACAGAACTTAAGCCTTATGGGTTCTGCTGGATGAGGGTGCATTAACATCAACAGCAACTGGGGCAGGTAACTTTAGCCTTAAATAGGGACTTTGCAATGTGTGCGTTAGCCAACAGCCCAATCGCCTTCGTCTCTTTGGGAGGTGGCAGGTCTACAATTTCAGTACTATGAGTAGGAGGATCGCTAGTATTCATTACTAGTTTGTCATTGAGTATATATGGTTTGGATGAAACCTTTGCAGAATCCTTAAGCATACAGACATACCAACCCCATTAGTTCCGGGATCTTATACTGATGAAAGTGCTTTTCCAAATTCTGTATTCAGCGCACCCACGTTTCTAAGGAAGCAAGCTATACTGGTAGTTAGAGGTCGCAATTTAGGTGAAAACAAGTGTGCAACTGCTTTCTTTTTTCCCATAATACAAAAAGAAACAACAGTTCAATGGATTGAGGCCAAGCTGAGAACAAGCAGAAACGTATTTCCTTTTTAGTCTATGACGCTCTAAATGTCATCTGGGGCTCAGAATCACTCCGAATATATCCAGATATTTAACACTCATGTCCCCAACAGCAACAAAGACAATAAAACACAGACAAAAACAAATTCAATGATGATGAGGGATGAATTCCCTGCAACTGTACAGACAGTCAGTACCCCAGTCAATATAGAGATGCACAGACAGTATCTTCACGGGTGATGGAGTTATGGCAGCTTCACAATTAGTTAGATTGCAACAGTACCTGATTATTAAAGCGCTGACTGTTGGATGAACCATTCAATCCTCAGTCGGAAAACCACAGGATGTGTGGCCTACCCTTGCTCTTCTGTTCTGCTGTTGCATAAGGATTTTGTCTCCACTGACTGTCTCTTTCTTATTGTAGACAGTTGCTTAGCAGCGTTTTTATCTATTGAGTTAGCAGTGTCTCAAGTCAAGCCATAGTCATCCTAAACCTAATTCACTGTTCTCAGTGAACTATCTAAATTTCTCTCCAACTACATCAGTTATGATCGAGGTCATTGGTGTGATTCCGGACTCCAATCTCTCAGAGACGTTCCTGCTCCAGATCAGATTGCCACGAGAATCTGAAGTTAGGACAATCCACCATGACAACCTCATGGCTCCAGAGGCTTCTAGGGCAGCACGCTTCATGCATCCGAGTAGCTTTCCTAATCTCAGATTACTTATCTTCTCATGGGGCATATCTCGAGCCTGTGCCAGAGCACACTGCACCAGAGAGAAGGGGGCCTCAGTGGCACTCCCAGAGTATGTGTCTGTCAGCTAGATATGTATGGCAAATATGTGTGCTACACACACATTGCTCAACCTTTATGCTCTTGAAGCTGCCACCAGAAGTACTCCTTGTTAGGAAGTCATTTGGAACCTGTTTGTTTAGGTTGTCTATATTAAGTTCTGCATTTCATCCTCGCTCTTCTTCCTCTCTGCTGTAGAATCTACCCACACATTAAGAACCAGAGAGTCAAAATTAAGAGAGGCTCTTCCCAAGACCTCTGCGTGGACCCCAGTTGATACTCAACACAAGAATCCCAACAGGGGTAACTGTCTCTCAAGCTGCAAATCTACTCCAATCACTCCCCTGTGATCAGCAGCTTAGCTGCCAGGTAGGGTGGCTGAACAGGGCGCATTAGTCCAAAGGAAGCCAATGTATTTGCCTGAGTATTGGGAACGGTGTCATCCTACCTGTGGGGTAAACATCCTTTACAACGCAACTTTTACCACGCAGTGCCTTTACGGCGCAACTTTTACAACGCGAACCATTACAACGCATTGCACTGGGGGGCGCTCTAGGATAGGGAATAGGTTTAATGTACTATCCAACACCTTCCCTACTATCCACGGGGACTGGAGTTGGAATAGTAAATTAAACTATTCACTATCCAGCGCCTAAAAGCACTATGCGTTGTAATGGTATGCGTTGTAAAACTTGCGATGTAAAGGTAGGCGTTGTAAAAGTATGCGTTGTAACGTCATACATCCTACCTGTGGGCCTCTGTCTTCTCAGTGGCAAGGATAAGTACACCTAACAACATTACATTTCCGCCATGCATATATGGTAACAATAATGATTGAATAACAGAATGAAAATAATCTACAGAAGTAAAGACATGAGTGTGCTTGCGAAGACAAATTAAATTGGGTGTTTCTGAAAAACAATTTAACAAAAAGATAGCATAGTGCACAGCACAAACGCCTGATGATCTGGCTGATTTGTTGGAAGAGGTTTCTCCTTCATACAAACATGAACCACCAAGGTAAACTAGTGGAAACTAAAGAGAAAAACTTTGGTTTTGCTGAATTGAATTTTAAAAGAGCTTCTAGTTTTTCGATTCCCAGATGACAGAGGCAACTCTTCAAGCAGTAAACATTTAACGTGGGTGACACCCTGTAACAGAGTTTGGTCTCATGAGCATACTGATGAATCTTAAGACCACCTCTACAATTAGATCCCCTTGTATTTCAATGTGCAGATTAAAAATGCTAGAAGACAAGCGGACAAGATATTAGCAATGTGTGGAGGGTTTTAAAGATTCCATCTGGGTACATTGGTGAGTGTCCAGAGAGAGAGATTTCATTGTATTTGTGTATGACCCCTCTACCCCATCTCATGTTGATGACCCCATCTCATGTTTATTCACAGCTGAATAACCGGGCGGATTACTGCTTTCCATTTGAACTTCATCTTCGGATTTCACCAGGCGCGGCTCCCGCTTCACAGGCGTGCCGCTTTCCCTGCTTGCACCGCTGCGGGACTGCGAGGCAGGGACAGGACACACCTGCAGCCTCTTCCCGCAGTGGCTACACCCTCCTGCCTGCTTATAACTTTCGCGGCACCCTCACGGGTGCCACTCACAGCTGAATAACCGGGCGGATTACTGCTTTCCATTTGAACTTCACCTTCGGATTTCACCAGGCGCGGCTCCCGCTTCACCGGCGTGCCGCTCTCCCTGCTTGCACCGCTGCGGGACTGCGAGGCAGGGACAGGACACACCTGCAGCCTCTTCCCGCAGCGGCTACGCCCGCCTGCCTGCTTATAACTTTAGCGGCACCCGTCACAGCTGAATAACCGGGCGGATTACTGCTTTCCATTTAAACTTCACCTTCGGAATTCACCAGGCGCGGCTCCCGCTTCGCGGGCGTGCCGCTCTCCCTGCTTGCACCGCTGCGGGAGAGCGAGGCAGGGACAGGACACACCTGCAGCCTCTTCCCGCAGCGGCTATGCCCACTCGCCTTGGAGGTACAAACTACTCAGCTCATTCCGCGACGCAGGACGCGCGCGGGACGGAGCACGGGGCGAAGCCCGGGCAAAGGGCGGGCCGTTCAAGGCTGTTCGAGGCGGCTCCCGCTTCACGGGCGTGCCGCTCTCCCTGCTTGCACCGCTGCGGGACTGCGAGGCAGGGACAGGACACACCTGCAGCCTCTTCCTGCAGCGGCTACGCCCTCCTGCCTTCTTATAACTTTCGCGGCACCCGCTTCGCGGGTGCCACTCACAGCTGAATAACCGGGCGGATTACTGCTTTCCATTTGAACTTCACCTTCGGATTTCACCAGGCGCGGCTCCCGCTTCACCGGCGTGCCGCTCTCCCTGCTTGCACCGCTGCGGGACTGCGAGGCAGGGACAGGACACACCTGCAGCCTCTTCCCGCAGCGGCTACGCCCTCCTGCCTGCTTATAACTTTCGCGGCACCCGCTTCGCGGGTGCCACTCACAGCTGAATAACCGGGCGGATTACTGCTCTCCATTTAAACTTCACCTTCGGAATTCACCAGGCGCGGCTCCCGCTTCGCGGGCGTGCCGCTCTCCCTGCTTGCACCGCTGCGGGACAGCGAGGCAGGGACAGGACACACCTGCAGCCTCTTCCCGCAGCGGCTATGCCCACTCGCCTTGGAGGTACAAACTACTCAGCTCATTCCGCGACGCAGGACGCGCGCGGGACGGAGCACGGGGCGAAGCCCGGGCAAAGGGCGGGCCGTTCAAGGCTGTTCGAGGACGGCAGAGACTGGGACCGGGCCACCCCTCTTGGTCGGACTATTCCATTATCCCACCTGCCACCTGGCCCTGACCACACTGAGGTCGAGATGTGTACCGGGGAAACAAGGAGCAAATCGTCTCAGGCTTTGGCAGGAGCCGCTAAAGGTCCCATCGATAATTATTTCGTCAAGGCGGGATCACTCTTGATAGACGAAATCACTGTACTTGAAAGACGCATTTCCCAGGAAATTGATTGGGTAAGGAGATCATCAATGGGCCCAATGGCTCTGGCTAAGACTCCTGAAGGAAGGCCAGAGGCTAATAACCTTAACCATGAGGGTCTGGGGGTCAACCAGTCACCTATTAATTCAGACCTCACTAGGGAGGCCCTAAATGATCTCGAGGATATGAGCCTAATGACTTTACCGATGGGCCAAACACCACCTATCTCACTTCTAACCCCCAACATCGACTCGGCCATAGTCACCATTACCGAGAATGTTTCGGATCTCTTAAGGGGAGCAAGGGAAGGAGCAATTCAAAAAAGGAAGAAAGGGGGGCAAACTAAGGGAGGATGCAAGCCAAAAACATCTAAGCCCATCCCCACAAAGGGTGATGCTAGCTTCGGTAGTAATACCTTTGGCCAACCACCCAATACCAGACCGGAGGCCCCACCAGTAACCATTGTTCCTATGGGCATATCTCCGCATTCCATCAATACTTCAATGGAATCCTCCAGCGAGGAAATAACACTTGCAGACATAGGTACACTTTTTAGGTCTCTCCTAGGCCCCCTTGAATCTCGGCTGATAAAGATCGAAGCCAGGCTGGTCAACATTGAAAAATCTACAGTCCAGCTTGCAGATAGCCTGAAAACAGAAACTAAGGGAGTTAAAGGGGGGTTAGAATCAAAGCTTAAAAAGGGTATTGACTCCTCAACCTTAACGAGAAAAAATGGCTTAGCTACTTCTCAATACACACAACACAAATCCAATCAGAACAAGACCCCGCAAAACTTGGCCACTACAAATAAAACCACGTTACCTATACAAACTCGGGTATCACCACTCCGCCCCCAAAATACAACTTCACACTCCAAAGGTAATGTCACATCCTCGGATAAATTGCAGAGGGATTCAAAACCCCCAGATAACAACTCTAATAATCTCCATAAAATTAAACCTGTCAATTTACCACCTGAGGCGTCCCCTTATACAGTAATCTTGGTGGGTGTACCTGAGAAAAAATCTACCGCTATTGAGACGACTGCCTCCCTTAAAAATAAAGTCATCAATTGGTTGTCTATTTATAGACCTCTCCCGCAAGGTACGTCTAGCGACGTTCTTATGGTGAGACGGACTACCTGGGTTGGAAATACGAGAAAAACAACCAGAGGTGACTGTGTGGTAGTCAGTTTTAGAGAACCCAGGACAGCCTCCTTTATCTGCAGCTGGGCCCCCGATGACCAAGGGAGCCACATCCAGTCCCTCCCTCTCTCATTCTTCTACCCATCGAATATGTATGCATTAGAAGATCAGAATGGGGGTATCATCAAGAACTACTGGAAGAGTGGGAGAGCAATCATGCGGGGAGGAGGGACACTCATTATCATAGGAGTATGATCCCCGAATACTTACCCCCATAAGGTGACGAAGAAGGATGGGAGACTAGCACTAGGAGGAGGGGAGGATGGGGGAGAAGAGTGAGAGGAGTCCCGGGGCCATATAGAATTCATCAGCCAGCTTACCTCCCAACCTCGAATAGGTACAGCAGCCTCGAAATGGTTGACTGACTGCCTGAGTCCATAGGTAGGGACCAGCATCAATCCCATACACTAGATGTTAGCGAGGATATAACTATCTCCTGTGAACAACCCCAGGTCTCACGAGAAGTGATAACTGTTCCTAATGATCTCACACCCTGCCAGGATCCTGGTTACTCTATAGCAGATACACTCGGCAATGATAGCAATTTAGGTGCGGGTCAGGGGGAATCGCTACAACATCTAACGGTAAATCTCGTCACAAAAGAGAATGACAACTCTGGCACTGTTTCATTATTTCCAAGACCTCCAACACTCAACCTGATTTCATGGAATGTAGCTGGGCTGGGTAATAAAATGGACTGCCCAGAGTGGGCTTCTTTTATTAATTCAAAAAGTATTTGCCTCTTCCAGGAAACTTGGGCAAGGGAGGAGTACACATGTCCGGGGTTTGCAGTGTTTTCAAAACCCGCCAAATGGGGGGGAAGTGGACGACCGTCAGGAGGGTTGGCAACTTGGGTAGCCTCTCAATTAGGTTGTCAGGCAAGACGGCTAACAGTCGATTCCGAAGACATATTACCTGTCTTGTTAGAATGGCCAAACTCCTCCAAACTGATGATAATAAATGTTTATTCGCGACCTGTAGCTATACTACGCGAATCGAACACTATAGAGGAACTCGCGGTTTTCTTGAGTGAAATCCCAAGAGACCTCCCATACCTGGTTGGAGGGGACCTGAATTCGCACTATGAGCCACTGCCTGGCCTTCTTGATGGACCCTCCCTAGAGGAGGATTTAAGATGGCTGACACCTCCCACGGTGGCACCTCCTCCAAGAGCTTGGACTTCCCTCGCATTGCAGATTACCGCCCTTACCCTAAAACATGGTCTAAGGGCTTGTAATGGGCGCATTAAATCAGATATCCCAAGCAAATGCACCTTCAATAAAGCAGGAAGGGAATCCAGAATAGATTATGTCCTTGTCCAATTATCTTGTTGGTCACAAATCATCGACTTTAGGATACTGGATAGAGGGGACAGTGATCATAATGCCCTCGAACTTGAATACGCCATGCCAGGCATCGAGGGCATGGGACAGGACAAAGAAAGTGTAAAGACAGGGTTACTCCTGGAGAATAACAGGAGGAGAGTTAGGTGGGGAAAATTGGCCACAAGTGGTGATAAGTTACCCAGGCTTTATGCCAGAATTACCCCTGTGCTAGAAAAGGCATTTGTTCTTGGTAAAGATCTTGGTAGCGGGGAAAACAGAGAGCAACTATGGCGAACCCACGAAGAAGTAATAAGTACCTTGGAGTTAGATCTCTTTGCAAATGGCATTGTTAGAACTAGCGGGTTACATAAAAAGTCCTGGTATAATGCCACATGCCGGGATTCGAAACGCGAACTCATACTCGCAATTAAGGCGCGTGGATGCCAGGAGGAGATACAAGCCAGAAGACGGGCATACAAGATACTGTTGGTAAATGCTAAGGCCGAATGGGATCAACAACATTGGGAGAAACTCTCTTGTGCATTAGCCACCAAAGACTCTCGCAAATTCTGGCGGTTAGTCAATAATTGGTCAGAAGACCTCCCGTCGGCAATCGAACCCAACATTGCCCCGAGCGTCTGGCAAAATCACTATCAGTCCCTATATGCAGTAGAGGTCGCTGCCCTGAGTACACCCCACTGCACTACAGCGAGTGGCCAGAAGGGTGAACCCTTCACGGAAAAAGAAGTCCGGGTAGCAATTGCGGGCTTGGCAGCAGGCAAAGCCCCGGGCCTCGATGGGGTCCTAGGGGATCTTTTCAAGCAGGAGCCAGGGATATGGGCTCCCTATCTCCTGTTGATATTCAATGCGATCCTTGGCGGAATGGAGGTCCCGGATACTTGGCTGGGAGCAGAGGTGGCCCCAATATTTAAAAAGAGATCCCCTCTGCTCCCAGCCAACTACCGCCCGATAAGCCTCATCGATGTATCTCGGAAGCTTTTCGGTAGGCTAATATTAAACCGCTGGCAGAATTGGATTGAGGAGACAGATACCCTGATCCCATATCAGGCAGGATTTAGGAGGGGGGGTCTCTACAATTGACAAAATATTTAGGTTAAACCTCATGTATTGGAGGACTGCATTGATCGAGGGCGGCACCTTGTACATGGTTTTCGTGGACCTACGTGCCGCCTTCGATCTGGTGCCAAGATCAAGATTGTGGAGGGTAATGGAAGAGTTAGGCGTCCCGAAAAACATCCTTGCAGTCTTGATAAAACTACATCAAAACAATTTTGCACGCGTCAGAGAGAAGTGCGGGAGAAGTGGTAATCTAACCGAAAGATTCCCCGTTCGCAGAGGGGTGAGACAGGGGTGCGTGCTCGCACCGACCCTGTTTTGCCTCTTTGTGAACGGGGTAATCGCGCACCTGGCGGGGATTGCAAACACTGACGCCCCAAAATTGACCGGCAGCAGGGTGCCCGCAATCATGTTTGCAGATGACACCCTGCTGCTGTCCAAATCCCCGATGGGCATACAGCGGGTGTTAGATGGTTTCCTGGAATTCTGTACTGATAGGGGACTTGAAATTAACCCCCAAAAAACAAAATTCATGATCCTAAACCCCACGTCCTTCTTGCTTGGCACAGTGCGCTTGGAAAGGGTTCACACAATAGAGTACTTGGGGATAACTCTAAACCAAAACCTAACGTGGGGGGAACACCAGACAAAGGCGAACATGAAATTGGCCCAGAAGGTCGGTGGTATTATGAGAATTGCGACCAAGTCATCATACCGCCCTCTCACCCCTGCTATTCAAATTTACAAGGCACAGGCACGGGGGGTGTTATTTATGGGGGAGAGATGTGGGGCCACATTCCATCGTCCACTTTGCTAACCACAGAGAATAAATTTCTGAGGCAGCTGACAGCCCTTCCCCCAAGTACCCCACTTCTGCCCCTGCGAATGGACCTGGGTTTGAGGCCTATCACGGAGGAACTAGGGCTCAAACCTCGTCTTTGGAGCAGTCAAGATCTTACCTCCTATAGATCTGAGTTACAGGAATTTTTATCACTACCCAATGCCACCAAGATCCCTTGGTTAAAATACATCAAGAGAACTTGCGAAACACTCGGACTACCAGAATTATGGTCAGACCCGGAAAACACAAGCACAAGGATTCCAAGGAAAGCGCTCTCCAGAGCATACTATGATAAAATGCTTCTTCGAGCCCTCGATAGCGCACGAGAGGGATCTCTGACACACCGCTTCATTACAATCAAAGACTCGTATAACCTTGAAAGTGTTTTGGATGGCATGACTCCCGCCTTAACAAGAAAATTATTCCTGCAATGGAGGTACGGGACCCTTCTGTTATTTTCTTTTACCAAAGCATGGTCCTGCCGGTCTCCCACTGAGACGTGCCCGGCATGTGACCATACAAAGGAGAACGAGGTGCATGTGATTTTCTTTTGCCGAGCCTACCAGAAAAGCAGGACATTTTGGCTCGTCCCCCTCCTAAAAAACGTGGGTTTTAGAACATTTTTACCTGCATATAGAGTTTTAAAGACAGACTTATCGCCGCCAATTGTCTTTGCTTTGGCAACATTTCTAACTGCAATGTGGCACATCCGAACTCGATTGATAAAGATGGCTGGAGACTCTTGAAAACTTTTATCCTTTGATTCCCTCTCACCTCCTTTATTAGCATTCTCTTTTTTAAATTTCCCATGTATTTAATAGCAATGATTTACTTATGCTTTGGGATTTTAACTAATGTGGTATTTTGTACATCGTTTGTGATCATGTGATCGAAATAAAGATTTCAAATTTGAATTTGATTTCTGACCTATCATCCACAATCTAAAGTTCATAGTCACTTTCCTGAAGCAATGTCTTTTAAGTACCACGGCGGGGTCAATATACCGATTGAAGATTGAATTGGAGAAGATGCTTTTGGTCCCTGTGTATCTGCAATTAACTGACTGTGCATTTTTCCTATAATTTTGCCAAGAGAAGGCAAGTGCGTGATAGGACAACACTTGACCAAAATAAAAATACATGAATAAAGCTTCTTCAAAAGGGGAAAAATTGCAACTTGCTTAAGAAGAAGTGGGACAAACCCCGAGCAAGAGAAGCATACACCAGAAGCCAGAGCTAAGTGGGAGCCTCGTCAGAAAAAGCCTTGGAGTACCCTTAAGGTTAAGAGCTAGAATTGTATCCACCTAACAAGATGTAGCCGCCATCCTATTGTCAACACCCTGTGCCCAACCTATACACTGGTTGATCTTTAAATAGAACCTGCAAGCCTGCACACCGTAGTAACCGAAGGAAACGTAAATGATGCTCAACTATGTGCGTGGTGACTATATACTCTAAGAAACATTTCCATCAATCGCTAGTGTATTTCCCAAGCACACTAGTACAGGCCAGAATTTTTGTACTAGGATTACCAATAAATGCAATGTTGTCCTTTTCCTCCAGTACATGACCTAGCGCCAGTAGGAGAATTTAACAGAGTGCTGACCAGAATGATTTCTCCAGTTTTCACATTATTGAAAGGATCAGCCAGCTAACTGTCATGGCCTTAATTCATGTAAGGAGAGTCACTGAAGAGTTAACCTTATCTGATGAGCATTTCACTAAATTCTGAAAGCCAAAATTGCCCTGAAAACTCATGCCCTATTTCTTCCGAAATTTATATGCAACAGTTCCAGCAACTTTTCACCCTATCAAATCCATGTCTCTGTATTTTGTTTTTCAAAATTGCACCTCACCTGCAGAAATAGCTCATAGCCCAATGAGAAAGCAGCAGCGAAAGCAGCCCAGCCTTCAATATTCTACTTACTTTGTAAAGTGTAAACATGCCTAGGCCATGAATTTCTTCCTGGATTCTAATGGAAGGGTTGGGAAGCAGGTGTGGCCAGCTGTTCTGTAGAGCCTGATTCACTGTCCGGCAAACCGGATAGTCCCAATTCCCAACACTGTTCATGTCAAGAACCCAAGGAAATCTGGAAACTCGACATAATGGTTTCTGTGAAAAGGCCCAAACAATGAGACCAGTCTACCGTGTCAATGTAGTTCTAAAACTGTGTTTCCAACCTGATGATGCATACTTATCAAGCGAAAACAAATATCTTGAAAGAGATCAAAGCCGGTGAACTACAATTAGATGTTAGTAGCCTTTTCTTTTTTATCGGCATCAGAGCCAGCCAAACACTCTATGTACAAACCTATCAGACATCCTTTTTTTGAAAAATAAAAGAAATATATGATTTTATTATGGTGACCCACAGAGTCCGGAGCTCGACATAGTTGGTGATTTCTCTACCCACTGCTTCTCTCTACGTCTTTAATAATCCATTTTCAGCATATGCCAGTGTTTAAGGGACGCCTCTGATCATATAAAAGTTCAAAGCCCTTATGGGTTTGATCACTATCTTTCATTTTCCGTAATTGTGTAACATACAGCCAAATCAAATTTAACAAATAACTTGCTTCTCTAAGGACACCTCCAGATACAGTGTTGTCAGCATTTTGGTGTCAAGGCAGACATGGCTGACAGAACATCTGTGTCTGCCGATCTGTGTACAGTGATCCACTACCCGCTTGCTTCACTAACCACTGTTCTGACCTCTTGAAGCATTTGTACTTCATAAAAAGTACTCAGTAACCCCTTGTCACATATGTACATCAGGGGCACAGGGACAAATGTCGAATGAAGAGCTTCCATTGCTTATACAAGCTCTCGGGAAATATTGGAAAAAGTATTTGGCACAGATGGCACAGCCAGCCCGAAATCAATGGGTTAATCTACAACTTGCCCGGAAGAAGCAGGCTATTTGCAAAGCACTTGACAGTTAACTGAATATATGTTATGTAGTTTTAAAAAACAAAACGATATCTACTTTGGGTTTTGGCAAAAATTGGGTGCTTCCCACAAAAAATGTATACATGACATACTCCCCCACCCCTCCCCCTTCTCTCCTTATGTTTTTGGTTCATGTAGAATCATCATTTGTTCCTTCCACTCTGACATTCCTCTCTATTGTTTATGATCTTCTGTAAGAGTTTAAGTTGCGCCTACATTTTCTAGCAGGTTTATTCTATCCTGCCCTCCCTGTCGTTTGAGGGCTGTCTCGCTGTCTTCTTGCGTGTCCACCACATTACATTTTCACCTTCTCCTGCTTCTCTTCTTACTCATCATGTTCTCCTTTTCTCTTTCGCTCCTTATTTGCCTCTCTTTTCCACTTCTCCCTCTTCCTTATTGTGTGACATCTCTCTCCTCCCCCTGTTCTTTCCTTATAATGATCTCACTCTATTTTTGTAACCCCAGCTGTAGGCAGTGAAGGTGTTGGGCTGGCAGAAACTCTGCAGTCACTTGAAATGCTTTGTAAAATTAAGACGAAGGAGTGAAAGAACACTTTTCTGCTGCTTTCTGTCATTTATGTTTTGAAGAATGACTCATCTGTGTATGAATTGAGTGTAATGGATTCAATGGTTGTTTTTTTGTGTTGTATCACAGCTGGGTTCTTTGTTGGGTGTGCTGGGGGAGGATTAACATTATGTGAAAGTATTTGCGGGCGTTAAAGAGTAGGCTGTGCATTATGTTGAAGTGGTGCATAATAGGAGGGAAGAGAAAAGTGTGAGGAGTAAAGAATTGATGGCGTCCTTTGGGGAGAGACGGGATTGTAACACGAAATATAAAGTAGGGTGCTTTTATGGAGAAATGAATGGAAAACAGCTTTCTCAACCCAATAGGGAGGGTGATATCTGACCGACGGACGAGAGCTTGCCTGGTAACAGATTGAAGGATATTTGCTTAGTTGAGGTAATTCTGATATTGAAATATTTATTTTATGGGTTGGTCGTAAGCCCTAGAATGTGATAAGCTACCATAAGACAAAGTGGAGCAAACACATATGCTTTAAATTCAAAGATGTATGGCTTATTCTGCTCCCATTATCCTCTCTTACTTGATGTACTTTGTCAGACTTACTGGAGTCTATCTTTTGCGCCATAGTACATATTGTCTAGGAGGGAGATTAGAGGAGGGGGTGGATTGGCTGAAGCACTTGAAGTACTGAGGCCATCATTATAAATAGGTTGGAAATACCTAGATAGGGCATAAACACATTTTGTCCACGATCCTGGTATTCCAAGTTGTGCAGTAATACTACACAGAAAAACCAAATGTGATGATGGACGGAGCGTTGACAATACAAACACTCACCCCCAGTCAACTGATCTGGGTTTAATCCATGTAATACTACACACCTGCAACTTTTCCTTGTGCACATTCCACCAGGTAATATCTGCTGAAATCTGCATATGACCAGAGGTCGCAAAAAAGGAATATGTGGTGAAATCTGGTGTGATAACCTCAGTTCCATGTTATACCTCAGTACCACCATGGAAACTCAATTGCGTGAGGTATACTCTGAAGTTGTGGCTGCTTATGAAGATGTATTGCTGCTGACCTGTATACAAGCTCTCTTTGAAGATGCATTCTTACCCCTTCTTATCTTGGTAATGCTCGCTTATGCAAAGCAACTTTCCAGAAGCTCTCAAAACATGCCAGACGTTCCCAAACCTAAAGTAATCTACACCTTATTGACCATCCCAACATTTGGCCCACTTCTCTCTTACCATTCATTGGCGAGATCATTGAAAATTAAGGGTGGGGGGTAAATTCCGTTTCGCTCGCGGAATTTGCGAAATTACGGCAATTCCGCATTCCACGGAATTACTGAAAATTCCACGATTTGTGGTGTAGCGGAATTTGTGGGCATTGGTGAGTAGAGGCTCAGTCGAGGCTGGGCAGGTGTGCTTTCTCCCCATATCTACTGTCAAAAATTAGCTGTGCTGCTTGACGGAGGTCTTTGCATCCATGACTTTCTCGAGGGCAATCCCCGTGTAGTTCCTGTGACCAGGAGGTACTCTCTCTCCTCATCTGCTGCTCTGATCGGTCTCTGACTTTTATAAACAAGAGGCGTGTGAACTCGCATAGAAACCCTGCCCTACACACTAGTGATATGTAACGTCTTCCCACCCTTTACCCACTATGATGGACAGCTCACTCAAGGGATCTGGCGCCTTTCGGCGTGGTGGCAAAGTTACAGACACACATGGTCACAGGATACAACTCTTCTGGCCCTTTATGCAGCTGTAGTGTAGGAAAGGCACTACACATTTACCCAACGAAGTAGCACTTACTGATTAGCCAGTAGTACTCCAGTTGAGTAGAGGTATTGCACAAAACGGTGGCATCTTCTTGGATAATATTATGCTGGTCAGGATTCATTCTGGCACGATGCTCCTGTCACAAAAATTAAACTTCAACAGGAAGCACTTACAGATATAAAGCAGGTGCCCAAGTTAAAGCTCAAATTTGGTAGCGCATTAATCAGCCCAAAACACCGAAACACCGAACACCGAATATATACTTACTATACTACTATGTATGTTACTATATTTAGTGAGACATTATAAATTGGTCAAGTAAACAGTCAATTACACTGCTACTAAATCCTCCATCCAAATATTTATTTATATATATCCACTCATTCTTCAATGTAAATTGCTATATATATAATGCATATTTAAATAACGAAGCAAACCACATGCACTGGATGATGTCATCAGTGATGTCATTTGAGATGTCATCAGTGATGTCACTGACCATGTCATGAATGATCTAATATGTGACATCATCAGCAGTGGATTGCGGGTGCGCGAAATATAGTTAGTACAACTAACTATATAGGAGCAATTTCATTGGTTTTGTATGAGTAAAATGTCCAGCTAACTATAACACCAATAAAACTTATAGTTTTTTGAGTGAATTTCAAAGGTTTTTTTAAAAACGAATTCCTAACTATATAACTCCTGAAACCTATGGTTTTTTCAGTGAATTTCAAAGGTTTTTTTAAATGCTAATTCCTAACTATATAAGGCCTGAAACCTATGGTTTTTTCAGTGAATTTCAAAGGTTTTTTAAATGCTGATTCCTAACTATATAAGGCCTGAAACCTATGGTTTTTTCAGTGAATTTCAAAGGTTTTTTAAATGCTAATTCCTAACTATATAAGGCCTGAAACCTATGTTTTTTTCAGTGAATTTCAAAGGTTTTTTAAATGCTAATTCCTAACTATATAAGGCCTGAAACCTACGGTTTTTTCAGTGTTTTTAAAAAAAAAATTGATTGGTTAACTGGCTTATTAAGTGTATCTTAGTGAATACATATATTAGCGAGTAATGTTTAAATATTTAAATATATGCATGAGTGATGTAATATGTGATGTCATCAGCAGTGCATTGCAGACGTGCAAGTTATAGTGAGTCCAACTAACTATAACGTGGGAATTTCAATGGTTTTATGCGAGTAAAATTTCCAGCTAACTATAACTGGTGTGAAACCTATGGTTTTTTCAGTGAATTTCAAAGGTTTTTTAAATGCTAATTCCTAACTATAACTGGTGTGTAACCTATGGTTTTTTCAGTGAATATATATATATATACATATATAAAATTTCTATGGAAAAATGAAACCCCTCATTTTGTTCCTTTTCAAATTAAATGTATTAAGTGTTACCACTTTATTCCAATAAAGATGACTTCAGGTGTGCCATACTTTTGTCATAAGTAAGACTGTTAGCGTTCTAGTTGTTCTTTAGAACACTCTGGGACATTCTGTCATTGGGCTATAGTTGGGCTACATCTGGCTGATATTTGGGCTACATTTGTTTTTTTTGTCTCTGGTGGCCATCTTTGGGCTACATTGGGCTACATTTGGGCTCTAACATATATATACCCCAATGTAGCCCAATATATATTTTTTCAAAGTTAATTTTCGTAAAAACCACTGGAGCACATATCTTGAGACATAGCAAAGGCACATCGGGCTACCAGTCCCTACAATTTTGCCAAGTTTGGTGGAAAACCATTCAGCCGTTAGGGCTAAAAGTGAGTCCAACCGCCCTATGGAAATTAACATGGGGAAAACACGTTTTGGGACCCCCCTTTTATCTCGGCCCCCGCTTGACGAATCCCCCCAAACTTTCAGGGAAGGAGCGGAGTGCCGCGAGGCAAAGTTAAGGAAAATTTCAGGAAGATACCTCAACCGGCGCCAAAGTTATTCCCAATAGAATGTTGCGATGGAAAACAATCCTAACTATATATACCTACTGGCTATCGCCAGTAGGTAATATATATATATATATATAGTATACTTCTGCTTAGCTGTTTAGATTTATTTTTCATGAATGCTGTCACAGACTTCATATTTTTCCAGTGCCCCACCACCCACATTATGCTTCCTCACTGAATTAAATGTCTGGCCTCTATTATGTCTCTTCTATGAGATGACTAGCAGTGAATTAAAAGGCCCTTTTCGAAGTATCTCTGAATGTAAATCGTAACCCAGTGTCTGCTAGTGTAACATTTATCTGTTATCGATTCTTAAATTGCACAACCGCGCCAGTAGGCCCAGCACCTCTGCTCATTTTCATGCGTATTAAAGAATTACATGTCCTGCTTAGCCCTTCTTCTCCCATTTGGCTCAGCTGCCAGTGCGTATTACCCTTTGCTATTCGTACACTTATTAAAATCTTGTTTATTTAATGTTGTTGTGCCATGTTGCTTGCAGTGCTTTTGAATCAAATACAAACAGACTAGAGGACCCCGGGCCCTTTTGGTTAATTCCCAGGCTTCTCCATTGCTAAGCGTACCAAGTGGCGCCAGCTGCATTATGTATGGCAGGTCTTTACGTATGTCACGTTGGGGCCAGCCACTCTGTGCCGGCCCGTCCCTCCTGTATCCCTCTCTGCTGCTATTGATATGTTTATACATAGCTCCTGATGCCTCTGGCCTGCTGCTTCGCATCACTATGCACAAGAGGAACGCCTTTGCAGACCGGGTGGGGGAGGGGTGTGCGGGTGGAGATGGAGGCTAGAGCTCCATGGCTCAGTGGGTACGTTATTTGTGTGTGTGTGTCTAGGCAGCCCCTCTTGTGATTATCAACGCTCACACTACTGATACCTGCCTGGTTGTGGGTAGTGTTAACTGCCGAAGTCCTACAGGCCCTAAGCACTATGAATAAATGCAAATCCTTCCCTCTCCTATCCCTCCCCTGTCCTTTTCAATCTAAATAGCAGACTAACATGTCCGCAGCTCAAATTAATTTTATATTCCCCTATACTAATTCACCACTAATCCTTTTTGGTTCCAGAGTAGTATACTACTCGCCGAAAAGGCGATTTGATGCCTTGCATGGGGCTGTAAGCGCTATATAAATTCAATTACCGTTACAATAACAAGTTTTATGTAAGCACAGAACAACTGCTCTGTGCAATCATTCTTCTGGTTACCACACACTACTACTAGCAGATTCTAGGCACTGTGACAGGTTTCTATGTATGCATGTGGAAACGGCACTGTGCAGTCCTCTTGTGAATACCACTTATGTTCATAGAAACCGTCCTATAACAAGGGTCCCCGGAATCGCTCCACTGTGAAAATCAGGTCTATGTATGCATATTGCAACGGCTCGTGCAATCCCTGGCTTGTCAGCACTGCAGATTGTATTTATATCAGTGCCTAAAGCCACGGGGCTGCAGTTTGAAAACGCTAGCACTAACAAGTGTTAATGTAGTTGCAGGGCAGCAGCTCCTGTAGTGAGCAGCACTTATAATATGTTCAGATAGCAAACACTGCAGCAGGTCTGCATTTTCGAGGCACTATGATTAAGGTGTTAGTGCATTTGCATGGCAACCACTCCATGCAGTATCTCTTCTGAGCTCAGGTTCTAATTATTGCTGCTTCGAGGCACATATTTCTGTAGGACAGCTTCTCTGTTTAGTCTCTCTTGTGACTACCGCACAAAACTACTGATGATACACGTGTAAATATATCTCACGCCTAGTGATGCACCTTCGAAGTACTATGAATAACATGGTTATTTATGTGCAGACTTTCTGCCCCGTGAATTTTCTCTTGTGATTGACTACTGCTACTGATAAACTTATATACTTAGCACCTGCTACGTACTTCCAGTTACGCAGAACTCAAAGAACCCATTTATGCAAGTCAAAGATGTACATGCTTATGCCTACTACCCCTTTTGGCGTATAGGACTTGGAGCGCATTGCAGACAGGAGCGTGACGGCGCTTGCTGCTCTGCTGCTTTTAACTGGCTAAATTTGTGTATTTTGTTGTTTTTAGGTCACTTAGACCTTCGCTCTCTTTAACCCCTTACCTGCACTATAATAGTGTCCCGCACCGCCGCTTGGCGGGTTGGTTCCTGGGGTGGCGGACATCTTGCTCTGGGGTGAGTGGGCCACTAGACCTGACAGCGCTTCAGTGCGCATGCGCCAAGGGGGAACGCGTATTTAATGCGAGTCCCCGTTCTCTCTCCCCTGACTCGGAGCGCATTGCAGACAGGAGCGTGACGGCGCTTGCTGCTCTGCTGTTTTTAACTGGCTAAATTTGTGTATTTTGTTGTTTTTAGGTCACTTAGACCTTCGCTCTCTTTAACCCCTTACCTGCACTATAATAGTGTCCCGCACCGCCGCTTGGCGGGTTGGTTCCTGGGGTGGCGGACATCTTGCTCTGGGGTGAGTGGGCCACTAGACCTGACAGCGCTTCAGTGCGCATGCGCCAAGGGGGAACGCGTATTTAACGCGAGTCCCCGTTCTCTCTCCCCTGACTCGGAGCGCATTGCAGACAGGAGCGTGACGGCGCTTGCTGCTCTGCTGTTTTTAACTGGCTAAATTTGTGTATTTTGTTGTTTTTAGGTCACTTAGACCTTCGCTCTCTTTAACCCCTTACCTGCACTATAATAGTGTCCCGCACCGCCGCTTGGCGGGTTGGTTCCTGGGGTGGCGGACATCTTGCTCTGGGGTGAGTGGGCCACTAGACCTGACAGCGCTTCAGTGCGCATGCGCCAAGGGGGAACGCGTATTTAATGCTCCTCCCCTAGCGCAGCGGGATCGCGCAGCGGGCGTGTCCTCGCGTGGCCGGAGTCGTGCCAGAGTCCTGCCCGTCTGCGCCCGTCCGCGCTAAGGACGCGCTGGACGTGGCGGGCTCTGGTCCGCTTTTGCCTCCTACCACCATCATGATAACATACTCTAGGGAGCGTTTGTATTCCATTGGCAAGGTGAGCTGTCATTGTACTCTACAGCCCGTATTCCCCTTATGTGGTCCCTACCGTTGCCCTTGCAATTGTTTAGTGCTCGGCCCTCCGCTGCTTCTCTCTCGGCGTAGTTCTCCCGCCGCCCTGCGTAGTAGAGGCTTGCCTTCATCACTGCGGATTATGCATCTTAATGTCAGGTCGCTCCTGAAACATCAGCAGGATGTGTACGATCTGATTGAGAATGAAGCCCCGGATATTTTTGCCCTAACCGAAACATGGCTTCAGGAAGCCGATACTGCCATCCCCAATCTTGTATGCCCTCCTGGCTATTCGATGTACATTGCGAATAGGCTCTCTAGAGGGGGGGGTATAGCCCTGATAGTGAGAACTAGTTTTTCTTGTGTATGGACCATCCTTAAGACTGCGGGCTGTGAAAGCGCCTCCTTCAAAGTCTCTGTTAGCCCAGAATTTACACTCTCTGGTATGGTGGTGTATCGCCCGCCGGGCAGTGATGTGGCGTTCAGGAATGCTTTCCCGGACACTGTTGCCACTTTGGTCACTGACTGCGCTAATTTTTCCATCTTGGGCGATTTAAATCTGCATTTCGACACACCATCTTGTCTGACAGCACGTAGTATTCTTATGGACTTAGAGGCCTTTCAACTATCTCAGTTGGTCTCCCAGCCTACTCATTCCGGGGGACATATTCTTGACCCTTTTTTTACTAATTTGCCAGAGGCTAAAGTCGCGTCGATTACTCCTGTAGAGTGGTCTGACCATTCTTTGGTGTCCATTTGTTGTTCTATGTCAGCCACTACCTCTACTGCTTCAGCCAAAAGGGTACCCAGGAGACCCTGGAGTAAACTTAGGCTGGAAGACCTTCACCATCTTTTGTCAGTGGCACCTTTGGGCCCATTAAACAACGTAGAAGAAGGGTATGATCTCTTCTGCTCTTGGCTCACTAGGGCTCTGGACGCCTTGATACCAGTTGTAACGACGAAGATCGATCCTCGTGTGTCGAGCCCCTGGTATAATGACGCTTTGCGCGCCCTGAAGGGAGCCTGTAGACGGGCGGAGAGGGCCTGGCGGAAGACATATGGGGCTGAGTTAAAAGCTGCATATGCTGTGTCCGTCAAGCTCTATCACCGGGCCATCTGTCGTGCCCGAGCGGCTTTTTATGCCGAGGAATTCCGAAACAGCACTAACCCGTCGAAGGCCATCTTTAGGGCGGTTAAAGATCTTATGTCTAAGCGGTCTACTGTTACAGCTGAGAGCTCAGTCACACACTGTGAATCCCTCGCTTCCTATTTTCTGGGAAAAGTCCAGGCTATATATCGGACTTTCCCTAGCTCTGGTTATGTGCTAGGTAGCTCTAAGGAGACACTTCCCCAGACCACTCTGCTTTCATTTCCCCCTCTCACCCAGGAAGGGTTTGACAAACTTGCCATGCAAGTTAAATCTGGGTCTCCATCCGATCCAGTGAGGCCTGCCCTCTTTCGAGACCAGACCTTTTTGGGACGCATGGCTATACGCTCCCTGGTCAATCTTTCCCTAGAGACGGGGGTAGTCCCCATTAGTTGGAAGCAGGCAGTGGTGTCTCCGATTATTAAAAAACCTTCTCTTGACCCGTCTAAGCCGGAAAGCTATCGCCCCATTTCGCTGCTACCCTGGCCTGCCAAGTTGACAGAGGCCCATGTCAACCTGGCCTTGTCTGAACATCTTGCCCGGTCCAATGCCCTCGATCCCACACAGAATGGCTTCCGTGCTGGTCACAGCACGGAGACTGCCCTTCTTGTGATGGTGGAACATCTCCGTGCGAGGTTGGATGCTGGTCAGACGGCGGCGCTGATTTTGTTAGATCTCAGCGCCGCCTTCGATACTGTATCGCACAGCATCCTCCTCCAGCGGCTCGAGGAGATCGGTATCGGCGGTCAGGCGCTGCAATGGTTCCGCTCCTTCCTAGACAACCGCTCCTTCTGTGTTGCCATCCCTCCCTTCAAGTCCAGGTTCCAGCCTCTGGCCATGGGGGTTCCGCAGGGATCCTCGCTGAGTCCCACGTTGTTTAATCTTTACGTGAGACCGCTGGCTGATGTCGCAAGGCAGTGGGGCCTAACTTTGGTCTCATATGCCGACGACACACAGCTGGCGGTTACTCTCAGCGGGGACGCGGAACAGGACGCCCCCAGGTTTCAGTCTGGACTGAAGGCGGTGGCCAGCTGGCTGACAGGCAACTGTCTCCAGCTTAATGCCACAAAAACAGAGGTTATGGTTGTCGGGAAGGGAGTGGAGCTCTGGGGCGATCAGTGGTGGCCGTCGGAGCTGGGCCCCACCCCGACCCCGGTGTCGGAGGTGAAGAACCTAGGGGTCTGGTTAGACGCTGGTCTCACATTCATAGGGCACACCAAAAAAACTGCAGCCTGTTGCTTTGGACTTTTAAGAGGCTTAAGGCCAGTGCTTAGGTTTTTTGATGCCCCCACCAGACAGCTTGTGGTCCAGGCAACCATCATCTCTCGTCTGGACTATGCAAGCTCTTTGTTGGCTGGGGCTAACCAGGCTGAGTTAACCCGCCTGCAGCGGGTGCAAAACGCCGCGGCGAGAGCCATTGTTGGCTTACCCAGGTTTTGCCCGGTGACTAATGTCCTTCGCTCCCTGCACTGGCTCCCGGTCAGGAAGCGTATTCTTTTTAAGGTCTTGTGTTTGACTTTCAAAATCCTAAGAGGCATAGGCCCTGAGATTCTGGCCAACTCTATTTCTTTCTATGTCCCCACCCGCAACCTCCGATCTCAAGGTCAGGCCCTTGCTGTTGTCCCTAGATTTAGGTTGAGCAGGATGGGGGGTCGTTCTTTCAGGGTGAAAGCGGCGTTAATCTGGAACACCCTTCCAGTTGAAATCCGCCTGCTTGAGGACCTGTTGTCTTTCCGTAGAGCCATCAAGACCTTCTTGTTTTAGCCTCTTTTTCTGTGGCATTGTCTCCCTGTTATGTTGTGTTGCTTCGTTGTCTCTGCGCCGGGATGCCCCTTCGCTGGGGTCGCTGTGCGCATAATAAATTGTTATAACATAACATAACATAACCAGGACTCTCCAGCCATCTGTATCCTGGACTTTTCCTTCAATCAGACTCTGGATGTAAACTATCTCCTTGCTGTCAGCCTTGAGGCCTCGGTGCAGGGTATTTCTCGGCCTTCCTCTTTTCCTTTTCTTTTGAGGGATCCAGGTCAAGGCCTGCTTGGTGGTGTTTGATGCGAGCTGGCGGAGGGTATGACCTATCCAGCGCCAGCGTCTTTACATGATTTCTTCATGAGCAGGGAGTTGGAAAGTCTGTTGTTATAGGTGGTTGTTGCTGAAGGTGTTTGGCCAGTGGATTTGTAGGATTTTCCTTAGACAGGTGTTGATGAATATCTGGACTTTGTTGGTGGTGATCACTGTTGCCCTCCAAGTTTCTGCTCCATTCAGAGGGACCAATTTTATGCTGGTGCTAAAAAGTGTGATCTTGGTTTGCAGCGATAGGTGAATAAAGGTGCTCCTGCTTTGCCAATTCCTGCCTTGACGTCAGCATCCCTGCTGCCCTACTTGTCTATTACACTTCCCAGGTAGGTGAAGGCTTCAACCTCTTCCATGCATTGCCGGCAAGAGTGATTGGAGTTGTTCTGGCCATGTAAGACTTCAGGATCTTGGTTTTTTCTATGTGAATGTTGAGGCAAGTTGTGGTGAAGTGGCTGCCACATTGTTGTTTTTTCCTTGCATCTGCAGATTGATGTGGTAGAGTAGAGTCAGGTCATCTGCAAAGTCCAGGCCGTTGAGCTGCATTCAAGGTGTCCCCTGGATCCTATTTCTTCTCCTTGCTGTGGATGTCTTCATCATCCAGTCTGTGTTCAGCAGGAAGAGAAAAGGCTAGAGCAAACAACCCAGGCGGACTCAAGTCCTCAATTGGAAGGCTTCCACGAGATGTCCTTTATGGACTATCTTACAGGTCTTTCCCTCCTAAGAGTTCCTGATGATTCTTACAAGTTTATCTGGCACACCAAAGTGGCTGAGGAGTTTCCAAAGGGTCTCTCTGTCCACACTGTTGAATGCATTCTCATAGTCTATGAAGTTGATATAGAATGAGGAGTTCCATTCCACTGACTGTTCAGTGATGATGCGCAGTGTTTCAATTTGGTCTGTGAAGAATCTATGTTTGCAGAAGCCGTTTCTACTGATGTTTCAATGTCTGCCTTCAGTGCCTCTGCAGGAATGTTGACAAGTCCTGCTGCCTTCCCATTTCTCAGATGTTTGATGGCTTGCCTCATTTCTTCCTTGGTTGGTCTGCTGCATTCAAGTGACAAGTCCTTGTCAGCTGGCAGTATGTCTGATGCAGACTGAAACCTGGGTAGTTTTAGCAGTTCTTAAAAGTGCTTGGGCCGTGTTCGTTGTTTGCCTTCATTACCCATGATTTTCTTCCCAGCTTTGTCTTTAACTGTTCTTACTTGGCTTCCCGTATCAGCCAGATAGTTTCCTTGTTCTGTCATAGAGTTCCTTCAAGTTTCCATGGCTTGCTGCTTCCTGGGCTTCTGTGGCAAGACAATCAGTGAATCTTTGCTGGTCTGCTCTTAAGCTTATTTTTACTTTCTTGTTGGTTTTGGTTTATTCACCTTGAGCTTTCATTTTTTCTGCTGTTGTTCGGCTGGTGTTGACTGCAGCTTTCTTTTCATTTTTTTATTTTGGATTTTGCGGAGAGTCTCAGCGGTGATCCATTCTTCATGCTAGTTTTTCTTTGGCCCCAGCTCTTCCTGGCAAGTTGATGTCACTGTTTCTTTGATCTTCTCCCACTGACTCTCTACTGGGTCTCTGTCATCCTCTAGCTCTTGCACGACTTGAAACTTGTTACTGAGGTAGACTGAAGCATTCAGTCCATTTTGGTGCATCCTTAAGGAGGGTGATGTTATGTTGCTGTCATTGGTTTGTCGGTTTCATCTATGCTTCTTCAACGTTTGCTTTAGCCTGGCCACGACACAATGATGATCTGATGCCACATCAATTCCTCTAATTACTCTCACATCCTTCAGACTCTTTCGGAGCTTTTTGGCAATGCAGACATTGTTGATCTGATTCTATGTTGAATGGCCTGGTGACAGCCATGTTGCCTTGTGTATTTGTTTGTGTGGGAATGAACTACCCCCTTTCACCACACTGTTCAGGGCACCAAGATCTGCAAGCCTTTCACCATTCTCGGTCATGTTGCCAAGGCCATGGTTGCCCTTGACTTCTTGGTATCTGTTAGAAGCGGCTGTCTCTAGTTGGCAGAGGTATACACTTCTGACAAATAGGGACACACCTTTTCTAGTCAGGGCAAGGGGATCACACACTTAGATAACCCCTGCTCACCCCCTTGGTAGCTTGGCAAAGCACTAATGCAAGGCCCTCTCAACCCGGAGAGGGCGACTCCGAGCACTATGTAAAGGACCAATCAGGTCTTGTTGTTTAAATCCCACAGTTCATCATAAGATATGTAAAGGAAAATCATCCAAATGTTCGAATCAAGTTTATTTTTCACGTTGGTTGATTCACCAATCATTGATTAGAATATTCCATATCATATCCTTGTGATAGTTTCATCATACTGTTAACACATCCCAATGCATTTCGGGCACCGCCCTTCTTCAGGGGATTACTCTACAAAAAACAATCCAGATAAATCATATTCAAAAAAACGGTTCATATAAATGTAAGTCATACTATCAAGCACAGAATCTGCGTGCACGTGTATACATACACCCATGTCCAAAGTGAAGTCATGTCATAGTTAATCACAAAAATAAATAAACGTGTCAGTAAGATCAAGAGTAAAGTCAAAGTACCCTCGAACCAGGTGAGCAAGCATAAAACAAGTGATAAATCAGAGTGACCCAAAAGTGGCTCAAGACTGTTACCAAAAACAATAACCGATGGTGTAAAACGGCGTTTTAAAACGCAGGTGCAAGAAAACGAATAGTCAGGTGCTACAAACACACCAATAACCGCAAAAAGTTCAACCCAAACAAATCATCGTGTCTAAACATGGTGAAGACAGCGCGTGTAGCCTCAAGTCCCGTAGTGAACAAAACGGGTGTCCCCCGAAGGGGTAACTTACTTGTGCCGGTGTCTAACAGCTTCCCAGTAAGAAGCGGAAACCGGGAGAAACCAGTGTAACGAACAGATGCTCCCAAAAGTGAGATGCGAGTGAGGATGAAAATAAACAAAAGACTAAATGCCTAAAGATAGAAAGCGGACTACCCGTCCAAACCAGTGAAAACATACACGAGTAGAGCACGATAAGGTTAAAACAAAATACACAAAAGGGTAAACCGCAGTGAGAATGTTCCTATAAATCAAACGTTAAGTGGGTAAAAAATACAATGACGCAACAGTCAGAAAATATCAATGTGAGTGTGTGCAGACAGTGTAACATGTGCAAAATGATAGGTAAACTTTACAAGTAACATAAAAATTCCATCCGGTCATTTAAACCATCGGGCACCATCGTGGACATAAAACGGATCCAGAAATTCTCTCGTTTGAGCAATGTGTTCTTGTTATTGTGTGTCACATTAACTTGTTCTAGAATCAGAAATTTCAATTGTGCCACGCTGTGTCTATATTCATGAAAATGGTTAGCCACACTGGATTTTTGATTGTGTGTACGTATGTTACTTTTGTGTTCCAAAATGCGAACACGGATTTTGCGTTCTGTATGTCCAATGTAACATTTGCCACAGGGGCATTTCAACATATAAATAACGTTGGCACTGTTGCAGGTAGCATTGACACGCAATTTAATCGTGTGTCCTTTCATGGGATGACGTGTGGTATTCCCGGTGATACAGTTGTTGCAATTGCTGCAATTGTAGCAAGGTTTAAGTCCTGAGTAAGTGGTCATAGTGCTGGTAGACACGGGTTGATTAAGAATTTCCTTGACATTTCTGCCTCGGGTAAATGCAAACATGGGTGGTTGACTGAAGAGTCCATTGAAATCAGGTTCCATTGCCAAGATGGGCCAGTGTTTGCGAATGATGTGCTGAAACTTATTGGAAATCTTAGAGTATTTCGAAACTACAACCATCCGGTCAGAAAGTTCCTTAGGTTTCAGTTGCAGAAGATCATTCCTGCTGGTTTTAGCCGTTCTTTCTATGGCTAAATCCAATATGGGGGTGGGATATCCCCACGCTTTCAGTCTTTCCAAAGTGATTTTCTTCTGTTTTTTGCTTTCACTTTCGTTGGAAACAATCCGTTTGATACGGAGTAATTGCGCATAAGGTAGATTATTCTTTAAACCTAACCGGTGAAAACTGGTGTAATGCAGGGTGCAATTCCTGTCAGTAGGTTTTCGAAAAATCGTAGTATGCCACTGTTCACCTTCTCTGTGTATTTTCACATCCAAATAGTGGATACATTTTTTACTATATTCCCATGTGAAACGAATTCTTTCGTTGAATGTATTCCATGTCTCAAGAAAAGACACAAGGTTATCAGCTGTTCCACTCCATAATAGGAATATATCATCTATGTACCGGAGAAACAGTTTGCCATGTTGAAGCCAACTGTTGTGACTTAGAATATGAGTTTCTTCAAAAGATCTCATGTAAATATTAGCGTAGCAAGGAGCTGCCGAATTTCCCATGGCGGTGCCATTGAGTTGGAGAATCCATTTATCCAGGACAGTGAAATAACTGTGGTAGAGGGTGAAGATGGTTAATTGCATAAGAAAGACTTTCAAGTCAGAATCCAAGTCCGAAGATGCTAATACTTGTTCCATGGCTTCTATGCCTCCATCATGGGGGATGGAGGTATAAAGTGAACAAACGTCCACCGTACACATGATGAGTTCAGTGTTTCTTAATTCATTCATGACTGATTCAATTTTCAAGAGATTGTTTTTTGTAGAGTATACCCCTGAAGAAGGGCGGTGCCCGAAATGCATCGGGATGTGTTAACAGTATGATGAAACGATCACAAGGATATGATATGAATATTCTAATCAATGATTGGTGAATCAACCAACGTGAAAAATAAACTTGATTCGAACATTTGGATGATTTTCCTTTACATATCTTATGATGAACTGTGGGATTTAAACAACAAGACCTGATTGGTCCTTTACGTAGTGCTCGGAGTCGCCCTCTCCGGGTTGAGAGGGCCTTGCATTAGTTCCTTGGATTTCACACTGCGAGGCCAGGCAGTGTTCAACTCCAGCAGCACACTACACCATACACCCTTGGTTTACCTGTGATTTATTTAGCTGTGCGAGTTCCCCTCTCTCATAGCTTGGCAAAGCAGACAGGCTTATCTCAGAGGCAGTGCGTTAAGCATTTATGACCACATACAGTAATAAAGTGAATACACTACAAATGGACACGACACAGTAGTATTATAAAAATAAGGATTTTTATATAAGGCTTAGCACAAGACCAAATAACGACAAAAATATACCACAATCTTAATAAATACTCTTGGAAGGAAAAATAATAGTTCAAGCACGGTTTCTTCTTAGCACAAAGTCTTTAGTATCAAAAGCAACTCTTCTTCTCTAAAACACAGTTCTTGGCAACAATGTAACCCACACGGGAGTCTCACGACGTCGAGGCAAAGTTAATCCAAAGGTTCGGCGTCGACCGCGAGGAGTGCTACGTCGAGCCCGGAGTCGCACAGACCCCCACAACACAGTACCTTGGAAAAGTGAAGCACTCGATGATCAGCGGCGTCGAGATGTCCGGCGTCGCGTCTTCGGCGTCGATTGGGCCTCGGAGTCGGGGCGATCTGCAGCGGCGTCGACCGAAGTCAGGCAGGAGCAGCGCTCACGAGGTGAAGCAGGATACGGCGTCGTCGATGGCGATGTTGCAAGAGTGAGCAGCGCTCACGGCGTCGAGAGGGCTCGAAGTCGATGCGATCAGCAGCGGTGCCGACACGAGGTCACTTGGAGCTGGAGCCGAACTCACTACTCACTGGCGTTGTTGCTGGCGTCGATCGGGCCCGGCGGCCGGCGTCGAGGAAGCGGGACACTGGAGCCGTTACTCACGATGTCGAGCTGGATTCGTCGGCGTCCGTCGGCGTCGAGGTTGCTGGATTCTTTCAGAGGGGCTGGATTCACAAGTTCCAGCAAACAGCACTTTAAGCAGATGAAGTCCTTTAGCCCTGTGACTTCAACAGGAGACTGGCACTCTTCCAGCCCTTGGAGATTTTCTTAGCAAAGATTGAGAGTACACACACAGTTCCTCTCTCCTGGTTCCTTGGCAAAAATAAAGAAGCAATGCAGGATTCCCCCAACAAACAGCACTCTGGCAGAAGGGGTAGGCAGTCCTTAGATCAGCAGGCTTCTTGTCCTTGGTTCAGGTTTCCTTGTCAGAAGTGATCTAAATTCTTGGTTCAGGGGTCCTTCTCTTATACCCCTTTTTGGCTTTGATCCCTTTGTCCATGCAGGGGAATTTCACCCCATCTTGGGTTTGTTGTGGGTGTTGCCAGGCCGAAGCACCTGGCCTATTCACTGTGCAGGGCAGAGTCTTCAGCCGCCCAGCAGGAGCGGAGCCAGCATTGTCACTGGCAGGGGCAGGGCCATCAGTTGCCCGGCAGGAGGTGGGCCAGGAAAGTCCCAGGCAGGCACAGAGTCATCAGTCGCATGGCAGGGGGGCGGAGCCAGCATTGTATCAGGCAGGGCAGGCTATCAGGAGCTAATCTTCCCCTACTCTCAATGCAAATGCCCCACTCATCCCACACTGACTCATTCAGACCTCTGGAGCCACCCAGCTCCTGTCACACGCACACCAGAACCAGCAGAGACCGGTAGACAGTTAGACAAGAAAATAGCTACTTTCTAAAAGTGCTATTTTCAAACACAGCGTCCAAAAACCATCCACACAAACGGATGCGTTATTAAACCCTGAGTTCAGGGATACCAAACTCGACATTGCACCATTCTCCCCGAGCCCGCTAGGATTATAGCATTAATAATCCTGGCAGCCCATTCTAACTGATGGAGAGCAGGTTACCTTACACTAGTGAAAAACGAATATGGCTGTAATTCACTATTAGGACATGCCAACCTTGTCAGGCTTGTCCTACCTTATGCTTACAATGCACCCTGCCCGTGGGCCTACCATAGGGGTGACTAACATGAAGTTAAGGGAAGGTTTAGGGACTGGCAAGTAGGTGTACTTGCGCAGTCTGCGTGACAGTACCCGACTGCACGTGGTCTAGCAATGGTAGACCTTCAGACATACTTTTACTAGGCTGCTCTTGTGGGTGGCACAACACGTGCTGCAAGCCCACTAGCAGCATTTGTATTTACAAGCCCTGGCACTCCGGGTGCACTCTACTAGGGACTGATAGTAAACCAAATAAGCCAAACATGGAAGTCAATCAATACAGCAATTTCACATAGGGAGCACTTGCACTGTGGCACTGATAAGCAGTGGCACAGTGCCCAAAGCATTTACCAGCAAAAACATCGTAAACAGAGGAGGCAAACAGAAAAAATGGAGGAGAGACTCATGCCAATGATGCCAGGTCTAACACGTGTCCCCTCCAGCTGAAATGTGGGGAGAACTACCCTTACCCTAGGGAGTCCTCATCACTACGGCGGAAAAATCTGGACAGACCATCAGCATTGGCGTGATCTGTGCCAGGGCGGTGTTCCACCGTGAAGTCCATCCCCTGTAGGGAAATGGACCACCTCAACAGCTTTGGATTCTCACCCCTCATCTGCATCAACCATCTGAGGGGCCTGTGGTCTGTCTGAACCCGGAAGTGAGTCCCAAACAGGTAGGGTCTTAGCTTCTTCAGCGCCCAGACCACAGCAAATGCTTCTCTCTCTATCGCACTCCACCTCTGTTACCTGGGAAGTAACCTCCTACTGATGAAGGCTAAGGTATGTCTCGGCCCTCTTCATTCACCTGAGCTAGAACAGCCCCCACGCCATGCTCTGAAGCGTCCGTCTGGACAACAAATTCTTTAGAAAAGACGGGTGCCTGGAGTATGGGTGCTGTGCACATTGCAGTTTTCAGGGTGTCAAAGGCCGTCTGACAGGCGTCAGTCCAGATCACAAGTCGTGGCTGCTTCCTGGAAGTCAGCGAAGTCAAGGGGTGCACAATGTTACCATAATCCTTGACGAACCTCCGGTAATAACCCGTGAGACCCAAGAAGGCTCTGACCTGAGTCTGGGTTTTGGGCGGTGCCCATGCCAGGATGGTATCAATCTTGGGTTGCAGGGGGGCCACCTTGCCGCTCCCTACTTGGTGCCCCAAGTACACCACTGAACCCTGCCCAATCTGGCACTTACTGGCTTTGATTGTGAGGCCTGCTCTGCGCAGGGCCAACAACACTTCCTGGAGGTGGCGCAAGTGTTCCTCCCAGCTGGCGCTGAACACTGCGATGTCATCCAGGTAGGCGGCACTGAAATCCTCCAGTCCAGCCAAGACCTGGTTGACCAACCTCTGGAAGGTGGCAGGGGCATTCTTCATCCCAAAGGGCATAACCCGGAACTGGTAGTGCCCATCTGGTGTGGAGAATGCTGACCTCTACTTTGCCCCATCAGTCAAGGCGATCTGACAGTACCCAGACGTTAGATCAAACGTACTAAGGTACCGGGCAGCCCCCAACCGATCTATGAGCTCATCCGCTCTGGGGATGGGGTGCGCGTCAGTCTTGGTGACTGAATTGAGTCCTCGGTAATCCACACAGAACCGAAGTTCCGGTGAAGCACCAGGCGCTGCAGCCTTTGGGACCAAGACCACTGGGCTGGCCCAAGGACTGCTAGAGGACTCAACCACCCCTAAGGCAAACATTTTGGAGACCTCCTCCTTGATGTATGCTCTGACCTTGTCAGTCACTCTGTAAGCCTTGTGCTTCACAGGAGTGCTGTCCCCAGTGTCCACATCATGGACACACCACTGAGTGACACCAGGAATCAAGGAAAACAGATCAGGGAATTGTCCCAACAGTTGGCGACAATCCTGCTGCTGTTCAGGGGTCAGTGTGTCAGAGAGGACAACACCATCCACTGACCCATCTTGCTCTTTTGCAGACAGTAGGTCAGGAAGAGGCTCACTCTCCTCCTCCATCCCAGCATCTGTAGCTAGGAGCATGCCCACTTCGGACCTCTCTAAGTGGGGCTTCAAACGGTTGACATGCAGGACCCGCAAGGGGTTCCTGGGAGACTTCAAGTCCACCATGTAGGTGACATCGCTCTTTTTCTCCACAACCTCAAATGGTCCAGTCCACCTGTCCTTGAGCGCACAAGGTTCCACAGGGGACATAACCCAAACTTTCTGTCCAGGCTGAAGCTCTACCAGAGTGGCCTTCTGGTCGTACCACCGCTTCATCTCCTCCTGGCTGGCCTCCAGATTTGCCTGAGCAAGATCTCTGAAGCGCCTAGTCTGGTTCCTAAAGGCCAGCATGTAACTGTATACATCCTGGGGAGGTTTCCTGGGAGATTGCTCCCAGCCTTCTTTGACCAGACTCAAAGGTCCTCTTACCGGGTGACCATACAAAAGCTCAAAGGGGCTGAACCCTAGAGACTTCTGTGGCACCTCACGGTAAGCAAACAACAGGCATGGCAAGAGGACGTCCCATTTACGCCTCATTGGTTCTTCAAGACCCATAATCATGCCTTTAAGGGTACGGTTGAATCTTTCAACCAACCCATTACCTTGAGGGTGGTAAGGAGTGGTGAACTTGTAAGTCACCCCACACTCCTTCCACAAAGACTTCATATAGTTGGAAATGAAGTTGGTGCCCCGATCTGACACCACCTCTCTGGGGAACCCCATTCGGGAGAAAACACCCATCAGTGCCCGTCCCACCACGGGGGCCGTCACCGTTCTGAGAGGGATGGCTTCCGGGTACCGTGTGGCATGGTCCACCAAGACCAGGATGAACCTGTTGCCTAGGGCTGTCTTGGGGTCCAGGGGCCCAACAATGTCAATCCCCACCCGGTCAAAGGGGGTACTGACCACGGGAAAAGGTTGGAGGGGAGCCTTCTGCTTCTGCCCGCTTTTCCCACTTGCCTGGCAAGTTTGACAGGTCTTGTAATGGATATCTGTATCCCTTCGCATCTGAGGCCAATAAAAATGGGTGACAAGCCTGTCATAGGTCTTGTCCTGCCCCAGATGTCCAGCTAACGGAACGTCATGAGCCAAACCCAGTAGGAAGGCTCTGAAGCGCTGGGATACCACCAGCACACGGGCTGACCCAGGCTCAGCAGCCTTAGGCTCGCTATACAGGAGGTCGTTCTCCCAGTAAACAAAATGTGACCCTGACTGATCACCTGAGGTTTGGGCTGAGGCCTGCTGCCTCATACCCACAAGAGAAGGGCACACTTTCTGTTCCGCACAGAATTCCTCCCTGGAGGGACCACCATCCTGCTGCCAGTGGGTCAGCTCGGGTAGGTCTCCCAGCTCAGCAACTTGTTCACCTGTGGGTTCCAGGGCATACCCCTCAAGGTCTGCCTCCTCCTGGACCACGGGAACTACGGGGGACGGTTTCCCGCGCCCCCTGCCTCTTCTCTTTACAGCTGGGTCCTGGGACATACTTTCAGGCTCCAGAACCCCATCAACTCCCTTACTTGCTGTCATGGATCGAGTGGTTGCACACACCCACTCTGGCACATCCAACATTTTCAAATGTGTCTCCCTCTCCACCTTAGCCCAAGGGGAGTCTTCCAAATCATTGCCCAGGAGACAATCAACAGGCATGGCGGGCCTTACAGCAACTTGAAGAGTACCTGAATCTCCCCCCATTCAAAGGAAACTTGAGCTACCTCACACTCTCTCTGGGAGTTGTCAGCAGCTATCACAGGGTAGAATGCGTGGGGAACAACCTGCTCTCTGGACACCAAGTGACACTTGACAGCTGTCACACTCGCTCCGGTGTCTCTATGGCCATTAATGGTCACCCACTGCCTATATTTCTTAGTGTTACTAGGCAGAGGGGGTGGAGGGACCAATTCCATGTCTCCTAGAGAGACCAGGGACATCTCTGCGGGACCCTCCCCACCATGGGCAACCATCTCCTCCCCTCCCAGGGCTACACTCGCCAACTGACGGGGGGCGGCACGTGGTGGTGCACTGGGTGGTGCAATAGAGTTCTTCAAGGGACACTGGGGATCATAAAACCGGTGTCCCACCTGCTTACAAGCGAAGCAGGTCATTGGGCCCCTACGAACAGGTTTACCTGTCGGGGCCTCTGATTTCTTATCTGGGGGAGGCTGGGAACCCTTCCCTTGGTTCACTTGGGGATTACTTTGGGGCCCTTTCTGGAACTCCCTCTGTTTACCCTTGTCCCCCCCACTCTTCTGCTGGGGACCCTGCCCACCTTTGGCTGAGTCTCCCACTGGACCCTTGTGGACCCTGGTACTGACCCAGCGGTCCGCCTCCTCAGCAAGTTTTCTAGGGTTAGATATCTTGCTATCAATAAGGTGCTGGCGCAGCTCTGGAAAACAGTTATTAGACAAGTGCTCCCAAGCAAACAAATCATAAAGAGCATCATAACTTTACACTTTGCTGCCCTTTACCCAACCATCCATGGCTCTGCAAAAAAATGACACATATTCAACCCACGTAGTACCAGGCAACTTCTTACATTCTCTAAAGGCCTGTCTGTACTTTTCTGGGGTTAGGCCATACCTTAACATTAAAGCATCTTTCATATGAGTATAAGACATCCTATCCTCAACAGGCATGCCTAACAGGGTATCTCTTCCCTCATTCACAAAGCGACCCCACAACCCCGCTCCCCAATCCTTCTCAGGGACCCGGTGGGCCAACAATGCTAACTCATATGCTTTAAACCATTGACCAATATCTTCATTCTTCTGAAAATCTTTGATCACATCTTTAGGAAAATAAAACCTACTTTCTGCAGGCACAGATGGGATGCTGCCACCAGAGGGATTCAATTCTAACTCTTTAGCTTTGATCTCCAACTCCCTCAACTTGGTATCATGCGCCAAAGCTAACTTTTCCCTTTCAAACTCCAACCTTTTGATCTCCAGATCAGCTTCTCTCCTGCCTCTTGCATTCTCTATCTCCAACTGCCCATTTATCTTAAGTTTTGCCATTTTCATGTTGTAAGCTCGCTCTTTCTCCCTTTCTTCTCTTTCTTCAGGAGAAAGACCCTTGGAGGAAACACTGCTGCCAGGAGGGGATGTGGGCCCATTCACTGGCACCTCCTCCTCCCCTTCCCCTGTCGGTACCACCACCGGATCAGAGGGATCTCTGACCTCTAACCAGGCCTGCAATGCTTTGAGATAATTTTCCTTAACTTTGAGGCCTGTTGTAGGAACTTTAAATTGCTTACAAAAGGATTTCAGATCCTGTAACTTGTAATCCTTTATCTTGCTCCTATCAAACTCCTCCACAACAACAACAGGGGCAGTGACTCCGGCATCACTCATGGTCAAAACTGGCAGTTTCAAAAATCAAGCTCCAGGAAATTCGGAGAACAAAAATAGAATATCCAACCAAAACAGATTGTGGCTGCGCTATGGTCTGCTTTCACTATGTAGCGCACACTAATCACTGCACATGGGTCATAAATGCAAAGTTCAAATCCCACCGCTGCCACCAATGTTAGAAGCGGCTGTCTCTAGTTGGCAGAGGTATACACTTCTGACAAATAGGGACACACCTTTTCTAGTCAGGGCAAGGGGATCACACACTTAGATAACCCCTGCTCACCCCCTTGGTAGCTTGGCAAAGCAGACAGGCTTATCTCAGAGGCAGTGCGTTAAGCATTTATGACCACATACAGTAATAAAGTGAATACACTACAAATGGACACGACACAGTAGTATTATAAAAATAAGGATTTTTATATAAGGCTTAGCACAAGACCAAATAACGACAAAAATATACCACAATCTTAATAAATACTCTTGGAAGGAAAAATAATAGTTCAAGCACGGTTTCTTCTTAGCACAAAGTCTTTAGTATCAAAAGCAACTCTTCTTCTCTAAAACACAGTTCTTGGCAACAATGTAACCCACACGGGAGTCACACGATGTCGAGGCAAAGTTAATCCAAAGGTTCGGCGTCGACCGCGAGGAGTGCTACGTCGAGCCCGGAGTCGCACAGACCCCCACAACACAGTACCTTGGAAAAGTGAAGCACTCGATGATCAGCGGCGTTGAGATGTCCGGCGTCGCGTCTTCGGCGTCGATCGGGCCTCGGAGTCGGGGCGATCTGCAGCAGCGTCGACCGAAGTCAGGCAGGAGCAGCGCTCACGAGGTGAAGCAGGATACGGCGTTGTCGATGTCGATGTTGCAAGAGTGAGCAGCGCTCACGGCGCCGAGAGGGCTCGAAGTCTATGCGATCAGCAGCGGTGCCGACACAAGGTCACTTGGAGCTGGAGCCGAACTCACTACTCACTGGCGTTGTTGCTGGCGTCGATCGGGCCCGGCGGCCGGCGTCGAGGAAGCGGGACACTGGAGCCATTACTCACGATGTCGAGCTGGATTCGGCGGCGTCCGTCGGCGTCGAGGTTGCTGGATTCTTTCAGAGGGGCTGGATTCACAAGTTCCAGCAAACAGCACTTTAAGCAGATGAAGTCCTTTAGCCCTGTGACTTCAACAGGAGACTGGCACTCTTCCAGCCCTTGGAGATTTTCTTAGCAAAGATTGAGAGTACACACACAGTTCCTCTCTCCTGGTTCCTTGGCAAAAATAAAGAAGCAATGCAGGATTCCCCCAACAAACAGCACTCTGGCAGAAGGGGTAGGCAGTCCTTAGATCAGCAGGCTTCTTGTCCTTGGTTCAGGTTTCCTTGTCAGAAGTGATCTAAATTCTTGGTTCAGGGGTCCTTCTCTTATACCCCTTTTTGGCTTTGATCCCTTTGTCCATGCAGGGGAATTTCCCCCCATCTTGGGTTTGTTGTGGGTGTTGCCAGGCCGAAGCACCTGGCCTATTCACTGTGCAGGGCAGAGTCTTCAGCCGCCCTAGCAGGAGCGGAGCCAGCATTGTCACTGGCAGGAGCAGGGCCATCAGTTGCCCGGCAGGAGGTGGGCCAGGAAAGTCCCAGGCAGGCACAGAGTCATCAGTCGCCTGGCAGGGTGGCGGAGCCAGCATTGCATCAGGCAGGGCAGGCTATCAGGAGCTAATCTTCCCCTACTCTCAATGCAAATGCCCCACTCATCCCACACTGACTCATTCAGACCTCTGGAGCCACCCAGCTCCTGTCACATGCACACCAGAACCAGCAGAGACCGGTAGACAGTTAGACAAGAAAATAGCTACTTTCTAAAAGTGCTATTTTCAAACACAGAGTCCAAAAACCATCCACACAAACGGATGCGTTATTAAACCCTGAGTTCAGGGATACCAAACTCGACATTGCACCATGCTCCCCGAGCCCGCTAGGATTATAGCATTAATAATCCTGGCAGCCCATTCTAACTGATGGAGAGCAGGTTACCTTACACTAGTGAAAAACGAATATGGCTGTAATTCACTATTAGGACATGCCAACCTTGTCAGGCTTGTCCTACCTTATGCTTACAATGCACCCTGCCCGTGGGCCTACCATAGGGGTGACTAACATGAAGTTAAGGGAAGGTTTAGGGACTGGCAAGTAGGTGTACTTGCGCAGTCTGCGTGACAGTACCCGACTGCACGTGGTCTAGCAATGGTAGACCTTCAGACATACTTTTACTAGGCCGCTCTTGTGGGTGGCACAACACGTGCTGCAAGCCCACTAGCAGCATTTGTATTTACAAGCCTTGGCACTCCGGGTGCACTCTCCTAGGGACTGATAGTAAACCAAATAAGCCAAACATGGAAGTCAATCAATACAGCAATTTCACATAGGGAGCACTTGCACTGTGGCACTGATAAGCAGTGGCACAGTGCCCAAAGCATTTACCAGCAAAAACATCGTAAACAGAGGAGGCAAACAGAAAAAATGGAGGAGAGACTCATGCCAATGATGCCAGGTCTAACAGTATCCAGTGTTGTCGCTACCATTCTTAACATTGAGGTCCCTCATCAGTATGGTGATGTCTCTCTCAAGGAATTTGTCCAGGATGGATCTGTAGTAAAACTGCTATTTTTCTTTTTCTTTGTTGTCATTTGTAGGTGCATAGCACTGAATAACATTCATGTTGTTCAGCCTCTTTTTCTTTGTTTGGAAGGTCACTGTGATGATTCTAGGACCATGGGCTTCCCATCCAATCGGAGCTCTGTTGGCTCCTGACTTTAGCATTGTTCTTACAGCCTGAGTATGTAGGGCCTTCTCTTTTCTGCCCAGACTGTGTCCATCCGGTCTTGCTGCAGCCAAGCTAGGCAAGGTTGTAAAGAACATATAAAGTCTTTTATGACATTAAGCGACCAATCCACCTCCTTCAGATAGTACTCATGTTTGTAATGTTGAGGTGGGATACAGAATATTAACCATTGTACAACATTTGTTGGCTCTAATGAGGTGTCAAGAGGGAGCATAGGAATGTTGCAAATGGTTGTCCTTATCTACCACTAAATGCAATTTTTGATGTGTCGTCCATATTTGAAGTAAAACAGGCATTAAATATGATAGTAAATGTAGCTTGGACTGTATGTGCATCACTTCAAATACTTTACGCTGCATATAACCTGTTGATTTTACTTTCAATGGAGTCTAATAATATTTTAATATCCTTCCTAGTTAAGAGAGCACTTGGCGAAAGGACATCGGGTGCTAGCTGGTGAAGGCATGTCACAGGTGGTGCGTAGCCTTCTGGAGTTGGTGTCACGAAAGACGTATCTCAGTGGGGATCTTCTCTTCTCTGTGGAGATCTTACGGAATGTTACTGACACATACAAGAGAGCAACCTATGTCCCATCTGTTGATGATGTACAGGTGAGCTACATGTTTAAACGTGTTCAAGTGGGGATCTATTTCTTAATTAATTTGTGAGGTTTTATTACATTCCAGCCATGCATACAGAGCTTCAGAGGGCTTTTGAGTGGTACAAGTGGAGAACCAATTTAGACACAACCTAGTATGAGAGTACCAAAAATACGGAGAAAAACACAGGATATGTTCAATCCTGATAAATCAGCACTTAAGCTTAACAAACATACAAAGACTATGACTTACACGTCTCCATATCGTCACATTTGCTAAATGACGTCCCCCCCTTCTTGTGCATGTAAACAGTTGTTTGGGACTTTTTTTTTCTTCCAGTGCTTAATGCTTTTCTAAAGCAAATATTTTCAACAATTATTTTTTTTGTGATCCGAACAATTTATGTCTGTCTTCACGCATGCAATCTTGCATGTATTCTCTGCTATATAAAAAGGAGCAAGAGAGGGAAACAAATCCCAAGGGCGCCGTCCACTGATTAAATCCAACAACCAGAAAACCCTTGGAATGTCACTCATACCTATTCATATTCATTTCTTCTCTGGGGTCCCTCACTTCACTAATAAGATATCGGCAAACTCTATTGCAAAGCTACAAGAATATCCCCAAGTATGCATCGATGTACAAAACCCGAAAACCATATCAGTGCCTAGGGATAGACCAAGTGTACCCATAAAACACCCAGACAGGAAAGCAAAGGCAGGGCTCACATATCATCATCGGCACCTCTCCATTGCACTGGAAGGAGCCAACACCCAAACCAGTTCAGGAAGAATGTTGTGTCAATGTATGTATTGTTTATCTACTGTAAGCGGCTGCGGCCCAGATTAGTGATTAGGTATGTGTGACATTTCTGGTTGTTGCATATAATCTCCCCTAAAAATATCTCCACTTATATTAAGAATTCCTCCCTTCCTCAGGTGAGGGCTGTCCTCCAAAAACCATCTTTCAGCAAATGACCTCTTTAAATTGATACAGTCATAAGAAGATAACACCACTTCAAACAGAAACAACATCATGATCATAATAGCTTCAAACCATATATTATTTTTTAAAATGGTGTAGGGACATTTTGGTTACAACCCAGAAGTGCAGCAGTAATATAAACTACTATGTGGACAATTCCTCCTAATGCCTCAAAGGCTTAATCGCTAAATAAAACACGGAAATCAACAGTGTCTATTACGCATGTTATTAAATACATGCTCAGACACCAAAAAGAGCGAATGTGTTAAATAATACCAGAATGCTTCACTACAGTGTCTGTAATTCCCAGACTGAGGTTTGCAAATAACTGTATGTACCACAGTACACTGTGATGTAGTAGGGCTTTTGTCAAATTCAGATCTTGGTTTTTTCAAGATGAGGTGGCAGTTTACATTCTTGAAAAAATAGGAAAACTGATTTGAAATCACAATACAGAAATTTCAAAGAGGGTTGCAAACTATTCTGGTAATCTGATTGAGCTATAGAAAACATAGTGAAGGTTCTTGTTTAATTGTTTATTATTTTTAGGTTATTACCTGTGTAGTGTCTTTTCTCAGAATACATGTAATGCTCGCTCCATTAGAACACTGCCGATTTTTAGTTTCTCATTAGTAACTGAAATATGTTTTCATAGGGAGAAGTTTGTCTTATGTCATTTTACTTGCTTGATGGAAATGTGGGGTTTACCCTCACCTTCCACAACATTTTAAAAGAAACTACACGAGCCACCCTATCTAGCAGCTCTATATGATTTGTCTAATGTAATGTACTGTTTTCGTTTCTCGTAGGCGAGCAGCAAGTTGTTTGTTTTAAATTATCGGGGCCTCAATTATGAAAAGTGCCACATCGCTGCGTGAAAACAGCGAAGTGTCACTTTTCATTGCGCCCTCCTTGCGACATGCTGGATGCGTCATATTTACAGTATGACGCATCATGTCGCAAGGAGTTACAGATACGTCAGTATTTCTGACGTATCTGTAGGCGCAAAAATGACGCATTGCTGGAGTGTGTCACGAAAGTGATGCAACTCCATCAATGGGTCATTTCAAATGGACAAGTCCCATTTCAAATGTGCCTGCTGTGAGGCAGGCGTAAGATATTGACGCATTTGCTTCCTAGAATTGATGCAGTGAAATCTCATAGATTTTACTGCGTCAATTCTACGAGGTTTACTTGCATCAGAACACCCACCCTGCATACATTATTCCTGGCGCAGGTATAATGTGGCGCAGGGGTTTACAAAGTGACGCATCTACCTAGATTTTGGGATTACATGAAATCCTTGCCACCTAGACCTGCGTAAATGAATGATAAAGTTTCTTATAAGTATTTATATTACTGAAGAATTTTTGCTTATAAAAATGTCGGACGACATTTAGATAAAAGGGCTGTATAAATGAAGGCACTATATAGTTTGTTACTTGCTTTTACTGGTCACGTTCAAAGCACTCATTATGAGTGGTTCCTGTTTACCCCGATCCATAAGTCGGAGTGAAATAAAACACCCTCAATTTTGAAGTGTCTCCGAGTCCGCAAATATATTAGGTTTTATTGAGTCTGCAAACTGCAGACCTGATAGTTACAGCCTCGGCTACAATATGGCCTCATTTTGCTGCAGGGATTGCGGGCATAAGCAAGCCTTGACTGCACATGAGCACTGCCGTAGTATGGGGGAGGCTGAAGGTGGTTATGAGGGGACACTGTATACACACATCATGGGGAGCGAAATCTTCTCTGCTCCCGTCTGTAGTAGTTCTTGAATCGCATATTTGAACTTCGGAAATTGAAGCTGTGACTATGCCCCACTCACAGCGTCACCTGGCGGATTTCCAATAGTGCTACCATGAGGGGGTAACAAGGTTGGACAAACACTGCTATAAAACCTGCCTGGCCCGCCAACATTTAGATGGCCACAAGCCATGGCATGCACTGGCCTGGTGACTACGTTCCAAGATACCCAGAACATTGATTGGTGCCATACGTGACACTGCGCAGCATGTAATCAATACCCAGGCTAAGATTAACAAAGTGTTTGTTAGGTATTACGAAGAATTGCATTCACCTGTCCGCATCCCCTCCCCCCATGACATCAGGGCAGTGCTTAATTTAAGCCTTTGGTTTCCGGTGCTCAGCACCAGCATTTAATTCTCAACACCGGCACTTAATGACAGTTTACCACATGTTGGCGCTGTTTGGCTAAATTAGAGATGAATACAAAAACAGTTGTTTCAAAATATTACATTAGACATTAAAATTACTAATACCTGCTACCCAAGCTTTAGGGAGCCTGGAATAGTCTGAACTGTCACACCTGTAGGGAGGGATGCTTATTAGTTGTGTTGGTATTTTCATTGGCGGTGCTGGCAGGGGCAGTGGGTGGTGCATGCTGCAGTGGCATTCTGACGAGGACCCTGGCACTTATTTTTTTTACAAATGAAGTGCTAGGGGGAGTGAACAGTGCTCCTCCCTAACTGAGAGCAGCCAACCCTTAACACTGCCCCCATCCCTCACTGGTCCACCCATGAAAATTATCAGTTTGCCCAGGGCAGGTGTTTAATGCCTGTGGTATTCTTCCTGTAATAGGGAAAGAAAATCACAGTAAAAAAAACCTGATATTTCCTGGTCCAACCACTTATTTGGAGAATGCATGGTAGAGACATAATAGTACTTATGTGATACGTATTTCAACCTTGCATTAATATCCTGCGTTTGCTCAGCATGCACACCACCCCTTCTGATCCCATATTCAGTTATTTTTAGTCCTTCAGTAACTCTTTGGACTGTTCGACCCGGGGTACTCTCTGGCCAAGCTGTTTGTCCTTGTCCAGTTACCGAACTCGTCGCCAGCCATCGAGCCAGTCCAATGCCTCCTCCGGCAAAGAGAGAAAATATGCCTTCCCCTCCATTTCAACTCTCAGCTTCGCCGGAAACAACATAGTGTACTTGATGCCTTTGTCTCTAAGAGCTTGCATGATCTCCAAGAAGCTCCGACACTGTTGTTGCACTTTCAGTGTGAAATCTGGAAAGAAGATAATGGTGCCATTTTCAAACTTCGTGGGAGCAGCATTGCATGCCATCTGCAGGATAGCACCTCGATCCCGAAAATTTAATACTCTCTATGATGGGCCTCACGGGAGCTCCAGGTCTCGGTCTACCACCTGGGACATGGTGAGCTCTTTCAATTGAGAAGTACTGTGACAGTCCCCTAGGCTGCAGCTGCTTTGTGATGAGGTCTTCGACAAAGAGGTCCGGAGCCAGCCCGTCTGCCCGCTCTGGCACCTCCAATAAGCGAATATTATTCAGACTCACCCTACCTTCATAGTCATCAAGTTGGGCCTCCATCTTCTCTTGCTTATAGCTGAACTTGTTTCTTGATACTAGTAGTATCCTTCCCCAGCACTTTAGCGGCCTCCTCAACCGCTTTTGCCCTAGTATCCATGTTTCCAAGGTCGGCACCTATCAGTGAGACCTCAATATTGACTGTATCCAGTTGCGATTTAAGGGAAGCACCGACCACAGTAATGGCAGCCGTAATATCTTGCAGCATGGGCTCCGGCGCTCCTGGTGGACATGGAGATGCATTTTCAGGAGCAGCTTTTGATTCTTCGCCCCCCCCCCTTGTTCCATGCAAACTTTGTTTGGAGGGACGCCTTTCCTCCCTTACCCCCGGCCATCATGACCCCTTCGTCTAGCGCTCACAGAGTCCAGTTCCGAGTGACCTTTCCCATCGCCAGCTGCGTGCAGGCTGTGCCCCGCTTCTGCGACTTATCCTCCCCCTACATCAATGTGGTGTTCCCTTCTGTCCAGCAGGGCCCAAGATTGTGCTCTCCACACAGCTTCCACAGTATCCTATCGAGCCCACCTCACACCAAGGTCTCCTACCTCCCAGTGCACCTCCTGGAAATCGTAGGTAGTATTTTACTGGGTTCCGATTAGCCATGACACAGGAGCAGTCCGCAGAGTCACACAAAACCCGCTCCTTGTAGTGCAGTCCTGCAATTAAACAGGTTTCTTTATGTTGGTAGTTGTGGGATACGCTGTCACCCGGTCTGCACCGCCGGACCTAATGCGTCATTTCTCCATGGGCATTCTCTTTCCAAGTGCCTAAGGTGCACTGCGCCCTCCAGTCACCTCGTTATCATTGTCGATCTCTATTCGGTTGCCTCTGGTCATAATAGATCCTGGCATCTCCTCTTATTAATAGATGAGTCTCCTTTCACCTACCCCCAGTGATTGCCTTCTGAGTTCAGTTGGGCCCACACACGCTCCGGGCCTCTCTCCCACGGGGCCTCACAGGCACTGCTTCCTGCCGCTCTACTCAGCTGCAACCTCTGCACCCCCCTGTGATGACCGGGGTGGGGGATACACAATAAGGAGTAGGAGAGAGTCCCAATCTCACCTGGCTGTCCCTATTCCGCCGGTGTGCCACTCCCACTTGCCTCCATTATGTTTCCCTGCGTCTCTGCCCCACTCAGTCCTCTGGGCTTGCAGGCACCAGCGATCTCCTCCCCTCTTGGGCCCCGATCAGGGCCGCTCCAATCGCTACTTTTGATCTGCGGAGATCACTCCTCCAGCATAGGCATCTCTCAGGGCTGGGCTCACTCCCCGCAGGAAAACCAGGGGAGTCCTTTCCCAGCCGCGCGGCCCGTCACTCCACTCAGGCCTCTTCGCCCAACACCGCCGACATTTCGGGTTCAGCCACCGGCCTTTCCCCTCTGGATTTTTTTCCGATTCCAGGCAAGTTATCGTTCATGACACACCAAATGGTGTGTCCACACTGCCATGGGCACAGTTAGCTGATATGCTCCTATTTTTGTGCACAGATTCATGCCGTATTATTCAGGAGAACGGGTTCGGGCTCCGGAGCGCGCTCGTACACAACTGCTTCCATTGGCAGTTGGCCACACCCCCTTAGAGATATTTAAGTTTAAAAAATATAGATATCTGTGGACATGAGTTTTTGCTGTGGATTTGCGGATCCTACTGAAATTTGATTGGCAGCCAACACTTCAACCAGGAAGTGTTGGCAGCCATCTTGGGACTCCGCTTAAAGATGAGTCTCACAAAAAATAAAAAAATAAAAATAAAAGGGGGCATGGTAGGAATACCCTGACCCTCCACAGGGGGTTGAAAGCATTTTTTTAAATTGAATTTTGCTGCAAATTTATGGGTTGGCCCCTGGATCCACGCAATATTGAAGAAGAAAAACATGCGTAGTCTCTTGCTCGTCATTTTCAGGAAGCCCTTGGGTGGGCCAAATCCCGAGGGCATGCAGGCTTATTATTATCAAGGAGGGTTGCTCATGGGGCCTCACTCGTAGGCTTTTAAAAAGCCCTGGGAACCTCCATCTCCCAAGATCTTATAAGAGAGCCTACCTCCTCCCCTGGTCTCAAATAGTATAATGAGGGGGTCTGTTGCATACCCCTGGGACCACCACCTCCTCACTGCAAATTCTAAAAAAAGGAGGTGGGCCTAGAGCCAAAAAAAACACTGGGACTGCCACCACCCAGTGCAGGCTCCTGCCATGTCCCGGGGTGCCCAACCCCGGGACATAGCTTGGTGAGAGCAGAGCACAATTGCTTCAACAGAGAGGAAGCTGCATGTTAGCAGCTTCCCCTCTGTCAAAGCAATTCTGGCTCCCGCAGGAGGCGAGGATCTGGTAGGGACCTCAGGGGCCTTGAGGCTCCCCTCACAGTCCCCAACATTATTAAGTGGGTGCACTGGGCGGGAAGAGGGCACCCACACTAAAGGCCAGACCCCAGGGACCAAAATGGTGACACGGCCCCCTCCCTTCATATAAATAAAATAAAGATAATAAGTCCGAGCCTTGGGGGATGGGGTTCCTGGGGCTGATATCAGACCAGGAGGCCCCCCTCCCTTCAAGTTATCAAATATTATTAAAAAGAAAGGGCCGGGCTCCGGGGGATGGGGTCTGCGGGATGAAATCACCCCAGGGAGGGGGACCACTTGGTTGGTCCCCCTCCCATTTTAAAAATGCCGGGTCCCGGGGAATGTGGTCACCGGGGCCCATATCGGCCCAGGAAAGGTTAGCCATGCGGACTCCCTCTCATAAAAAAACATTCAGGACTGGCAAGTTACCTGAGGCCCGCCCCCTTTCTCCATTTCTCTGCAAACGTGCCTCCTGGCACACTGATGGTTTGGGGACGAAGTCCCCTTGGATGCTGTGGTTCCTTAGAGGCCAGGAATCCCTTCTGTTAACTTCAGTAAGTCCCAGGCAGCTGGATTGGTGAAAAGTTTTTAAAGTTTTTCCTCCCACTCTACAAAGATGTTCATGGCACACTGTTGGTTGGGGAATGAAGACCCCTTGGCTCCAGAGGGTCATTCGGGGCCAACAAGACCTCATGTTACCTCCAGTAAGTCCCACACAGCGGGATTGCTGAGAGGTTACACCAACTTTCTCCAGCACTCTGCAAACACAACTACTAGTTAAAAAAAACAATAGCAATTCACTGAAAAAAGAAAAGGTAACAGGGACATTATAGTTAGGAATTAGCATTTAAAAAACTTAGAAATTCACTGAAAAAAAACAGAGGTTACTGGGACGTCATAGTTAGGCTCAGGTTTCACACATACAAAACCAGGGAAATTGAGCAGTTAGAGTTTTCTTGGTTGGCCTGTAAGATGGATTTGCCAGTATCTGACAACCAAACACCTTAGGTAATTGTATTTGCTTGTAGTATTTATCCTGAGCAGGTCCAGCTGCCATTATAGCTGTGGTTTCTTGATTCTGTGACAAATGCTACGCTTTGGTTTTAGCGGCATTTGCATGTAAGTTATTGTTTGCATTGTAGCATTATACAAGTAAAGTTTATTGAGGACCTCTTTTCATACCAATTTAAGGTTGGTCCAAGCTTAAGTACTTCTTCTAGGCCATCTTGATATGGACGGCGCTCTGGGATAGCCCAGATCCTCCTCCAGAATAGAACTGGACTGAGGCATATTTCGTCTGCAAGAGATCTCAACCCAAGATGAAGCCTAAGGGTCAGCTAAGGTGTGCTTATGGGGATGCCCAGTAATATTCGCATAAATTGGTTTTCCACGAATTCTAAAGCTCAAATATCCAGATGACAACACAGTCTTGCAATGTACATAGCCGTCCTCAGGGCTTGATGATGGTATACCTTTAATGCCAGCTGCGCATGTCATTATGTAGAATTCTGAGCCAACTTGGCAATGCTTCCTGCTACTTGCTCTAGTCTTAGTCTGTGCTGCATACGTGAAATGAACATTTCTGCTGTTCTTGTTCCGGATGGAATTGTTTGGGACAAGGTATCATATGATATATTTGGTCTGCCTGAAACTTTTCAAATTCAATATGTATTTAGAATTCCATTACATGATGTTATCACTCCTAGTACTATCTCTGATTATTGGGTCATTGATACAATGCATGAAATTATATGATCTAGAGCATTGTAATGCGTTTAATCCTGAAGAAATGTATGATGCGATGAATAATAATTATGAAATGTTGTGTTTTTAACATTATGGGCACCACTTCTTGCATAAAGCAAGTACTCCATGTGCAGTATTTAATTACGTACATTACAAACACTGCCCTTCACCACCGCGGGATAGCTTAAAAACATTTGCTTAGAAATTTACATATTTTTCTGGTCTCAGTACAGCTGACCCATAGTCTTATTATTGTACATTTACCCCTTCAAAGACAAGAAAAATATGCTCACTGACGCAAAGCTGATTTACTCCGCATCTTTTATTTCCCAGTTGTCAATAAAAGAGGATGACTTTGGGAAGTACAAGGTTGATTTAAAATATCCATTTGGGGAATGAGAGATTGGCAGGTACACGAGTACAAGGCTTTATTTAGAGCATGCCGCATACCACACCAACTGATTTTCCTGAACAATACTGTGCAAGCAAACATCCTGTCTTGGTTTGGTCAAGATGAAAGATTTAAACGCACCACATATACCCACATTTTCACAATTTGCAAATTGACAGCGATTCACAAATTACATGGAGAAAACATTAGACAACATGCTTTACAATGGCACATACAATTCTTCATGTATCAATCAAGAGGGGTGGTTAGTGTGGCCGTTAGACACTAACGGATGTCAGGCACGTTTTCTTGGCAACACCAAAGGGTTTAGGATCAACAGGCCTGACCCATGTTAAGTGCAGACACAACACTCAGGGGTAGTAACAACATACAGTGTTGGGAAGTTGTGCCTTGATTGACTAAGATACTCAACATTGTTTCAGGTGAAACAGCACTTGTCCCTTCTTCCTGATGACATGGTACTACATGACTTTTTTTTAGGTCCTCAAAGACCACATCAAAAGCGTTTTCTGAATGCAATATACAATGAAGTGTGGATGGTTTCTCAACAGGAAGCTGCAGAGAGATTGCTTGGAATTAACAGGGCAAATTTAGAAAGGGCTCTGGCTGTGATTGACTATGGTATGACTACTTCGTCCACTAGGATATACTCTCTGGGAAACATTTTGTTGTCTTAAATAGACATTTTACAGAGTGACATGTCTTCTTTATAACATGGGCAGTCTCAGCTTAAATCTGTACTGTTGCTAAGTTGGACTCTACAGACAGCTCAAGCTGTTTGCTTTCCATGGAAATACCTTAATGCCACCAGCTTATTTTTACCTTACAAAACAACAAGCAATTATTGCCAAGAAGGACGTTACATACCTATGTAACACTTAGAGAAGTTAGTAAAAAGTATAAAGACGGTGACCTCTTGGCGCTTTGACAGCAAGCTGCTTTGGAGCAGAGGCGCTACCCAGGGCCTATTTATGTGCCCAGTTGAGATCCTCTGCCTGTCAACGGGTTCTCCAGTCGTGCTGGCGATGATGATGGCAAACAGACAGCTGACTAAGTATTCCAAGTTCTAATTACGTATTCTTGTGTATATATATTCACTACATGCATTTATTTTACATGTATATTATTGCCATTTGCTATATGGGAACTTACTGCAATAAATATTTTCCTTTACTTTGCAAATGAGTGTTCAGTTGTGTTCACATTGTATTGTGGTATTCTATAGTGTGTAAGTCATATTATTTGAAGGGTGTTCACGTTGTTCCCTGGTATTTTGAAGTCTTGCCCAAGTGCTCTTAGGAAAAGCAAGACACTTTGGGAACATCGCCTTCGGTTGCTGGGAACAGCAATGTTTCGTCTACTGCTCTGAACACATAAGCAATCTAGCACCTTCGGGCGGCAGGACTTTTTTTTCTGTCATGTTTTTATCTTTCTAAATTGCTTTTAAATTGTACCTTTTTTATTAGATTTTTTTATATTGATCTTTAAATAATTTGGCTTTCACTATGCCTTTGTTGTAAAAGATGCTGTTCGAACTGGGGGTCTCTAGTTGGCTGAGGGAGGTACCTTAGTCCAAATAGGGACCATTGCTTCTAAGTCAGGGAAAAGATGGACACCTTCTCAAATAGCCCCTGCTCACCCCTTCAGTAGCTTGGCATGAGCAGCCAGGCTTATCTCCAAAGCAAATGGGTAAAGTATTTGCAACCACGCTCACAGTAACACAGTGACAACACCACAAATGGACACCACGCGAGTCTCATAAAACCAATTATATGTTTATGAAGAAAAGATACGATGAGACCAAACGATAAAAATCCAACATATGCTTATTTGTAATATTTCACCTTGCCGGTTATTAGATCAGCAAGCACTTGTAGGTTCTTGCAGTATTAATGAGCCATTCTCGATGATCTAATGCAGTACTAATGCAATGCTATGCAGTTCGTAATGCGAGAATCACGCTATTCGTAATGCACCAATCAGGCAGTTCGTAATGCAAAAATAATGCAATTCGTAATGCAACAATCAGGCAGTCCGTAATGCAAAAATAATGCAATTTGTAATGCAACAATCAGGCAGTTCATAATGCAAAAATAAGACAGTTTGTAATGCAAAAATAATCTACTTTCTAATGCAACAATCAGGTAGTTCGTAATGCAAAAATGAGGCTGTTCGTAATGCACCAATAAGGTTATTCGTAATGCAAAAATAATGCAATTCGTAATGCAACAGTCAGGCAGTTCGTAATGCAAAAATAAGGCACTTTGCCACTGATCGGGGTGCTCTGGACGGCCTCTATGCCACTCTTACTGACTCGCAGTCAGCTACTGCCAAAACATGCCCTCAACACTGTTATGATCGAAAACAAAGTGCGATTCCACACTCCGGCCCCGGTACTGACACTCCTCGGCATGTACGGGACACAATACGGACTTGAGCGGAGGCTCGCTCTGCAAAGATGGGAAAGGCCAAGAGTGTTTCTCTCGTAGCCCGCACCCCGCCCCAGCCGGCGACACATGCTCGCTCGCTGAGGGTTACCTGGGGGGTGCGATCTCACTCTCCTCTCCTCTGCTCATGGCTTGGGCCTTCGTTGATTTTATGAAGTGGAACTCGGACCCCCGACAGTTATGGTTCAAGGTCTCTCCTTGGCAAAGGCAGGCTCGGGCCGACGGCAGTGACTTCCCACAGCTCCTTTGGGGATGCCGGGCCAAAGACAATGACGATCGCAGCACTTCTGGTCACGCTGTAGATTGAAGCAGAGAACAAGACTGCTCCGGGACACACAGTTACGGGGCAATTCTCATGAAGGTCTCAGGCTGCAACAGGGCACACGCACACAGTGTCGCTGAGACTCACTTGAGCTCCGGGTGTACACGATCACAGGGCAATCCTCACGAAGGTCTCAGGCTGCACAAAGCACACACACACAGCGTCGCTGAGACTCACTTGGACTCCAGGTGCACACGATCACGGGGCAGGTCTTACGAAGGTCTCAGGCTGCACGAAGCACATGCACACAGCGTTGCTGAGACACACTTGGAAACTTTTATGTTCCTGAGTTTCCACAACAGAGAGCCAGCTCTCCTCGGGCCCTTGGAGACACGATACTTCGGGAAACAGCACACGGCAAAGTCCTTTCAAGCAGGAGGACACATCACACGGCAAAGTCCCTTAGCCTCTCCTTAGTTAAATCAGCAAACTGCAGGGCAACCCCAGGACACACAGCAAGGGCAGGCCTTCTCTTCAGTCTCTTCAGCTGTTCTTCCTTGGCAGATGTTCCTCTTGAACGCAACGTAGTTTCAATCCTTTTCAGTCTTGATCAGTCTAAAGTTCAGGGGTTTCAGCTCTCATAGTTATACCCCTAAATGTCTTTGAAGTCTTTGTGTTCAGGGGGCACTGACCCCTGTCCAAAGCAGTTCTGGGTGTCTCCCTGCCCGTGACACCTTCTTCCTTTGATAGTGGGTGTCCGGGTCCTCAATCAATCAGCAGGAGATTGAGCCATTGTTTTATGGCAGCAGCCCAGGCCTCTTCACCTCCAGGGGCTACTCCTCCCCCCTACACTCCAGATGAAGGTCGGTCATGGCTGTCTCACTTACTCCTCCCCTGGGTCAAGACATTCCCCAGATCCTATCACATTCAGATCCAGACAGTCAATCCACAACCAGGCAGAAATACACTGAATTGTTAGAACAAAAAAACCAGACACTTCTAATAGCATGGTTTCTAAACACATAATTCAAAAACCACCTTCACAAAAAGATGTGTTATTACATTGTGAGTTCAAGCACGCTAAACTTCACCTCTTCATCTTAAACCTATGGGAAGATAGGCTGGAGACATATTACACAGCCTCCCCCATTCTGTCCTATGGGCAGGGTGGCCTGGCAACAGTGAAAAACGAAATGGAGAGTATTTCACTGTCAGGACATGGTACACACCTCAGTACATGTCCTACCTCTCACATACACTGCACCCTGCCCAGGGGTGTACCATGGGCCTACCATAGGCGTGTCTGATGTGTATAAAAAGGGAAGGGTAAGGACTGGCAAGTGGGTGCACTTGTCAGGACAACAAGGCAGTTTAACAAACTGCATGCAGACACTGCAGAGTTAGGCCTGAGATCTCTTTTCAGGACTACTTATGTGGGTGGCATATTTAGCTCTGCAGGCCCACTAGTAGCATTTGTATTACCATCCCTGGCACACATAGTGCACTTTCCTAGGGACTTTAAGACAAACATGCCAATTATGGACAACCAATTACCATTAGACTTACAGGGAGCACTTGCACTTTGACATTGATCAGCAGTGGGAAAGTGCCCAAAGCATCTAAGTTGGCAACACAATGCCAGAAAAAAGGTCTTGGGGGGAAGGCAAAAGGTTTAGGGAACTTTAGCCAAAAAGAGCCAAGTCCAACAGACGCAATGCTTTTTAAGATTTTAGGTTTAAACTAGATATTTTACCTTACATTTTAGCATAGTTTGTGGAACGTTTTTTAGTCTCCTTATGTCCAAGGAATGGGTGTCATGTGGTCACATTTGGATCGAGCAAGAACACGACGATTATGCATGTTCACATTTAAACTTGACATTTTAACTTGAACACGCATTTCATTGTGTGCCTGTGCAGGATAGTATTCTCTGGAATTGCTTTTGCTTATATTTCCACTTAGTGGGCATATTATCAAATACCTTGAACATTCTGTACAAGGGTTAAGGTCACAGAGCTTCATTATTCTCCACTCTGCGACAGAGCTATCACAATAGAATAAACAATAGCCGCCTGACTGGGACTTCGGCATGGCAACATGAGTGAGTTTGTTATATAAATGGAATAACACGTCCTTGTTTAGTTGAAGGAGCATTATGCGGGCACTGAGAGGTCACCACATGCTAGAATTTCAGCCCAGCTGATTCCTGTTTACCTCTTGCAAGGTATGTTGGCCAGCTGTCCACCAAGACGGGCACACTGATGACACCCACATATACCGGGGGAGTTAGATCACCCTAAAGGGATTCTGGCACATTCACCTACCCTAGGTACACTAGAATAGGTAGAGATAAGTAGGAGTACAATATATTACAGTACCTATATGAGAGTATGTATTCTGTGAAATACTCCTCACCATTCTCTTAATGCTGATGACATTATTCTGTTTCCTTCTATTGTTTATTGCAGCAGGCATACTTTACTCAAGAATCACAATGCTTCAATAAATATTGAAACTACATGTTGCATATTTATTGTGTATCTCTTTGGGTATGCATGAGTAGCCAAACAATTAAGGTTCTAGATCTCTTACCACAATTTCCTTAGGTAGTCAGGGTTGTCAAGTTCTGAGGTTGCACACGTCATTTGTTGCCTAGTCTAGTTTGGGGTACAGATAGTGCACTGTGAGCTAGCTGGACTAAGGCCAACATATTGTGATGGTGTGCATGGAATATATCTTGCACAATACTGACTTTTATGTTGTCCAACAAGCGCATAGTTTTTACTGAGAAGAGAAAGTATAAGCAGTATGACAAGTGACAGAGATCCATTTTGGCAGAACACAAGCCAAAAAGGAGCATACATATTGATACACGAATATGACAAAAATAGGGATAACAACATGATTCCTCTCTCACCAAAACAATTCCATATCCCAAATGTGGACAAAATAGCAATCGAGAGACCTAGTTACATAAGCCTTTCATCCTATATTCACCTCCAGTTCCTCATCTTTGTTTAAACCAGTAGGGTGTTTGCACTGTACCACGAAAATGAACAGTGATTCTAATTGTCTTAATGCTCAGGTCTGATTTACTCTTCTTGGGCCTCTTTGTATTCAGCCAATTCCAAAGAAAGACAGTTTAGACATGTTCCCTTGATGTAATTGATCAAAATGTCTGACCACTGAATAAGCGGCATCAACATTCTAGTTCGAAAAAGCATTTCTTTCGTTGAAAAATGGAGCTCCCTATATATTTGAGTTCACACAGCCATATGAGAATATAGACACCTTTTTCTGAGGTATATGGCAAAAACGACCAATATCTGGCTTCTTTCCATATTGTTAAAAGTGAATTTGCATGCTTTACAGAGACCACAGTTACGGAAGACTTTAATCGAGCCCATCCAACTCCCCCCACCCCTCTGTATTGTTGTTACAGTAATAACTTTTGGATTAGACTAACCCCTAGGGACCTCTGATTTCTGCATGTAAATAAAGGTGTATTACTCAGATCTGGTCCAATTACAGTATCCTTCTTTAGTATACTTTAGTATACTCCAGTGTTTGGCTATGCTAGATCTGATTCTGTTGGATTTCTTATTAAAGGTGAAAAGATGTATACATTATATACATGTTTTTCTTTCATTAGGGAACAGTAACTTCTTTCTGGCAACCAGAACAACTTTTGATCTGCAATACTTAGGGTTTTGCTAGAGTACCCCTTTTCCCTACATCTGTTCACTATCAGTGTCTTTTCCTTTTCAAATTCCCTCTCAATATTACATATACATATGCCTCTCAGCATTTCCCCTTATTGGATGCTGTGAATACAATTTTAGGATGATGACTCCTATACTATAGAACACTATTCCCTATAGTTTCCTTCCTCTATGAATACATATGTAATGTACATCCTTTCACTATTAACGTGATACTCAAAAACTCAATGTTGTCCTTACTTATCTGGTTTGTGAACTTCGAGGTATATGGATTGTAATTTAGTGTGTCAATAAAGGTTTGTGCTTTTTCCTCAGGGCTGTATAAACAAGTCATCACTGCATCTGGTCTAAATATTTACATGCTTAGGGAACTCATCATTGGAATCTGAACAAGCCACCCACTCTGCCCATCACCAAATTAGCAAAGCTATGGGTGAAACACGTGCCCATGGCCATACCAGTTAGTTGTCTATAGTAGATTTCTTCAAATAAGAAGATATTCTTCTGTAAACAATATCTAATCATAGATGTCAACATTTTATTCAGTTCATAAAAATTGAGAGGACTACTTTAAAATAAATGTTCACAGGCTCTGGAACCAAATTCTTGATCAATACAGGTGCAGAACGAGGTCGCATCCATGGTAATCATAATTTTATTATCCTCCCAATAAAGGTCCAGTATAGTTTAGTTTGGAAATCAGTGCTGTACCTAAAATAAAAGGGCAATGCTAAAACTGCTGGAAAAAAGAAATGGTTGATGCATATGACTGTGTGTTCCAAGAGTTTCATCATTAGAAGACACAACCGGTCCTTCCGGCGGAATCTCCAAACTCTTGTGGTCAAATGATCGTGAACAAGGGCATATATATATATATATATATATATATATATATATATATATATATATATATATATATATATATATATATATATATATATATATGAATTCTGCTTTTCCCATAGGGAAGTCTTTTCCTCATGCACTCCCGTGTGAAAAATTCCAAAACCACACCGGGTTTGAAGTCAAATTATAATTTCTTTATTCCAGCAACCAGCAAAACCCAACGCGTTTCGGTCTCTACGGAGACCTTGCTCACAGGTTAGTGTTTTTGAACAAATGTTACTGTTAAATAAATACAAAAAAAAAAGAAGGGGGGAGAAAAAGGGGTGGGAACCCTTGCAAATTTCCTCATTTCCTGTAAATTTGTACAGGCATTCTGGGACATGTAGTTTGTTAATTTTGTTCATACGTGTAGCAGAACATTGAATTTGTTGGTCTTTTTCAAAAATATACATATTTTTTAACACAATTCAAACTTATTTGTACCTAAAGCATTAAACTCATGCATTTGTATTATAATTGGACCATAACGGAATTTCGATTTCTCAACATAATCTTAATGAAGCCCTCAAGTGGGCAAATTTAACCATTTTTGCGGTTTTGGCACGAGTTCGTCAATTATGCATTTGAATCATACATTTCAATTAAATATCAAAACAACTGAAGTAAACACTAATCTAATCACAGCCCTCTAGTGGGCAAAAACGGGTTCTGCACCTTAAATCATGCTTTAACATTTAACATGTCCTGATTGAAGAACATTCTGTGAGAATAAAGAGTTTTTGTAAAAAAAGATACTGAGTGGGCATCAGTCATTCTCTGATAAGTGCAACTTTACAGATGGCAGTGTAGTTCTTCGTCCTGATTGTGCCCGAACGGGCTCAGAGTGCGGAAATTCATAATGTGTTTTGACTCTTTTTGTCTCATCACCAATTCACGGTCTCCGCCTCTTCGATTTGGTCCAACACTTTCGATTCCGTAAAAGATCAAAGATTTCCATTCCAGAACTAAAACTCCGGATTTTGGAGCATGTTCGTGCCACAATCAACTGTGATCGTAGCAATGCCATGGCAAGACATATGGAGAAGGAACACAAAGGTGAATGGAAATCTTTGATCTTTTACGGAATCGAAAGTGTTGGACCAAATCGAAGAGGCGGAGACCGTGAATTGGTGATGAGACAAAAAGAGTCAAAACACATTATGAATTTCCGCACTCTGAGCCCGTTCGGGCACAATCAGGACGAAGAACTACACTGCCATCTGTAAAGTTGCACTTATCAGAGAATGACTGATGCCCACTCAGTATCTTTTTTTACAAAAACTCTTTATTCTCACAGAATGTTCTTCAATCAGGACATGTTAAATGTTAAAGCATGATTTAAGGTGCAGAACCCGTTTTGCCCACTAGAGGGCTGTGATTAGATTAGTGTTTACTTCAGTTGTTTTGATATTTAATTGAAATGTATGATTCAAATGCATAATTGACGAACTCGTGCCAAAACCGCAAAAATTGTTAAATTTGCCCACTTGAGGGCTTCATTAAGATTATGTTGAGAAATCGAAATTCCGTTATGGTCCAATTATAATACAAATGCATGAGTTTAATGCTTTAGGTACAAATAAGTTTGAATTGTGTTAAAAAATATGTATATTTTTGAAAAAGACCAACAAATTCAATGTTCTGCTACACGTATGAACAAAATTAACAAACTACATGTCCCAGAATGCCTGTACAAATTTACAGGAAATGATGTAATTTGCAAGGGTTCCCACCCCCTTTTCTCCCCCCTTCTTTTTTTTTTGTATTTATTTAACAGTAACATTTGTTCAAAAACACTTACCTGTGAGCAAGGTCTCCGTAGAGACCGAAACGCGTTGGGTTTTGCTGGTTGCTGGAATAAAGAAATTATAATTTGACTTCAAACCCGGTGTGGTTTTGGAATTTTTCACACGGGAGTGCATGAGGAAAAGACTTCCCTACGGGAAAAGCAGAATTCTTGTAAATCGCAGCGGGTCCTGCTGCGCCTCGCGTGCACCGCCCCAGAGCACCCGGGAGCCTCCGACCCTGGGCCATATATATATATATATATATATATGTCAGGAACTCCGAGAAGTCAGCAAACGCAGCTGCAAGCTAAATAACGGAACGGACCCATTTGGATAATTTCAACGCTTTTATTTTATTTTATATATATATTTTGCCACCAAAGTAAACCCGTTACAGAGGGCACGCTTTGCACAACAGGTGCGAATATCAGGGACGGGTGTTCCCTGTAATTAAAAAAAAATATATATATATATATATATATATATATATATATGTGTGTGTGTGTGTGTATATGTGTATATATGTATATATGTCTATATATATGTCCTTGTGTGTGTGTATATATATATCTATATTTGCATATATTTTGTTTTTTTCTGGGCATGCCCTCACTTGGATCCCCTAGTCCTTTACATAATCCCAACATTTGGCTGCAGTGTCAAGAAATGTTGGAATAACCATTACATAAACTGAGTACTTGCAGACTGTTTCAGTGGTGGTTGCCTACTGCCAGCTTGGCATCAGAAATCTCCTATTTGCCTCCTGTTCCAGAGTTACCTTCTGCAAATGCCCACAGTTTGGAATCAGGTATCAGTGGGGACTAGATCGGCTGAGCATTAGTAGTCAGTTAAAGAAATTAGACAATTAGAGGGAAATGGTGGCTTTAATGAAAGCTCTTCAAGTGTCTGGTTAGGAGATTCATGGTACAGCTTCAGTGGTACGCAAAGTCAATACTGTGACAAAATCATCCTTAAGTCGTAAGTTTGAAACTGGCTCCCTGTAATTGAACAATCTAGTTAATCACATGCTGTTCTGGGTTGTACGATACCCGCTCTCCTCCAGTGCAGTTCACATTAAGGTGACAGGCAATATAAAAGCAGACTGTCTGATGTTCCTCTCTTCCCTGGATTTTGCCTTGGTTTTGCTAGTACTTAAGAATATCTATGATTCAGGTCCCTAATAGCGTCTCTCTATCCAACCATCATTTCATTACCCCCCCTTAGTTATTGTTATGGTTCCAAGAGCCATTGGCCTTGGGCACAAATGCACTTCTAAGTCTGTGACCAGAAGGTTTATAATCCAACTTACCTCCAAATCATCTCATTACTTTTTTTTTTTTGGCAAAAAACAGAGCAAGACAAGAAACACATTATTGTGTCACTGCAAATGAGACTGATTGCCATATCTTCTTCAAATGATAGTGGACCAGAAATAAATACTACTGTTAGTGTTCTCTTCTCTACATCCTCCTCCTCTCATCACTGCATCTTACCTGCACCTTAAGTTGTATGTACAGAAGCTGAAAGGAGGGAGCATCGTTTCCCTCTTGCTCTCCATTTAGGCCTCTAAATGACTGTTAACATGAAGATTTTACAACCATCACCAGACTCTTTTTCTTGCAAATGGTGTCATCTTAAGCATATGACTTCTATTTATTGTGCCTCTGCGGTCATCCTTCAGTTTTCGCAGGATGGTTGTGATAGATGTTTATCTGTTCTCACTCTATGTTTATTGTGGGGAACAATTAAGAATTGTTGGGCCCATTGGAGTAGGGTATCTTCCATAGAAGTGTTAATTTATGTTTATTCAATTTTTTTTCTTTATCTGATCTTTGCTCTTTATTGGGATCCTCCCCTTGTTTTGTCATCTTTTCAATTCAAAGCATTAAAAAAGGTTTAGTAGAGTATTTTGTCCTGTATGCTTTTTTCCCAGTAACCATTACCACTGCGCGTAGGCTTAGGAAATTGGTCATCTTCTTTGTTGCCCTTCATATTTGAAGATTTTTAATGATCACATGGTGACCCAGGTTTTGTTCCAAACATTGACTCAGTCTTTAATAGAGACCCAGAGATAGTTCTCCTTGCTATGTTTCTCAATCGATCGACTGAGAAGGTTGCATTATTTTTTTTTGATCTTCAGTGATCTGCTGACTACAGGCAATGCGAAGAGCTGTTCATCCAATGGGAGTTGCAAATGTTTTACAACCACTTTAGTTGATGGCGCTTCATTGATGACCTGATTGGGTGGAGGATTGGTATGAACAGGAAATGTGAACACAAGCATACTTTATATTTCTTAATGGTGGCTGCGTGAAGGTAAGGGTTTCGTAGAAAAAAAGAAAGAGCTTGAATAGGAGAATGCCAGTCCGGAAAAGTGAGGCCTCTCACTGAAATACTCAAGTACAGAAACATGGAAGTGAGAATTAGATAAATGAAGATTACCAGTAAGTAATCCATCATCACCACTAAGAGGGTAAACCCTTTGTTATTTCAGCGTAGTATGCTTTGCACTGTCGGGTCTTTGGTTTGCAAGACACAAGAAGAAGGTCTCCTCCTCTGGCCCAATGTTTTTTTCTCTTTAATTTGGTTAATTCTGATGAGGCTGATGCACAGAAGCATTTATAAGTATGTGACGAAATACCACCCAAAATGTTCAACTCTATTTGTAAAAGTGCAAAGAGGGAACACTCCTCTCTATTTGCACTCATTGTATAAATATTCCCTGAATATTTCCATTTAATTCACAGTTTAGATGTTTTGGAACCAAATCACAAGGAAGTGTAATAGTACCTGAAAGATTAATACTATGTGTACCTAGAAATGCATTTGTGAGTAGGACCTGTTGAATTGCAAACAATGCAAACTTTTGTAACAGCTAATAACAGATACCTTGAAGGCTTATGGTGAATTGAGCCCTACATGTTTAAAACAAATTGTTCACAAACCAGAAATATTTCTTTCCATCCCAGGACTGATGTAACATATTCCATATGATTCTTTCCTTTTACCACTTTTTGGAATCCCTTCTGGTGTATTACATGTTTATATTCATTTCTGCATCCTTTCTCTGTCTTTGGCTCTTTACCTAGCTTTTTACCGTGCACTTCCTCCCTAAATATATATTGATCAATCTTACCTTTTGATATTTTCTATCACCTTTTCTGCATTACAATCTTTGTCAGTCTGCCTAAATTGACCTTACCCTTACATCCTGTCTTTGCTCCTCTTCCACAGAAGTTCTTTCAAGCTGTCAGCCAGATGGTAGATGCAGAGAACAAAGATAAGTGGGATGATGCCCAGCAGGTGAGAACAATGTTTTCTTTTATGCATTTCATATTTTCTGGAATGACAAGGCAAGGGTCTACTTCAAAGATATGGTTTTTTAATGTATGTACAAGGTATACTGCTGGATTAAAAGTAGACATTTGAGTTATTTTGGTGAACGGCCTGTTTACTAACAGATAATCTTCTTTACTCTGAGTCCTGGTCTCCTGTTCGCAATCCTCAACATGAGGGGTGCCTCATAGCTAAAACAGAATAGAAATACGGTATGTTTGACAATTTGCCTGGCATGAGTCTCTCCCCTTTACTGAAGAGATGATTAGCAATTTGGAAAGCGCTTTATTAAATGATAGAAAAGGAATGTGAAGGGTAGCAGTGCAGAAGAGGTTGTGGTGACGAGTACTTCAGAAAATATTTGTGGTTCATCAAAGCACAGAAAGGTGTTTGCATACAATGTGGCACATAATTAAGCTTGGGTGCATTGTACCACACACATGTTTTGGGATGCTTTATGGTACACAAATATGTTTAAAGGTAATATAGAACAAGAATGTGTTTGTGATGCAAATGTGTTTTGGGAATATATTTTGATGGAGGAAAGCTTTAAAGTCCATTGAAGTGCAGAGATACTTTGGGCTACATATATATATATATATAGATATATCTATATATCTATATATATATATCTATATATCTATATATATATATATTGTGTAAACAACTCCTGAGGCGGAAGCCGGGAGTAGCTAATTTTTTATAACTGTGTTCGTTTTTACTGTGTATATTGTGATTTTAAACTACTGCACTCTAAAACTTTCTTGGCATCACCTGGCTGGAACGTAGTGGCAGACTGCTTGCTGCTTCGTTTTCTGATCGCGTCCTGCCGCCATTCCCTTGCTCGAGGGACCCGCCAGACACGCCCACTGCGGCTGGCCACGCCCCCCTCTCAGTTTTCGCATAAATTGAGCGCCAAAGCGCCAGCGCTTCATTGATTGTGTAAACAACTCCTGAGGCGGAAGCCGGGAGTAGCTAATTTTTTATAACTGTGTTTGTTTTTACTGTGTATATTGTGATTTTAAACTACTGCACTCTAAAACTTTCTTGGCATCACCTGGCTGGAGCGTAGTGGCAGACTGCTTGCTGCTTCGTTTTCTGATCGCGTCCTGCCGCCATTCCCTTGCTCGAGGGACCCGACAGACACGCCCACTGCGGCTGGCCACGCCCCCCTCTCAGTTTTCGCATAAATTGAGCGCCAAAGCGCCAGCGCTTCATTGATTGTGTAAACAACTCCTGAGGCGGAAGCCGGGAGTAGCTAATTTTTTATAACTGTGTTCGTTTTTACTGTGTATATTGTGATTTTAAACTACTGCACTCTAAAACTTTCTTGGCATCACCTGGCTGGAGCGTAGTGGCAGACTGCTTGCTGCTTCGTTTTCTGATCGCGTCCTGCCGCCATTCCCTTGCTCGAGGGACCCGCCAGACACGCCCACTGCGGCTGGCCACGCCCCCTCTCAGTTTTCGCATAAATTGAGCGCCAAAGCGCCAGCGCTCCATTGATTGTGTAAACAACTCCTGAGGCGGAAGCCGGGAGTAGCTAATTTTTTATAACTGTGTTCGTTTTTACTGTGTATATTGTGATTTTAAACTACTGCACTCTAAAACTTTCTTGGCATCACCTGGCTGGAACGTAGTGGCAGACTGCTTGCTGCTTCGTTTTCTGATCGCGTCCTGCCGCCATTCCCTTGCTCGAGGGACCCGCCAGACACGCCCACTGCGGCTGGCCACGCCCCCCTCCCAGGCACAGACCTCCACTACAAATTATGAGCTCTGGCAGGCAGCGCAGCGGACGAGCGCAGCGGGCGCGACGATTGCGCGCCGAAGGCGCGCATAAGGCAAGCTCGTCTGCGCTCGTCCGCGCCTCGGCAGCGCCCGGAGCGACCCCTGAGGCTCCTGTCTCCCTGTCCAGCACTAGCCCTTCGCTTTTGGCGCGCGAATCTCTACTTCACCTCAGAGACTTCGCTCATGAAGGCCTTCTGTCCTTCTCGGACACCGCATATCCGATACATGATTTTGCCTGCAAAGGTTTACTATCAGGTGGCCTGCTGAATGTCAGGTCACTACCTAAACACGCTAATGAAATCTCTCAGCTCATCGACAATCACCATCTTGACGTACTATTCCTGACGGAGACATGGACCCACTCCAATTGCAATATAGAGTTGGGCTGGGCATGTCCACAAGACTTTAAAATCCTGCATCTCCCTAGACCTAAAGGTCGGGGTGGTGGAGTCGGTATAATATATAGAGCCTCCTGGTCCATAAATATCCTTGATATGGACCCAGTGGCCGGTACGGAAATACTTGGACTCTCAATCAACTGCCACGCCGGAACAACTTTCACGGCTGTGATCTGTTACCGCCCACCGGGAGCCTTCAACTCCTCTCAGCAGCAATCGCTCCTCACCACCCTTACCAATATGGCTACCACTCATAATAAGCTGATCGTTTTAGGCGATTTTAACCTATGGCCTAACGGTAGCCTAGATTCAGCTCTCAATAATCTTCTACTTTCCTGTGAAGGTATGGGACTCTCCCAATTGGTTAATAAACCTACACACTCTGCAGGGCACTTGCTCGATCTAATTTTTTCCTCTCCCCAGTTAGTAGCGCTGAGCGACATTCTGCCTATGTGCTGGACCGACCATGCGCTTATTAAATTTTATATAGCCAGTAGCAGGACCAGCAGATCGTCTCCTAGCTCCGGCCCCGATTTTCTGTATAGAGACTGGAAAGTTCTGGACAAACTAAAGCCGTCCGGTACGGTTTTTGAGGTGGCAGACAGCTTTTCCGTCACTCAGTCGGTAGAGGATAACTATCAGTCCCTTTGTACCAGGATCTTAAACATCTCTGAACGCCTCGTTCCTCTGAAAAAGGGCAAACCAAAGAGACTAGCTCCTGCCCCTTGGTTCGATGATTCACTGAGAGCACTCAAACTAACCTGCAGACAAGCAGAGAGAAGGTGGAGGCAAGGCTATCTCGACACCAACAAAACTCTTTGGAAAGATAACCTTCGGGCGTACAAAACTGCCATCGCCCATAATAAGGCCAACTTTTACCATTCCACCATCACCAATGCCACCAATAGTTCGAAAAGTATTTTCCAGATACTTAAGAACCTAACTCATCCAGACTGTGTCATTTCTACGCAGCCCCCCCACCCAAGCCCTCTGTGATAACCTCGCAGTATTTTTTATCAATAAAATAAACACTATCATTCAAAACTTGAAATCACCGCCCTCTCTCGGAGCCACCTACACTCAGGGACTTGGCTCCAGCTCTCAAAACTTGACGCCTCTCGGCTCCGGCTTGTCGACCAGACTACGGGAATTTCCTCCTATCCCGGTCGCCGAGTTTGATAGACTGGCGCTTGCAATTACCTCGGGCTCCCCGCTCGACCCCCTGCCTCCAAAGATTTGGAAAAGTTTTGGAACGGAACTTTTTGGCACCATGCGCCAAATATGCAATCAGTCCTTGCATAGTGGTTATGTCCCCACTCTGTGGAAACAAGCGCTTGTCACCCCACTCTTAAAAAAACCCTCCTTGAGTCCAGATTGTCTATCTAACTATCGACCCATCTCCCTACTGCCATTTCCAGCCAAAGTTGCGGAACGATGGGTCAGCTCTTGTCTTTCCAGGCACCTAGAACAGAACAACTTCCTAGACGACTACCAGTTTGGATTCCGCCCTGCCCACGGCACCGAAACAGCGGTCTTGACAGCCATGGAGGACCTTCGCTTGCGTGCGGACAGGGGCCAGCCAGTAGCTCTGATACTGCTTGACCTGTCTGCCGCATTCGATACGGTCAACCATGGAACGCTGCTGCAGAGGCTAGGTGAAGCAGGTGTGGTTGGCACAGCGTTGCTCTGGTTCCACTCCTACTTATGGGATCGGAAACAGGCGGTCTCCCTCCCCCCATTCCAATCCTCCTTCGCTCCGGTGCCTCAGGGAGTCCCCCAGGGCTCCTCCATCAGCCCCATTCTCTTTAACGTGTACCTCTTCCCGCTGATCACGTTGATTAAGTCGTTTGGGATTAAAACAATCAACTACGCTGATGATACGCAGCTTATACTCTCTTGGGAAGGAGAGGACTCCATTCCTTTAACTACCTTCCACAACTGCTTAAGAGAGACGGCTGGGTGGCTCCACAGAAATTCCCTTCAGTTCAATTCCTCTAAAACAGAGGTTCTGTTCTGTGCCGGCACACATCTACCCCGCCAGCTTCCGAGTGAATTCTGGCCTCCAGAGACTAGAGACAAACCTCTGCCAGTCTCCTCGGTCCGTAACCTGGGAGCCATGCTCAACAACAAGCTGAGTATGGAAACCCAGGTAACAAAAACAGTGGGGATCTGCACAGCCCTGCTACGTTCCCTGCGTAAAATTATGCCACTTCTCCCCGCACAAGCCCGGGCATCGATAGTCAGGTGTACAATACTCAGTCGCCTTGACTATTGCAATGCCCTGCTCCTTGAGTCCCCAGTCACGCTGCTGGACCGACTTCAAAGAATTCAATCTGCCGCCGCCAAGCTGGCTCTCGGTTGGACGAGAAGGTCCTCAGCCACAGCAGCCTTGGTCGAGCTACATTGGCTTCCTCTAAAGCAGCGGGTGGCATTCAAGTCTCTCTGCATTGTCTTCAAGGCTCTGCATGGACTCGGGCCTAGACCCCTGCAAGCCTTGTTTCTGTGGTACACTCCCACTAGAGACCTACGATCGTCCTCAGCCTGTTTGGTAAAGGTGCCCAGATTCAACAAAGCCAGAACCGGGGGCAGATCCTTCAGGGTCGCAGCGGCCAAGTTATGGAACAGCCTACCCATTGACATACGCCAGATCTCACAACTTCTTCCATTCAGGAAACGCATTAAGACCTGGCTCTTCCCCTAATCCCCCACCCGTCTGCTAGCTACTCTGGTCTATCCTCAGCAGTACATTCACTAGCGCCAGGAAGCCTGCAAGGTATCAGCTGCGCTTTATAAATATTTAAAATAAAATAATAATAATATATATCTATATATCTATATATATATATATATATATAGATATATAGATATATATATATGTATCAAAGTGTTGGTCACCACTGGGTAGCTATAGTTAGGTCAGTGCTTCAATAGAAAATATTTTTTTGATTAGTTAACAACTTTGGCAATGTTTGAGAATCTCACAAAACTTTCATAAAGTTTCTCTTTTTTGCCTAGTTTGTGCATGGAAAGTTTCAGGGGTGATCCGTCAAGTGGGGCAGAGAAAAAAGGAGGGTCCCAAAACCAAATTTCCCCATGCATTTTCCATAGAAATCTTTAGGTAACACCACCACAAAATATATATATATATATATCGCAACATTCTATTGGGAATAACTTTGGCGCCGGTTGAGGAATCTTCCTGAAATTTTCCTTAACTTTGCCTCGCGGCGCTCCGCTCCTTCCCTGAATGTTTGGAGGGAATTCGTCAAGCGGGGGCCGAGATAAGAGGGGGTCCCAAAACGTGTTTTCCCCATGTTAATTTCCATAGGGTGGTTGGACTCACTTTTAGCCCGAACGGCTGAATGGTTTTCCACCAAACTTGGCAAAATTGTAGGGACTGGTAGCCCGATGTGCCTTTGCTATGTCTAAAGATATGTGCTCCAGTGGTTTTTACGACAATTAACTTTGAAAAAATATATATTGGGCTACATTGGGCTATATATATGTTAGAGCCCAAATGTAGCCCAATGTAGCCCAATGTAGCCCAAAGATGGCCACCAGAGACAAAAAAAAACAAATGTAGCCCAAATATTAGCCAGATGTAGCCCAACTATAGCCCAATGACAGAATGTCCCAGAGTGTTCTAAAGAACAACTAGAGTGCTAACAGTCTTACTTATGACAAAAGTATGGCACACCTGAAGTCATCTTGATTGGAATAAAGTGTTAACACTTAAAACATTTATTTTGCAAAGGAACAAAATGAGGGGGTTCATTTTGCCATAGAAATTATGATTAGTGCTGAAGAAAGAAAAATTAGGGCACATTTTGAGTGACTTCTCAAATCCTCTTATATTTCATTAAAAAAATTCTGATATGCAGTCTCCCAAGATGGCCACCAGAGACAAAAGAGCCCAAATGTAGCCCAAATATCAGCCAGATGTAGCCCAACTATAGCCCAATGACAGAATGTCCCAGAGTGTTCTAAAGAACAACTAGAACGCTAACAGTCTTACTTATGACAAAAGTATGGCACACCTGAAGTCATCTTGATTGGAATAAAGTGGTAACACTTAATACATTTAATTTGAAAAGGAAAAAAATGAGGGGTGTCATTTTGCCATAGAAATTTTATATATATATATATATATATTCACTGAAAAAACCATAGGTTTCACACCAGTTATAGTTAGCTGGAAATTGTACTCGCATAAAACCATTGAAATTCCCACGTTATAGTTAGTTGGACTCACTATAACTTGCACGTCTGCAATGCACTGCTGATGACGTCACATATTACATCACTCATGCATATATTTAAATATTTAAACATTACTCGCTAATATATGTATTCACTAAGATACACTTAATAAGCCAGTTAACCAATCAATTTTTTTTAAAACACTGAAAAAACCATAGGTTTCAGGCCTTATATAGTTAGGAATTAGCATTTAAAAAACCTTTGAAATTCACTGAAAAAACCATAGGTTTCAGGCCTTATATAGTTAGGAATCAGCATTTAAAAAAACTTTGAAATTCACTGAAAGAAACATAGGTTTCAGGCCTTATATAGTTAGGAATTAGCATTTAAAAAAACCTTTGAAATTCACTGAAAAAAACATAGGTTTCAGGAGTTATATAGTTAGGAATTCGTTTTTAAAAAACCTTTGAAATTCACTCAAAAAACTATAAGTTTTAGTGGTGTTATAGTTAGCTGGACATTTTACTCATACAAAACCAATGAAATTGCTCCTATATAGTTAGTTGTACTAATCCACTGCTGATGATGTCACATACTAGATCATTCCTGACATGGTCAGTGACATCACTGATGACATCTCAAATGACATCACTGATGACATCATCCACGTGACAATCACATACAACTTTTCATACACTATTACAATTTTTCATCACTGTTTGTAAAATACAGAGTATCATATTTAAATCCATTGTCATAGCAATACAAGTATCTAAAAATCCACTCAGTGATTCATAGATGTATACACACATCTAATCACTTACCTATGGATTCACTCATACATGCTGTCAATGAACAATAGAACACTATCAAAAATACTTATACATCTATATCGACATTAAACAACAGCACGCATCCTATTCACATATGAAGTCATCCTACTCACTTATGCAAACAATGGATCATACTTACATATTTACTTAGCAAAACACTTATACAAACACCACTTCTTCTATTCATTTAGATAGTAAGTCATACTTAGTGAATTATAAAATCATTATTACAAGTATACAGTTATCCATACAGTCACTCACACAATCATTGTGTCTTATGTATACTTATTTATATACAACAACTGACACATACACTGCCTTTTATTTTTCTAGTTTGTTGGACCTGTACCGTTGAGAAATATATTTGCTCATCACTACACCCATAAAGAGATTCCCTCACCCAAACTGTTAGAACATGTAGTTTTAACTTCATATATCTACTGAATCAACTATTCACACATTTTTGGACAGTCACACACCCCCCACCAAACCACACACACTTTCACACTCCCATACAAATACTCAGTTAACTAATCAATAACTAATATAGACTTTCACATAGCTAGTAACCAACTGTAGAATCAGTTAACACAACAACTGACAAAGTGATACAGATATTCACACAGTTTAGTCACTATCCACTATATTTAGTGAGACATTATAAATTGGTCAAGTAAACAGTCAATTACACTGCTACTAAATCCTCCATCCAAATATTTATTTATATATATCCACTCATTCTTCAATGTAAATTGCTATATATATAATGCATATTTAAATACCGAAGCAAACCACATTCACTGGATAATGTCATCGGTGATGTCATTTGAGATGTCATCAGTGATGTCACTGACCATGTCATGAATGATCTAATATGTGACATCATCAGCAGTGGATTGCGGGTGCGCAAAATATAGTTAGTACAACTAACTATATAGGAGCAATTTCATTGGTTTTGGTATAAGTAAAATGTCCATCTAACTATAACACCACTAAAACTTATAGTTTTTTGAGTGAATTTCAAAGGTTTTTTAAAAGCTAATTGCTAACTATATAACTCCTGAAACCTATAGTTTTTTCAGTGAATATATATATATATATATATATATATATTTCTTTTCGTGTGATCCTGCAGGAGTCTCGCGGGATTGCAGCCTTTCTTTTTTAAGCGAAAAAAAAGCATTCCTGTCTGCATTTTGTTCTAACACTTATTCTATCGATGCTCTCTCTGCTTGCCCATGTGTCACTCACTTGTCTCAATATGATCTTCATCTCCTATTCTTTTGCAGTGTGTGCAATGAGGAAAGAAAAATGTATATTCGTCTAATCATGCATAGCGTTAATTTTAGTAAATGTCACCCAGCTCTATATTTTTTAAAGCAATTATCTGACCCTTTTATTTATTGTCTGGCCTCGGTTTTGTCGGTGTGCTATAAAAATGAGAAAACAGCACCCGTAATGTGGGACAATGCAAAGAAGTTCTAAATCTTCTTACTGTTTCATCTGTATCTTTATCAAGTATTTTGAAATATTACTGTTTTAACGTATAGTATCATTTTTATTGTGGATTGAATACTTTTTTTGCCGTTTTCATGTTGTGGCAAAGAAAAGTGATTATGACTGACTGACAAGAATGTTCATGGCAGAGGTGCCAGTTATAGTTACTTTATGGCACGTGTTCTAGTTACTTAAGAAAACTATAACATGTGAATTTCAGTGTTTTTCTTGTTTAAAACGTTAAGTTGTCATGTAAACTTTTCCCTAACTATAACGTCACTTTAAACTTAGTTTTTTTCAGTATGCATTTATGTATATATGTATATATGTGTATATATATATATATATATATATATATATATATATATATATACACACGTATGGAGTGCCTATTTTTAATCGAACTGTGCCGTGATATTTGGAATGCCTGTGATCAAGGGGCGAGATACCCTGAAACTCGTAAGGCAGAAACACATCTCCAATAAAGAAATGCTGCTCTGCACACTAATCACTGGTTTAGAGTGCGTCTTTGAATTGAGAATCTTTGCTATAAAAAAATGCATATATATATATATATTTTCAACAATGCTCGCTCCAACCGCAACTTCCAGCCGGATTCGCACAGAAGACGAGGCAGACCCAATTTTGTGCTTTAACTTTTATTTCTTAAAACGCCACCAAAATCCTCACGATGCATTTCGGCAGATCCCTGTCTTGATCACATGATATATATATACTAGCAGCCCGTCCCAACGTTGTCCGGGAGCAAAAGGCTGTTTCTGGGCCCCAGCCCGCCCTGATGTTAAGGCTGCTTCAGGGCCCCACCCGCCCCGACCCGCCCGCCCCCAAGGTTAAGGCTGCTTCAGGGCCCCGCCCGCCCCGACAGGCCCGCCCCGACGTTAAGGCTGCTTCAGGGCCCCTGAGCAGTGGGAGTCTTTCTTACCTGCTCCTGAGTTCCCCGCTCTGCTGCTCCTCGCCGGTCGTCACCGCTCCTCCCCGCTTGTCTGCCACTCCTCTCCGCTCCTCCCCACGCTCACGTCCCCCGCTCTTCCTCTTGCTCCTGTACGCCGCTCCTCCCCGCGCTCGTGATGTCATCTCGCACGTCGCGGCCGGCGCTTCTTCCTAGGGACTACTTTTTTTTATATTAAGTTTTTTAAAGAATGTTTTTTTTTTTAATATAGCCTATGTCCATCTGCTTGCCCTGACGTTTTCAAAGATGTTTTGGTGTTTGTATTGGTGGTGTAGTTTTCGAGTTTACCTTGCTCAAAGGACACACTTCTCTCTTTATAATAGTAGCATAGATATGCATACAATATGTGAAAGGCAATGGAAAAAAAGCAAAATCAATCCCTAAATCTACTCTTCAGCCATTCTCCAGCACAAATAGCTCTGTTGCTGTGCTTGTACAGTCAAGCTGGGCGGGATGAAGAGTCCCACAGCGCAGGGGGAAGAGGGGTCTTATGAGTAGGGCAGGAGAACAAGGGGGAGATAGCTAGAAAAACATTTTACTCTCATGGAATGCTGAATTAAATGAAAAGCAAATTCCCTAAACGTGAGCAGTGGAAGCACAGAAATCAGCCATCTTAAAGAGGCTATGCTCCAGGAGAGAGACAAACACAAGAAGAGGAAGCCAAGCTATTGAATAAGAAGCAAGCAAATGCGAGTGACCATAATGCTAAACAATGGTAAGCAAAGGTCGGGCTCTAAACCTAATGTAAATTCAAAAGAGGTTTTACTCAACAAGGCAAGTTGCGCTCTCTGGTCAGCAAGACCTAAAACGTAAGTGTACTACATGACCTACTCGTTCATGGAATCAAGCAACATAGCAACTCTGCATTAGGCAGACATTAAATAAGTGAGGGGGTGGAATGTTGCTTACATCTGCAGTTGGTTAGCAGAAGCTTAATCCACCCTTGTGCTTGTATCCCTGTTTCTCTGGCAGGCCCTTTACTGGTTTGCCTCTTACTGTTTTAGTTTCAGCCTAATAGACATGGCATGCTCTGTCTGTTGCAAGGCATATTGTGGCTAACCAAGAAGATAGAAGTGCTTGGAGCCTGTCCATTGCTTACCATTGGTTGGTTTTCCTCATCACTCTAGTTTGCCTGCTTCTGATTCATGTCCAAGTTTGTCAGTCTTCTGTTATTCCATCCCATGAAGCATTGCCTCTTTACAAATCATGTTGATTGACTGGCTTCACTGCTTCCACTGCTTGCTTCTCAAGCACCACTTTTTTCTTTTGTGTGAAGCACCCCATTACAGTGTGAGTGCTTTTGAGCCATCTCCCTCATGTATGTCACCCCCATACTCCATTTTGCTCTCCTATTTTGGCCTTATGCTTTTCCATATTGCTAACCCCAATCATGCCATTTTGTTTTCCCCAATCATCTGTTTTCTCTCCTGCCCCACACCCTCCCCATGTTGCTTCACTGTTCCCCCTGCCCACCCCATATTGCTTCACTGTTCCCCCTGCTCTCCCCATGTTGCCTCAGTGTTTCCACAGCCCTTCCCATGTAACTTCACTGTTCCCCCTCGTCCTCCACATGTTGCTTCACTGTTCCCCAGCCCTCCCTATGTTGCTTTGCTATTCCCCAGTCCGAATGTTGCTACGCTGTTCCCGCCACCCTACCCATGTTGCTTCGCTTTTTCTTTGTACACTCTTATACTGCTTCACTGTTATCCTGCTCACCCTTATGTTGCTTCACTTTTCCCCCAGCCCACACTCATGTTGCTTCACTGTACCCCCGCCCACCCCCATGTTGCTTCACTTTTCACCCTGGCCCTCTTCCATGTTGCTTCACGGTTCCCACCCTCCCTCCCCATGTTGCTTTACGGTTCCCACCCTCCCTACCCCATGTTGGCTTCACAGTTTCCGCCCTCCCACCCCCATGTTGCTTCACCGTTCCCACCCTCCCTCCCCATGTTGCTTCACAGTTTACACTCTCCCTCCTACATGTTGCTTCACTGTTTCCACCTGCCCTCCCCCATGTTGCGTTGCTGTTACTACCCGCCCTCCCCCATGATGCTTCCCTGTTCCGACCCGCCCTCTCCAATGTTGCTTCGCTTGTCTCTCTCGCCCTCCCTCATGTTGCTTTGCTAGTCCTACCCGCCCTCCCCGTGTTGATTTGCTGTTCTCACCCGCCCTGCCCCATGTTGATTTGCTGTTCCCACCTGCCCTCCTCCATTTTGCTTGCACTGGCCCCCCACCCTCCCCATGTTGCGTCGCTGTCCCCCTCATAATGCTTCCACTCCCATCGCCTGCCCACTTAAAAAACAAAACACATTTTTCAGTTTTTTATTTTCTTCTTAGTTACTGATCCAACTTTGATTCAAGTTACTGCCTATTTTGAGGTAATGGTTTCTGCAACCAATTGGGTCCCATACAGGCCTGGATCATAGCCTACCTAGCAGTAAGATAAACATATGAGCAGTCATTTTGCATGCCAAATAATTGAATGTAACCGCTTTATGATTAAAAAGACGCCATAAACTCCCAACATACCAAGAAGAGATGGACTCTGTAAACCACTCAGCTACTTCCCACATCTGTATAAATAATAGAGAATACGCAGAGGGTGATGTTGCATGCAGTCTGTACTGCTTGGCATGTGTGGTAATAAGGTTGCATAGGTTAACCAAAAGTTTCTTCTTGGCTCACTAATAGGGGGCTGAGCAGTCAATGTCCAGGTTCTAAAGGAAGTGCTTTGGCACCTGATACAGTATAATATTTATTAATTTCAAATATGAATGTATATGCAGAGCTAATTACTTAGCAAATGAGAAATCATTGAGCATATAAACCTAAAACATATAATATGCACTTACATAGGACATTGAGAAGATCATCAGAACTCAATGGCTATGTAATTTCTTGAGTTATGGCCCCACGCGGGAGAACATGTACCATGAAAACATATGGGCAGTACAGGAACAAATGCCAGAGTTAGTGATGTCTCAAGCAAATGTCTTTTTTCCTTGTTGGTGTCATGATGATCTCCCAACAGGGGAAGTTTTCAGCTCCCAACTCTAATCTTTTGTCTACTTCTGCCTTCGCTCCTGCCTGCCTTATGAACATGTCACGTACGCGCTCAGTCAGTGATATTCTGGGTGTGCACACTTAGTCTATGAGGCAACATTCATTGGTGGGGTTACAGCACTTGGAGTTCAAAGTTTCAGGCCTGTGTCCGTAAGCTCCATCTCAACAAGTGAAAGATCTCATTTGATGTTGAATTTAAGATGAAGGTGACCTGTCAAGTTATAGACAACTACAGATGACAGTTTGTGGGGTCCCAATTGAATTGTGTGGCCACAAAAGTGGTTACTTTGCAGTTACTCACCTTCTGTTCTGTGTTGGGGAAGGGATGAGGCTTTTGATGCCTTTTAAGGACAGACCATTAGTGGAAGAAGCAGGGCCAACATTTCAGTTTCTGTGGTAACTGAAGCAGTTCAGAGAATGTTGATGCAATGATGGCACACTGCAGCATGCAGGCACAGCGGAGGCATTCTGCAAGGCTGTATCACCACTCATGGTTGTGATAAGTTTAGTCATGTTGGCTGGGCAATTTAGCCTTTCAGGCATCTGCTTTTGGCTCACCTTTTTGGTGGAGGTCAGAGCTCCTTCTGGTCTTTCTCAAAAGGCCATACTGACTAGACTGTCTTTCTGGACGTTCTTGTACCATGGACTGCAGGAGTAGAGTAGTCTGGAAATGGCTCCAACTTTGGTAGCAACATTTCCTATCTCTTGGGAGGATCCCACTTCACTATTTAATGCCAGCAAGTAAATGCGGGCTATCCATAGCGGGCAGGAACAACAGGAAGATTCAGAGATGATTAGGGGGAGGAGGGCACAGGGGGGCATGTTAAACGTTCCTGCTGGCCAGGCAGAGTAAACCACTGTATAGTTTCTCCGCCTCCTATGATTTCGTCTTAGATACTGGCTCATAACGCCAGTACTTTTAAGGAGTGGTGGTTTTCTGACAATCAGAGCTCCAGTTCCCAAGTTGCATTGACTCCCTTTAAACCTCTCAATGCCTAACAACCAAGTGCCTCTCATGTTCTAACTTTGCAGCATACAAAATTACCTATTTACGTGGTGAAAACATTTGAGGTATTCTTTTAACCTCATCACTGCGGTGCGAATTCCGCCGCAGTGCTGAACATTCCGATCGCGGGCGTGGTCATGACGGCTCCCGGCCGTCATCAGCACACGCCCACCATGACTCATGACGTCCGGGAGCCGTCATGAGCATGGAAGAGGTTAACTACAAGGAGAAATCAGACACTCGTTCCATAATATGTTGGGGGAGATGTAATGAAGAAGATCTTTAGGGAGAAGAGCCAAGCCACGGCTGATTGGCAGGACAGGGATTTACCAAAGCAGCACTAAGATAAACCAGGTTCCTTAGAGAAGAGTTGGTGATCTGGCAAGTATTAAGGAAGGTGTCCCGGAAAAAAAAATTATACAGCATAATGGCTACCACATGTTGGTGGCACATCTGTCTCCTAGGTCTCCCACAATTGGAATAAGTTTCAAATGTACACAGTTATTCCACGGAAGAAGTTCATATCTAGTCTACTCATACATATCTCGTAGGAAGTGTAGGATACACATACCTAGCCGAAGAAGAGTTTTGTTCATTCAAAGTCCACCATGCTCGGTCTGTTGTGCTGCTGTGGTTTTTCCTAGATTTTGAGGGGGAAAGCCAATATGCATCACTCCAGGGGACATTTAGATTTTTTTTCTTCAAAAATGATGTTATTGTAACGGAAACCAAACACCTACCAACCAGGTATTGACTTGATAGTCATTCACCCTAAAAGAAAAGTGTACTGTTTGTACCACTTGCCATCAACCATCTTTAGCTTTTGAGGTGCACATGGCAAATGGTCACGTCAGTCCTCTGGTGGTCCAAATAGGCAGAGATTACATTTTAATTACGCTGGCTGTATTTCGTATTAATTTTACAATGTCTTTTTAAGTTATTTTTGCATACAAGGGCCTGATGTTTTTGCTCTGAAAATGTGGCACTTAGAAATATTGTCTGCTTGAATCAGTCCCCAGGCCAGTCTCTTGCAAGACCCTTTCAAGCGTAATATGCATGCGCTTTAAAAAAGGCACAAGAGATACTGGTCAACCACATTTTGCTCTGTAATTCCATGAACTATTGATTGAGTTTCGCAGAAAACAATACAGTGTTGTTGTGCATGCCCATAGTCCAGACATCATTAGTCATAAACCATGTACATTATATTGGGAAACTAGCCTTCACACACCTTGGGATTTTCTGTCTCACATAGGTGTTCTCAGACAACCTGGCTACCTCTCACTAGTCTGTTTTAATGAATATGCCTGAAACAAATGCCTTTCCTTCAATAATAGCGAAACCATTCACTAGAAGCATTGGAAGTCCACCCTGCAGAGAGATAACCTTTCCAGGAGGGCTTGATAATCCAATATAGTGAAAGATGCTGAGAGTTTGAGGGTCACTAACCAGTGTTCACCATTTTACACCATGTTTTGATTAAAATGTGTACTGAATTGAGCCATTGGTGCATTACTACATGGTAATTAGTATAAAATGTTGTGGTGTGATGTGGTACTGAAATTTGTTTGGGTTGTTGCTCATAATTTTGGCGTTCTCTGTGGTGCAGGAATGTTTAGATTTGCATTGTGATTTTGTAACAAAAAGTGTTATGGTGTAGTGTTATGGAGGGATGTGTGCGTGTTCACTGTGGCACACCTGTATTAGTGTGTGGTATTGAATTTGTGGCATAAGATGTGGCATAGGAATTTGATAGATGCAGAATGTGCTTCAGGAATCTGTATTGTGTATTGTGGCAGCAAAAGCTATTAGGTAGCAGGATGACAGGGATGTCTAAAGTTCTTCTGTAGTACAAGAGCCAGTTGGGAGGAAATGTGATATTGAAATAGGGGTGCAGTATCATATTTTAATGTGGTAAAATGTATTCTGGCACAGGAATGTATATAGAGAAGTTACTAACATTACCCTTTACATAGGGGTTTGCTTGGTGTAAGTACACTCACGTGGGAAGGTAGAACAGCACTAACATCTTCATCAGTAATCTGTGAAATAATCAAAAAATAATTCATGCTGTTTTGTGATTACTTATATTTTGATGTATAGTGGCGGGTAATTTTTTTCCATTGGTGTTTCAAGAAGATGGGCAGTTTAGAACTGGAGAAAAAAGTAACACATCGAAACACAGTATCCTACCTTTGCTATTTTGCCTACTTCAAAATAGTGCTGTAAAGGCATTGCTGTGCACGAAAACCAATAACAACTAGGGCTCCCTGGTTTATGGCATTGTTTTTGACATGTACCTCTGTATTTGCCCACATTTATTTTTTGTAAATATTATCTGTTGATCCTTATTTATTTTAGGAGTTGTTAAACAAAAGGCTAAGACTAGTATATTTCCACATATATTCAACAGATAAAGGTACTCTCACACTTGAATGCCTTGCAGGATCTCAATGGCATGAATACAACATACATATTTCAGTATACGTTGTGTGCATATCTACAGCTCTTTAAGCCTCATTAGGAATCGTTTCTCTTTTATTTAGCTCCATTACCAGTAAATCCACGCAGCGACTCGCCTCTCAGTCATGACTTACAGCATTTAGAATCACTCAGAATTCAACCTAATTTCTGTTTTTATCCATATTTAAAAGTAAATACTGACAGGAAAATAGATGTTTTTTTGGCTGATGTTTATCAGTAAAAATGGAAAACTGGAATCCCTAATCATAACATAGTAGATCCATTTATGCAAAGTGATTCCTTTCGTGCTTCCAGCCCTCCTTTCCCATAGAACAGTATTCAACTAGCAAGTCGAAGTGTGATGAAAAAAAGTAATGGAACTGTGACTGTGACTTGGAGCAGAAGATGACTCGAAGATAACATGTTTGGTCGAAATAGATTGCAATTTACTGTTCAAAATATTTTACTCGAATTTCAGTTTATCAAGAAAAGAATTCTGAAGTACACAATTACTTTATATTTTTGAAGCCAACACAAATAGTACAATTAAATAAAGTATGCAGAGGTGGGAGATTGGACTGGAAGGAGGAAAGCAGGGTTAAAATAACAGAAGTGGGAAATAACTTAAATACACATGAAACGACCAGTGGCAGGAAAACTTGAAAATAGGGCTCAAGTCCATGAATTGTAGTAAAAGACAACCATAACTGGGCTGCATTGGGCCCCTCACACCCCTTGAACCTAGTACCATGACACTTGCTGCACTAGCTATGCTCCTGTAGTGGACGTCCTCCTCAATAGATTAATTATGTTTGCATTAAAGAAAATAGCTACGACACCATTGGAAATACCGCCACGTACTCAGCGACCACGCAGCATGTGGTATTTCCGCTATCGGGACCACGGCCTGGGGTGACATGGTTGGGGCATATTTGATGTTTGCATACCCACATCTGTCCTGCACATCCACGCCTCACTTGTTGTTGTGTACATTCCCATGCACAGGTCACTTGCATCCTTCGCACGTGGCTGCATTCCGCATCTACACATGTTCAGCTGTTGTGTGGCTGTGGTGCCATGACATGCCTGTATGGTGTGCAGGGGTAGGCCAGGATCCCCATGGAGTGGCGTTGTCGTATATGGTAGATGGGCATGTTGGTTGCCATGTTGTATGAGGTTTGCTCACGTGTGCATTCCCACAGTTGTGTGTTGTGTGAGGGTGGCTTTGAGGTGTGTGGTGTGTTTATTTAGCACTTACCAACGAGCAGTCCAGTTCCATATGTGCCATCCTGGAAGTGCTGGTTGATGACAGACTGTCGGAAGATGAAGGAATTGTGCAACACTGCCTGGGTAGTTGGCGACAACATTGTTGAAGAGTCCCTTGTGTTTCACTGTTGCCTGCACATTGATGGAATGTGTGTGTTTTCTGTTGCGATAGTGGTGGGCAGTATCTACAGGGGGCACAAGTGGGACATGTGTCCTGTCTATTGCCCCCAACACGGCTGGGAATCTGGCTATGGAATAGAAGCCTTGCTTGGTCTCCTGCTGTTCCTGCTCAGTGTGGGGGAAGTGAAGGTACTGGGGTATGAAGCTGAGGATGGCATCCAGGACAGGTGTGATGAACTTAGATAGGGCTGGCTGTGTGACTCCCCCGACTCTGGCAGTTTTTGGTTGGAAGGTACCAGAGGCCAAAAGGTGCAGCGCAGCCAGTAGCTTTGTCTGTGGAGGGATGTTGGTTCTCCAGTATTAGGGGTGTCTTTCATAGATTCACATGCCTGAATCATTCCCAGTCATCGGAGTAGGAGTCTCACGGTATATAAAAAAGCAATAAAATGCCATAAAATATATAGCAAATATCAGAAATACCAAACCAGGAAGTAAGTAGCCCCAGCTACAGCAGAAAAAACTTCCATACTCGTGACCATCCTAGTCATTATGTGTTAGTCCAAATTGCAGCCAATCAGGCGACAGCACCCACCAGAATGTTCTCCCCAGAGGCTCAGGCTCTCAGATTTTCTACCGCATGTTGTGTGAAGGGAGTCTTCCTGAGCTCTGCTCAGTTTTTTCTTCTACATCAGTAATTTCTTCAAATTTCACAAATGTCTTCATCTAAATCCCTGTTCAGGACCTGTGATTCTTGTGGAAAGCCAAGACTTTTCAAGGAGGACCCCCACAAGAAATGTTTGTATTGTCTTTATCCTGATCATGAGGTGAAGGAGTGCAAGATCTGCCGGACCTTCCCCTCCAAGACCATCAAGGATAGAGAAGGACGACTTCTATTGTGGCTCAATAGACTCAAGAACAAGGATGACCCTGTCTCTGAGGTAGGAAGCTGTGCCTCTGGCTCTTCATTTCTTTCAACTAAGAGGAAGGCCGAAACTGAAGTTTCTTCTCTAAGGGCGAAGGTGGTTAAGAAGTCTAAACCCTCTCAGGATGCTCCTGGGCCTAGTACTTCCAGTAAAGTTATCCCAATTGCCAAAGGGGATATTACGCCCTCTAAGAAGTCTGGGACTAAGACAGTTCCCAAGATATCTTCAAAATCTGCGCCTCCTCAGTTGCCACCATTGACAATTTCAACGTCAAAGAAGGACTGTGTTTCCTCTCATGTGGCCACATCTACCACCTGCACTATGACTTTCTCCTCACCTAAGCCTTTCCTTGTCATGTCTTCAGCTTCTTCGCCTACACGGGTCCATGTCCAGATCAGGCCTATCTCGTCGTCGACAGTTGTCCCGTCGACGACGGCCAAGGTACCGTCGACGAGTTTCTCCTCTTCATCTATAATGTCGAAGGTTGGGTCCCCGTCGACGATGAAATTGGTACCGTCGACGAAGCCCTCGACGTCGACGGCCCTCCCGTCGACGGCAAAATCCTCGTCGACGAAGCCACCGTCGACGACCTCGACGACGTCCCCGTCGACGACGCCACCGTCGACGACTGCGACGGCGAAGCCACCGTCGACGACCTCGACGAAGAAGCCATCGTCGACGACCTCGTCGACGAAGAGATCCTCGTCGACGACGAAGCCCACGTCGACGAAGTTGCCGTCGACGACCCCGTCGACGAGACAACACTGTCTACAGTATGCGGACGTCCCGTCGACGCCGCCTCTATCAAGCTGCACTACTTTGCAGGTTTGGTCAGCGCAGACAGCAGGGATTCCATTACCATCGCCTGCAACTACGGCTACATTGTTAAAGAAGAGAGCTACTGCGGAATCTATTTCTTCTACGCTTGTAGTGCCAGACAAACTTTTTGATTCCGATGAGGAAGGATCCTATGAGGACGAAAATTTTGGGGCAGCTAGAAGTCCATCTGACCTCCATATTAAAGTTCAGGAAGAGGTTGAGGATGACATGGAGGACATTCAGCCTGATCCACGTGCTGACAGACCTACTCCTGATATGCAGTTGCCTGAAGATCTATTTCGCAATCTGCAGTACATGCTCAGTGACTATTACAGACGTTTTCCACCTTCAGAGTCTGGTGAATCTGTAATGTCTACACCATTGCCGCAGGGAAGGACTCCCCTTTCTACGCGGACACAACCAGTGACTACTGCGACGTTGGAGGAAAGTCGTCCAACGTTAGCTGCGTCGGCAGTTTCATCTCCTCAACCAAGAGAAGAGGAGTTCTCGGAGCATGAAGAACAGGAAGAAGGAGAGCTGGATGACGTGTCTGAATCGTCGGAGTATGAGGATTATAATGCAAACACACCCTCTCCGGCAGAGCCTACTACATCTGAGTCGCCACCTGTGGACGTTGCCTCATTCCACAAGATCATGGATAGAGCAACTAGGAGGTTTATGATAACCATGGAATCAAAACAAGAGGAATGCTTCTTGTATGATTTCAAATCTACACCACAAAAGCAGAGTTGGACCATTCCAATTATAGATTTCATCTGGAAGGAGGGACTAAAGATCATGGCCAAGCCAAATTCCTTACCAGCAGTGCTCCCAAGAGTAGATAAGAAGTATAGGGCGCCTACATCTTCTCCAGCATGCCTTGTCGGACAAGCTAAAGCCGACTCTGTAGTGGCACAGGCAGCGCAGAAGAGATCTTCCAATCCTACGTCTCATGTCTCTGTTCCTCCAGACAAGGATGGGAGGCGTCTAGATTCCATCGGAAAGAAGGTTTCTACCATTGCAGCTACGACTATCAGAGCCGCAAACTCCCTAGCCATCTTAGGGAGATACGATAGACAGATGTGGTCGGACATCTCACCGTACATGGACAAGCTTTCCGAGCCTGATCGCACTGAGGCAAAGAAAATCCTTCAAGAAGGAGAGTGTGTCTCCTCGGAAATGATTGACGCGGCGGTGGACGTTGCTGCCACTGGCTTTCGACAGCTAGCGGGTGCAGCTGTTCTCAGGAGGCAAGGATGGTTGAGAGCAACCTCCTTCAGGCAGGAGGTTCAAAACAGGATTATTGACATGGCATTTGATGGGGAGTCCTTATTCGGAAAACATGTTGATGAGGCTCTGGAGGCCATAAAGAAGGACACTGAAACAGCACGTTCGCTGGGTACTCTGCAATACCGTAAATCTTCCTTTCGTGGAGCAAAAGGAAGAGGGAATTTCAATACTAGAGGAGGTTACAACCAACAACGCTCTTATTCTTCCACCCAGGGAAACCAAAGATTTCAGCCTTACCGACAGCAAACCTATGGGCAAAAGAGAGGAAATTTCTCTCAACCTCGAGGAAAATCTAATTATCGAGGAAGAGACAATAAGAAATGAGGTACGGATCCTGCCACCACTTTGTGCCAACCCGAACCAAATTGGAGGACAAATATCCCAAAACTACTTAAATTGGTCCAAAATTACTACAGACAAATGGGTCCTGGATGTAGTAGCCAGAGGTCACATTCTGGAATTCGTGAAAACTCCCCCAAATTGCCCCCCAAAAGGACCCAATCCAGCGCACCTCAAGGAGCTCTTCATCCAGATCAACACCATGATCCGGAAGGGAGCAATCGAAAGAGTGCCTCACCATCAGAAAGGAAGAGGCTTCTACTCAAGGTTTTTCCTTGTTCGCAAGAAGTCAGGAGAATGGCGCCCCATCCTCGACCTGCGAGCCTTGAACAAGTTCCTGAAGAAACTTACATTCAGGATGTTAACACTTCAAGAAATCCTCCAATTTCTTTCGGTGGGAGAGTTTTTGGCAACACTCGACCTTCAGGATGCATACTTCCACATTCCGATTTTCCCACGGCATCGGAAGTTTCTCAGGTTCAGAGTGGCTGGCAGGGACTTCCAGTTCAAGGTCCTTCCATTTGGACTGCGTTCAGCCCCCAGAGTGTTTACGAAGATGCTGGCCCCAGTAGCGGCCCATCTTCGGTTGCAATCGATACAAATATATCCATACCTGGACGATTGCCTTATCAAGGCCAGTTCTTTCGACATGGCACAAGATCACGTTCAAAGAACTCTGTCGTTGATGCAGAACCTAGGTTTTTCAATAAACTTCGAAAAGTCTCATCTCACGCCAACAGCAAGAAAGGATTTCTTGGGAGCGACACTGGACACCAAGCTCGCCCAAGTATTCATCTCATAGGAAAGACAGGACAAGATTCAACGACTTGCGGCGGCATTGTCACTAAAAAAGTGCGTTTCAGTACGCATGTTCAAGTCCTTCCTCGGGATGCTTTCTTCCTGCATTCTGCTCACCCCCAACTGTCATCTTCGGATGAGGCCCTTACAAGAGGAGCTCAGTCGCCAATTGATCCAAGTATCAGGATCTTTCGAGGACATCATCCAGATTACACCGCGGATGCGACGAGCGATAACACGGTGGACCCACCGATCCAACTTACAAGTGGGATGCTCCTTTCTAGCGGAAGCTCCCAGGTTCATAGTGACGACCGATGCATCAATGACAGGCTGGGGTGCTCACCTCCAAGGCATGACGGTCAGCGGAAAGTGGAACCAGATCCAAATGAGATGGCACATAAACCGGCTAGAGTTACACGCCATATTTTTAGCCCTGAAGTCCTTTCAAGCGACTCTACAAGGTGCCACAGTCTTGATACGGACAGACAACACCACCTGCATGCATTATCTGAACAAGCAGGGCGGCACAAGATCAGCCCGATTGTCGCAACAAGCACAAGAGATATGGAGTTTGGCCTTGACTCACAATATCCATCTGTCAGCGGTCCACGTCCCGGGAGTGGCGAATGTATTGGCGGACTCTCTCAGCAGGCCCGGGGGCTGCACTCACGAGTGGGAACTACATCTACCATCTCTACATCGCATCTTTCAGATGTGGGGGCATCCGGACTTGGACTTGTTTGCAACATTCCAGAACCGGAAATGCCCATACTTTGCAAGCTGGGTTCCCCACAAGGACTCGTGTGGAGATGCCCTTTCGCTGAACTGGAATCAAATATTCGCGTACGCCTTTCCACCGATACCTCTGATCCCGAAAGTCATCAGGAAAATGAAGAAGCAGCCATGCCGGTTAATCCTGATTGCTCCCCGATGGCCCAGACAATACTGGTTCACCGAACTGCTCCTTCTCTCGGAATGCAACCCTATTCCACTGCCACGCATTCCGCACCTTCTATCCACCCAGCAAGGCAGGGTATACCATCCGGACCCGAACTCGCTGAAATTGTCAGCTTGGCTCCTCAGCACATGGAATTTGCACACCTAAACATTCCACAAGATTGTCAGGAGGTGCTGGCAAAAGCCAGGGCTCCATCCACGATCAAAACCTACAAACTCAAGTGGAAACGTTTCTGTACGTGGTGCCAAGCTAATGGCTTACATCCCATTCAAGCAACACCGGAGCAAATCTTCCTTTCTTTCTGCATCTGGCCAGATTGGGTTTGGCGCACTCTACTCTAAAAGTCTTCCCAGCAGCCATCTCTAGATTTCGCCAAGATGGATCAAACTCTCTATTCTCTGTAAGGATCATACAACAATTTTTCAAGGGATTATTTCGCATGTTTCCGCCGGTTCGGAAACCTCCTCCGGCATGGCATCTGAATATCGTACTGTCTCAGCTCATGCGTCACCCTTTTGAACCAATCCATAAGGTGGACCTGAAATTTCTGACATGGAAAGTATTGTTGCTACTAGCTTTAACATCTGCTAGGAGGGTCAGCGATATTCAGGCGTTTACATCTAAAGCACCTTTCATTCAATTCACCACAGACTCAGTGGTATTGCGTACTAATCCAACGTACATGCCTAAAGTGCCTCTGGACTTTCATCTGAATGAGCCAGTTATCCTTAAAACATTCTTTCCAGACCCACAGTCTACGGCTGAAAGAGCACTGCATTCTTTAGACATTAGAAGATGTCTTAAATTTTATCTCTCCAGAACTTCTGCCATCCGCAAGACAGACCAACTGTTTGTGGCTTACGGGCGACAACGCCGGGGTTGTGCAGTTTCAAAACAGACCATTGCTAGATGGGTTTCCTCTACAATTGGACTTTGTCATCAACAGGCCGGTAGGCCCTTGCAGTCCTTGCCAAGAGCACATTCTACAAGGGCGGTTAGCTCTTCCACTGCCCTTTTTGCGGGTGTGCCACTTCGACAGATCTGCAGAGCTGCTACGTGGTCTAGCAGGCACACCTTTACTAGACACTACTGTCTAGATTTAGCAGATGACGCAGATGCTTCGGTTGGAAGAGCAGTGCTTCGCAATCTTTTCAAATAAGGTGAGCCTCTGTTTCCACCTCCTCATTTATGCTCTTTAGACGTTTGATCACACCTTGATGATTATTGTTATGCATGTCTACCGTATATATTTTTATATATATATGTATATGATACTCTGACGTCTACGAGCGTTATACTGTGAGTACTGCTTACTATTCTGATTCAGGCATGTGAATCTATGAAAGACACCCCTAATACTGGAGAAGAACAATAGTTACTTACCTGTAAACAGGTGGTTCTCCAGTATTGGTGTCTTTCATAGATTCACATGCAACCCGCCCGCCTTCCCCCAGAGACTCACTCGGATAGCATGGGGTTTCACTCCTGTGCGAGAAAATCTGAGAGCCTGAGCCTCTGGGGAGAACATTCTGGTGGGTGCTGTCGCCTGATTGGCTGCAATTTGGACTAACACATAATGACTAGGATGGTCACGAGTATGGAAGTTTTTTCTGCTGTAGCTGGGGCTACTTACTTCCTGGTTTGGTATTTCTGATATTTGCTATATATTTTATGGCATTTTATTGCTTTTTTATATACCGTGAGACTCCTACTCCGACGACGGGGAATGATTCAGGCATGTGAATCTATGAAAGACACCAATACTGGAGAACCACCTGTTTACAGGTAAGTAACTATTGTTCTTCTCCGCTTTGTTGGGACCGTCAACCCGTGGGCGATGTGGGTCATGATGCGGATGATGGTTGTCCTTTTCAGCCTGTAGTGTGCAATGACTTCCATGGGTTTCAAATCTGTGAGACTGGTGCGTTTTCGGTGGGTCCGCTGTCTTACTCTGCGCTGCCTCTGTGGTGGTCCAGGGGGTGTGCGGGTCCGGGTCCTGGGGGTGGTGGCGGCCCTTGGGGTGGTGGTCCTGTTGGGGCTCCGAGCTGCATGATGAGTAGCTCCATGGCGTCATTTGTTCTTCGGGTGTAGCTGTGTGCGGGCTCCGTTTTCTGATGCAGGTAGTCATCCGGCTTTACACCTGCTGGAGGCAGGTGTTAAATACCTGTTGCTACCGTGGCTTATTGCATGGTTTTGACTCGCATCGCGGATCTGGCATTTCGTTGTGAAAGTGGTGGTGTGTTTTTTTCGTGTGTTTTTGCACAGGAACGCCTACTCTGCATCTCATTAGGGTTAGTTGGTGGTGTTCACCGCGGAGGTACATTTTTGGGCAGCTGTTGTGGGTATACTGGCGATGTCCACAGTTTGCACCAGCTTGTGAAAGAGGTGTTAAATCTATCTCCGCTTTTGATGCAGTAAGGTGGGGATAAATTGGAATTACGTTCTTGTGAATATGCCCCAAAGACGTGATCTCTTTTCCTGAGAGTTGAAGTAGGGAGGCTATGGGCCCGATTCAAGAAGATAAAGTTAAATGAAAATCTAACTTTGCGACTTTCGGTATTCACAAAGGGCATTTACTACTCGTAAATGCCCTTTGTAAATACTGAAAGTCGTAAAGTTAGAACTTTAGTATTCACCAAAGGCATTTAGAAGTAGTAAACACCCTTTGTGAATACTGAAGTGGTAAAGTCAGACTCTGGTCTAACTATATCTTTGTGAATCGGAGCCTCCGAGTCCAGCATATAAAGCATTGCAATGATCCTATTGAGTGTTATCAAGGGCACAGGCATTTTCAGGATTGTAGAACTGGTTTGATACATTATTGTAGGCTTTTTTAACCTTATATACAGGAGGCAGGCTAAGATTGAAGATGTCTGGAACTATTAAACAAAGTAGAGCAGTATTTAAATCACTCGATAATTAGGATTTCCTTTTTAGTAGTATTCATTTTTATTTAGTTCAGTGACATCCAGTTATGAATGTTTCCTAACAGAGATTCTGGTTTTGTTCTGGGTCCTGAGAGATTGTAATATATACTTGGGTTTCACCAGCTTAGGAGTATCTCTGCACTAGAAAGTTGCTCAAGTAAATATTGAAAATTATTTGTGGCAGAGGTGAGTCTTGAAAGATACCACATGATAGCATCCTGAAATACGACTAATAAGCCCCAGGTTTAGCATATTTATAGTCATTTTCTAAGTGATTAAGCCAATTAAAGAATTTAACTGATGGTCCAAGCACAGTGGACAGATGTTTTACGAGAATCTGATGATCACGTTCAAATTCTAACTTCACATTCAGGAGCCTGTAACTTGACAGAGGAAAAGCATTACCACTAAAATACATTGCATGCAGCGTCAGGAAAGAACAAAAGTAACCTATGAGTTACTAAAAAATTGACTATGCACAGTGACGGCACCAACCATTAATACAGTAAAAATATCAGCCTCTATGGTCGCTGTATGAACAAGAGAAAACTCACTCATGCTGGAGATGGTCAGTGGAGAAGAAAATATATTAGGGCTTAGAATTCCTTGTATGGTTTCAAAAATGGAAACTCAATTTCTAAGTTAGACTTGGGGGAAATCTGTTAGAATCCGATGGACATAGGCAGGACAGAGCTGGTGCACATCTTATTGTGTTTGCACAGATTGGTGAAAGGGCGAGATTTTGATCGATACCTTATATCTATTGATCCAAACCTCGATCTGGTCGACTGAACCTTTATTGCCTGTCTGTAAGGAAAGAAAGTGCACCTATTTCCAAGTTAGTTCACCCAAGAAAGGACTCTACTCTCAAAGATCACGGACAACTTCTAGTTTTCAAAAGTTTATTGTAAAGATATAATGAGCTGCAAATACAGGCATCTCAGAATGAGATTCACGAGATACACAGGTCCAATTACATACATGTGCTCTCGAAAAGCCCTCAGACGAGCGACAGAAATCACTAACACAAGTTCTAAAAATAGCAAAGCTATCAGCATAGACGCATATCTCTCCTTCATTTAGGTTGGAGGAAAAAAACACACAGGTTAGGCGTCCCTACCCTGTTCTAGATGGTATCCCTACTTAACCAAATCCCAACCTAACAAAGGTGTCAGCAGTGAATGACCCCCAAGGGAAGTCACTCACTCTAAGTCTCTTGGTGAAAACCTAAAGTTCTCCAGTCATGACCCCTCTCTGCCTACCCATCCACTCTCTTAGGGGTCCTCAGGTCTCTGCTCTAACTCCACCCAGGGGTGCTGTCCCTAATACAAAACAATCAACAACCTTTGAGACGCCCCTTGTGGAACGCCCCTCACGTGGTGCAACTTCAGGCTTTTTCCATGATGCTTTGTATTGGGCCTCAGACGTTAGAGTTGACCTTGCTTCTCAGATTCTTCTCCGGCCCGCTGATACCCCTTAAACATTCCAAAACCCTCCTCCATGTCTGGGCCGTCTACTGAACAGACCTCTATTCATTCATTTATAATTGGATCCCCCCTTTCCTGTTGCAGACAGATATCTGCCGCCAAGAACCCAACTCTCATAAACTTCTAAAAAGGCTTGCAACATTTCTCAGCCCAGACATGTACGTGTAAATCAATGCTAAAACATTTCAGGCCTACAATATTTCTCATTATGATTATAGCATTCAACTTCTTCATTTAATTAAAACATGTTAATACTCTTATTCTATTATTAAGTAAACAATTCTATAAATCATGGCCTATTTAATGCAATGACCAAAAACCTTAAAACAATCTGTGTCGTGAAAAGAACCACCTTCCCTTTCCCTCCAGCTCTGGCCCTGAGGCCTACCACGTTCTGCGTTTTACCGCATACCATCTTATGTTGTAACAGCTTCACGACATGGATTCAAAATAATCACGTCTAATAAAGTCATATAATGTCACACATTTCTGTATTAGTTCCACACCTACTTAAATCTCTACATTAGCTATACATTTAGGATATAATTGCAGATACTATTAGCACTCATGGCATTTCTCTTCATGAATTATGCTTACTACAGATAAGTGTGATGTACTCATACATTTATCAGTTTGCGCTCTCTCAGTTCCCCCCTTTGATGACCTCTCGGGGTCATCACTAACATTTAAACTGCAGTTATTGCTGGCATTCTCTGCGCTTCCAGAGCTCTCAGGCTCCTGTACTGATTATCTTGTATGGCAGCCAATCTCTGCAGCTGCTCTCTTTGGGCCCTTTCTGACTTTCTTGCTCTGTACCATTTGAATACCCTCACCAATCCCCACAATATTATCCCACAGATCAATATTATGATGATAGGCTTTAGAATATACCATATAAAGCTTTTTCCTAAGGTGGAAAACCACCCTCCAACTGCACTCATTCCGTGGCCCACCTTTTCCCAGACATTTTCTCTACTCAAGTCTTCGATCTCTTTGTGAATATTAGTTATGTTCTTAATAACTTTCTCAAGGGGCTTTGAAAGGTCTGGAATGTAAGTGCAACATTCCTGAACCTTCAAAGCCTTACAGACTCCGCCCTCTTTTGCTAATAGGACATCTAATGCAAGACGATTTTGAAGAACCATAGCCCTTATCGATTGCATCTCTCCTTCTACCAGCATTAAGGACTGAGCAGTGCTGGCAGACAACCTGTCGACAACTGTTGCCAGTCGTCTAATTTTAACATCATTAAGGATTATTCCCAAAAGAGGAAACATAGCTCCAAAAACATCTCCAACCATTTCTGCATCGCCTAAATCTCTCCTTCCCCTCGATGATGTCTGGCCCTCAATGATCAATAAGTCTTGTGCATGATATATTTTGGGGAAGACAATTGCCAAGTAACATGATCCATACCAGTTGTCAGGTAGTCTCACGTAAGCATTTCTTCCACATACAAAATACACATTTGGAATCACTTGCATTCCCTTCAGGAAATCCTTAGTGTAGTACTCTAAATTAAAAGCATGTTCACAGTCAACTTCACCCACGTATACATTTTCATAATACGTTTTGGCTCGGTGAAGACATAACTTTCCTCTCTGCGCTTTATCTAAAGCTATTGGACCACTACTACCCTTTCTCTTATGTGACTTCTCTTCCTCGGTCCAATCTATTTTCCCTTGTCCTGATTTCTTCAAAATCTTTTGTCTCCTGTAACGATCATCCACCTGCCCTATGAACTTCTTCTCGACTTCTGACACCTTGCATGTCAGGTTATTTCTACGGGCATGTGAAGTATCTAAGGTAATCCAAGGAATGAAGAACTTGGCCAATCTGTCTTCACTCTTCCAGTAATCCCATTTATTCATCTGCTTATAATTTGGGACTTCTGGCAACACTGAATCATAATTAGAGAAATAGTATTCAAAACTATCTCTCTCATAAAATATACTAAGCAATAAGCTACATGTAATGCCATATGTCAGAGGGAGGTGATGGTATCGAATTCCTTCATCTACAGACGCAGGCAACTGCATGCAGACGTAGCAATCCTTAACCTCCATGGCATCCACGTATTCATACAAAAGTTTAGCATAAGCATTTGACCTAAAGTCTCCTTGGGACTCGTCTACATGTAACCTGCGGGCTTCTGCAGCCAATAACGCTTTCTCTTGAGTGTTTTCCCTTTTCTCACCTGCAACAGTAGGTGTAAGCGTTCCTGCAGAACTCACATAAACAATTAGCTTTACTTCTTCTTCATGTCCCTTTACATAAGAAATGGTTACCACTAAAGCTATTAATAATATCACTCCTACCATTAGTGTACCTATTATACATTTAGCTCTGCGGTTCGGGGTGCCGGCCTCCATTTCGTCAGACTATATAGTTCTCTCTTTATCTCCGCAAAAAGTTCTTTTCCTCTCGTTCCTTTACAGTCTCTTTTCAATCCTTTTTGTCTTTAGAATCCACACAGTTGGAGGCTGACAACCTTCTTCGCAAAAGTCCTTTAACAGTTCAAAAAGACAACCCTAGCCCTTCTCCATCAACTCAAGGGATTCCCTAAAATTCTCTGCTTCCTGGGCGCTAGGTAATCTTCTTTTTCTGCTTGCTTTATTTACAAAGTCCTTTAACAATCGACTATCAGATTTGTGGTTGCAGCTTCAATAGCATAGTTCAATATTTCCAAGCGAAGAGTGTGCTCTTCATGTGCTGTTATCGTTGTACCAAAGTCGGGGAATTGCAATTCTGTAAGAAACATGTGCTTTAACTTGCTGAGGCGGGGAGGTCTGGGGAGCACGAATGTTAGTGACCCTTCTTGTTCGACACCGGGTACCAACAATCGTATTTCCACGGTGATAATGGGCTCAGAACTGGACACCACCACCGCTCGGATCCTCCCTGTCTCCGGTTTCACAGACATTTGTCGCCAGATATGTCCACTCAGGTGTGGAGTATCTTCTGTTAGGCACACGCACTCTTCTTGACCTTCTTCGGTCCGGTGCTTCAGCGCCCTGAGCACCTTCTTCTGGGTCTGAGTCTTCTGATATCGGAGGAAGGGTTAACTCTGGAGTTGACCTCAGGCTAGAGCTCCTTCTTTGCGGCCAATTAGCTTCTCCACGTGCCCTTCTACTCCTTCTCCTTCTGGTCTGTTCTCGCTCTCTTTCAGACCTGTCAGGGTCAGACTCGTACTCCCAGCTATTTTCTCCTTCTGTAGCGTCTTCTGTTTCGCTGTTGTACTGACCGTCCTCAGCTTGGTCAGACTCGTTCCCTGCTTCCGCTGGCACCTCTACAGCTTGGCTAGCCCCCTCTATGGCTTCTTGGTCCTCAGCTGGACGTCCATCCGAGAGAGGAGCTGTTTCCAGAGGTGCTGGAACCCTTTTCGTATGTGACGCGTGGATCCAATTGGGCAGGCCTCCCACCTTTACAGCTGTGTTGGTGATCAGGATGACCTGGTAGGGCCCACGCCAACGAATATCCAAGCAGCTTCTTCTCACATGTTTCTTCACCAGGACCCAGTCCCCAGGATACAGGTCATGGCACGGGCCCTGGCACGCTGGAACCTCTGCAGCCTGCACCTGAAGGGACACAGAACGCATGGCGTCAGACAGCCCCTTACAATAGTCCAGGATCATATCATCTGTGATATTTAACAATGCAGTAGCTGGAATAGATGGCAGCCTCATTGCTCTCCCCATTAACACTTCATGTGGTGACAACCCTGTTCTTCTGTCTGGGGTACTACGAAGGCTCATGAGGACTAATGGCAGGGCATCAGGCCAACTCAGGGTCGTTGAGGAACAGACTTTAGCTATTCTGGACTTGATCGTTCCATTGATCTGTTCCACAATTCCTGAGGCTTCTGGTCGGTAACTGCAATGGAGCTTTTGGTCAATATTCAGTGCTACACAGATCATCTTCACAAGCTCGCTGTTAAAATGTGTTCCCCTATCTGATTCCAAAAAGGCCGGCACCCCGAAACGAGGGATAAGTTCTCTAAGCAGTAACTTAGCCACTGTGAGGGTGTCGCACCTACGTGTAGGATATGCCTCAACCCATCTGGAGAACACACAAACAACCACCAGGACATAGCGAAGGCGGTTGCATCTTGGCATTTCAATGAAATCTATCTGCATTCTATTGAATGGACCTCCAGACCTTCCTATGTGACTTAGTGCAACTGGTGTTCTTTTTCCTACGTTCAGCTGCTGGCAGGTCACACAACGCTGGCACACTGCTTCTGCTGCTATTCTAAACTTAGGATTGTACCAAGTCTGTCTAAACACTCTCAGCATAGCATCTCTCCCTAAGTGTACTGGACCATGTATGAGTCTAGCCATTGGACTCACCATCTCATTGGGCAACACTGCTCTGCCGTCTGCTGAGACCCAAAAATGGGTCTCACCCATTACACATCCTGCCTTTTCCCATGTTTCCTTTTCTGAATCAGGAGCATTTTCTTGCATGGTTGACAATTCATCCCAAGTATCAACAGTTTCCAGTATCATGGCTAATTCAGTTCTTACATTTATTCCACCCACATCCACCTCTGTGAAAGAGTAACCTTGTTCTGCGCAATACCGCGCAACTTCATCAGCATATCTATTGCCTTTCGAAACAAAGTCCTCATTTTTGGTATGTGCGATGCACTTTACAACTGCGATACTTGCTGGACATTGCAATGCTTCTAACAACAAGCGCACAAACTCTCCATTGCGAATGGGAGAGCCTGAAGAAGTCATGAACCCTCTTTGAGACCATAACTGCCCGTAATCATGAACTACCCCAAACCCGTATTGGCTGTCGGTGTAGATGGTGACTCGAATTTGATTGCCTGCTAAGCAAGCACGTGTCAGGGCAATAATCTCGGCTACCTGAGCGGAGTTTACTCCTTCCAGGCACCCTGCTTCCACAACTCCTTCAATTGTACAAACAGCATACGCTGCTCTCAACTGCCCAACTTCGTCTCTTACACATGAGCCATCGACAAAGAAAACTTCGTCTGGGTCGGTCAGTGGCTCATCTACGATGTCGGGTCTGGGTTTGGTGCATAGTTCAGTCACATCGAGACAGTCATGGTCTGTATATTCATCATCATCATCAATATCATTTGGAAGTGGCATTAAGGTAGCAGGGTTCAAAACAGAGCATCTCTTGAGGGTCACGTTCTCTGCAGCAAGAATAACTTGCTCATAGCGCGTGAGCCTGCTGTTGGTCAGATGCTGTGTTTTGGTCCTGGTCATCAACAGTTCAACAGAATGTGGCACGCACACCTCTAACGGGTGCCCCATGACGATATTTTCACATCTCTCAATGCTGACACCCGTTGCAGCAACGGATTTGAGACATCCGGGCAACGCTGCGGCTACTGGGTCTAAAGTAGCCGAGAAATAAGCAACTGGTCTACGGGCATTCCCATGGATTTGGACCAACACAGACAACGCGCAACCTTCTCTCTCACAACAGTAAAGAAAAAATTGTTTATTGTAATCAGGCATTCCCAATGCCGGAGCACGACACAGGTCCTCTCGCAACTGTAGGAACGCCATCAAACAGTCTTTGTCCCATGGTACCGGATCACTCACCTCCTTGTGCGTCAGTTTTTGCAAAGGCTTTGCTTTCAGTGAAAAGTTCACGATCCACTGTCGGCAATAACCCACCATCCCTAGGAACATCCTGACCTCTCTCTGGGTCTGAGGCGCATTCATTTTCATGATCGCCTCTATCCTGTCTGGTGACACTTTTCGTTTGCCTTTCTCAATTCTGTGTCCCAAGTACTGCACTTCTGTCAGGCAGTACTGCAATTTTCCCGGGGATACCTTATGCCCATTGGCAGCTAGGTGATTTAACAAAGCAATGGAGTCTTCCCTGCAAGCTTCTTCTGTTTCTGACGCCACAAGGAGGTCGTCTATGTACTGGACCAGAACTGACTTCTGGGGCAGCACTAGACTTTCAAGATTTTTCTTCAAAAGCTGGTTAAAGATCGATGGGCTCTCTGTATACCCCTGAGGGATACGACACCATGTTAGGACGCGATTTTCCAGCTTAAATGCGAAAAGAAAATGGCTATCTTCGTCCAAAGGGATCGAAAAGAAAGCCTGGCAAAGATCGATCACAGTGAACCACTCTGCTTGGAATGGAATCTGAAACAGTATCACTGATGGATTCGGTACCACTGGACAACATGAAACGACTATGTTATTAATCTTTCGAAGGTCCTGCACTATCCGAAATTTCCCATTTGGTTTCTGTAGACCCATAATCGGGGAGTTGCATGGACTACCCACGATTTCTTTCAGTATTCCCTGTTTAATCATGGACTCGATCACGGGTTTTATGCCTGCAATCGTTTCTGGAGTCAATTTGTATTGGGGTGTTCTTGGGAACTCAGCATGCGGTTTCACTACAATTTTCACTGGGTCCACCCCTTTGACCAATCCAATCTCTTCCCCAGTGAAATCCCATACTTCTGGTGCCACTGTCTCTCTCAAGTCCCAGGGGAGCTCGTCTACTGTCAAAGTAGGGTACAGCTCCACGCATATTCTAGAGTTTGCGACTTTGAAATCTGCATCATCATCATTTGTCAGTACCTCCACTCCCTGAGGTGTACAGTATATAGTACAATTTAATTTACACAACAGGTCTCTTCCTAGCAGACACACAGGACTTGAATCGCAAACCACAAACTGGTGCTCATCGCTGTACTTCCCTATTTTCACCTGCACCGGTTCTGTCAATTGACTGGTTATTCTCCTGTTTGCGACCCCTACCACCTGTATGGTCTCTCCAGACATGGGCAGGTCTGGAACTGCAGCTGATCTGATCGTGGATCTAGTGGCTCCTGTGTCCACCAGAAATGTCGTAGGGCACCCTGCTACTTCTGCTTCCACATAGGGTCCCCTCTGATCTACCTCTAAGGCTGCCCCGAGGGTGCAGTCTTCTCTTTCCACTCTCTGTCCGGTTAATGGGTCCACATAATAGCATTCTTCCCCTTCCACAAACAGGGGCATTTGTCTATAGGTCTTACCCATACTCCCTACTCGAGGAGGTTGCGGGAACTGGGCTCGGGGAGGAGCCCCCCCCCCTTTGAGCACCTTTCCTTGGTATGGCGTCGCCCCTCTCATAGGTGCGCTCTGGACCTCTTCCTCCTCTATCTCTTGCTCTCCTATCTCTACATTGTAAGGGCACTCGCGTTTCCAATGCCCCAACTCGTTGCACTGGTGGCACCTAGTCGTTTTCTTCAAGGTAGCTATGTCTATTCTGGGTCTAAAGGTGGAACTCTCCTCATTACCCTTGTTCTGACTGTACTGCTTCTTTCCTCCGGTACCTGTCCCTTGCTGCTGTTGCTGTTGGCCCCCCTTTCCTGCTGCCTGCATCTGTACCACCATCAGCTTTTCTTTTAGTTTCTTAGCCTTGGAGTCTATCTCATCACAGCAGTACCTGGCATATCTCAGTATTTCATCTAGGGGTTTAGTTTGCCAACAAATCGAGTGTTGCTGAATCATTAAACTAATATCCGGTCTCAGTCCCAGGACGAACTTGGACACAAATTGCCCTATGTCTTTTGGATCCATTACATCCAAGCCGCTATACTGTTTAAACGCCTTCAGCAATCTCTCGTAATATTCATGAACTGTCTCTTTGGGTTCCTGTCTTGTTCGGTCTATTCTGACCCAATCTATGTCTTGCATTGGCACCTTCTCTTTCAGCCAAGTCATCACTCTCTCGTATTTTGCCATCACAATCTCGGACGGCCCATTAGTCTTGGCATCTCTCTCTGGCTCTGTTATGGGCCACTCAGCGCTAACCTTGCATGCTGTCCACAGGTCGCCTGGTACTACAATGTCAAACAGCGTGTTCAGATCTATCCAAAGGACCTTTGAGATTTTTACAAATCTCTCCACTTGCTTGTACCACTCCACTGGGCTTTCACGTAATTTGGGGAAAGAGGTGGTAAAAGCAGCTAAATCTCCCCTACTCCAAGGGACATGTACATAGTTCCCATTTGCCACTTCACGCAAAGGGTAAGCTTCTATTCCCTGCTGTCCTGGTGTCATACCAATCATGCTTCTCCTGCCGGTCCCTTTCTTGGACCACCTCTCTTCCCATTTATCTAGTGCTCTCCATGTCCTTATTCCAGTAATCAGTTCCCTTATGTGTGTTTTCAGCCCAATCGTTCTCCTCTCATCTAGGTCTCGATCTGAGTAATGTAGCCTGTGGTTACCCTGTAATGCCTTGGTTCTTGACAGATCCACCATATATTTGCCTGCTAGTTCGACTAACTTCTCATGGACTGCTCTCGCTTTTCGAGTAATGTCCTTTGCCATATACAGTATTTCATCCTGTTCATACATTTCCATTCTTTCTAAAGGCAGGGTACCATCTACCATGTCATCCAGATCTGACCTTAAACTGGAGACATCGAGTCTTTTGGCTTTTATCTCAGCTCGCAATATGTCTTTCGAAGGGGGTTCACTGGTCTCCCTACCATCCCAACTTCGAGCTCTGCGTTTGGGCTCGGGAGAGTTAATGGGTGGTCTCCCTCGCTCCCATCTCTCCAGGTCCCATGCTCGGCCATCCGATCTAGGAAGGTGATGGAACACGGGCCTGTTACCCCCACTCTCTCTCTGCCCACTCTCTTCTTCTTCCCTCCTCTCACCGCACATCTCTCTGTTATTTTCCCTCTGGTCGCTACACTCCCTTTGCCTCGTATCGCTCAGTATCCGATACGATCCTTCCTGGTTCCCCATATTCCCTGGGCTGCGCTCATTGCCGTCATCACAGGGACTATGGTGCGACCTCTCACAACTCCCATTCAGTTCTCTGGTGCCGGGCACACAGTGTGGACATTTAAAGCTGTTTCTGTACTCTTGTGCTCTCCTCTCCCCTTCACTGAGTATTGGGCGCGCCACCCCTTCACTCCCGGGGCCCCCGTTTTCCAGGTCTGTTCTACCTCCACTCCGGGCCCAATGGGTGACTCCCCTACTCCCTCTACAGTCCCACTCCGGGCTACTCTCCCCAGCCCCGCAGTGAGTCCGTGCTCTGCTGTCCTGACTTTCCCTTTCTGCTTCTGCAGCATTGATGCACTTTTGAGCCTTCACTGCCTCATCCCACTGCTTCATGTACTCATTTAGCTCTTGAAAGGATTTTCGTCCAGATCCCTTCAGATCCATTGGCCATCTAGGGCCCCCAGGATCTCCTCCCGGGTCCCCTGCTGTGTGCATCGGTGTACTCCACTCTCTGGGTATCGGCATCTGACTTGGGGAATTAGTGGTATCGTTCCTCCTAGCCTTCTCTGCTCTTTCTCTGTCTTTCCGTACCCGTTCTTCCCCTCTTGCTCTTTCTTGGTCATATATCGATATTATAGGACCTATGGTAACAGGTACTTGTAGTGCATCTGGTAATGGGTAGGATGTGGCACTTTCCGTTTCCGGCGCTCTTTGTACCACAAACCTACCGACCACCTGCTGCACCTGACTAGGCTGGAACAGCTCTTTCTTTGGCTCAGGATCCCACTGTGAACTGGGAAGCGGTCTATGCTCTCCTGCAATGCCCCCCTTTTCTCCTTCAGTATTCTCGACCTCTCCCCCTGCTTTATTATATGGGGGTGGCCTGTCTGTCAATAATCTGTTTATCAGGCTATCCTCTGTTTCGCTCTCATCATCTTCTTCTAGGGGGCTTTTATTTACTGGCGCCTCTAACACTGGGTACAGTTTATTTATTTCCAAATTATGCACTCTCCATCTTTTAGCATCTGCATCCCACCTGGCATCCTGTACTGCCCTTACCGATCGTTTCACCCTTTCTTGTCGTCTGTTCATATTCTTTTCATGCGCTGCCCTAATCCATGCTTCAAGAGCTTCAAACTGGGTTGGTCTAGGCAAGGGTCTAATTGAGGTCATGACTGATTTTAATCGATGTAACACCTCTAATCTGAACGTCCCGTACTTCGGGAACGTCAGTTCCTCGTTTCCTTCAGTAATCTTACTCCACTCTGATATCCACAGGATCGTATGCAACCCAACATTTACTGCCATGTAACGAGCTGGCGTACCCTCCGGCGGGGCTTCTTCCCCTTCATACGATCCCCGCTTCTCTTTCTTAAACAACGCTTTCAACCATTTAAAACACTTCATAATTATGCGCACAAAATCCAGCCTCGCTACTCTGTTTACTTCCTGATGACAATCCACCAATCCTGTCGCGGCTTTGCTAGCTTGGCCTATCACAGCGCGGTCTTTCTCCTGTCGGCCAATCACGTCGCGACCCTGTGTGACGTGTTCGCTAGCTGGCCTATCACAGCGCGGTCTTTCTCCGGTCAGCCAATCTCTGCGCGACACCACCTGACGTCTCTTTTCTTCGCTTCGCAGCAGCACCCCTCCTTTCTCAACTCGTCTCCCGGTTATGCATGCGTCCCATTCATACACCGAAAAATGACTACTTCCGACCAAGCGGTCACTTCTCTCGACTGTACGTCCACAGTCTATCTGTAATTGTCAACACAACTGACGAGATGTCTATCGTCCCTCTGATAGGTTGCTTACACACACAGTAACTTCCGACCAGCGTCCGTTACTCACGCACTCACTCTTACGTTCCCCCTATCTCGGTCTCTCGGGTGGTCAATGGTACCTCATGACCCCCTTCACACTAGTTGACAATTACTCTGGGTGTCCGATACACCCGAACCACTTAAGCTCTCCTTGAACTTAAGATTTCCACCGGTTGCGCGCGCTCACAACCTGTTCCACAGTCACTCTACAGACATTCAACTCCGCCAGACATTACAACATAGATACAATACAAAACACCGCAATCTAACACGCATAACCCTTTATACTCACTCTCAACCGATACTGCTGCTTTTTCTGTCTCACGTCATCCGGATCTTCTCCAGCGGGCTGTTCTTCCGATCATCGATCTCTAGGGGCCTTGGGGTAAGCCAACCTGGCCTAGGTCACCGTCCTCAAGAAGGCAACCATCCTCTATAGCTACCAACTGAAAGGGCGAGATTTTGATCGATACCTTATATCTATTGATCCAAACCTCGATCTGGTCGACTGAACCTTTATTGCCTGTCTGTAAGGAAAGAAAGTGCACCTATTTCCAAGTTAGTTCACCCAAGAAAGGACTCTACTCTCAAAGATCACGGACAACTTCTAGTTTTCAAAAGTTTATTGTAAAGATATAATGAGCTGCAAATACAGGCATCTCAGAATGAGATTCACGAGATACACAGGTCCAATTACATACATGTGCTCTCGAAAAGCCCTCAGACGAGCGACAGAAATCACTAACACAAGTTCTAAAAATAGCAAAGCTATCAGCATAGACGCATATCTCTCCTTCATTTAGGTTGGAGGAAAAAAACACACAGGTTAGGCGTCCCTACCCTGTTCTAGATGGTATCCCTACTTAACCAAATCCCAACCTAACAAAGGTGTCAGCAGTGAATGACCCCCAAGGGAAGTCACTCACTCTAAGTCTCTTGGTGAAAACCTAAAGTTCTCCAGTCATGACCCCTCTCTGCCTACCCATCCACTCTCTTAGGGGTCCTCAGGTCTCTGCTCTAACTCCACCCAGGGGTGCTGTCCCTAATACAAAACAATCAACAACCTTTGAGACGCCCCTTGTGGAACGCCCCTCACGTGGTGCAACTTCAGGCTTTTTCCATGATGCTTTGTATTGGGCCTCAGACGTTAGAGTTGACCTTGCTTCTCAGATTCTTCTCCGGCCCGCTGATACCCCTTAAACATTCCAAAACCCTCCTCCATGTCTGGGCCGTCTACTGAACAGACCTCTATTCATTCATTTATAATTGGATCCCCCCTTTCCTGTTGCAGACAGATATCTGCCGCCAAGAACCCAACTCTCATAAACTTCTAAAAAGGCTTGCAACATTTCTCAGCCCAGACATGTACGTGTAAATCAATGCTAAAACATTTCAGGCCTACAATATTTCTCATTATGATTATAGCATTCAACTTCTTCATTTAATTAAAACATGTTAATACTCTTATTCTATTATTAAGTAAACAATTCTATAAATCATGGCCTATTTAATGCAATGACCAAAAACCTTAAAACAATCTGTGTCGTGAAAAGAACCACCTTCCCTTTCCCTCCAGCTCTGGCCCTGAGGCCTACCACGTTCTGCGTTTTACCGCATACCATCTTATGTTGTAACAGCTTCACGACATGGATTCAAAATAATCACGTCTAATAAAGTCATATAATGTCACACATTTCTGTATTAGTTCCACACCTACTTAAATCTCTACATTAGCTATACATTTAGGATATAATTGCAGATACTATTAGCACTCATGGCATTTCTCTTCATGAATTATGCTTACTACAGATAAGTGTGATGTACTCATACATTTATCAGTTTGCGCTCTCTCATTGGTCAGGTGATGTGGGGTGGAAAGTGATTGTCTCTGTTGACTGCTTAGGAATCACTCTACAGCTGCTTCACCGAGTACATTAAACAAATGTGCAGTATTATGGATGGCCGTCCAGCCTCACTTTTATTCTTACAGAAACAGTCCTCGCTATGAGTGACCTGAGGCTTCAAGTGCCATTCTTCATTACATTATGATGCTTGATGGCTGCCTGCCGCTCTATTGCTTCTTGACTAGTTTGAGAAATCAGTTCTGCCAAGCAGAGGATAGAGGCAGGAGCTACCCTCCTGCCTCTCCTGTGTTATCTCTACAGGCACAGTACTATGGGTTGCCTTAAGAATCTACCAGATTCTTACAGCCTCCTCCTTTAACCACGTTTCTTTCATACAGTGACTGGGCAGGCTAATTTTTTTAGTTTTAAAGTATATTATCCTAATTGAGCACTGGTGCACATATTGTTTTCGCTCAGTATTGACTGTACACTGTGATCTGAAAGACATTCTTAAAGATGCCCAATTGTTGCTGTCCCATTTTAGGTATCCTCATTACAGTTACTCCAAAGAAAGTACAATTTGTGGTACTACTCATATTTTCTGCACCGTGCCGAATCTGCTTTTTGCAGTAATGCACCCCCATTTCTTTCTACTCAGGCACTCTATAGGCTTTATTTTAATTATGCTGCATTTCCCTACCAGAAGATTTTACTCTTCAACATTGAGTTTATGACCTCTTCCATGCGCCCCTGCCTGCTGTTGGTCCCCAATACAAAAAGGAATTTTTATCAATGTATTTTCTTCTTATAGGAACATCTGGTCATTATTACTCAGCCAAGAGTTCCCCATATTTCGTGGTTCTTTTAGCCTGTATCTGGTGTAATCCATCAATCAATCCATTTAGCAGTGTCTTCATCCTGACGAAGTTCCCATCAGCATTACCTAGGTGAACCTTCAGAAAAAAGCAGCAGTTTTTCAAAACATAGAAATATCCAAAGGAGGGACTTTCCCTGGTCATTGTTTATAGTTTTGACAAACACTGAATCACAGTTTACTGCATTCTGCTTTCACCCATGTGTGAGCATTGAGAACTCAGCACTTTATTTCAAGAAGCGTGTTTGTTGTAACCCGAATATTGATGAATACATTTGTTTATCATTTTATCGTTTGCTGCAAATCAGATGTGCCATATGATAGACTATATTTTTTGCACTGTCAATGCAGTGATATGGGAAATACTCCTTAAAACATGTTTCCATATTGGCTAAAAGTATTTTCTAGTACAAAATGAGTTAGTTTTCTTGATATACTGGTTACCCTACTTCCTTGTAGGTACATTTCAGTTGCCGTATCTTCATGAATCCCACATCACAAGGAACATAAATGAAACAATCCTTTTCGAACAGAGTATGAAGGGTCACATTATGAAACAATTTTGGATTTGCAAATGGTGCAAATCGCAAAATTTGTCCGTTTGCGAATGCAGAATAGCCTTTCATGATGTATGAAATGCTTTGCAGTTGCAATATTAAGTAGTTGCAAAAATTGCAATTACCTAAAATTTCTACTACAAATAGGTAATTACAAATGCAATTCCCTTAGCACCTGCACCAAGCAGTTTCTAAATGCAAACTGTGCATTTAGAAAAATGCTATTACCATCAATACTAACCATGTGCAAAAATTTGAACAAATGCACTAAAGTGCATTTTTCAAAGTGCCATGGAGCGCACACATGCCCCTAGTGCATGTGTGTGCTTTAATGTGCACATTTCTTTTTTTGGGGGTGCTTAATGGGAAGACTTAGGCTTCCGGGCACGCTTGGCTTTGCATTAGCTAATTTCTGATTACCAATTAGGTAATCACAACTTAGCTAATGCAAAACCATTCGCACCGATAGGCCTAAAAAGGAATGGAGATGTATTACCTAATAGCGATTACCTATGTACCGAATCGCTATTTGGTAATATTAACAAATCGCTAAATCTTTGAAGATTCCTTACATACTTGGGGCCATATGTAGGTAATTTTTGTTTTGCGATTCTCTGTGATTTTTTGGGAATCGCAATTAGAGAATCGCAAAACGAAATGTAGGTAGGATTAGCAAATTTTTTTGCGAATCCCAATTATTCCTTATTTGCAAATCGCAAATTGAGGTTCGCAAATAAGGAATACCTTCTCATTCATTCCTATGGGCTAGAAGGCCAATAGGAATGAATTGGAAGACATTCTCAATTTGCGATTCTCAATTAGAGAATCGCAAATTGAGAATGCAATTGTAGGGTTGCAAGGGTGTCAATAGGACACCCTGTTGCACCTCTGAAATTAACATGTGTGCACATGTGGCCCACACACATGCCATAGGGGCATGAATGTGACCCACATGGCACATTGAAAAATGGCAAAAACTGCATTTTTCAAAGAAATCGCAATTTACCACCAACCTGAAGTTGGTGGTATTTTGCGATTGCTTAAGCCACAATTTGCACAACTTGGGTGCTTCCTTCATTGCATTTGAGGAATCGCAATTTGCAATTCCTTAAATGCAATTGCAAAATAAGGAATCGCAAATTTTGAGATTCCTTATTTTGCGTGTGGCTTTTTGTGTGCTACATAGCACACTGCGAATTTCAGCATTTGCGATCGCAATTGGGCTACCTACATATGGCCCATAGTGTTTTGCCACTACCAAATAGCGATTGAGTAAAAATTCCTATTTTGTAATTGCAAAATGCTTTTTTGATACATGTGGCCTTGGTGCTTAAAAGAGACAATGAAGAAAAGTTCCAAAATTGTAAACGTTAATATAAAAAGTGACACTGTCTCACAGTAAAAGTAGTTTATAAACAGTTTCACTTGGTTCTCAGTCAGTCCAGCCTCTGCATTTGAAGCACACCAGCATCCATATGCTCTCCCTTCCTTTCACTCTCACCCCTCCTGGTACTCCTCTCTCCTGGTCCTAGAGATGTAGACAACTCTTAAATTAATTCTGAACTTGACGCAGCTCATTTACGTGCTTCTGGCCTGCAATGGTGAACCCCTGGCAGCACTGATAGCAATATTGTTGTACAAATCGATCCATCCACTCCCCTCAGCTGGTCCCTTCCAGAGAGCCGTGGTTTTCTTTGCACTCTATAAAGGGAACCACCACCGATCTGCTCACCTTCCTCGGCACCTGCTTCTCTTCTACCTCGAGCTCACACTCTAGCTTCCTGAAAAAACAACTCCCAGTTCTCAAATCAATTCCAGGGTCAGTGGATGTGGCGGATGATCATCTGCTGGCGCTGCTATAGTGCAGCGGTTATTTCGGTCCATCCATCAAGCACCACCACCTGCTTTCTGCAAAGAAAATCGCTGTCTCTTAAAACCAATTGCTAAACAAAAGTCTCAAATTTTGCTGTTCGAAAACATAAGGCGGAAGATAAAGCCTCCTGACATCTAGCAGTCCAGGATAATATGTATCACTGGCAAGCCCAGAGACTTTCCAGAAGGCCTGACACTTCCCCATTCAACAATAATTACCTAGATGTTACACGTCCGCGAACTGGTACCCTTATTTCTTTAGAGTGTAATATAAAAATATATTTTTCCCTAATATACTAAAGAAACCATGGAAACTGCTGTGTGTTTATTGATATCAATAAATCATTATTTTATGTTATTGTGTTTACTATTGCATTGTATGATATATTGTAGGCAGCGTATGATATATGCCAACTCATTATACTGCATGTCACTGCCTCCAGTTTGCCATCCAGCTTTTCACTCTGCTTACTAATGTAAGATTCTTGCAGTGCAGTCCACCAATCCATGCCACCTCATCACATTGCCCACCCTCACCTTCCCTCGCGATCCTCACCAGTAACACCTTCGGATACCATCCACCAGGGCAGCTCCTAGTGCTTTTAGTAGTGCCCTCTCCTCGTTCTGCCCATCTGTGCCAGGTCTGCACGCCAATCGCAGCTTCTCATACTGCCCACCAAAGCAGGTGTTCCCACACTGCCCTTCATTTACTTAAATAGCCACACTACCACTCAATGACAGCCCGCGAGTTCTAGTTCATCCAGCTGCTTGTCAGTGATGGCGCTACATACTGCCAACCAAAGCTGCTGTAATCGGATGTATGACGTTACAACGGATGTACGACGCATGGTTTTACAACGCGTACCGTTACAACGCGTTTTTTACAACGCAAGTCGTTACCACGACTTGCGTTGTAGGGGTGGGGACTTAGGAATTTTTTTTTTTTTCAGTTTAATAAAGTTTTTTATTAAGCATAAGAGAAATGATACATCATAATATCACAACATAAGATAACACAAAGTCAATAGGAGATAATCATGAAAGACACTTTTGAGAATAGAAAAAGAAAAACGGTAAAGTAAAATCATGTAATTGAAGAAAAATCTTATATAGAGGAAAAAAGAAAGAGAATGAAAGAGAAAAAGAGGAGGAGAAAAAGAGAAAGGAGGGAAAGGGGGTTATGGGGGGGGAGAAGAGGATAAGAAGGTGGAGAAAGGTAGCCAAGTAAGATCAGACTTAATTTTTAAGGTGACAGATGAAGAAGAAGCAATAGCAATTCTATGCTCATCACACACAAAATTCCACCAAGTCTGCACAGCCAATTTAGAGTTATCCTTCCAGCAAGACAGGATTACTTTGTATGCAGTTGCAATGAATAGATCAAACAATTTTGCATTATAAGAATGTAGGCCCAAAACATCAGATATAGAACCTAGAAAAATATGCAACGATGAAAATGGTTCAGAAAAATGAAAAATACGCATACAGTATTTCCAAACTGATTCCCAAAAGGTGACAACTCGTGGGCAATCAAATAAAAGGTGTTTAAGTGTGCCTGGGTGAGATAAACAGGACCAACAAAGGGGAGAGGAGGAAGGGGAGAATTTGGTAATGTGTACTGGGGTAAACAGAACTCTGTGGTAAATGAAAAAAAGTGATTGAGTAATACGGGCCGAAACCGAAGTCTTAAACAGTTTGGACCATAGTCGATTCCAAGTTTCAATAGATAACGATAACGAGAAATCAGTTTCCCAAGCAACTTCATGAACAGCTTTAGGTCTAGGACCAACATTCTCTACTAACATTTTATATATCAACGCAGCTTTGGGAATTTGTTGAGTAAACAACGGGTAAAGAGGGGTGGAAGGAGTAAGGGAAGGAAGGGAATCAAACGAAGGCAGGGTAGATAGGTGAGACACAATGGCATTCGTAATAATATCATATTCATTGCGATGTTGTACAGATAAATCAAACTTAGTTAGCATTTCATCAAATGAAATAACAGACGAATCTGAAAAGAATTGATAGACAAACATAATATCCTTTTCTTTCCAATATTTGAAGTAGAAAGATTTACCCTTGTATTTAAGATATTTGTTGTACCAAATACTGGAGGAAAGAAAAATCTGTAAGGGCGATAAGTCTTTTGAAAAAATATTGTGTAGCAGTGTATGGGAATATTTCAACACAGGGTAATGCGTCAAAAATGAACAGTTGGACATAAAAAGTGATTGTTGAAAAGTGAAATCCTTTAACAAAGATCTCTCAACTACAATCCATCTGGGTAATGGGGTATCATTAAAATCAAACGCCAATGAAAAGGCTTGTTTTAGTAAAAAGGCCGTATGGTATGATTGGAAGTCAGGGAAGCGAACTCCCCCTTCAGATTTAGGGCGTATAAGTTTTTGTAAGGAAATGCGGGGTCGTTTATTGTTCCACAAAAATTTAGAGCAAACGGAGTTTAGCTTAGTAAAATACATCTTAGGGATATGTACAGGGAGCATGGAAACAGTGTATAAAATATGTGGGGAAATCATCATTTTGATGGAGTCTAAGCGACCCCACCATGAAAGGAAAAGAGGAGACCACGTCTGAAGGAGTGATTGAATTTTTTGAGTCAGGGAGGTAAAGGTCATTTTGAGTGTGTCACGCAGGGTGGAGGAGAACCAAATTCCCAGGTATTTGATCTTGGAAGGACACCATGCAAAATCCGTGGAAGCAAACATATATTGGTAACAGGATGAGTTAAGGGGTAGGACTTCCGTTTTGGAGAGATTAAGTTTATAACCAGAAACAGAAGAATATACGCGGACTTCTTCTAAAAATGGAGGAAGGGAGGAGACAGGGTTAGCCATGTAGACCAGAACATCATCGGCGTAGGCCGAGAGTTTCGTCTCAGTCGAGGAATGTGTGAATCCCTGAATGAGGGGATTAGAGCGGATTTTAATAAGGAAGGGTTCTAGGCAAAGAATAAAAAGTAAAGGGGAGAGAGGACATCCTTGTCTCGTTCCTCTGGATAAAGGGAAAAACTTAGAGAATTGATTATTAACAAAAACACTGGCGCGGGGAGATGAGTAAAGGAGTCTAACCAGGGAAATGAAATGAGGACCAAACCCAAACCAATGCAATGCCTTAAACATGAATTTCCAATTAATTCGATCAAACGCTTTCTCAGCGTCAAGAGAAAGGGCAGCTAAAGGGGCCTTAAAACGGCTGCTGTGGGAGATAATATTTGTAAAAACACGGGCATTGTCAGCAGCAAGTCTCCCTTTTACAAAGCCAACTTGATCGGTCGTGATTAACAGAGGAATAAGGGAGTCTAGTCGGGCAGCAAGGATTTTGGCAAAAATTTTACAGTCGTAATTAATAAGGGAAATGGGGCGATAATTTTTGCAAAGGGAATGGTCCTTGTCCGGTTTGGGAATGATGATTATAAGGGCATCCAAAAATGTACCTGACGCTTTGGCATTTGCAATAAAGGAGTTAAAAAGTTGTAAAAGGTGAGGAACAAAAATAGAATGCAAGTGGGCATAAAATTCGATAGGGAGACCATCTGGGCCAGGGGCTTTCGCTTTCTTAAGGGAGGTAATAGCCTTAAGTATTTCCTGAGGGGTAATGTCAGCTTCTAATTGCTGAAATTCAGTAGGAAGTGCTGGAGGAGGGGGAAGGCCTTCAAAGAAATGAGAGAGATCTTCATCACCAGGTAGTGTATCATCTGTATATAAGAGTTTATAATAATCATGAAAGACCTGTGCAATATCCTCATCAGAGGAGACCTTTGTATTAGTGTTTTCATTAAGAATAGAGCCAATCGATTTGCGTTCAGATTTGATTTTAAGGTAATTTGCTAACATTTTGCCCGCTTTATTTTGACCCCCATGAAATTTGGATTTGATCTTTAAAAGGGTGTTGCAAGCTTCAACTGTGGCAATTTGATTAAGTTCAGATTTAGCTTTAATAAGGAAACGGAGAGTGTCAGGATTCTTGGAAGAGAAGTAAGAATGTTCTAGGGTCTTAATGTTAGCGAGTTGGGCATTGTATTTGGCCCTGTTAAGTTTCTTCTTCCTAGATACATAAGAAATTATAAACCCTCGCAGTGCGGCTTTAAAAGCATCCCAAGTGTTTGAAACTGATGTGTCTTGGGGTAAGTTGAGGGAGAAATACTCAGAAATGAAACACTTAACTTTAGACATGAAATCCGAATCAGAGAGAAGGAAAGTGTTAAATTTCCAGCGAGTAAAAGGGGAGGAAGTGTGGGACAGGTCAAAAGTGGCATACACAGGTGCATGGTCCGAAAGAAAAATGGAACCAATTTCAGACGTCTGAATAGCAGGGAGAAGAGATTTACTAACCAGAATATAGTCAATTCTGGACCTGGTATGATGTACATTAGAGTAGAATGTATATTCGAGTGAATCAAGATTACATGTTTTCCACACGTCAAAAAGGGGACGGGAGGCAATTGCAGATTGGAAAGCTTTATGAGTCTTATCCGGCTGGAATTTGGATGAGGATAGCCTATCTGAGAATGGATCCAACCATTGGTTAAGGTCACCAGCTATGACAACATTAGGGCAGTCAATAGATGAAATGAGGATTTTAATATCATTCCAGAATTTAGGGTCAGGACGGACTGGACCATAGATATTGAGTAGCACCATAGTTTTGCTTTGTATAGACACTTTTGACATAACCCAGCGACCTTCAGCATCCGATTGAGAGGATAAAATTTGAACATCTAGACCTTTACGGAATAAAATAGCAACCCCCCCTTTCTTATCAATTGCCGGAGAGTACACCACTTGACCCACCCAAGCCCTCTTGAGTTTCAGCGATTCGACATCTGAACAATGCGTTTCTTGGAGAAAAGCAATCTGAGCATTCAATTTGGATAAGTGGGACAATACCTTTTGACGCTTAACTGGGTTGCCAAGACCACGAACATTCCACGTCACGAAGTTACACATGATGGGAGGTAAGGGAGTAGGGTAACAGTTGGGTCCAGAACACTGCAGGTAAGGAACTAAAGGGAGAAACAAGGAAGACAAACATGTTAGGAATACAAAACGGGTAAATATAGGAGAACAAAATATGAAGGAACGTCACAATCCATATAGCGATGCATAAATAACCATGAGGAACACTAGAGACTACGAAAAGAAAGACAAGAAGGGATACAAAGAAGATACCGGAACATGAATGAGCAATGAATATGCAACAATGGCCTGTGAAAAAGAGAAGAAAGAGAGAGGAGAAAAAAAGAAGGAAACAGCTAAGAAACAAGACAAGGCAAAGATGCCAGTCCTGAAAAGAAAGAGAAGAGCTAAACAGTAGAGGCATGGAGACGCCAGCGCGGGCGCCAATCCAACAGAGCAAGGAAAACGCGGGAATATAAGTAGGATATATTCAAGAAGAAATAAAGTTATAGCCAGACATGACAAGAAAGAAACCGGGACAAGGCCACAACAGTTGTCAAGACAGTAGAAAAATGATTGCAGATATTAGAAGAAAGTTAATTTCAGTCATTAGTGTCCATCGTGGGTGAAACGACGGTGAGAAGATATTCTCGAAGCTTCTGCGGATCCTCAAAGGTACGTGAACGACCATTGTGGGTGATTTTGCAGAGACAAGGATGAAGGATTCCATATTGGATGTTGAGTTCCCTCATGCGTGGACGTAGATTAAGGAATTCCTTGCGACGGGCATTCGTAGCATTCGATAGGTCCTGGGATATGTAGATGTTGTTACCAGACCATATGAGGCGACGTTTTGCTCTTGCAGCTTTAAGAACAGTCATCAATTCAGTGAATTCCAGAAAAAGCAAGATGATACCTCTAGGTTTGGCTGGGTTGGATTGCGGTCGACCCAGACGGTGCGCACGCTGAATATTTAGTGGGACAGATTCTGGTGGGAGGCCCAAAAGCTCGTAAAGGAGTTTGCGGACGAAGGTCACCATATCGCCCTCCCCTAGGGACTCCGGAACACCATAAATACGGAGGTTGTTTCGCCTGTTACGGTTTTCAAGGTCCTCAGTGTGAAGTTTCAGCTGCTGTATCTCCCTTTCAAGAAGAGGAATTTTTGTAGATACATCCTGGACATCACTAATACGTTGTTCTAGTTGCGAGACTTTGTTTTCCATGACTACCCATCTGTCTTCAATCTGCTTGAGCTTCTCATTAGTTGCCACCATGAACGGTTGTAAGCCACGGACCTCTTCTAAGATGGAGTCCAGCACCGGGTTTTGAGAGGTGCGAATTGGGGACGGAGGGTCATTCTTGAGGCGTTTTGGGGTTGTTCCGGTGACAGACGCTCTCGGATGTCCCACGGTCTGAGACATGATGCCAACAGAGGAGCAGACCAGGAAGACCACAAGAAGAGAAGCCAAACCAAATAATAAAAATTATGAGACCCTCAAAGTAGTGAATAGAGAACACTTGGTGGAAGAAGACCTGGACTGGGTGATATGCAGCACTGGAGAAGCAGGAATTCCAACCAATAGGACAGGCGTCTAGAGGCAGCAAGAGTCAGAGAATCACAGCCAAGGAACCAACCAAGGATATAACGAGGGAGAAAGCAGCAGAGCGTCCATAGGGGTTGGAAACCATGCAGTTTATACGTTGAGCAACGAGGGGTTAATGGCGACAGAAATGCAGGAATAGATCAGGTGCGCAGGTATCACCTCAAAATGGCCGCCTGTATGCAGTACTAGTAGCAAGAGAAGAGCTGAGAGGAACTTTGGCGCAAAAGTTCATAAAAATGTAGAGGAAGCATTCTGCACAGTATTCATGACATACCTTGTCCAACTGTGACTTGTGGCGGCAGCATATGGACAGGAGCGATGGCAAATCCGCCAGAAAACGGGACGCGAGCGCGGCGGCACAAAATGGCGGCCGCCCGCGTCCCTGCACTGAGAATAGAAGCTGCCGAGAAAAAGACGTTAAAGCAGCACTTTGAAGTGCCGCCGCCGCTCACAAAGTACGGGGACCATGTTCCGCCGTACGAAATTAACTGTCCCCGGTGTCCGCGTGAGGGAGGAAAGCAGGAAAGGCAGAATAGGTCCCGCGTCGTCACGGAGCTCAGCCGGGCAGCGCCATTCCACGTCGGCGCGTAAGCCACGCCCCCCGACTTAGGAATTTTTTAATTTACTATTCCAACACCAGCCTACGTACAGTAGGGAAGGTGTTGGATAGTAAATTAAATGATTCCTTGTCCTGTAGCGCCCTCCAGCGCAAGTCGTGGTTACGACTTGCGTTGTAAAAGACGCGTTGAAAGGGTACTGCGGAGTAAAATCCGCGTGGTAAAGGATGTTCCCCCGTTACAACGCATGCTATTACAACGCATGCTGTTACAACGCAAGTATTACAACGAAAACCATTACAACGCATTACACTTGGGGGTGCTGGATAGTGAATAGTTTAATTTACTATTCCAACTCCAGTCCCCGTGGACACTAGGGAAGGTGTTGGATAGTAAATTAAAACTATTACTTTTCCTAGAGCGCCCCCCAGTGTAATGCGTTGTAATGGTTTTCGTTGTAATACATGTGTTGTAACAGCACTGCGTGGTAAAAGTTGCGTTGTAAAGGTTGCATACCCTGTAATCTATTACAAGTAAGGCAGTCAGAGCACTCACCTATTAACCACTTCAGGACATTCTAATAGAATCCATTGCTGAGCAAAGTAAATTAGAGTATGGTCGTGCAATCTAATACAGGGTAACTATCACCACCTAATTCAAATTCAAATAACATAAGTAGACTTATTCATTAGTGTGAAGAGGATGAGCTATTCTGAGTTATTGTCTGTAACCCAGTTAATAACGGTAAAAGAATCAGAATAGCCTTCTATAATGTATTATAGAAGGGCCCTCCTCCGCCCGCCCTTCTTAAACTCTGCCCTATCGCGCAGCGGTGACGCGCAGCGGCCCGCGCCTTCACTGCGCCTGAGTCGTGCCAAAGTCCTGCCCGTCTGCGCCCGTCAGCGCTGAGGAAGCGCCAGGGCAGGGCTCTGCGCCTTGGCTGGTACGTCTTTTTGCTTCCGTCAGGCATGTATTCTAAAACTGACCTATTCTGCCTTCGCCCGACCCTCCCCCCTTGCTCTGAGACTTCTCTCCATCCTCTATGTGGTCCTTTTAGGTGCCCCGGCTGTGCCTTCACGCTTCCCTTAGCCGCCCCGATCCCTACTCACGGCTCTGTCTCCCGTAAGCCACCAGATCCTACATTATTTAAGATCTACCATCTCAATGTTAGATCTCTGGTGAAGCACCATCTTGCTGTTCGTGACTTACTTGATGAGGCTCCGGATATCTTGTTCATGTCTGAAACCTGGCTCCATAACGACGCTTCGGTTGCCATCAATTTAGCACTCCCTCCGGAGTATACAATTTACACCCTCAACCGTGACTCTAGAGGGGGTGGCATCGCAGCCGCTATCAAAACCAGCTATCCATGCACCTGGAAGGCCATGGATATTGCGGGATGTGAAAGTGCCTTTTTCTCAGTTTCTGTTAATCCGCACTTTTCCTTCTCGGGCCTACTCATTTACCGCCCCCCGGGCCCCGACGCTGCCTTTAGGGCTGCCCTCCCCGATGTAGTAAGCTCCCTGGCCCTTAAAACTGCCAATTTTAGCATAGTCGGGGATCTCAATCTCCATTTTGATTCCCCTTGTCCCTCGGCGGCCAGTAGTACATGTGCCGACCTGGAGGCCCTCCAACTTTCTCAATTAGTTGAACATAACACACATATTGGTGGTCACATTCTGGACCCTTTCTTTACCTCCCTTTCATCGGTCCAAGTTCTGCCCCCTAGGCCTATGGCCTGGACAGACCACTATCTAATTGAATGCCACCTTTCGCTTGAAGGTCCTCCTGTAGCTGCTCCTACTTCTGCCATTCTCAGGCGCCCTTGGAAAAAATTGAAACTTAGTGATTTCCATCAGTTCTTGGGCGATGCCCCTTTGGCCCCATTTACCGACGTTGAATCTGGCTACGATTTATATTGCAATTGGCTGACTAGTGTGTTGGACAAGCTTATTCCTGCTACTCAGACCAAACAACGGCGCTCTCATTCCAGTCCTTGGTATGACGACTCTCTTCGGCTGTTAAAAAAATCCTGCAAACAAGCCGAAAGAGCCTGGCGCAAGTCATATAACCCGGTCAGCAAAACTCTGTACCTTGCAACCATCAAGCAGTACCACAGAGCTATTTGTAGGGCCCGGGCCTCCTATTTTTCTCGTGAGTTCAGTGCCAGCACCAATCCCGTTAAACTTATTTTTAAGGCACTTAAAGAGCTCACTATTTGTAGAACCTCTGCCGCGGAGATTTGTTCTCCCTCTCACTGTGAGGACTTAGCTGCCTTTTTCATTAGTAAAGTGGAAGGTATCTATCGAGCTTTCCCCAGTTCTACAGGATCTCGGCAGATTACCACCGCTACCGCTAGCACTACTATCTCGCTATCCCATCTTCCGGAGCTTTCCATGGAGGAGTTCAACAAACTTGTTATTAGAGTGAAGTCGGGTTCCCCTAAAGATCCTTTGCGGCCTGCACAATTTAGAGAATCTGCTTCTCTGTGTCTTCCCCCGCTTTGTAAGTTTATTAATTTGTCCCTGTCCTCGGGCTCTGTTCCCTGTGCATGGAAACAGGCTCAGGTAATCCCTATCTTAAAAAAACCTGCTCTTGACCCTCTAAAATCTGAAAATTATCGCCCCATTTCCCTCCTCCCGTGGGCTGCCAAACTGACTGAGGCCCATGTCAATACCATCTTAGTTAACCATCTCCACTCTGCGAATATTTTAGATCCCTCGCAGAATGGCTTCAGGCCCGGTCACAGCACCGAGACGGCGCTCCTGTATATGGCTGAACATCTGCGCATGTTGGTGGATTCAGGTCATACGGCGGCACTGGTGCTACTTGATCTAAGTGCCGCCTTTGACACTGTCTCCCACGTCATCTTACTCCAACGTCTGGCTGAGGCCGGGGTGGACAATTTGGCCCTTGAATGGTTCAGATCTTTTTTATCTGATCGCTCCTTCAGGGTCACCACCCCCCCGTTCGAATCTAAACCACATGCGATCGCCCAGGGAGTTCCGCAGGGATCGGCTCTTAGCCCCACTTTATTCAACCTCTATGTTCAACCGCTAGCTGATGTCGCCAAGCGTGGGAACCTATCCATCGTGTCCTACGCTGACGACACTCAGCTGGCGGTTGCCATTAGTGGGGCTTCCGATCTTGAGGCTACTAAGTTCCGTGAGGGACTAATATCTGTGGCTCACTGGATGAATGACAATTTCCTGCAATTGAATGCCAAGAAAACCGAGGTGCTCATTGTGGGAAAACAAACTCATTTATGGGGCCATAACTGGTGGCCGCATGAGCTTGGTCCTACCCCTACCCCCGTCACTGAAGTAAAAAATCTTGGGGTTTGGTTTGACTCCCAACTGAGCTTTTCCGTCCACACAAAAAGGACGGCTGCAACGTGTTTTGGGATTTTGCGTCAACTTCGATCCACCTTTAAATTCTTCGATGCTCCCACCCGACAACTCATTGTGCAAGCCATGATTTTGTCTAAACTAGACTATGCCAGTTCCCTTTTTCTTGGAGTCAATCAGGCTGAGCTTTCCCGTCTCCAACGCGTTCAAAACGCGGCCGCGAGGGCTCTGGTTGGCCTACCCAAATTCTGTTCAGCCAGGAAAACCATTCATAATCTCCATTGGCTTCCGGTGGCTCAGAGAATAATGTTTAAGTCTCTCACTCTGACGTTTAAAATCCTCAAATACTCATCCCCTCAGATTTTGGAGCATCTCATCTCCCCCTATGTCCCAGCACGCTCCTTGAGGTCCTCTGGTCTTCATTTAGCCATAGTGCCTCGTTTTAAGAGATCCAGGATTGGCGGACACTCTTTTAGAGTTATGGAATTCCTTGCCTGTCCACATACGTGCTATCAATGGGCTTCTCGCTTTCAGGAAGGCTGTAAAAACCTTTCTTTTCCCCTTAGTCCCTTAGTTCTGTTGTGCTGTGTTTCTCACTCCTGTCCGGATCTCTGTTCTGTACCAGCGCCAGGACGCCCCTTTGCTGGGGCATCTGTGCGCTCAATAAATCCAGGTAACATAACATAACATAACATTACATTCTGTAATGTAATGCATGGTAAAGTAACCAGGTAACCACCTCAGCCTTCTCTAATTCAAGTGCCACACAAAGCATCTGAGTAGTCTCTTTTACTAAAACAAATGAGAGGTATCTCATCCTATGATATAACATAGAAAAAAGCAGTCCCATTGTTGATCTCTTTCTTAAATCCAAAGAAAATATAGGCTAAAGTAACCAGAGCAACGTTTAATGTGCTTGGTAAAGTACGCAGACTGTAGGGTCTACTTATTATTCCCTCCTTACTGCATCTGATGCATGGTCAAGTAATTGGTGCAATATTTTTATATAATGTCGTAAACTAAACATAATCTACTCCATGGTATAATTAAAAATATAATCTAATTTAGTAACTGTATGCAGGATTAAAAAATCAAGTCTGTTCCTTCAGTAATCCACTAAAAGTTATAAAATGAAAAGTAATTTCCTTCTGAAATCAAGTACAGGGAGATGTAATGTATTCGTTATGTAATCAAATGCATCACATATAAAGCAGAATAATAGTCAGTAATCTAATGCATTGCAAAATCATCAGTAATCTGTAACTTAAACCCTGGTACCATAGAAATTCAAAGGTATTGTAACATAATAGGTGATAAAGCAAATGTATTCTGAATTGAAACACAGTCTAAAGTAGTCTGTTATCCACCATAAGTTAAAACAAGTTATGTTAATTAGAGCATGGATTTGACTGGAAAGGTACCTGCAGACAGGTATGGGTCCAGAGAATGTGCATCTTATAGACGCTTCCAAACCTCTTACTACTTACAACAGCCACAGTGATTCTACAACAGTCAGGATTCTTTGGGGTTTAGGTGCTTAGTTTAGTAAATTCCGACTTGTGGGTTTTGATGTATAACCTCCCCGACATGGGTTCTTTAACAGACTGCTTGGATCAGAAAGTAAGAGTCACAGTTGTCTAACACGAGGAAGTCTGCAAATGTCTGAGTTATTTCCTATAACAATAGAAATTCCCAGCTTTGGTCTTTTAACATGAAAAAGGCCCACTGCTGTCTAAATACCTGGGAAGAGCATATAAATTAGTCTGTGGAAAGGCACATTTACCATATAAGTATCATATGCTCTTACCAGCTAACTACCATAAGGTACAATATTTTGCCATGTCAGAGGGTTCGCCGAAATATAATATAAGATTTCTCCTTTCAATTATAGATGCGGTGTTAGTGGAATTTTGATGGGTACTTTTTTGTGCTTGTCAGAGCTTTGTATATATTTGTACACCTAGGGGCACATTACGATCGCGGACTGACTTGCGTCCGTCTGCGAGCCCTGAGTAGGAGGGAACGTCCTCATGTGCTGCGGCGTTCCCTCCTGTGCAATTAGGATGTGACCGCCACCCTGGCGGTCAAATCCTCAATTTTTAACATTGCGGCGGGTGCGGCTTCATGCTGCACCCGCTGCAATGTTAAAAACGCATGCATTGCATTTACATGCACAAAGCGGCAGGCACCGCGCGGTGCCTGCCGCTTTCTGCATGTAAATGCTGGGGGGTACCATTGGTATCCCCCATGTGCACCCCCCACCTCCCTTCACCCAGGGGGCCCGCAACGGGCCCCCGAAGTGAAGATCCGTATGCTTTTACACGGCGGAGAACCCGCCGCGGAAAAGCATGTCTGGGAAGCCATCCTAATATGTCTGGCGGTGTCTGAGAGACACCGCCACCATATTAGAGCTTTTCTGGCACAGTTGCAAGCCGACCGCAGCGGAAAAGCGGCGGACTGAAACCAAGACCCACCAGCCATCCTAATTTGGCGATGGGTCTTTGGTGGGTCCACAGCGGATTTTCCGCATCCTCCAGGTCGGCGGTGGCTTCCGCCGGCCCGGAGGATGCGGAAAATCCGCGATCCTAATCGACCCCATAGTTTGGAAATAGATGTTTAATGGATAATGTAGGATTCATTTGTATACAATAATAGAATTTCGGACATCATTTTGTTTGGAATAAATATGCCCATGCAGCAATCTTTACATTTTTATTATCTTAGTTAGGACCGCAACGGTTGCAGACAGAGAATATAAGTTAAAAAAAACACCCACCTTTCCATTAAACATTGGCAAACAAAGCTTGACTAAAAGACCTGTCTGTAATAAAAATACATTTCCAATTTTTAAATATTCCCCAGGTGTTTGAGTGGATCGGGAAACCTTTCGAGCAATACCCCTGCAATACCCCTGATGGTGTCATGTGTCGCTATGTCAATATTGTTCTGCTTCGGAACTTGCACACGCTGTCATCAGTTCCTTTCTTTCAGTGGCAGCAAACCTAGATCCGAAGCTAACCCTCATCTCCTCCCAAGATCTTTCCCTCAAAAGTCTTTAAAAAAGTCCAGGGTGGACCGTAAAATATTACCTCTCCAGACAACAGGGTTTAAACTTTGTAGAGACTCTTGCAAGACAATTTCTATGATAGACCCCCCCATCAGATTTGTCTGTGTTGCCTTGGGTCAGAACACAACACTTAATCCTGCAGTGACTGAACTTTGATGAATCCTAAGGCCTTATGGCACTATGAGGCAAAGTTCTACTTCACCAAGCATCGTAAGAATCAATGCTGTGACCAGTCAAAGCAAAGGTGTTCTTCCCGTATTCAAAGAAAACTATAAAAAGTTTGAGCGGAACTCAGCCCTCTCCTGCCTCGAACTAGGACATCAAAGTACCTCCTGGTCTTTCTCCCGAAGCCATTTCCCATCGAAGCCAATTCCGATCCTTGTCCTGAGGCTGCCTGAATTTTCAGAGCCGTCGGTGACTCTGCAGCAAATTAAAGGATTGAGTGAAGCCTTGCTTGTGGCACTTTGGCACATTGCTGGCTAGCTAGTGTGCCTCCAGGCCGCAAGGAACCGCAAGTAGCGCCTTCGTGGAAATTGGCTTCCTTTCCTTATCTTCCTCTAAACTCTAGTGGTTTTTCCTGATGGTCATGTATCAGGACAGTGGTGTATGTTCCATGTAGAATTTTATGGATTGAAGTGAGAAGCTGTGATAGTAGTTAGAGCTGTTGTATGCTGCACAGTGGTAGTTGGAGTTTCTTTCTGCAATAAATCGTGTTCCTCACCTATTACGGCTTCCAGATTCATCCTATATTTTTTTTTATTTCCAACTCTACATCCTTCATCTATATCCTGCCGGTGGTTCTACTTTGTAAGCCACCTGAACCCTCTTGAAACGCTATGGGCCCGACACCAGCTTCCCTGCTGACCCCAATCCTGGTGCCATGACCCGCACCAGACCCTGGTGCTTTGACACTGGATTATGAAGCACAACCTATTGTTCTTTGCCAGTCAGCACCACTTCACCTTTCCTGATCCCCTTGGACCGCAGCCTTTGAGCAACCCATCAGGTTCCAGTTCATTAACTGTGCCTCAAGGAAGGGCACAGATACTCCATACTTTATTTGGTACGGACTCTGACAATGATGCATTTGATGCTGGGAATGTATTTACCAAACCATAGACAGTTTTAAAGCCAGCTGCACCTTACGATGATATACTCATGCCCTTTGGGACTGATGCACAGTTCGTACTGGGTATCTCTGATGATTTGTGTCTTGTCTTTATGCAGCTATTTAGGATCACCACGACACAGCAAAATGTTGCTATCCGCCGTGGTGGGAACACCACAGATTGTCTATGCAGGGCAATTAGCAACAGTGCGGCTTTCAGTAGGAACATCTGGATGAGGTCAATGTGTATCTCTGTAAAAGTTCAGTCCATGTTAATGGTCATGCCTTTCCATCCTTGAGCACTTTATGGATATTAGTGCACCCATTTGGCCTGTGCACTCCTTCAGCCTTTTTGTGGCAGAGGCTGTGGTACCCACAGATGGTTTGACTACAGGAGCAGCGCAGCACAATCATCGACCCCCTCCCTCTTCGTCAAAACCTATTTAGTGTGTCCTACTGGAAGCAGGACCTGACATTTCTACCAGGGTGGGAGGCGATAAATTCTGACAAATAGGTCCTACAGATTGTCCAGTGAGGTTACACCCTACCATTTCCTGCCCCCCTTACCTTGCACCATTTTAAGATTGGCTGAAAGAGGACTTTCTCTCCTTGCAACATGAAATGCTGCAAAGGAGCCATGGAGAGGTTTCTGGAATCAGAAGGAGGCTTTGGTTGTAAATCCCTTTATTTTCTGGTTCCAAAGAAGGACAGAGGCTTTTGTTCTAGAACTTTGCCCTCTCAACGCCTGACTGCGAAAAAATACATTTAGGATGCTCACCCTGCCCCAGCTCATGTCTGCCCTCGACCCTGGAGACGTGATGGTAGGGTTAGAGCAGCAGGACTGTTAATCTCTCATTCCCATCCTACAGGCACCACCTGTAGTTCACGGTGGGGCAGAAGTATTTTCAGTTTTAGGTGCTCACTTTTGGCCTCACCAGTGTCCCTGAGGTGTTCTCAAAATTGATATCTGTGGTTACAGCACATCTATGGAGGTCAGGGGTTCCAATCTTCTCCTACCTCAACTGCTGGCTGCGCATGGTGAGCTAGCCCCATGCCGTCATCACCTACCTCCAGACTATGGCAAACCACCACATTTCATGGGGGCTATTGTCAATGTAATGCAGCTTCCTGGCTTTATCCGCGAATGGAGAGTCTAGGACATTTGGACTATAATCCCAATATTTCAGCCTCTGTTCTGGATTTCAGTGAGGATGACTCTGAAGATGCTCGGACTGGCCTCCTAGACTTTGTTGATCAGGCGCACTAGGTGTCATACACCAGACTCTGCCAGTAGGATCTGAAGTACTAGTGGGCACAGCATCACAGGGACCTCCCTGACCACGTCCAGAGTTCAGAGGAGACTGCCAAAGACCTGCAGTGGTGGTTGATGTTCCCCTATTGGGTCACCAGCACACCCCACTCCCTACCCATTCAGAGCTTACCGTGGTGACTGATGCATTGCTTGTGGGTTGGGGCAGCCTCTCAGGAAAGTTGGAAATCAGAGGCATCTGGTCCACGGCTGAGTCTTGGCTCCTCATTAACCCCCCTGGAGCTTCACTTGGCGTTGAAGGCCTTCCTATAACCTATCAAAGGGAGAATGGTACAGGGGTTCAAGGACAAAAACACCGCCATGTGTTATTACAAGAAATAGGGAAGAGTGGGGGTCGCGGACCCTGTGCCAAAAGCTACTATGTCTCTTGAAATGGCTGGTACATCAGGGGATTTACTGGTCGTACACCATCTAGTAGGATCATAAAAAGCCAAGGAATAGAACCCTAACCACTGACACCTACCAAATCACCAATAGCAGCTGCATCTGGAGATGGGGCAAGGTCTCTTCTGCAAATGGGGAGAACCAGGGCTCGATCTTTTCACCACCGCCATAAAAGTGCAATTTTAGCGTTTTTACGCACTCAAGTGTGTCTTCCTTTTGAAGAGACATTCTGCTTAGAGTGGAATTCAGGACTTCTGTACACCTTTTCCTCCCATACCTCTCCTGCCCTGAGTTCTGGAGATCATCAGGAATGACTGGGCCAAGTCATCCGAGTGTCATCATTTGTGCACTGAGAGAGTGTGGTATCCTGAACTTCTGAGCATGATCATCTTTCTTTCGATCAGGTTTCTGCCTTTGGGGGATCTTCGGTCGTGGGCAGCAGGGCAGGGACCTGCACACAGGTCTGCACAATCTTCACATCCTTGCTTGCAGATTGCGTGGCAGCTTCTGACTGCATTCAATCTCCCTACCGAGATTGCAGAGGTTATTGTGGCAACCAGGCATCCCTTAACAAAATGCAATATACGTCCGCTGTTGGGACCAGTTTGTGGTTTGGTGCGGTATTTGTCAGATTGACCCTCTAAGTCAGGTTATCTGAAGTACTGCTTTTGGTGTTGCCCCTTCCCTAGTAAGGACTCACTGTGGTCACAGTTAAAGTGTACCTCTTGGCTTTTCCAGCCTTTTTTGCAGTTGCTTTCTTTGTTTGAACCACCCATAGTCATGAGTTTTTTGAAGGGCTTGCAACATATGTTTCCTCCCTCTTCCTTTAATATGCCTTAGCGGGACCTTAACTTGGTTCTCACCTTACTGATGTGTATTTCATTTGTCCACTGCACAGCTGCCCATTTTGACTTCACATAAAAAAAACAGTGTTCCTCATCGTCATGACATCAGAGCAGCAGTTGAGTGAGCTGCAAGCCCTCTCCATCAACTGGCAATGCACTACTTTCTTCCCAGACAAGTTGGTCTTGAGAACCCGAGTTTCCTTTCTTCTGAAAGTGGTAACTTTTGTTCTGCTTGGGAAAACATTGCCCTGCTGGTGATCATCCATCCACTTCACCCCTCTAAGGAGGAGAAGAGACTCCGTTGGCTGGTACCTAAAAGGACCCTAATTTCTACGTTGATCTGCTAAAGAGCATTGTGGGGACAATCTGCTCTATGTCTGATTTGCTGGTGCAAAAAGGGCAAGGCAGTGAAGTGAAGGAGAGGGACATCTCTTGGGACAGGTTGCTCTGCATTGAAATCTGCTATGTGTTAGCCCAAAAGTTCCCCTTGGAAGTTTTGTGGTTTCATTCCACCAGAGCCAAGGGAGCTATCACTGCATTGGCACTCAGAATGCCTGTTCTGGATATTTGCCTGGCTGACACACAGACGTCACTTCATACTTTCATGAGCATTACTGTCTGGACAGCAAGGTCCTTGGAAATGGGAAACGGGATTTTTGTCTGCTTGTTCCTGCTGGACTTTTTGGGTTGAGCCAGTTCACAGACCCACCAACTGGAAGGTACTGCTTTGGTACCTATTCAAAAGGCGAGGAATCTGTAATTAAAAGTATATGAAGAACAAATTACTTTCTTTCTGTCATGTTTTTTTTGGTAGATACTCTCCAGATTCCTCTCCAATCCTCCCACCGTCTCCTTTCTGTGATCCTGCTATATTTCTACCTAATAAAGTCCAAGGTATAGAGTTCTGCACAGTGGTCAAAACCTATTTGCTCTTTAACTCTGCTTCTCAGTGTGTGGACAGCCTAGAAAGGAACTGATGTCAGCGCATGTGAGTGTCGCCTGTATGCGGTTCTATTCTTCACTTTCTGAGCCATCCGACGCCTACAGGCTTATAGGGGTAATCCCCAAAAAGATTCCAGATCTAGTGTGATGCCTGGGGAATATTCAAATGGTGAAAAATCTACAGTTGGAGTATCTACCAGAAGATCTGTATCAAAGTTAAGTAACTTTTTCATTTTGCACATGTTGGTGTACTATTGTGGACTCTGGATTTCATTTAAGTAAAAGATGAATGTTATACAATCATTATTTGCTCTAATTATAAAATGTTTATTAAATGGCAGTTTTAAAAATGTGATTGTGATTTTAATAGCTACCTGTATGCTATAAAGACAATTTTTAAAAGGACAGTAACAAACAAGAAGGAAATTGCAAATTTTAAGGTATTCTTCTTCATCAAGTTATGGTGTTTAAAATTAAATACTAGAGTGGGCCACCTTTGATAATATTGAGGTTCTTGGCTGTAAGGAGAATGCTTTATTTGCAAAAGCAGTGGACAGAAGCGGGAAACAACCTTTACCACGCGGATTTTACTCCTCGTGGCCTTTACAACGCGTCCCTTACAACGCAAGTCGTTACCACGACTTGCGCTGGAGGGCGCTAAAGGATTAAAAATAGTAAATTTACTATCCCAACACCTTCCCTAGTGTCCACGGGGACTGGTGTTAGAATAGTAAATTATACTATTCGAAATCCGCGGCCCCAATGCAAGTCGTGGTAACGACTTGCGTTGTAAGGGACACGGTGTAAAGGGATGCGTTGTGACGGTACGCGTCGTACCGTCATACATCCGACAGAAGCAATGTGGTGAAATTGGAAAACTTGCATTTGTAGTAAGGATTCCATGTTCCAATATGTATTTTCTATCCTGATTCAGGTTTCTCCAGGCTCTGTGCAGCTAATGAAAGTTGTTGAAGATTTTATTCATCTGGTTGGAGACGCCCTTAAAGCATTCCAGAGTTCACTTATTGTGACCGACAATCTAAGTAAGTTTTTGTGAGGCCTAAGGGGAATTGCATGAATTTGGGATGTGATTGCTTGGGACATTTGCACCTTGGATGCTGATGATTACTGATTTATTTTGTTCTGGTAGAGTTGTCTCCATGACGTATTATATTTGTTTTATCATACTACATTTCTTTTAATGAATTAGGTAATCTCGGGTACCTTTCTCGACACAATAAACCACATCAGACATTAACTCATAATTAATCTTTTTGGGGCTCATTGCTGGAAATGTTTCCTATTTTATATGTGTTTGCACGTTATGCATTATTCGGATAATCTTTAAACTCTTGTGAATTAAATGTTTTATTTTAACAAATTATTTCCACAAATGAAATATGCACGATATGGTTCAGGATTTGATCCTTTCATCACAAAAAATATAATCCTGTAAAATAACAAATTCAATAGAGTTTTGAATTATTTCACAGGTAAATTTATTTTCACAACTTCTTGTTTTCTCCATGGCAGCAAGCGTGCAATACCTCTAGATTTTGGTCTTTAAAGAAAGTGTTATCCTTCATCTTTCCAGTTCTATGATATTGCAGACGCCCTTACCCATTTTAATGACCACCTCCAATTTTCTCATGATGCTTTTTGATATTCTGCTTTTCGGTCTGTGTTGCTTCCTTTTCCATTACATACTGTTTTCCTTATGGGTTTATCTTGTTGTCTTTCCTTCTCATCAAGGATGGAGAAAAAAATATTCTGAAATAATGTATGACTTGTCCGCCTCCAATTTTACAGTTATTCAAAAAATCTTCTTTGAAATGTTAGAAAACTGGGTGGATGTTTCTTGAATTGACTTAGCTTGGCCCAGTCCTTTCCAACTGCACTCAAATCAAATAAGAATTGGTTTGGTGGGATAATCTTCATGATCAGTGTCTTGAGTCTGATCCTAGAATTCAACTCTCACTCATATGCTCTTTAAAGTTTCAGAATACCCTGTGGTGCAGATTTTTAAAACCCAGATTTGCCCAGATCTCTTGACTGGGGGTGAATGTTTTGATTTGTTCTGCATTCCATCCATCAATTGTGTGTCTTTTGCTGGTGAAGATATGAAGTCGGATCTTTGGGAGTACGGAAACCAAGGCTGCGGAATGCGATAAAGCCAAACCTGTGAGCTGAATAAACTATGCATGGTTCGGTAATCACCTGAAGGCTAAACATTTCAAACATTCTCACAACTCATTTTTGCCTGGAAAGAAACCAGGAGAAGAATGTCACATAAGTTGTCACCTCACTAATCAAACTGCAACACTCTACTTGAAGAAACCCTGCAGGCTTTCTCCTTCAAGTATTCCGTAGCACTGAAGAACCAAAGTGCCATAAGTGGTGCTCTACAAAACTCCAAAACGATTAATGCTACTCACTCCATGTTTACTGGTATTGGGATTCATGCTTTTTGATGTCACCTTTTCAAGACCAATTTGTGGTTTCTTTGGCAACCACTGTGTGCCAATATTTTCGTCTTATCCATACTAATAGTCTCAGATGTTCTTCTTTGTAATAGCCAGGCCACTAGCTGTGACAACGTAAAACGTTTACACAATGTCAAGGCGCTAAATAGCACCACCTCTTTCCAAGGATTCTGCACTAGCATTGAGATTTTCAGATTGTATATAACAGAATTGTACTGTATGAATGATACTGGTAGCCTGATTCCATCTGTTTCTTGTTTCACACCAAAGTGTCAGATTGCAGGAGGGGCGATGAAGTTGTGTTCAATAGTTTAAGCCAGTCATGTACGTTTGTCCTTCATTTGATTTTCTTTATTTGTTAATCCCAAATTAAGCACAAAGGCAAAACATTTAATTAGAAGGTGATGCCAAAAACTGACTTCATGACCAATATACTTACTGCTTGAGACTCAGTCTTGAGAAAAAGTCATTGAAACCTGGTCTCGACATGAAATCTTAAGCCTGCCACTGATTGACGACTAAAATGAGTTTGCCCCTTGACATCCTAGAGCAACTGTGGATGAGGAGCACTTTTGTTCCATAGTTTGCTGTACTAAAAGTCTAATGGCAGAGGCGGAACCCTCTCCCTTACCTAACCAGATCACACAGTAGTGACAGATGTGTAACGTGTGGGATGGTGCGGCCATCTGGGAGAGGTGGAGATCAGAGGACTATGGTCTCCGGCAGAATCTGGCCTCCACATCATTAAATAACCTTTCTTCCCTCAATCAAGGGAAAGCTTGTTTAAGTGTTTACGGACAACACCAAAGCCATGTGGTACTGGGCAGAATGGAATCGTGGACCCTTTTTCAACAGGCCCAGCGTCTCTGGACTTGGCTGGAACAGCAGGGCATATCCCTGGTCGTTCAACACCTGGCAGGTTCTCTGCATGCCAGGGCAGGCAAACTCATCCGTCAAGGCCTAGCTGATCACAAATGGTGTCTCTATCTGGAGGTGGCCCAAAGACTCATTTAACAATGGGTGGAGCTTTGGTTAGCTCTGTTCACCTCTGTCCTGAACACGCAATGTCAGCAGTCTTGATCGCTGGAGTTCCCAAGGCGGCTCTCGCTCAGGGACCATCTTCAGTGGAGCTTAGGCTTCCTATATGCATTACCGGCAATACCACTCCTGTCCTCAGAAAGATCAAGAGCAACCAGGCCCAAGTCATTTTTGTGGCTCTGAACTAGGCACGGAGAGTCTGGTATCCTGAGCTTCTCCAACCTAGCGTTGGCCCTCCGAACAGATTTCCCCTTTGGGAGGACCTTCAGTTATAGCAGCAGGGTTAGGGTCCTTCACCCAAACCTGTCAACTCAATGCTTTCATGTGTAGAAATTGAGCAGCAGTTGATAGCATTTGACCTTCCTCCCGAAGTCTGATATGGTATTTTGGCAGCAAGTCATCCCACTAACAAGACCGTGTGCGCCTGACGGTGGCACAAATTTGTAAAATATTGTACAGAAAGGCCTAGTTATCCTCTTTCTGCATCCCTTTCTCACCTTTTGCTTTTTATTTTGACCCTTGCCCTTCAGGGCTCTGCACTGGACAGTCTCAAAGGGTATCCTTCGGCCGTCTGCCTTTGTGAGACTGCCAGACCAACCCTCATTATTCAAGTCTCCCATTGTAAATAGATTCCTCAAAGGACTTGTACATATGTTCTCACCTTCTCTTTTCATTATGACTCAGTGGCACCTTAATTTGGTGCTCACCTCTCTAATATGTGATCCATTTCAACCTCTGCACAATTGCCGCTCTGGCTGCCTACTATCAAAACAGCCTTTTTAGTGGCAAATACATCTGCCTGGAGGGTGAGCGAATTGTAGGCTCTGTCATCCAAGCCTCCTTACCTGGCCATCTTCCCTGATTAGTTGTCGCTTTGCACTAGGGCCTCTTTCTTACCGAAAGTGGTAACACCATTCCATGTGAGGCAATCTGTCACCTTGCCCACTTTCTATGCTCCGCCACACCCCTCTAAAGAATAGGAGCAACTCCACCATCTTGACCCAAAAAGAGCATTGCTGTTCTACCTTGCCTGCACTAAAAAGTTCCATGTGGGCGGCCTACTCTTCATGGGGTACTTTGGATCAAACAAAGGGTTTGCAGTGCAGAAAAGGACTATCTCAGAATGGGCCATTCTCTGCATCAAAATTTGCTACGCTCTTGCCAAAAGCAGCATCCAGAAAGCTTAAGGGCTCATTCCACCAGAGCTAAGGCTGCTACCACGGTGTTGCAAAATGGAGTTCCTGTTCCCGACATTTCTTAGGCAGCAACATGGGGATTCCTGCACGCATTTACTAAGCACTAATGGCTAAACAGTCAAGTCCGCAGGACAGCCTTTTTGGTCGCTCTTTCCTGCAGAACTTACTGGTTTAAACTTGTTCGCAGTCCCTTTGCCGTGGATGGTATTGCTTGGGTATCTATTCAAAGGTAAGGAATCTGCGGCTTGATGTCTCTATCATATGGACAAGTACTTACCTTTAGTAATGCCTTATCTGGTAGATACATGATCTAGCCACTGATTCCTTACCAACCCACCAAGGTTTTTATGGGTCAGGGCTATTCACTTTCAGGGCCCTAGTTTTTCACAACTCACCAATGGCAGTGTACTTCATGGCTCGGTGCTTCTGGCGTGGAAAGTCGTGTAAAGTAACTGATGTCAGCGCTCCAAGGTGGTGCCTAAATAGGTGATGTCACTTCGGCACAGACTCCGCAGCTGGCATTGTGTGCATCCAATCAACACCACCGAGAGGCGCGCAGGGGTATTACTCAATGAAAAATCTTCTGGATCCATTCTGATGCCTGGGAAATTCAAAGTTAAGGAAGCTATGGCTAGATCAAATCTCTACCAGATAAGGCGTTACCGAAGGTAAGTAACTTGCCCATCATCTCCATAAATGGGATGTCCTGTTTAAAGCACGTGGGTTTCTGCTTCCTGATTCACAAGCTTATCTCGTAGAGTGGCAAAATAAATGTGATGAAAACACATGTATTATTAATAAAGCTCAATATTTAGAGGGTACCTGGAGCCATATTTTCGATTATAGTGTTTATTTATGGTAAACTCTGATTTTGTGGAATCCCGCAAGCTAAAAACAGGATGTCCCGCCTTACACCTTCATGGCATAAACCTACAGACTTCCTGTTCAATGCCTCTGAGCTTGGCATACATGAATTCTAATGGGATATCAAAATAATAATCTTCTATTATACGAAATAGCTCCTGTCTGGAAAGAAAAAAGCTCTGCCTTTGAGTGTGGACGATATTCTCCTTTCCAGAGGAGACAGGGCACCACATCAGGAGAGTACGGGTACATTATGCCTTTCAGTCCTAGAGAACAAGAGCTTCATTCATTGGAGTAGACATCTACAGAGACAAAAAAGAGTACAGAACTAGCAGTGTCAAGATCTTCTACTAAAGTCGCTCCTATGGCAGACTTTGTAGCAGTGGGTTCTGGAACCAAGGAGTCTTGATTGAGGGAGATTTTTTTCTTCTGATTGTGGGAGATTTATTCTTTTCCTCTGCACGAGGAAAGACTGTAGGCCAGACCACTGCAATTATGTGATGCTGCTGCGTTTTCCGCATAATTGTGGATTTGCCACTTAACCCATCATCTGCTGCAGAAACTGCAAATTTTACCAACCTAATCATTTCGTTTCAAGCACAAAAGGATCAAAAGTACTAATAAGGTGAAATCTTTGTTAGAGAGTATTACCATGTAAATAATGAAGTGATAACTATTAAAAAAAACTGCCACATAATTTGTCCTCCCCTTTCACATAATTCCAGTGGCCCTGACTCTAGACCTGTTGTACTAGATACTAGTCACTAATATCTGGACTCTAATTTGCGACTAGTATTTTTTATGACCAATAAAGAAATTTACAGACTTACCTGTGTACTTATAGATCAATTCGCTACATTTTGTTTTGGAGTGGGTCACTCTCTGACCTACCTCATGAATATTAATGAGATAGGCCACATATTAGTGGCCATTACAGGGATAGTGGCCGGCCAGGGCCAGCAGACCACCAGGTCTGTGATTGCCTTTTAATGTATTGAACTTGTTTTTAATGCAGCCTGTTTTCCTTAAAGGAAACACTGTTGCATTTAAAAAGAATCATTTTCTGTTTGTGAAAAGTTTGAAAATTGCGTTGGACCACTGTCTACTCCCTCACAAACCTTTTTTCAGATTCACAGTGTTGGATGGGTCAAGGGGATCTCTTACCTTTTGTGAATGCATTACAACCCCCAGGCAGTAATTTTTCAATATTCCGCAACCAGATTTTGGAAACTAAACATTGATACATCTCGTACGGAATAGCTATTTGGAAAGGGCGACTGCAGCATACCCCTTCCAAATAGCGATTCAGTATGGAGTGGCAAAGCACTTTTAGGAGTTAGTAAAAATGTACAAATATTTAAAGTGGCATAAAGGTACACACATTTTAAATGGCATTCGTACATCATAAATCATTATTTTGCTGTCACAAACTGTGATTCGGAGTGTTGTAACCGTACAAAGGTGTAGTACATCTGGCCCTTTATCTGAAAAGTGTTCTGCATGGTTTGAGATAAAAACAGTTTTTAGGGAAAGAGGATGCTATTAATTTGGCACAACTAGCCTGCCATGCCACTGTGATCAAAGCCAGATATCATCCGTGGAGGGAGAGAGGGCGTTATCCGCTAAGACTGAGGATGGCGTTCTATTGCACTGACGGTTACATTCTTTTGGTACCAGAAGCAGAATACCCGTCTTCAAAACAAGCAGCTCAAGGACAGAATGAGGAGAATAACCCCAAAGCATTTTACCTGCTTCCTTTTTGCACAGAGTTTTATTTTCAAGTTAACATGATCATTTGCCATATTATCAAAAACGTTATTAAAAAAATCAATGAAAACAGGCATTTTTAAAATCAATAACTCCTTTTTTAGTCACCTTTAATTGTCAAACATACCTTTTTTATACATTTACAGCAGTCATTGTCTGCAGCATGTTACGTGTTAACAGTGGCATATAAATAAAGCGGCGACGTATTTGTTGAATACTGTTCTAACTCTAAATACCTGCTGCACCAAAGGTTCTGTGGCACACGGCTGCTGCACACAACAGGAGGATTGGGTGCAGGGCCTGTCTGCTGTCCTCTGTCTAGGCCCTGCACCTAACCCATCAGGTAGACAGCCCACTCTTTCATGGCCTTATCTGTGCATAGCGTGGATTGGCAACTGGACCAGGCACTGCGGCAAATCCCTTCCATGCACATTCAAAAGCTGTGCGGAGCTTCAATTGATCACCCACGAAAAGTTGTGCACATGGCCTGGCCATTGGCTAGGCTCTGTGGCGATCCTTACTGCCCTAGGCCAAAGACCATGCACAGTGGAGGTTGACTTAGCCGCAGGGTCGCGGACATCTCTCGCTCCACTCGGCTAAAGACCATGAGCAGCGATGGTGGAGCTCAGGGCCTGGTTGTAGACCTGGCCCTGTTGCCAGTCCCGCTGCTCATGGCAATGCACAGTACAGGACGTTTCCATTTATTTATTTATTTATTTTGAAAGTTTTATATAGCGCGGACAAGATCCTTGCGGATATCAGAGCGCTTTACAAAGAGGAGTACCTGGGGACGCATAGTCAGACAGATAAATCAATAGGTCACATAGTATAAATGGTACAAATAGGTGGCTACAAGCCAACCTATGTACAAAATAGTACAAATAAATGGCACACGTAAATGGCTACAAAGTTAAACATGTGGGAATCAGACAATTAATAAAAATGATTAAGGTTGAGTGAGAGAGTTCGACGGAAGGATGGAGGACCCGTTGGGCGGGGAGGTGTAGTTGTGTGAGGTGTTGCAGGGGCGACGAGGGGGACGAGGGTATTTGCTGCGTCTAAGAGCGGGGATTGACGCCCGGTTTGGGGCGTGTTGAGTGAGTGAGTCAGCCGGGTGGGTAGGGAATAAGTTGGGAGGGGAGGTGGGTGAGGGGTGTATGGGGTGTGTGGCGAGTAGTTCCTTGATGTTGTGTATGTCATCTTTGATCTGAGCAAGGGTGGCCATGATGTTGTCCACCGTGGGGTAGGTGGTGGAGGTGGGGGCGGCCGTCTGAGGGGAATGGCTGACCAGGAAATTCGTGTGCAGGTGGGAGCGTGGGCTGGTGTTCGAGGAGGTGTGCGTTGTGTTGGTGTATGGGAGGGTGTTAGGGAGAAGGGATGTTTTAGGCGGGAGGGGTGTGTATGAGGTGGGGAGGGTGTTGGTGGTGTGAGTGAGGGCAATGATGGTAGGTGGGTGGGTCAGGGTGTATGCTGGGAGACTGATAGTCGAGGTGGGGGTGCAGGAAGGGTAATGGGGGCTGAGAGTAGGAGGGGAAATGGGATTGGGAGTGGTCATGTTGTGAGGAGGGGGAGTTATACTAAGAAAGGAGGTGAGAGGGTAATGGGGACTGAGAATGGGGGGGATGGGGGGGATCCATGTTGCGATGATGGTTTAGGTGGGACTAGGAGAATGCACTATAGTGGTACACATGTGTAGGAAAAACAAAAACATACAGTAGGTTATATGGTGTAAGAATAGTACTAGTGATCAATCGGCGTATCCCAAATGTAAGAGTGTGCAGAGAAACATATACATACAATAGGTTACAATAGGTTATAGAGTACAACAGTGTCACTGGTGATCAACCAGATATATATATGGGGTAGTGCCACCATCAAGAATCCAAAATCATAGAGAGCAGAAATGACATTAGTTAGCAACCAAGGTAAATGAAGTAGCATTGCATTACAAATGTTCGAAATACAGGTAGAAGAATAATACTGCGGTAAAAGGTATATGAGGTCGCAATCTGCGCATTACAAGTGTTCAACATACAGGTATAGGTACAATACTTCAAAACTAGGCAAACATTCTTTCAGATATGGTGTAGCAATCTGTGCATTACAAATGTTTAGAGTAAAGCTAGGAGTGTACTGCAATAATAAGCAGACATTCTTGCATATATGAGGTGGCATTCTGTGCATTACATATGTTCAGAGTATAGTTAAGAGAATAATAATACAATAATAGGCAGGCATTCTTTCACAAGAGGGTGTAGATACCTAACTGAGCCAAGTACTCAGTAGTTGTGATTAGTCTAGAGTGATTAATTCTTGGCGAGTGTTCAGATAAAGAAGAAAATGACTAATCCAGGATGTCCGCCCATGAGAGAGAATAGTCAAACATGTCCGCCAAATAGGTGGGATAGAGACCTTAGTCCTCTGTTTGTTGCTGTTGCTTAGCTAGCATAGAAGAGCAGTATCCCCTCTCCTTCATGCATGCAGGGGAGGTGGAGATATTAGTCCTCTGTCTGCTGCTATTACTTTAAGCCTAGGGGGAGGAGTTTCACTTTCTATCCGAGCCAGCAATGCTCCAGCTATCTGGGAGGAATGCTTATCTCTGTGTGGGGGAGTTAAATTGAGAAGCCTCGTGGACAGAGGTACCGTGGGGGTGGGGGGGTTTATTGTTACAGGTTTATGGCTCCAGCCATTTTGGACAGAGGAGGTAGTTTAAAAGTGAGCAGGCGGGTAGGAGAAATACAAATACCTCAAGTCTCTGTGTGCCCCCTGAGTCCGACCGTAGAGTCTTTCAGAAGCAATGCATTATTCCACAAAGTGTCTCAGTCCCTTCCGATTTGCTAAAATTTGTGAATTGCTTGTGATTGAACTCCACAGATTAGATCAGATCATGGCTCCAAGCCTGTATCACCATGAGACGCAGCGTAGGTAATCACCCATAGAAGGTGGAAATAGCTTATCATCATATACTTCACCTAGAAAAACACTTTGTTACATGGTAGTTATGGTTTCTAATATATGATCACAAAATAAAATATAAATAACCTCTGAAATTGTCCAGTTATGGTTAGCTACAAAAACTGCAATTCATTACCCTGCCATGACAACCATTACTCTTCTTCGACTTCACTATATTTATTCCAATAATTAACAGGAATCTACAACCTAACGTGTTAAATACTAACCCTTATCCAAACAAATAAATGATACTGTACCCAATGTCTTATCTTCTATGATGTCAATTCTTAGGTGATATGTATCGTCACCACTGATGCCTTTGATGTCATTTGTGATGTAATTTGTCACTTGTATGAGGTTGTCAACAGTGAATTTGAAGGTTTTTTATTTTAGGATTTCTTCATAGCCATAACTGCTCCTGATCTGTAGTTTCTATTTCAATTTCAGTTTTTTAAATAAACACATAATATAGTGTAATGAGCAAAGCAAAGCAAAACAACAACAAAAACAACTTACCCTTAAAGTTTTTTTTTTGGGGGGAATTTGTATTTTTTTTTGATGAAATACCAAAGCTACCTTTAGCTGTGTAGAGTGAGAGTTGGCTACATGGTCCGCCATATTGCTAGGACCCACACCTAACCATCTGAGCAATCAACATTCACTGCCCAAAACCTTGCACACAATCCTTGATGGATAACCTACCCAACCCCTGCTGTACCATGGCCTTCTGGCCCCAGTGCCCCCAGTGCTCACTCTTTGACATACTTGGTTGTGCTGTGGAACCCAAATTTGGATCCACAAATCCTGTAACAAATATGGGGGAGCTTCTTTATTTATTTATGCATTTTTAAATAGCACAAACTTTACCCGAAGGTGTCAGAGCGCTTTACAATAAAACCAGCCACATTACATAAGGTATTCAGAGTAAATTAATCACATAAAAGATACGAAACATATAAACTCTAAACCCACATAAGAATGGTAGTAAGTACATATGTCTACTACAGATAAAAGCGGTTAGAGTAACATATACACAAGTTGCAAATTTACTCAAGGTTACATTTCAAGAAAAGTTGAAGCAATTATGGTCAGACTAATATATATGACATACTTACAGGGCAAGCTCTTCTCGCCATAGCTGGGGTTCTTGAGGTGCTCGTTATGTCAGGCCTTCAGGCTGCTGTAGCACTCACGTATTTAATTAACAGACAAGGGAACCCAAAAAGTAATTTCTAGAGAACAATGGTCCTTAGTAAACAATTATGATCAGAAAAAGAATCAATATAGACCTTGTTGGGTGCTATATAAATCTTCAGTGCCCAGCCGGACAAAGAATTTGAATATTTTTCATGCTCATTTTTAGTTTTGGGAGTCAAAAGGACATCGCGAGGACAATACCATGCCCGTTTGGACGCATTTCTGACTATCCCTTTCGGGTAACCTCGTTCTTTAAGTTTTGCTGAGAGAGTACCTGCCTCTTTAAAGTAATCTTTCTTACACGAGCAGTTACGCCTAATTCTCAAAAATTGAGATTAGGGCAATGAATCCCTTAGGGCCCTAGGGTGATTGCTTGAGTAACTCAAAAGTGTATTGCGCTCGGTTGGTTTCCTATAAAGTCGTGTGAGCAGTTCACCTTCTGAATGAAAAATGGACAAATCAAGGAACACAATGGACGATTTGTCAAAAGTGATGGTGACTGCAGTCACTGAGTCACCTGATGTCGTTTCGGGTAACCTCGTTCTTTAAGTTTTGCTGAGAGAGTACCTGCCTCTTTAAAGTAATCTTTCTTACACGAGCAGTTACGCCTTATTCTCAAAAATTGAGAATAGGGCAATGAATCCCTTAGGGCCCTAGGGTGATTGCTTGAGTAACTCAAAAGTGTATTGCGCTTGGTTGGTTTCCTATAAAGTCGTGTGAGCAGTTCACCTTCTGAATGAAAAATGGACAAATCAAGGAACACAATGGACGATTTGTCAAAAGTGATGGTGACTGCAGTCACTGAGTCACCTGATGTCGTTTTTTTCCCTTTTTCTTGATGCTCGTCTGAAGTCACTGAGTCACTTGTTATCTGCACTTGTGGAATACAGTCGCTGACATGCTGAAAACTTTTCTTTTTTTTATTATTTCCAGTGATTTTGACAGGTCACCGTACTTTGTTCCCCTATTTGTATCCCAACAGGCATAATTACTTTACACCAGGCAATTGTTTAACACTAGTCCTGATGATGATCCCTCTAATTAAGGAGCATGGGATCGAAACGTCGTCGACATTTCAAAAATAGTACCACTTTGATCCATTGAGCCTAATAATTGTGGTCACTATTTGGTTAAGCTTGCCTTATAGGGATGTATGACGGTACGACGCGTACCATTACAACGCGTACCGTTACAACGCATCCCTTTACCACGCAGTTTTAACAACGCAAGTCGTTACAACGACTTGCGTTGGGGGGCGCTGATAGTGAATAGTTTAATTTACTATTCCAACACCAGTCCCCGTGGATAGTAGGGAAGGTGTTGGATAGTAAATTAAACTATCCCCTATCCTAGAGCACCCTCCAGCGAAAGTCATTGTAACGACTTTCGTTGTTAAAGCTGCGTCGTAACACAACCGCGTTGTAGCGGTTGCGTTGTGAAGGATGTTCCCCGCCTTATAGTAATACATTAAAATTCTTTGTCCGGCTGGGCACTGAAGATTTATATAGCACCCAACAAGGTCTATATTGATTCTTTTTCTGATCATAATTGTTTACTAAGGACCATTGTTCTCTAGAAATTGCTGTAGCACTCACGGGCAGTGATTTAGGGCCTGGAGGGATCCCCGAGCTGGTGATAGCCATAGGGATAAAAAGCTGGATGGTTATGGGCGTGCTGGAGCCTGGGGTTGTTCCTGAGCTCGTGATGGGTGCCAGCTATAGGAACGGGGGTAGCTTGGCGCTGTAGGGTATAAAGGGGAGTTTGGAAATGGAAGAAAGGTAGTCATTGGTTAAGTGCTGTAGGAGAGAGACTGGTGTTGGGGGAGCCGCCCATTCTGCACTGCGCCCTGAAGTGACCCCCTGAGCGGGGTCGTCGTCTTTTACAAAGGAACTCACCGCAAACAAAATATAAAATGAATTTACACAAATAAATGTGTAAGTAGCAGTCGCTGACAGTTTTGCTGGTGTCTCGTCAGGATCCATGTTCTAGAAGGTAAGAATTCTGACTGGGTCTGTCCCACGCTCACCAGCCAAGCTTCAATGCTGAAAGGCGTAGTCTCTCCCAGTGCATTATGGGTCTTTATTGCACTCCTCTTGTGCATGCCAACAGAGCCTGTTCAGGGGGAGACTCATGATTTCTGAAGCCCAAAATTGCTTAATTTTAATTGTCTCTCGCCTACATTGCCTTCTCTTCAATAGATGCAATAGGAGCATGCTTTCCCCTGACTATTTTCAAATCTCCCACCTTCCTGTTGTCAAATGCTGGCATCTGTGCATCCTCCATATGCCGGAAGCTCCACATACAAGTGTGCTCAACCAGGGGTGGTCTTTCCGTTTAATGACAGCATTTTCCTCTCAGGAACCCTCCCTACTGCCATTTCGACATCCTGCTTTAGTTGAGGGATTGCTCCCAGGCCCATACAATATTTTGTATCAAGTGTTTTCAAGATGCTTTGACGCCTGAGATCTTTTTTTTGACTGCTGCGACACAAAATGTAAGTTACTCTCAGCCAGATAGATTTGCTCCCTGCCAATTAGATTACCTAGATCCTTAGATGGTTTGAGAAACAGGAACCTTGACGTATAGAGATATTTACTGTGAAGGTATAAAAAATGATCTCACATTAACCATTTGAAGGCCCTCCAACACATGTTCGTAACACAAATTTCCCAAAATTAACTCCGGTGCATGAGTTCTATTAGGTGGGCAGGGCCGCGTCGGCCAACGGACGCACGCAGCACTATCGAGTTAGTGCTCGCAATGGCCATTGGTCGACGCGCGCACGCAAGGGGTTAATATACTGGTTAACACACTTTCGGGTAAAGTTTTGTTTCCATGCTGAGTTTAAAGGTCTTTGCTATATTGGAGATAAAGCGTCGTATGGGAGTTAACTTTGAAAAAGCAAATTTTTTTACTCCATTTTACTTTTCCACCCTGGTGGGATCTGTACCATACTTGACATGTCAAAAGCTTGGGAAGATTTATGCCATTTGAGTGTTATGTTTTGTGCAGATTCATCAAACAGTTTCAGAGTTACTGACAAATGAAAACATTGCTTTTCAATAGAACTGAATCTTAATTGAAAGAGAGGGAGAGGTAGAGAGAGAGTGAATGAAGGAGAAAATGTATGAAAATATGAATGAATATCCTACTGTTCGTCACCAGTAGGCAGTTGTTAGAACCTAGTTTACATAGGAAAAGTGTTTTTTGTTTTGCAAATAACTTTGGCGCCGTTTAATGAATCTTCACAGAATTTTCCAAACTGGTTTGCAACTCACTTCAGCTGCTGTTTAGAAAGTTTCAGAGTGATTCATCAAGTGGGAGCTGAGAAAAAGGGGGGGTACTAAAATGTGTTACCACATGCTATTCCCCATGGGATTTTAGCTACGACTGGAGCCTGAACGGCTGGACGGAATTAATCGAAACTTGTCAGAAAGCTAGCCCTTGATCCAGAAAGAGTCCTTTTTGTAATTTGGTGTAAATCTGTTCAGTAGTTTTGAAGTTATTAAAGAAAAAAGATTTATGTATATCTAAGGAGGCGAATCCCCTGCAGATCCAACAGATCTCATGGTAAGATCTGATTGCCTGCCAATACTTCAACCAGGACTCGGACGAGTTCCAAGAAAAAAAAGGTAAACAATTTATAATGGGGCAGTGTAGGAATACCCAGATTCCCCTAGGCTTGGTTTTAATGTCCCACAGGGACCCCGCCAAGGCTAAAACGTTTCAAAAAAAGAAATATTTTTTACCCCAAATTCGCTGAGGATATGCAAATCTGAGTTTTTTTTTTTTAAAACACAAGCTTCTTTATTTAAACCCCCCCTCCAATGGGCCAGGCCCCAGAGGGAGGTTAGGGAGGAGTGAAAACATATAGATTTGGGGGGGGGAGGCAGGAGTCATGCATGTGGCCGCCCCAATCCAGGCAGATTTCAGCCCCGGGGACCCCATCCCACAGGGTCCAGACACGAATAGAAATAGCTCCCCAAGCCAATTTCAGTCCTGGGCCCATCTTTTAAAATTCATGGGTAGGGGGGCATGGGGCCTCTCTCCAGAGCCTATTTTGACCCCAGGGACCCCATCCCTGAATACAATGGGAAGTGCGCAGGCCCCTCTCCCAGGCTGATTTCAGCCTCAGAACCCATCTCCCAGAGTCCGACCAAAGATTGAAAGCCGTTTTCAGGCCAGGTGACGCCATATGCCAGGACCCAGCCAAATTAGTAATGGGAAGGCGGGGACGCTCGGACCCTGTTTCCCCAGGGTGATTTTGATCCCAGAGTCCCCATCCCCTGAGACCTGGCCGTGCAGAGAAATTGAGGGGGGCATGCAAACATCCCTCCTGGAGCCATTAATGGCTCTGGGGACCTCATCCCGCAGGGTCGGCTCCAGCTATGTCCCGGGTGCCCACCCCCGGGATATAGCTGATTTCCTGACCACACTTGCGCGGGCAGGGAAATCTGTGTTAGTTCTTGCTTTTCGGGAGCAATTTCATACCCACGCCAAGCAAGAGCAAACACGAAGTCCTCTCCCAGCTGGCGAGAGCTTTAAAAATGCTCCTGCCGGCTGGAAGCAGACTTCTGATCTCTTTCCTTGCCCTCAGTGATGAGGGCTGGCAAACTGCTTGAATATTGCTCCCGCCATGAGTGCAGAATTTTTAGGTGCTTCTGGCGGTGGTGGCAGTGCCAGCTCCCGCTGGAGGCAATGAGCTGGCTGGTGCTGCAGGGTCTTGAGGCTTCCCCGCAGCCCCAACAAGAACATTGTCGATGCCCCAGGGGTTGAGATCCTCGGGCCGCAATCAGCCCAGGGAGGAAGGCCGCAAGTTATGAGAGGGCACCAATGGATGGGTTCCCCAGGGCTGAAATTGGCCCGGGGAGGGGTGCTGCCTGTCGGTGGTTGGCCACTGCGCCTGGCTGCAGACATCCCCTGTGGCCAAACTCTTGCCACACTGAACCTTCGGCCTTGAGTGGCCTGGAGTTGACTGCATGAGGAGGATTGGCCGCAGGGCCGGGCTGCAGGCCAGGTTGTGTTGTCTTGGCTGCATTCAGGGGGTTGGCTGCAGGACCTAGCCGCAGGCCAAGCCCCCCCACCCCCATCTATGCAGGGCCGTGTGCAGTGTTCGTTGGATTAACACATGGTAATAACATTTTACTTTACATTTTAAAAACCTCTAGAAATGTATTTAAAAAAAACAAATGTTACAGGGACGTTATAGTTGGAAATACAATTAAAAAAGCATAGAAACTCACTGAAAAAAGCCAAAGGTTATAGGAACGTTATAATTATGAAACAGAATGTAAAAAACCTAAAAAATTCACAAAAGAAAAACCAATGGTTACAGGGATGTTATAGTTAGGTTCAGATTTTACACACAAAACCATTGAAATTCTGCCGTCATAGTTATACTTATCTCAAGACACTATAACTCATGCCCTAAGGGAACTATAACTTGGGCCCTCACCATGCACTTGTAGTTACCTTAAATGTTACATCAGTCATGACATTATTGATAATATCACTGCAACAGTTGTAATAAACTTAGTTATGAGAAAGTTTAGCATGGCGGGCCCAAGTTGTAGTTACCTTAGGGCGCAGATTATCGTTTCTTGAGATAAGTATAGCTATAACTGCTGAATTTCTATGGCTTTGAAAGTGTAAAATCTAAACCTAACAATACCATCCCTGTAACCTTTGTTTTTGTTTTGTGAACATATATATATCTATATATAGACATAGATATATATAGATATATACACACACATACACACACCCACACACACACACACACACACACACACACACAAATATATGAATATTACCCAGAAGCGTTTGCCACTGGAAAGTTCTAGTTAGGTCTGGTTTCCATAGGAAAAGCATTTTTGGTTTCTTATCATTTTGATGCAGTTTGCTGAATCCTCATGAACCTTTCCCAAAAAAAAAAAGTCCCATCCCTATCAGCTTCTTCCTGGAAAGTTTTGGGATGATCTGTCAAGCTGGGACCAAGAAAAAGGGGGTCCCAAAACATGTGTTTCCCATGATTTTTTCCATACGAAAATTGAATAGTGATCCCGCAAAAACTGCTGAACAGAACTACACCAAATTTGACAGAAAGTAAGATATTCATCCACAAAGTGTGCTTTTTTAGCATTTGGTAATTAGTGTAAATCTGTTCATTAGTTTTTCAGAAATGAAGGCTCAAAAACTGATTGGCTGCCACCACATCAACAAGGATGTAGTGGCAGCCATTTTAGGACTGGGTGACTGTACATATAGGAGTACAGGGTAGGCCTGTTGGGTGGCTGGGGCCAAAAGCTATTTTTTAAAATTTATTTTACCTTTAATTCACGGTGGATCCGCAAATCCACTGTAAAATATATTTTGTTAAAGTGCAGGCTCCTGTGCTCTTTGAAAAATAAACGGTGTGGGCCAGGGCCATGGGGGAAGGTTGTGCAATCCATTTAATAAGAGAGGGGGGCATACAGACCCCATCCCCCCGATTCCCTGATGTTCTGGTAACCCCATCCTTTAGGTCCAGCTCAACTGTTGTGCCTCAGGGAGCCCACAGCAGGGACATTGATTCCTTGCCCGCAAGAGCATGCAGGACCTGGGCACCCACCTTAGGCCCAGAGGGATAAGGTCCCCGGGGCTAGTATTGGCTTGGAGTGGCAGGTGCATGCCCCCTCTTCTTTAACTGAATTGTGGTGCCGAGGATGGGGTCTGCAGGGCCAGTTTTGGTTCAGGGAGGATGGCCGCATGGCTCCCTTCCCAATATTAGAAAAAAAAGTTAATAGAAACGCCAGCTCTCAGCAGCATCCAGTAAGGGTGCTGGAAGGGCTACTCTCCCCATGACCCTCGGTGAATCAAAAGGTATACTAAATGAGTGGCAAGTGGCACTCAATAATTATTCACAGCTCCTAGCAAGGAGCACCCCATAATGCCCCAGGGTTTTTTTCAAGTACATATTTCCTTGCTGGTAGCACTCCTTGAAGAGGTAGGGGCACCACCAAACATATTTCCTTATGTTGTGGGGAGCTGCAGCGAGTGCAGCAGCCACCAGCAACATTAAAATGAAAACATTAAGTCTCCTCGGTCATTAAATATATGTACCAAGGAGAGCTTGTTGCAGGGATTCTGTTTGGAAACAGAACTGTGCCTGGGATTGCAGGACGTCAGAATGTAGGGACTGAGTTACGATCCCATACCAGTACATATGGGCCCAAATCCGACTATCTCACAGTGCCTTACCTGCCCTCCTAACCTTACCAGGGTAACATGTAAATTGGTAATCTAGACCACAACACTCTAGTCCCCAAGTGAACCCTGGAAACAGATCATCACCTTTATTTTTCTCACTCATGCATGTCCACAATAAACAAAAGAAAGGCACGAGGAAAGTTTACAATATTTATTAAAACTATTCTGCTTGTGCAACTGCACTGCGATTAGAAAACATATACAATTGAGCAAAGTATTCAGCATTACTAGAAAACTGTGTACAATGAAATTCCCTATCATTGTGAATAAAATATCTGCCTAAGCCTACCCTCCCTTAGTGAGCAAGGTGATGCTTCAATGATCTCTGGGATTGGAACCAGACCCCAAACCTGGCATCTGTATTTAGGTGGTCTGCATCTCAGGTTGTGCAAGCCTGGTGCGCCTGTTCCAAGGTCTTTCCCCTCTGCTAGAATCTTCCTCTCTGTTTTCTAAAGGGCAAGTCTCAGTTTATATGATAAGAAATACCATGCTGTAAAACAGCAACTGTGCCCCAGAAAAACAGGGCACCATGTTGTTCGACCTTGTACAAAATGTTCAGACTGAATCCCAAGAAGAACTGAATGATAAAAAAACACGTGCATTGTATTTCTGAAAGAATATCATGCCACAAAATAAAAAATGTTACTTGTAGCTGTGCAAAGCAAAGTGGCCTACAACGTGCAGTTAGGCTAAAATAAGGGAGAATCACAGTGGGCCCTAATGGGAACTTACTACAAGTTTACCATATTTTTTAAAAGCACTCAGTGGAGGAGCTTTCAGCTCTTCAGCCGGAGCGCATAGTCCTCTATTGGTTGCTTCTGTGGTTGACCATAGTGACCTTAAAAATGTTAAAGAAAGACTGAGACATGTTAAGTTTTTTTTAACTACTTTATTCAAAATATTTCATGACAATCACTTTTATTCATCATTGAAATATGTGAATTTATGAAATATATATTTGATTATAGTTTTTTTTTACTTTTTGACAAAGCCAGTATGTTTGCCTTACTTAAAATGACACCCTTTATATTGTTACACAAAGTCAGCTGTGCACACCAGCCTATAGTTGGGTGCAGGGCCTGTCCCTGCGTTCAACCGGACACAGCCATGGACACCTTACAATCGTAATTCTACTTGGATAGGGCGTACTCACCCTGGAGAGGCTTTGAAATGCTTTACACCAAGCAGCATGCTTCTATAGAACCCAGGGTTAGTAGTTAGTCCAATGTTATTGATGTTGTTGGTTATTGGCACTTCCACTGGAATTATGTGGAAGGAAAGGGCCAAATTATGCCGCAGGGTTGAGTAAATTATGCAGCAAGAAAGGCCAAATTGTGTGGCATAATCCAGCACACATTTAATAGCATTATTTCATTATTTTTAAACTTGGTTGCACTCTATTTGCATTGGTTGTACCCAATTAGTACTAGTTTACATCTAAACATAACAATATGCAAAACAAAAGGTGCCCAGTCCAGCTTTGCAAAGAGCCTTCCACTTTGCAGCAACACGTGTTGTCGCATTTTTTGTTACATTTGAACCTCTTGCTCTTAAAACAAACTTTTTTTGTTAAAATCTTCAGATTATACGGCAGATGATGAATTATGTGGCAGAAGCGGCAAATCTAAGTGAAAAGCACTGCGGCCAAACACTCACACAATTCCAGTGGCCCTGGTTATTGGGACTGGTCTTGTGTGCTTAGGCAAACCATTCTATATATTTACTCCAGGATGGTTGGCATCAAGAGATGAGCTAGAGGACATAAAGGTATTAATAGGTTGCAGGGGTATAATTTTCAAAGGATAACGGAGTTGTGGGCTTTTTGCAGAAATAAATTAATAAGTGTTAAGTAAAACATTCATGTGACTTAGAGAAGGTTGTGCTGATCGAGAAGGCATTAAGAGGAGAGGAGCATTTGAAGGAAAAAGGAGAGGTATCAATCTGAATTAAATAACAGTTTTTATACCAGATTTTAAGATAATAAACAATGACTTTAAAGCTAGCATGCAATTTGAGGATGTAAGGTAAAAAAGGCTTATTTACTGTATAAAAGGTACTTTTGATAGCGCTAGAATCAGGCGAACATTCTGCCCACTCTTAGGCTACTACTAGTCAAATGTTCCAGCAAGGAGTGCTGACCAAATCAGGGGATGGAAACTTAAAAGGTTTTGCTGGACGCATAGTAAGGAAATAACACAAGCATTAGGCTATACTCAAAGGAAGTATTAATCTCAAAATCATAGCAAGGTGAGCAAATATGAGGAATGAAGCACACATTGTAAAACAGACTTTTCAACTTTTGGAATGGATGCTGGCTCTGTTTATACTATACCAAAGTAAAGTTTAGTGTGCACAGAGCCCAGTAGAACCCCAAAGGCTTACAAAGGTTAAAGTAGATAATATCTTACTCTCTAATTGTTGTAGTGTGGGCGATCAGTAAGGCTTTATCAGAGGGTAGTGGTAAACATTTATTGTACATACTCAGGCAAGAAATTATTTCACACATTCAAAGACTGAACTCTGACCAATTGTTTTGTATTTTATTTTGAGAACCAAACCAGACTTGGTGCAGGTAAGTACAACAATACTTTTCTCATATATTACAGATAAATGTGGATGAATGTAGTTACAGGTAGGTCAAATTACTGTTTAGTTACTTTGCAATTACTTTGTTATTACCTCTTAAGTTACTCTTCAAGAAACTACTCAGTGCGATATGTTTAGATATCACACTGGGACGTTTCTTAGATAAAAGATAAGTAAGTCAATTTTTGTAAACCTGTAGTTTCTTAAGTTCTCATACAATTTAAGCTCCATACTTAGAACATTTTTCACTGAAAAGCAGTCAATGCAATCCTATGGGAGGAAATGAACTATCGGTTTACAGGTAAGTTTTGGTTGTGGGAGTTGGGTTTCTAGGGTTCGAACTAGGGTTCCCCGGGGTCAAGCGTGAACTCAATGAGCACCCTCAGCGCCACTAGGGTGGCCTGATGCAGAGTGCTGAGGGCCAATGTTGTCTAACGGTGGATAGGGGGCCTCCGGTTGGTGGCTGCTCATGGGCATGCCACTTGGATGTGGGAGAAAAGCTCATAGGTTAAGCTCAGGGCAAAGGGGGATCCAGGTTTGCAAACAAGGTGCACTCACAGCGGCACAGGGTCGGGCAGGTACAGAGTGCTAATTTGGCGTCAGGTGCCCTATTGTTTTCAATGGGAGTTGCTGCTTTGGATTTTGGCTGCAGGCTCTGTCCAGGAAGTCGTCCGTGAGGAACCAACAGCTGGGCAGGTAAGCTGGAGGGCTCACAGACGTAGGTTAACCTCAGGTCCTCTTCTCCAGAGCAGCTGGATGCAGTGGTGCCTTTTGAGGTCAGATTTCACCTTTCGGGTCACTCGCGGTTGGGAGGGGGTCTCCATGCATAGGATGCAGGCGACGTCGGGGAGTTCTGGAGGGTCAACCCACAGTGGACTCGGATTCTGGAGCGCTGGGGGAGCTCGCTGGGACCAGTGGGCCACTCAGACTCAGGCCGTAGGCATCGGGTACAGTGGTGCTTCCAGGCAATGGGTTGCTTTGTCCTCAGTAGGATCGGAGTCTTTCTTTGAAAATCCTTTTGAACAGAGCTACTGTTTACAGGAGATCCGGTCTTTGTTGAAAGCAGTCAGTACTCCCAGGGGTTCTATGGGATCGCTGGCTGCAGGACAAAGCAATTTTTGTTGCAGGATCTCTAGAAACAGCAGAGGGGCTTGTAGGGCAGGGGCCAAGTCAGTTATTTTCTGCAGTCTCCTCTGCTGTGCGTTTTCTTTCGTCCTTCTTCTTCGTAGGTTGCGAAAATCTGCCTTCTGGGTCAGGGCTGCCACTAAATACTGTATCAGCCCATGGGTTGATGAATCAGAGACTGTGTTTAAACCTGAATTTCATGTGGCCATGTGGCCACGAGGTAAGGCACCCCCAACACATTAAAAATACAAATAATTAAGTAAGAGCACACTCAAAAGCGGAGTTATGGATCAGCTAAATAAATGTAATGGATTCATTACAAAAATTCAAAAGACGCAGTACAGAATGTACTCGTGCAAATGCCTAAAGTCATTGCCATGAACACTCTTAGCAAATATAATATTGCAGTGTTTTGTGAAATCAGAAATATTCCAAGTCCTAAGTGGGCAGTGCAATCAGTAGAGAAATTCACAGCAACCCTAACAACATTTAAGTCTTCAGGAAAGTCTTCTGTCTCACCCCCAAAATAGACGGTTTATATAAAGTATTTTCACATATTAAGTCACTACAACTATAAAATCATCGTGGGTTGATCAAAAGTGTCACACTCTCAACAAATCAGGACACAGTTTTATTAAACGTCCTATTCCCTCAGCACCTAAGCACTATCCCACTACATAAATATTGATTTTCCCCACTCTATGCTAATGTCATCCGAAGATGGTAGGACAAACTAGTTACATGAACAACAGCAAGTTATTGTGAATGAACAGGACACGGTGAGCTAGCGGTCGGTCCTAAAGGAAAGCTACATTATTGGGAACATACTAGAAAGATTTCATTGAGCACAGCAAGAACTTCGTCAATGTTTGACTGTGTACTGGAGAAATAATGAACACTGAAATGTGCACGGGAAAGCATTCATCTTGAAACACTTGGGGACTAGGCCTAAATTGAGGTCTAATTACAAGGATCAAGAAAACACACTTCTATAGAGAGGATAGATGCATCTTGTGCTTGAGTCTTGTGTCTTCAACAAAGCAAACTCTGACTTAGTCATTCCCTGGATGTCCACGTTAAGTCTGGAACTCTTAAACTATGCCCTCCCATATCTCCTGCCGAGGAGAGATGAAGTAGAGATGAAGTAACTGCCGCTCAATCAACCCTACTTTTTTCCCTCTAGTTTGCCTTTCTGCTTCCTCATTCTTTTTTCCCTAACATACTGGATTGTTTCTTGCCTTTAAAAATATTTTGTTCTATTTCACCCGGAACCAGCTGTCTTTTATCAGGGATTTGCATATATTTTTTGTACAGGTTCGTTTGTTTCCTCTTTTGATATATTTCTGATGTACAAACGAAGTAATTGTATTTGCACTTCTCGGTAACTCCTGTTTGATCCATTTGACGTGCATTAATATGCTTTTTGCTTATCGTTATTGTCCTTTGAGTTGTTATCATGTTCTTCTTCAAACACTCTGATGTCTCTGGACCGTTCATGCACTGTAGAAAAATGCAAACAACATTTGAATGATAAAATATGGGTATTGTCCTGTGTTGTAGAATATTAAGTTTGTTTAAAGACATTAAAAATGATGTTCTGAACTCACCTAATCCTTCACGCCACATCGTCTCTCTGATCTGCTGTCCCTCACAATCCTTTTCTCAGTTATTAGCATTCAGAGAGAACCGGTGTCAGCTGTATCCAGTGATATCAACTTCCCAATGAAGGGTCGGAGAGGAATGAATGACTGGGCACGCAACTCGGAGGATAAACTCTTCATTCCAAAGGAGGTGCTCACTCTCTCATCTACAGGTATGAAGGTGCTACCCTCTTCCACTCATCCTCTTACTTACCCCCTCTCATTCTCTTGGCTTCACACGTCTAGTCTGTATATATTTATCCATTCATTATCTCTTTCACATTTGCATCCTGGATTCCTACCTCATCAGGTCTATCGTTTCTCTACATCTCTTCAGTTTTCGGATATTTCTGTTATAAATAATCTCGTTTTTTTGTTACTGTTTGCTCCCTTTCTCTGTAGAGTTGGACGAGTCTGCATTCTTTGTCATTGGCGCCATCCTGTATCGCACGCTGGGGCTAATATTGCCTCCTCCCAAGTGAGTACACTTGACTAGTTTAGCACTGGGGCTTTGATGGTTCTGTTTGCTTTTAGTTGCTCAACATAGTGTTTACAGGTAGTTGATACTACTTGTTTAAAAACAACTAGTCGTGCACACCACTACAAAGTGAGGCACCCCCCTAATTCTGTCTAGATGAGACTTGTGTATGCTGCAACAAAGGGAGTTGGCACTATATGTGCATACATAAATGCTTTTACTTTTTAATAATACGAATCTGCTTTTATTTTTCCCTTGGATAGTGCTTGTACATGAAAGGGCGAGATTTTGATCGATACCTTATCTCTATTGATCCAAACCTCGATCTGGTCGACTGAACCTTTGTTGCCTGTCTGTAAGGAAAGAAAGTGCACCTATTTCCAAGTTAGTTCACCCAAGAAAGGACTCTACTCCCAAAGATCACTGACAACTTCTAGTTTTCCAAAGTTTATTGTAAAGATATAATGAGCTGCAAATACAGGCATCTCAGAATGAGATTCACGAGATACACAGGTCCAATTACATACATGTGCTCTCGGAAAGCCCTCAGACGAGCAACAGAAATCACTAACACAAGTTCTAAGAATAATAAAGCTATCAGCATAGACGCATATCTCTCCTTCATTTAGGTTGGAGGAAAACAAACACAGGTTAGGCGTCCCTACCCTGTTCTAGATGGTATCCCTACTTAACCAAATCCCAACCTAACAAAGGTGTCAGCAGTGAATGACCCCCAAGGGAAGTCACTCACTCTAAGTCTCTTGGTGAAAACCTAAAGTTCTCCAGTCATGACCCCTCACTGCCTACCCATCCGCTCTCTAAAGGGTCCTCAGGTCTCTACTCTAACTCCACCCAGGGGTACTGTCCCTAATACAAAACAGTCAACAACATTTGAGACGCCCCTTGCGGAACGCCCCTCACGTGGTGCAACTTCTGGCTTTTTCCATGATGCTTTGTCTTGGGCCTCATGCGTTAGAGTTGACCTTGCTTCTCAGGCTCTTCTCCGGCCCGCTGATACCCCTTAAACATTCCAAAACCCTCCTCCATGTCTGGGCCGTCCACTGAACAGACCTCTATTCATTCATTTATAATTGGATCCCCCCTTTCCTGTTGCAGACAGATATCTGTAGCCAAGAACCCAACTCTCATATACTTCTAAAAGAAATAGGCTTGCAACATTTCTCAGCCCAGACATGTACGTGTAAATCAATGCTAAAACATTTCAGGCCTACAATATTTCTCATTATGATTATAGCATTCAACTTCTTCATTTAATTAAAGCATGTTAATACTCTTATTCTATTATTAAGTAAACATTTCTATAAATCATGGTCTATTAAATGCAATGACCAAAAACCTTAATGCAATCTGTGTCGTGAAAAGAACCACCTTCCCTTTCCCTCCAGCTCTGGCTCTGAGGCCTACCACGTTCTGCTTTTAACCACATACCATCTTATGTTTTAGCAGCTTCACGACATGGATTCAAAAATAATCACATCTGATAAAATCATATAATGTTACACATTTCTGTATTAGTTCCACTTCTACTTAAATCTCTACATTAGCTATACATTCAGAATATAATTGCAGATACTATTAGCACTCATGGCATTTCTCCTCATGATTTGTGCTTACTACAGGTAAGTGTGATGTACTCATACATTTAAATCAGTTTGCGCTCTCTCATACATAACATCATAAAGGGAAGTGATACTGGCTTTTGCACTAATCACCATAAAGGGAGTTGCCACTTAAAGTTTTACACAAGTGCTTGCTTGTCCTCGAGGCTATACAGGGACATTATTTTATATCTCTCTATATGGTGTTGTATTGATATAGCTCTTACTACCCCTGACGAGGCGTTGAAGCACCTTATGAGTACTTGTACAATCTGTCTCTGAAGCAGGTGCCTACAGCTCTATATCTACAGGAGAATGTATGTTTGTGTGCTTGTGTGTACATAAATAAACTTGTAAAAGGAGATACTCCTATCTACATATTCAACAGTACATGCTCATAGGATTAATTTGAGTGTTAATGCACGGTACCGCATAGAGAGCCTTCTGCCTTCCTTTCTTTTGAGTGCCTGGGCACAGACACAGCAAGAATTTCATAACACCACGGTTAGCTACTCTTATGTACAGAATCACAAAGTGATCTATCCCTATTTCACTTAGGTGAGTACTTTGAGGTGTTGTGCTCGGCTCTTTTGTGTGCCAATCTAGACGCCACACAAGTAGCACCACGACTTGCATTGTGGCATTGTGCAGAAGTTATTTTACTCCTACATCACACAGGAATACCTTCTGAACACTTATCGTTTTAAGGAGTACCACGGTATAATATTTCCAGATAGACTTTTAAGAATTACTAGAGTTTGGCTTAGCTAGTCTTGTTATGGACTTTTGATACAAAAAGTGAAATTTCTGAAATTCTGTACACTCGATAGATGCTTGCAGATAAAGTTTTAAAAACAGGCTTTTTACATTGAGTAGTTGTGTCGTTGACATGGCGTCCACTTTTCCCTATTTGTATAAATGTACATTTGAACTGCTAACTACCGATGCTGAATAGTAATTATTTTTTCAGGACCTGGCAATTGAACTGTAGTGTCGTTGATTTGCCTATCACCTGACATTAACAGGTGCACGGCGTGCAGTGGTTTTAATATGGACCTCACTCCGCCTGGTTGTATGAAAAGATGATGCTTGAACTCGGCTAGTCCTCTAGTGAGATTTGTATAGTGAGCTGTTATCCCGAAATTTAAGAATGCACTTTTGAGTAAAGACCTCTCTGTCTTGGGTATCTGAAATACAGCTAATGCAAGAGATGTGGAGGGCTGGAGGAGTAGAGGAATAACTTAACAATATGACTGCTTTAAAATAAAGGAACAGTGGAAGAAATCACCTGAGCATCTCTGCATGGTGACTGGGATCCTGATCATGGCTCGAAGCTGCATGTGTGCGAATCAGAGCTGAAAGGTCTTCACTTAGTGATCTGGAGAGTTTCTATTGCTTTCTGCTGCTTTCCGTAGTGACTGGGAGTGTATAACTCACCAGCAGTCATTCCTACTGGTGATATGTGTCAGTGTGATGTTGTAGGGTTTTTATGTGTTCTAGATAAATATTTGGAAACGGGTAAACATTAATGCTTGCCTTTAGTGTCTCTACACTAAACCCCAAACACCTAAATCTGGAGGCACGCAGACTCTGTGTGTCTCTACATCCTTCTTACCTCGAGCTCTGTTCTGTCTCCCACTCTTTCTCACTCCTGCACGTGCCTGTTGTGTTGATTTGCCACATCTGTAATATCTGTTTTCTTCTCGCCGTAGAAATTCTTTGGCTGTGAGTTCCAAAGTGCTCACGGTGACAGTCCGGCCTCCGACCAAACCTGCTGAACCTGTGATAATGGTGGAACTCTCGCTTATTTTCAATGTGAGTAAATATTCCTATTGCAGCTTTAACATGATCTTTTCTACAGGATAACTGAGTTCATCGCTGTCCAGCCTGCGCATTCTGAAGTTACAGTGGTATATGATTAGCAAGTGCCAGCAATGTACATATCGGGAACTCAGGGCTGCTTGTGTGAGGTTCCGTAAGTTGAAATATTATCAACGGGGATTTGGAGTGAACATGTGCATGTCCTTGCATTTCTGTGGTGATGTAGGATTAGGATACTAGAAGTCTTGAAACCAATGCCCCTGCGTTCAGCTACCTCTACTTTGAAGATCAGATTATAAGGTCAGACTTAACCTGCTGCCATGTTTATGTGATCTTGAGACTCTGCGGTTTAGCAATGCCCACAGCGGCTGTTATGAGAACATTCACACAATCTTTGTGATGCCTATGGATTTTTCTTCCTGTAGATTTCTTACCTCATGCATATCCTCTAGGCACCAGGGTGAATCTGGAAACTTCTTATGCAGCAATAGCTCTCCTGCGGTACTAGATGGCACCATAAGGGCTCAGCCATGATTCCACCCACACCAAATGTATAATTGACATCTGTAGGAAAGTAGTATCTGCTTCTTATGGTTACCCCCACTTTTTGTTTTTGTCACCCGATTTTTGGCTTTGTCTGACTGGGATCCTGCTATCCAGGACCCCAGTCTATCTGCTGTCTCCCTTAAATTGCAACGCACGTACTTTAGGTACACTCCAGATTGGATTCCGCGGTACCCTTAACAGTCCCTAGTATATGGTACACCATATACGCAGGGCACAGGTACCCCAGAGGCCTCCCATGGGCTGCAGCATGTATTATGCCACCCATAAGAGGCCATCCAAATTGACACGACAGACCTGCTACTGCAGACTGTGTAAGATAGTGCTTTCACCACTTACTGAGCTATAGTTTCACTATATCTTTCTAAATCAGTACACTTAAATACCTATCAGTCACCCCTATAGCAGGCCTTATCAATCCTGAAGGCAGGGTGCTGGTTTTATGCGTAAACATCACAAGAGGGCGAATTTGCTATACCAGATCTGCACATCAAAACACGTCTCCTTCCTTTAAAAAAAAATATTAACCTATGTATGAAATTCAAATATTGAGTGCAACCTTGGTGTTAAATACTTATCCACCTCAAGCATTAGAAAAGGACCATCTGCCCACCAACAATGTTGCAGAGTGTCACATCAACAAAGAACAGATACGCCAGCGCAGAGCACATAAAGTCACTTTTATCATTGTGCAATCAGCACTTTTCTTCAATTCGTATCCTTGCACAGACACTCCTTTTCAATCCAAGGGTTGTGTAGAAAAATGTGTTTTTTATTTCTTTTAAAACGAAGTGCTTAACAGCCGACGCGCGTTGTGCCCTTTGCGGGCTTCCTCAAGGCAATTTTCCAATGTAATCAGCACTATAGTTGTCAGAGTATAAGCGTGTCACTTTGAATAACTCTTGGTACAAGCTTCACCAAGAGTATAGTCCAATCTATTCGAGCACCAGCAATATAAGCAGTAATCCTCGTATTTTATATTTCAGGAGCCATGATAAATTCCATCACGCCATACGTTTCATTAGACCTCCGTATCCAGCTTTAGTAACAGTGTTCCCTAGGTTTTATGTGAGAGGGTGCACCTGCATGAGCAGAGGCCCTCTGCAGCCTTCGGAGAACATTGTCCAGGGTTGTCTGTGATGCAGCCAGACATATATGTTTAAGTGCATTATAACCTCGCGGTGAATGCTAACTTTAAAACGGATGCTGAGAAACATGTCATGTTTGGTGTCAAACACATTGGAATCATACCTCCACACCAGTAACTGGTGAGGGAAATATGCTTCCACCCTTCTAGAGAGACATATGTGGGTCACCGGTATACCCGGTACCCACTTACTCGACCTGGGCAGCACAAAATGGATGCTGCAAGCCACAGACACAGGTCTGCCCTCCTGCTGCTGAGCCAAGCTCAATGACAATGACAATAGGCATCCTGTCACGGGGAGGTGTAACCACCTTCCAGATAGGATTTAGTGTGTTGGGGCTGGGTGGGTGCACTCTCAGAGTGGCAGAAAGTCTGCACTAGGGGCACATTTGGTATCCCTGTGCATAGTCTAGTTCAAACCAGTTCCAGGAGTCATTGACTCCTGCTCTGGTGCAAAACTGGACAAAGGACATGGGTGCAGCTATCCCTCTGTCCTGCCCCTCCCACAAGAGGGTTCACAGAATCTTTCTAACCCTACCCATGGGTATAAAGTGGGCAACCTGATCACAGGACTTTAGATTTTACCTGGACAAGGTTCTGCTAAGAAGAAACCAAGTACTTCGTCTGCCTGCATGACGCTTCACAACTGAAGAATCTCCCTTGGAGTAAAGAAGTTACTCCCCTGCAAAAGCAGGCACCTAAACACATCTACCTGGTTTGCTTCTCCCAAGCTTCTGAGGACTCTGAAGATTTCAGCAGCACAGGAGGTGGGTTCCGGAAGGTCCCGGAGGCCAATCTGCCCTCTCAGCGATTCTGAGACCAGTATCCCTCGTGGGGACCGTGCAACCAGAACCCCTGTGCACTGCGTATTGTTGCAGTTACTTACAGCTATTACTTACAGTTACTAGCTTACTGACAATTCCTGAGCCTGTGTTTTGGACTCCGTGTAGTCCTGACCCTGAACAGTATTTGCACTGAAGATTTCTAGCCTCCACTCCACGAGTGTCCTGTGGGCTTGTCCTTTGCTTACTTGCTTGAGGTCTCCTTGCGATCCCTGGTCCGTTGGCCTGTGGGTCCTATCGAGGGTCATCTTGTGAATTCTTGGGCTTACCTGGTTGCTCCAGACATGCCCTGACTCTCCATTGCTTGGAGAGTTCCCTGGACCTTGCCGGTCCACACCGTAACCTGTTTCCTCTGACCACTGGGTTGCAGTTACCAAGGCTTGTTGGTGCTCCAGCCAGACATCGACCCCTCAGCTCTCGACATTCTTTATGAGACAGCTCACATCTGGATTTGGGTTGTCCTAGACGTCTCCTGGTCGCCGTTGCTGCAGAGTCAAACAACCCTTCTTCTCCTTAAGCACCCAAAATTGGTGGGCATTCGACTACCGAGCCCCTGGTCATCAGAAGTGACCCATATTCTGTCCCCATTCCTTTCAGGTTCCTCTCACCTTGAATCCAGGCTTAGATTCCACTGGACACTATTCGTCTTCCTGGCAGCAATACTTATTTGCAGCTCTCCATTTAAAGTGACAAAGGTTTTCGACACCACTTGACACCTATGCACCGGGCTCCTCTGGGACAGGTAACATGGGTACCTCAGTACTCACTGGTGGGTTGGCCTTAGAATCTCCTATGTACCAAAGGTTTACTTGAAGTCCTCTTAGAAATGTCCTTTACTTGTAATTTTCCAGCGAAAATACAAAATGGGAGCGACCCCACACCCAAGAGAAGGGGTACCACTGGTAAGTAAAAAGTAGAAGATTTCTCCTGGGACTATTCTGTTACCCTCTAATTAATATAAGAGATGGGTAGTGCTCCTATCAGACAACTCTCATTCTCCTATATCATACTTCCATTCCTCACATGTTCAGTTCCTCAAGAGTGATTAAGTAACATCAATATAACAACAAAACTAATTAGAAAAACACAGTTTGTCTTTAATAAAATTGATATTAAAATATAATATGACATAAATAAAAAATTATACAGAGACAGTTAAAAAGTCCTATTGACTAATCCTTTTGGCTTAACATGAAATTAAAATTACAAACTATATAAAAATGACACTATATGAAGCAGTCTAAATATCAGAGAGCTAACAACCCAGTGAAGTGCACAGAAAGTAAAAAGCATCTCAAGTCTCGTTACTCCATATTGAACTCAGTGTATATTTTTAGAACAGGTGTCCATTAATTATTTCATCAAGGGGAACACCCATATGGTTCCTTGGATGTAACATTCAATGATGCGTCGACGCGTTTTGGTAGCTCATGTATTTCTCTATGCCACCTACTTCAGGACAATGTATGTGTAAAAAAGCTCTCTTCTTGTAACGGCGTATATATCCTATTTAAAACAATTAGATACAGTTAGACAATGCTCTTTGAGCGATTTGTTTACTATGCCCTATGGTGCCTTAGACTATGTTTTAACAGACAATTTTATTGATACTGTAGTTCATTTAACATTTGTAACCCTCCCCAAAAGTCATTGGTTCAGTAGTTATGATCCCATTTACCAACCAAAGGTGGGGACCAGGGAGAGGAAGGAATAGAAAAATTACCTCTCAGCTCTATTCTGTATGTATATAAAATACTCCAGACTAACGATGTCTCAATCCCCCTCGAGGAACCCGATTTTAATGAAAATCAGCAATCATTCGAACTCTCAGATTCATACATGCCTACCATTCATGGATTCCTTAGTGTGGGTAAGAATAACCAAGACCCACCTTTTTGGTTCTGAGTGACGTTCCAAGGAAACTACTGGTTTGTTTCCAGACAATACCAGACCGTGTATTTCAGATAACCTTGGAGTCCTCTTTATCTATGATAGATTTCTAGATAGGAAATGATGGTACATAGTTATTTCGTGGTCTTAATATTAAGTTCTAGTGCTTGTAAAGGTTCTTTGCTAGAGCTTGACCTACCCGATTATTCAGGAAATTTGTTTTTGTTCTGGTCGGGTGCTATGGACCCAGCGGAGCATGCAAAACTCCTTGCGTTTCTCTATGAACGATTTATGTATTTGACTTAATCTGAAAGAACCAATAATCCCATATTTTAGCTATGGATAGAACAGTTATTAGCCAGTTTTATTTCTAAATTATTAGTTCGGTTTATGCAACTTCCCTGTTTTTATAGCAAAGGGTTCATCTGGGGTATATATAAATCATACTCACCACAATATGGTGACATCACTGGAAGAAACTTCTGATGATTATCTTGGGCAGTCTCTTAATCTCGTCTTCAATATATGCAGGTATTAAGCTCTAGGAGTATTACCTATTATAACAAGGGATTACTTTAGGCTATTTTATGCTCCTACCTATTTCAAAATTATATAGGCGTAGAGGTTCTCTCTAATCTAACATTGGTAAAATGTACTTATAACTTCTATTTTCATGAGAGATGTTGTATGGTGCAAGTGAATCTCTTATCCATACTCCATACTTGCCCGACCCTTATCGAAGGTCCGTAATAAGACAACTGCTTTATTTAGTAGATAATGAGCAAAGGAGAAACGAGGCTTCCAATATAAAGCTCGTCTGGTGCAGACTATGCTTCAACATGCAATTGCAATGGACATGTTTAATTTAGGCATAGTTAGATGTAATTCCTGCTGTTCTGAAAGAATGCTCGATTCAAAGATGTCCCGGGGATACCTTCACTACACTTCGCTCGATTCACAGGGGTCCTGAGGATGTATTAACTAATCTTAACTCATGCAGTTAATAAACTATAGCCCCTCTCGTCAATAACACGTGCCTATAGTTCACTTACTTGTGTGCACGTTGGTTCCAAGCGCATCACCCGTCTGCCGTGTTTCGTGGATCAGATAACGCTCACCTCGGTGCTCTTTTTTATATCAGATCTAAATACCCGCACCTGTGTGAAAGCGCGCCGGTTCCATCATGTGACCGTGCGTTTGGTGGGTGGTTCATGTTCTATGCGTGTAATGGTGTTTACATTTGTTTAAAGGGAGAGGTGTGGCGCCGCGGCCAGGGCGACTGACGCTGGAATCTGGGGATCACGGTTCGATCCCCAGCGCCGGCGGCAGGTTAGCCCAGTACCATGTGACTCTGGGCAATAGCTCGCTTAATCTTCCCGACGGCCCCCAGCGCCTAGAGACCCTAACGGGTGATTGTGCGCTTTACAAATGTGGATTATTATTATTATTATTATTATTATTATTACCATACCCTAATTTGTTCTATGCCCGTTGTTTTGCCCTACCCTCGTATATATTAAGTTATGTTGGAGAGTCCGGGGTTCGATTCTAGGTATCTATGTGTCCATTATAGATATATATCCACTGATGTTAGTGAAATTGGTCCTAAATTCGATGACTAAACTACATATTAGTCATTCCAGTCATTAGATGTCACCATTTTTAGTCACATTAACGGTTGACCTAAAGATCCTATTGCCATTTGGTTTTTCATCTTACTAGACCTCTCATATTATTTATTTAGCTCTAATGGCTCGATTTATGTTCTTGTTCTGAGATATAATTTACATTAATGTAAGAGGACCGTACCTGCATCGACCATATGTCTGTTGTTTTTCAAACCTCCTAGTGTCTAAAATTATACGGATAGGTACAAAGATCGGTTCTAGAAGTCTATGTATCAGTTCTGGACACAATTATATCAGTCTTAATCACAATGATCATAAATTGTGGTCACTGAACTACATCTGAACCACTCGAACCGTTGGGTATGGACGGTTACAATTAGTTAGATTCATTTTCTTATTTATTAACTCATGTTGTTGTTTCGGAACTGTATTCATCGGTATATACCTCGCATTTGTTGGTATGTTATACTGACCCCCTGTGTAGAATTCCATGGCCGGTACATGGAGTCTACTGTGGTGGGTCAGTTGACACCCCCCATGTGGCTACTATAGATATTGTAAACAGACCAATCTCTCTTCTGTGTATATAGGTTTGGGACCTAGTTATCTGCTAAGTGATAATACTCATCCACTCCTCTCTGGTATTCAATCCCCTCTTCACTGTGTTTAATATGGAGATATACCACTGTTCGCGGTTTTTTCTTTTCATTGTGACATCTCCACCTCTCTTGTTCATTTCTATACGTTCAATTATGAACCCTGAAAATTCCAAACAAGACTGGCCCATTTCTTTAAAATGATCTACAAGAGGGCAATTAGCTTTTTGATTTTTGATGGCAGATCTATGTTCGAGGAGACGGACTCTCACCTCTCTACCTGTCTCCCCTACATAGCCCAAATTGCATGGGCATACAATAAGGTAGACTACATTTTTGGTTCTACAATTATTCAATGACCTGGATCTCAGAGTATAGTCATTGTACTTGTATTCTTTACCTTGAGTACACTGATTACATATGCTGCAAGTGCTGCACGCGTAATTCCCCACTGCTCTATCTCCATTCATTGTGGTCTGTATCTGTTTGGGTCCCTCTCTATATGTGTGAACCAGATCTCGTCTTCAGTTGTTATTTTTCTTAAAAGCGAAGAGGGGTTTGTCTAGATGTTCCAAATCATTGTCATTTAGAATGCTCCAGCTCGAATTGATAACATTTTTTATTTTGTTACTAAAGCAGGAGAATTGACTTACAAAAACTATTCTTTTGCTGTTTTTTTGTGATCTCATTTGACCTATTTCTTTCTGATTCAGCATGCTATCCCTATTATAGAATCTGGCCCTCTTGTAGGCCATTGAGATTAACTTTTTAGGGTATCCCCTGTCTTTTAATTTTGTTTTTAGGTTGTCTGCATGTTTATAGAAGTCCTCCACATTGGTGCAGTTTCTACGGAGGCGTAGAAACTGCCCAAATGGGATGTTGTCCCTCTGGGCTTTAGGATGGAAGCTGGAGTAATGTAATAAAGTGTTTTTATCTGTGGGTTTACAGAAAAGTTCCACTTCCAGCTTCCCTTCAACATTTTTGATTTTTAAATCTAGAAAATGCGCATGTTCTCTACTATATGTCGAGGTAAACTTCAAGTTAATGTCACCTAAGTTGAGCCATTCCAGGAAAATTTCTAGATCTAATTTTCCAACCATGACTTTCCCAAAGAGTTGTACGGCGCACACTTCTGTGTTTCCTCACTGCACCCATCCTCCGTGGGCTCCCTGTGTCACTCCTATCGGTGGCTCCTTGGAGTCCCAGTGATTCTACGTGCTCTAGTCACTGTGTCTAGTCCAGTCATTGTTGTTATACCATTTTTTGAGTATTTGGTTCTGTCTCCCCCTGGAGACCACTGTGTATTGTGCTATTTGATATTGATGAGACATAGTGACATTGGAATTGAAAAGAAAAACACATTGGAAGATATTTAAATCTAAAGGTAAAGAAAGTGATAAATACACATTTTTATATAGCTACTGTGTTGTTCTCCTTTCACTTAGTCATTTAGGATGTGATATTCTGGTAAAACAAGCTGCTTTACATTCCTTCAAGATTAAGCCTGAAGGCTGCTTTCAATAGCTACCACTAGGATAGCTTTCAATAAAGGTTATCTTTGACCTCATACATCATAAGGGTCGTGTGGACTGGTACAAGGTTCCCACTTTAATTAGTGGACAGGATATACCAACCCACTTTCTCACAACTTCATATAATGCGCCAATCAGCATGCTGGCTTCAGTTCTTGTTTTCCCATGCCTCTTTGTCATGGGTTCAGAGAGCTGCTCAGTGCTTCCCTGACAATATCCCTCAGCTTTCTACAGCTACATTGTCAAATGCTGTAAGACGATGTCCTTATCGAATTCACCTGTATGTGGTGTCTATGACCGGGCCGCTCACGATCTTGCAGCGGGACGACGTGCCGCTATGCCGCAACCTAGCTGATTCAGCGATCATTTCTATGGTGCAGCCACCACTTTCATTGACTGCTGGATGTGAAAGGCTCTCCGATAAGAGACTATCAGATAAGAGTGCTAGCGCGGTTCACTGAGGACATCTTTATTTAATTCTACAAGTTTCAGTCTACCTATTGAGAAGGTATCACAACATTTGTTTCTTTGAATCAATTGACTGAAGAATATTCTGCCCTTACAAAGACCCCTACGCCATTTTAAAGCACCTGTTACGGCTCCTCCGATTTGAATTAGAGATTCCTCATTTCCGCAGTACGCTCCCGGCAGTACTCTTTCAGGAAGTTTCACTATGGCCCCTAACATATACAATAGAGGAGTTTTTCATCGCAATAGCACGCTTCTGGCAGTATTTGTTCGTAACGGATGCAGCCCTATATATGCAATAGAGGAGCTGTCTCCCCTGATATAGCTGTTCACCCCTTCTAGTATAGACAGGTCCCACTGCCAATTCTTCTTTTTTACCACCATATGTGCCCTGAAGAAGGTTATACCCAGAGAATGGGAGTCTCACCGAAACAACCGTCGGCGCTTGAATGAGTTCCCTCTGTGAACTGTTTTATTCTATCTAATCTGGATAATTGATTAATATACTTGAATATTACACTCCAATGTAGAATCTTTCTTCATGTTTTGATATTATATTGCAACATTATTTAATTTTTCAGATGTTCTGAGCAACAAGATGAAGACAGCTGTAGGTTAAATTTGTTGCACATCATATATATATATATTACCTACTGGCGGTCGCCAGTAGGTATATATAGTTAGGATTTTTTCTCTATGGGTTTTTTGAAAATTCTATGTCTAATAACTTTGGCGTTTGTGGATGGAATTGGCTGAAATTTTCTGGAAAATGGCACATTTTGTTTCTGAGCAGCCCCTGAAAATTGGGGGGGGGGTTCGTCCAGGGGGGGTCGAGAAAAAAGGGGGGCCCTAAAACGTGTTTTTAACATTGAGTTTTCCATAGGGCGGTTGGCCTCACTTTTAGCCCGAACGGCTGAATGGATTTGCACGAAACTTGGCAAAATTGTAGGGACTGGTAGCCCGATGTGCCTTTTGTAGGTCTCAATATATGTGCTACAGTGGATTTTGAGAAATTAACGTTTAAAAAAAGATATATATCTGTAACAGCGGACCAGGCAGCGCTCCAGGACGCGTACTTTTCGCGCAACGGAGCTTTGTGAAGCGAAGCTGATTGGTTCTCCGGCGTCTGTCAACATTCCAAACAGTCCGTAGCGGCCGCCATCTTGTCTCTCGGTAGGATCGAGAGACAAGAGGAGGCCAAAGCGAAGGGGCAAATGACCATAAGGGGGAATAGTAGATCCTCGCTGACCCCCTAGGTTTGATGTGGAGGTTTTAAAAGGGCCCCGCGGGGCAAAAAAAATAAAATAATAATAATAATCGAACGGTTGAATGGATTTGCACGAAACTTGGCAAAATTGTAGGGACTGGTAGCCCGATGTGCCTTTGCTAGGTCTCAATATATGTGCTTCAGTGGATTTTGAGAAATTAACGTTCAAAAAAAGATATATATCTGTAACAGCGCACCGCTTCGCGTACTTTTCGCGTTACGGAGCTTTGCGAAGCGAAGCTGATTGGCTCTCCGGTGTCTGTAAACATTCCAAACAGTACGTAGCGGCCGCCATCTTGTCTCGCGGTAGGATCGAGAGACAAGAGGAGGCCAAAGCGAAGGGGCAAATGACCATAAGGGGGCATAGTAGATCCTCGCTGACCCCCTAGGTTTGATGTGGAGGTTTTAAAAGGGCCCCGCGGGGCAAAAAAAAAATATATTAATAATAATCGAACGGCTGAATGGATTTGCATGAAACTTGGTAAAATATTAGGGACTGGTAGCCCGATGTGCCTTTGCTAGGTCTCAATATATGTGCTTCAGTGCATTTGGAGAAATTAACGTTCAAAAACAAGATATATATCTGTAACAGCGCTCCAATTCGCGGAGATAAAATTATATCTGTATTACCTAGCTGTTGCTAACACCAGTTAGCGACGGCTAGTAGGAGATAGCGACCATCTTGGGCCCCACTTTGCATGTGAGTGATATTTATCACTAATGACATGCAAAGTGGGCATGCCAAGATGTTAGCGACTGGAAACAGTCGCTAACATCGCTATCTCCTATTATCAACTTTTGGAAATATTCGAGATAAGCGCGAATATCTCCAAAAAGTAACAGCTGCCCTGAGCAGTTCTTAGCCATGTTATCCAATGGGAGGTGGATAACATGGCTAAGAGCATTAGCTCGGTAATGCATGAATATCGCTGAGTTTTCAGCGATATTAATGCATTGCGGTCGTTTTTTATCGTATTTGCGATAAACCTTGATAATAGCAAGGTTTATCTGCGATAATTTCTGACGGTAAAAAAATCTTTGCAATGCATCGTTAGGGATAAATATCGCTTAACTTTGGTAATATGCCCCAACGTCTGTTAACGTTCGATTCGAAGGAAATCAGGAAGTGTTGAAAAACATTGTCTGCGCCATCTTGTCTTTTTTCAAATGCCACACTTTTGTCGTGCACGGCAGCCATTTTAGATGCCTTGACCAGACCCACTCTGTGCACGCTGTCGATCCTTAGCATGGCTCCCCACCCTCGCAAGCATCTCACCCAGGCAGTGGTCACCCCCGCTCTCTGTCTTATGCATGGGTAATAAACCTCCCCCCATCTGCGCTGCTCTTCCCTGAGAATCACACCCTGTGCCCGCCCGACACCTCCCTTTCGCCCTATTCACTACCGCACCCTCTGACACTTCTTTTCCTCTGTGTCCGATTGTCCAGGCCGGTCCTAGGCTATCAGCTAGCCCTGCAGATGTAGTTTATGGCCACAGCTGTAAAGAATCACCCCTCTTCAAAGGAGTTATAGTAGATCAAGGCCCACACTCGATGAGATCCGTCACAGCAGAAGCGTTGCTATTATCTGAAAACCATCCTGTATTGTGATTGGGGAGGGGACCGAGCGTGAAGCGGAAGATTCCAGGGATGACTCTTTGTACATCAAAGTTTTTACAATTATGTGTCACATTAAAAATATATAGCACTCCGACAAAGTAGTAAGATTATAAAACTTTAATAATTTATAAATATATACAAGAAAACAAAAATAGTAATAACATATAAACATTTATAGGGAAAAACAACGAAGTAGCGGTCGGCTGTGCGAATAGTCCCAACGCAGCACAACGTCCAGATTTCCGGCATGGGGCGTCGCGGGGGGTGGGTCATCAGTAGCAAACTGTTGTGCGAATAGTTCCAAGGCAGCAGAACGCGCCGAAATCTAGATGACACGAAAGTGATGTCTAGTAAGTTGCCACCCAGCAAATAACGGCGTGGGGCGTCGCGGGGGGTGGGTCATCAGTAGCAAACTGTTGTGCGAATAGTTCCAAGGCAGCAGAACGATGGCACCAAGGTGATGTCCAGTAAGTTGCCGCACTGGTTTTGGTATCCTACAATGCTGCTCCGAATAACGGCGTGGGGCGCCCCGGGGGAGGCGGCGTGAACGGGCCTCTCCAGGTGGAGTGTCATCTGTTGTAGTGGGGCGCCCCTTTACCGTTTCAGTTGCCATTCCGTCCGTTTTTGGTCCACTGTGTCAAAAGCCGCAATTCAGCTGAGTTGCGCCCACTCTTGCGGTGCAGCGATAGGCGGCTGTCACAGGACTCTCAAAATGGCGGCAGGCTCTTTCCTTTTTGGGCCTGGTCCACTGAAATGGCCCTGGGACACCTTGGAAATCGGACGCTTGTCTGCTAGGTCTTGGACCCCATTCTCGAAAGCGTCCCCTCCGCCTTGAGAATTCATCAAAAGTTTTGGGGGCCCCGACTCCTGCAGGCTTCTGGTGGGGAGCGGCTGCCATGATTGCTCGCGGAATGACCACGACGGAGCTACGAGATGGTGGTGCTCTCATGCTGACGCCAGTTTAGTCTGAAACATCCAGAAACAAGGTGGGGCTTTCATCGTTTGGGAAAAAAAAAAAAGTTTTCATCCAATGAAAAGTGTTGTTTTTAGGTCATATGATCAAGCCTTCCATCATTAGGAAACCAAAAGTAAAATGAACCAATGAAAAGTTTTATAAACAAGTCACATGACCTGTTATGTGGCATAGGGTATAAAATGCGTAGAAAATACGTTGGCACGTGAGGCGGCGTCAGTAGCGGACCGATGTGCGAATAGGCCGAAGGCAATACAACGCGCCAAGATCCGGATGGCACCGAGGTGGTGTCCAGCAAGTTGCAGCACTGGTGTGGCCATCCTACAATGCTGAAAGTCGGCGTGGGGCGCCCCGTTGGCCTGTGAGTTTGCGTCAGTAGCGGACCGATGTGCGAATAGGCCGAAGGCAGCACAACGCGCCAAGATCCGGATGGCACCGAGGTGGTGTCTAGTAAGTTGCCGCACTGGTGTGGCCATCCAACAATGCTGAAAGTCGGCGTGGGGCGCCCCATTGGCCTGTGAGATGGCGTCAGTAGCGGACCGATGTGCGAATAGGCCGAAGGCAGCACAACGCGCCAAGATCCGGATGGCACCGAGGTGGTGTCTAGTAAGTTGTCGCACTTCTGTGGCCATCCTACAATGTTGAAAGTCGGCGTGGGGCGCCCCGTTGGCCTGTGAGATGGCGTTAGTAGCGGACCGATGTGCGAATGGGGCCAAAGGCAGCGCAACAATATTTTCTGACTGACACCACAAGGCGCTGAGATGCCAAGATCCGGATGGCACCGAGGTGATGTCTAAGTTGCGGACTGATGTGCGAATGGGGCCAAAGGCAGCGTAACAATATTTTTTGTATGGAAGATACCACTAGGCGTTGAGATGCCAAGATTCGGATGGCACCGAGGTGATGTCTAGCAAGTTGCTGTACTGGTGTGGTCATCCTACAATGCTGAAACTCGGCGTGGGTCGCCCCATTAGCCTGTGAGATGGCGTCAGTAGCGGACCGATGTGCGAATAGGCCGAAGGCAGCACAACGCGCCAAGATCCGGATGTCACCGTGGTGGTTTCATAGTTGAGAGGCACTTCATCTGCAGTGGGGCGCCGAGATCCGGATGGCACCGAGGTGATGTCTAGCAAGTTGCTGTACTGGTGTGGTCATTCTACAATGCTGAAAGTCGGCGTGGGGCGCCCCATTAGCCTGTGAGATGGCGTCAGTAGCGGACTGATGTGCGAATGGGGCCAAAGGCAGTGCAACAATATTTTCTGAAGAGAAGACACAAAAGGTGCTGACATTCCAAGATCCGGATGGCACCGAGGTGGTGTCTAGCAAGCTATGCAGTTGAGTTGTGTGCGCACTTGCGGCGAATAGGTCGAAGGCAGCATAACAATGTTTTTTGAATAGAAGACACCACAAGGCGTTGAGATTCGGTTACCACCGAGGTGATGTCTAGCAAGTTGCCGCACTGGTGTGGCCATCCTACAATACTGCTCCGAATAACGGCGTGGGGTGCCCGAAGGGGGGGGGAGCCGGCGTGAATGGGCCTTCCTAGGTGGAGGCTCGTCTGCTGTAGTGGGGCGCCCCTTTACCGTTTCAGTTGCCATTCAGCTGAGTTTCGGCTGCTCTTGATGCTACAGCGACAGGCGGCTGCAAGAGGACTCTCAAAATGGCGGCCTGTTCTTTGGATTTGGGCCTGGTCCACTAAAATGGCCCTGGGACACCTTAGAACTCGGACGCTCGATTTTTTTTTCCTTTCCTGTACATGCAAAAAAAGGTAAATGCCCGGTACGTTACACGCTTCATCTGCCACGATGAACTCTCCAGAGGAACCGAAAAAAAATATAGTTGTGGTAACTATACCATGCATCGTCATATGGAGAGGTGGCACCAATTAATTATAGTGCTGCATAAAAGAGAGATTTGGAGGAGAACCCCTGACCTGCTAGTACATTCATCAAAGAAGTGGCACTGAGAGCTTCAGAGGCAAGGGAAACGGTCCCAAATATTTAGAAGAACTTTGGAAAGATTAAAATGACATGTTTAGATTGTGGCAAATTAATTTCATGTGGACAGATGAGTGTTACTCTAATAAATACAGCATATGAACATCATCATAGTCGATGGTTGGTAGAGACATTTTGACTATATCCTGGACCTGCCCGTCCTCGCCCAAAATGGCGCCGGAATAAATGGGACTCGTAACTCCTTGTTGTGTACTGGTTGCAGAACCTTGAAATCACGAGATACGTATGCAGTTTTGAAGTACATGGCGGGCGGGGACGAGAATTGATTGACTATTTCGACATCCCTATTGATATTAAGTTCTGATGTGTTATTGATTACTGTACTGTTGAAAGTTCGAATTAACGTCAACCATGGTACTTGCCCGCAAATGTATATCTAGATAATTTTATTGTAACTGGCCCTGTCATATTTTAATTATAAAATGTACGTCCACCGATTCCGTAACTGTTAGACACCTTAGTTCTTGCAACCTAATGGCCCACCCGTTACGTTCCTCTACAGTGTAAATGTCTATTCATCATATACGATTACAGTTTGCTCTGTGGCAGGCCCACGTGGTTATAGGCTCGTATTTGTATAATGACATTTTCACAATAAAGGTTTTTAAAAGAAAACATGGTAGTAGTATATACATTGGTAAAGTTTTTAATAATAGTGACTGTTTTAGAATCATTAAAAGGCAAGTGAAATAAAGCAGACCAATTACATGAAGGGTAAAAGGTATAATACGAAGGAACGCAGTAAAGATAAATGGTCAAGGGCTGTTGTGTTTTCTATTCCTGCAACATAAAGTGATCGATAAGAATCTCATATTCAGGCGTATCGGCGACTAAGACAGCAGGTCGACCCTCTTTTGCTCAACGGCTCCGTCATGGGACGAAGAAACGCTCTTTTTCTCGAAAAAAGAATATATTTTACTTGCAGGACAGTTGTAAAATTTCCGGGAAAGTACATTAGCCTGGAACATTATAACATATATTTAAGAAAAAATAATGTTCGGAAGTAATGAAAAGCGTAATTTTTAGGTCATATGACCAAGCCTTTCATCATTACAATAAGAAAAGTAAAATGAACCAATGAAAAGTTTTATTAACAAGTCACATGACTTGTTATGCTTACGTTACGCGCTGCGCGCCCCGGATTACTTCCGGATGCGCTAACGCGGCGCGTTATATGACGCATTATGCGACAACGCAGGTACAGAATATAGTCAAAATGTCTCCACCAACCAGCGGTCGGAACACAACCCCTTTCAGCAGGCTAAATAGTTCTGTTAAATGGCAACAGAAGGGACAGGCAACAAGAACCATCAGTCAAAGAGGGGAGGGCTAGTTCTTCTCTACCGGGTTACATTGGGGCGCTACCGGAACTGATCGAATTGGTAGTCTACAGTGTTTCTGGATGTTTGAGACTGAAGCTGGGGTTAGCATGAGAGCAGCACCATTTCGTAGCTCCGTCGTGGTCATTCCGCAACCAATCATGGCAGCCGTTCTTTATCGTTATTTTGGGCGGGGTGGGTGGCGGAGCCGAGCTGTTTTGCAGCCATCATTGTGTGGAGTTCAGTTCATCTCACTAGTTTTGTATTTGTCATGAGGGGTTGTTCCTAATGTTTCTATTTTAGCGAGGTCAAAAAGAGATCCCATTAGTGGCCTACTGATTTTGCTCGATTCCTTTTCTTTTTTTTTACACGATTTTTCGTTATCTGCGAAGACTAAACAGAGTATTGCGACTCTGTGTTTGTTTGTAAATAGAGAATGAACCAAAGAGAACCAATTCTAAAACAGTAAATACTTGGATAACAATCAATCAAATGGAGAGAGAAGCAGGCACGACGTATTACAACGGGGGCAAAGGCCTGCGTTAACTACCCTTCACTATGTGCAAAGAGAGAGTACTCCTAATAGAAATGAGGGGGGGGGGCACCATTCAAAGCAGATCAGTGTGCATAAACACGAAAATGTTTTCACTTACCACGTACTTGACATTCGACAGCTTATGATATTTGCTATTAAAAAACCATTGAAATTCACTGAAAAAACCATAGGTTATAGACCATATATAGTTAGGAATTAGCATTTACAAAACCTTGAAAATTCACTGAAAAAACCATAGGTTATAGACCATATATAGTTAGGAATTAGCATTTAAAAAACCTTATTTTACTCACACAAAACCATTGAAATTCCATATATAGTTAGTTGGACTAACTATATATCGCGCACCCGCAATACACTGCTGATGATGTCACATATTACATCATTCATGACATGGTCAGTGACATCACTGATGACATCACTGATGACATCTCAAATGACATCACGGATGACATCACTGATGACATCTCATTTGACATCAATGACCACATCACTGATGATATCATTCATGTGACAATACAATGCATCTCCTCACATTTTAATATAACCTCTGTTACACTCAGTGTTAAATACAGAGTATAATTTTTGAAACCATTGACACACCAATACTAGTTACTACATACGCACTCACTGATTCCTAAGTCTACACACACATTCACTCATTCACCCATACAATCATTCATACATACAATCAATCATCTTTACAACACTATCATATGCACTCATACACCTATACAGACACTCACACTCTGCCACTCATCCATGGAGTTACTCACACACCTAGTCAGTCCTGTAAAGAATCAATCACACTTCCATTTTCTAATCTATACAGTTAAACATAGAGCACCTTACGTTTTCAACCATATACTAACACATACTTAGTCTCTTATACAATCATTGATACAAGTACACATTGATCTGCACAGTCACACACCTCCCAGCCAGCCACACACACACTCAGTCTCCCATGCAAATACTTGGGCAATCAATCAATAACCCATATAGTTACTCATATAGCTACTGATCAACACATGCAGCAGTTTACAGAACAACAGACATAATGATGCACAAATTAAGACAGTTTAGTCACTAACCCATGCACTCAGTGAGACACATTTAATCACTCACTCATACATTCAGTCATGCACCTACTAAATCCTTCGTCCAGACACTTATACTTCCACTCATTCTTCAATATGTAAGACATATTTTAACTTTACAGAAACACACAGTCACTGGATGATGTCATCAGTGATGTCATCAGTGATGTCACTGACCATGTCATGAATGATGTAATATGTGACATCATCAGCAGTGGATTGCGGGTGCGCGATATATAGTTAGTGCAACTAACTATATATGGAATTTCAATGGTTTTGTGTGAGTAAAATAAGGTTTTTTAAATGCTAATTCCTAACTATATATGGTCTATAACCTATGGTTTTTTCAGTGAATATCTATATATATATATCTATATATATATATAGATATATATATAGATATATATATATATATTGGAACTTGAATCTCTAGCACGTTTCTAGATATATCTGCTATGCTCTTTTATGTCGTATGAGTGAGGTTGTTTGAGTGTGATATTGTATGTATGTTGTGAGTGACGAATGAGTAAATGGGATCTGTCTCTTTTGTAATTTCTAGGATATGATTTTTTACTGTGACACATCACATTTTCTTAAAATGAAAAAATAAAGTATTGTTCACATTAACTTATTTGTTGTGAAGAATATGGTCATTTGAGCACAGAGTGGTTAATTTATAGGTAGAGTTTTCTGTTTGTATATTATGATCGGAACAGACCCTTTAGGGTGTGACTCCTGCACACCCATGCACCCAAAGCCATCAGAGAGTTAGAGGTTGAGCTATTTTTTGGGTAAGGCTTTCAGAGATAGCCCACAGGGATACACCAAAGTGATCACTTTCCTCTTTTCTTTGAGTTATTGTTCCTGGCAGGGAAAGATCTCTCAAGTGATCTTCGTGCAAATAAATCCACCATAATGATAAAAAATCCTCTACCTCGAGGAAATGGTCCTGCTCCCAGGATCATTGAAAGTCACAACATTATGTTCTCCATCGTTGTCTGGATTTATTTTTTATTTTTTATTTATTGGGTTTTATATAGCGCTGGCTAGACCCGGAGGTATCAGAGCGCTTTATATGAGGAAGGAACATTGTTTCAGAAATGGTTATAAAGTTACAAAAGTTACTGGAGCTGCAGGAATTACATGAGTACAAAAGCATAGCATAAACATTAGGAAAAAATAGGCAAGGGGAGAGAAGAATAGGGGAGAGAGGAAAGGAATAGGGGAGGTAGAGTAGAATAATAAGGGTAAAAGGAGGGGGAGGGTATAGGAGGCATAAAGGCGAGATGAGGAAAAACAGTGTCCGACGTCCGGCTGGGTAGGTGACGGCTGAGGGGTGAAGCAGAGCCAAACTCCTTTATAGCTGCGTGGGAAAGATCCAACGGTCATCGGCCAAAGCTTGCTCGGGCACCGCAGTACATACAGAAGGGTTATTGTTTCTCCCTAGGGGGGCATAGTCCAAAAAGGTCCATCGAGCGCCCCGGTCACATTGTACAGTGCTCTGCTCCCAGCGGTAATGGGGTAAGAACCAGGCGGGCAACTAGAGCCAAATTTTAGGGGGGGGTTGAAAAATATTTCGGGGGGGGGCTAATTCTTCCTTACTTAGGCAGAGTGGCTGTAAGAAGGGGTGAACACACAACAAAAGCCTCATTTACAAATAAAAGCCTCATTTACAACTAAATGGTCTTTTAAAGATCTGTTAAGTCCTCGGGTGCGGCTGTAATTAGATGCTCGCCAGCCCGCGAAGCTGTATTCGCCCGGGCTGACACACACGATGGGGGGGGCTGAAGCCCCGTGAGCCCAATGGGTGTTGCGCGCCTCGTAAGAACCCCGGCTTCCGCTGTGTGAGACTCCCTTGTCGCTGTGGACTCTCTCAGAGGAGTCTCTGAGACTCCAGGGCATAAATGTTGGATCCCTCCTAAACAAGGGTAGAAGGAGTGGTTTGGAAAGGGGCCCACACATGGTGGCCATTGTTAGAAAATTGGCGAGTCAGTTGTCCCCAGAGGCGGCCATTTGGACCTAATATTGCTTCAATAGACCGGATAAGCTGGTTCGGCCAGAATGAGTACTTGTATACTTGTATAGGCTTGTATACACCAGGGAGGCGCAGGATTTCACAAGCCTCTCTGCTTAAGGGTGCTAGCTGACAGTATGTGCCCCAGATGGCAGGCATTAAGTCAGGACATCTGCCAGTCAACTGCTCGAGGAGGTGCGAGCCGCCATCTTGAGGTTAGGCAGAGTCAGGCGTGGAGTTAACGGTCATTGAACTCCCTCTCGAGTGTCCACCGGGCCGATTCCTCTGTGGTCCCGCTACACCACACTCATTCCAGGCTGGCCTGTTGTTGTTCCTACCTTCCTTGCCGCATTGGAAGTCCCCACATGTGCCTCAAGGGGCAGCTCGCAGTCCCTGCAGCGATCTTCCGAGGTCTTGCGCCACCCAGAGAGGCTCACCCTGTCACAGGCATTGGCTCTGAGGGTCGTACAGTGGAGCAGTCGTGCCAGTGGGTCACTCGATCTGCTCGTGGGGTGAGCCAGCATTCAGCAGTCATTTTGCGCTACAGACCCGGTGGCCGCCATCTTGGCTAGCCCCGCGGCCAGCACAGTCGAGCTCCACAAAGGTTCACATCTGCATATTTTTGGGGCCACAAGGTGTCTGTGTACTCGCCAGCAGGACCGGTGTAGACGGCGACGTCCAGGGGTCAATTTTCTCAGCGGGGCCTCATCCCCCAGCGTGGTGTCGACTCGGGTCTCGAGTCTACCGGGCCCGTGAGCCTCCTCACAGCCGGGGTTACGTTGCATCCTCTCGTGTGCATCTCCGTCCGGCTCTGTGCTTGATCAGAGTGCTTAGCTGGTAGAGCTTCACACACCAGGAAGCCAGCACTAGCGGGGCTCAGGGTGCCAGGAATATCTTAAATTAACGAGGCGCCATGTCAGGAGACTGATTAGCCAGCTCTGGGGGCAAAGATGCCCACTTTAGAAATGGGGAACTAGGGGCCTCATTTATGAGCCCTTGCGTCACTTTTACGCCGCCGGTGCGTCACAAAAAGTGACGCACCAGTGGCGTAAACAATGCGCCTTGTTGCGCCATATTTACAAAGTGACGCATCTAGGTAGATGCGTCACTTTGCAAACCCCTGCGCCACATTATACCTGCGCCAGGTATAATGTATACAGAGGGGGCGTTCACCCGCAAAAAGCCTCGTAATAGTGACGCAGTGAAATCTATGAGATTTCACTGCGTCACTTTTAGGACGCTGTTGCGTCAAAATCTTGCGCCTGCCTCACAGCAGGCGTAAGACTGACGCAAGCCCTTTCACATGGGGCCTTCCCCATGTGAAAGGAAGCATTGCTGGAGTTGCGTCACTTTTGTGACACACTCCAGCAATGCGTCACTTTTGCGCATACAGATACGTCAGAAATACTGACGTATCTGTAACTCCTTGCGACATGATGCGTCATATTATAAATATGACGCATCAATCATGTCGCAGGGAGAGCGCAGTGAAAAGTGACGCATCGCTGTTTTTACGCAGTGATGCGTCACTTTTCATAAATGAGGCCCGTTTGCGTCCCGGCGTCAGCCTCACATGTTTGAATCTAGGTAAACCTCCCCAGACATAAAAAATGAATCTTACCTTGTGTAATGTAACTGGCGCGCATAGAAAACGCTCCCATCCCTCTGGTCCGCGTTCGCGTTGTATAAAACTGCAAAAAAAAGATAGAAATGGCCACCGACTTATGTTTCTCTTTCCAGTTGTTTGTTCACATAGTTCTTCAGTTAACAGTTATCCCTTATGCAGAAGTGTTGCCAAATGGATTATTGCCTGCAAAAAGTTATTTATCTCAAAGGCAGCGGCCCCTGCAGGCATACTCGAGGAGCGAATAAACAGCCACATAAATTCTGCATGCAAATACCCCACTTCAAACTCTGCAGAGCAGCAGCGCGGAGCACTTCGGAGACTCTTCTGCGACAAGAGTTTGTGGAAACGGATGCGAAAGCCGATATGCTGTTCGGCAGTGATGAGCCATTGTGCTTCCTTCCTAGTTAAATACTGCTTCTCAACCTATTTCAAAAACATATACACTTACGAAAGGCCCAGTGCTAAAGAAAGAACAATATGCCAGTAAATATTAACTTTTACAGCACGTTGGTAGGTTTCCTAGATTCATATTCATGACGCAGGAAGAAATGTCATTGTACACTTTCCATGCGGAGAATCTAGCAAAGGTTCCTGATTGGCTGAGGTGGAGAGCCCATATTGTGATGGACTACTATAATAATATTTTTTATATTGTTCTGTTTTATTATAGCGAAGATTACCAGCCTGGTGACAAGGAACATGAAAAGCACACAGTTAAAGAGGCCAGAACCAGCAAACTTGCTTTGAAATTCTCAATGCCCCTGGGTAGCTCCACCAAACAGCACCAAGGGATGTACTAGGGCGCGTCTGTCTGCACATTGAGCCCCTCTTTGTGGCTACTGCTCTGTTGTCACATTGTGGTGCTGGGGCAATGTGGCTGGTAATTCGCTAGAATGATTGAAGATTATTAGAATTGTGGTGCCTTATTCTATAACAACGTCATGTGGTTGTCCAGTTTCCCTCTGTGTTTGCTGTGCATCTCGAAATGGTGTGGTGCGATTTATGGACTGTAACAGTGAGAGACGGGGGCGAGATGAGATTTTTTGCTGAAACAAGATTGAAGTGGGCAGCTTTCCATTCAGTATCTGCTATTAACGAGGAAGTAAAGTAAACACTGAGGAAATTGTCCGAGGTAAAATGAATGATTTGATTGATGGTTTAGTAATGAAAATTCCGTCTTGCTTCCTACTGTGAAGAAATTGCAGCTCGAAAATGCTGTCTAAACTCAGATGTGTGCATGACTGACTTCAAAACCATACTTTGTTTTCACAAGGCCTCTTGCTTTACATTTTCTAGGGCACGTCAGACGCACAGTGTGCCATGTGGGATCACTCCAAGTTGTAAGTACATAAATGGATGATATTTAATAATATGGAAACGGGGGAATTTGAAAAGTGTTTACATTTTGTCTGCACAGCCTCACAGGAGTCTAGTAACACCTACAGATCATCTCACTGATATCTGACAATGGCGGACATCTGGGTTATTTGAATCAGCAAAACTATTTAAAACCTGACCATGTTACTATACCATGCAAGCAACAAAGTTTGTGTGTAGATCAGTCGTTCTTAACTTTTTGACTTATGTGGACCCCGTTTAATCATTATCAGAATCCGGGAACTCTCACTGAATCATCATAGATTATTTTGGTAGTGTATGAACATCACGGTTTGTGGCGTTTTGGTGCTTTAAAATGGGTTGGGCACTGTCCTCCTGTTGATCAGTCGAAAAACAGAACTTCGTGTCCTTACAGAACATTTTATTCCAAGACTCACTCAAATATACCGCCTCTAGATGCTTAGATATTGTACTGCTAGAAGAAGACATCTCCTAGTCTGTGATTGTACTGTTTATATTGTGAAGCAATATAAATATTAGAACAGGAGATGGAATCGTAGGACGTATGCTCTATAAAAAGCCTCCTAAGGTATCATGCTGTCAACTGGTAGTCAAGGAATTGGTGCCAAAAAGGATTTTATATGATCTCTCTTGTTAACCTTTAAGAGCTGCTGCGTTCTGTGGATGCCGGGGCCTTATGAATTGGTTCTTTTAGAGTCCTAGGTAAATACAATGCTCTAGTCCAGCCATGTTAAACTGACTGTAGTGAGCTGACAACGTTCAAATGGAAAAAACAAGAAGCCATCAGAGAATTATTTTTGTTTTATCTCGGGAAATCAGGGATAAGGATTATCAGAAACCCTTTGTCTCCTTGAGACCAGACAAAGAAGGCGCTAAGCCCCTGATTAGAGAGCCGCAGGTCCTTTTGTCCATATATTTTGCCATTTTGCCCAACATAGGATATTCATTCTTCATTACATTCAGCTTTAGCAATTGTTCCATTTATCAGTTCATTGCAGACAATTTATGAGTGCTTATATATGTACGTTTTTTTACGTACACATCAGCATGAGTAAAAAGTTAGGTAGACGCATTAATGTAGAAATCAAGGTTTAGGTTACAAAGTTACAATTATTAGGCACATAATGGTTAATAGATCAGGAGAGATTCAATGGTGCAGAGCAATTGGTTGCTGGTCTTTTGAAGGAAATATGTGAATCTTCTGACTATAGAGTACATCCAAACGAAATACCATGTGGCCAGTCAAGGTTACCAATATTGCTCCCAATCTCAGGCTTAATTCTGCTGTGTACCCATTTGCCATTCTCCATTTCTCCCTCCTGCCTTTCTCACTGGGTGGGGAAACTATCAAACCTTTCCATTGACACAGCTAAACTGAGATAAAGGGTAATCTACCCAGCAACAGCAAGAAAGCAACTCCGTAAAGAGAGTTTAGATTCTTCTGTCTATCGTTGATGTTGGAATGCATATTGAATATAATCTAAGACATGTCATAAAAACTCTCCACGGATAATATTGAGCTTGATTGACTGGCACCCATGAACCGAACTAAGTAGGACCTCTGAGAAACTTTTGGTAGATCTTGGACAAAGGCTGCATGTGACGACCTGTCTACATCTGCAGCCTACCAGTCTGTTCAAAGAGATCAGATGCCATTTATAAGAGATGGTGCAGTATTGCAGCAATTTCTATAGTGCAAACTTGGGGGAAAGGCAACAGAGCACTGTACCAGGTCCACAGCTAAAGCCCAGTCACAGAGGCATTAAAGGTATAGCTGTTTTCTAAATGTGTAAGTGGACTGCTGCGGTATCATGATTAAGTGTCTTCAACTCTTTCCCAAATTGGAACCAGGTTAGGGCAGGCTCGATGTAAAGGGGATTGTGTTCCAGATCCTGGCTGCAAAGAGGAAAAGGTCTACTGCTTTGGTTTTTCTTTTATGCACTTTGTTATCTTCAGAGTGATGCAGTCCTGGCTTTGGGTGTGCCGAGAATCAACGGGGCATGCAAGCTTGCTGGCTGTTATTGTAGGCACTGGTGCCTGTCTCCTGGCACAGGAGTGCAGGGGATCCCGTTAATAGTAGACATTGGTGCAGGTCATGGTAGATGATTCAACTGATGGTTTTAAAGGTGGTGCCTGCTGCCAAGGACAATACATGGAATTACATTTGGATGGAGATGATGTGGCAAACGTCTTCAACTCCTTGATGAGGCATGCTGCTGCATGTTGGATGGCCTTAAGGGAGGCCAGTGAGGAGTCTGAAAGGCCATAGAGTCCAGATGCAGTAGTATGAGAGCTTAAATGGCAGTTTTGAAGTTACGTTCTAGGAGGAATAGTTTCACTTTCTTTAGGAAGAGAGCTGATACATGGTCTTCTTAGTTTTCTTGATGATGTGTTCCTTGATGGTGAGATGTATGCCTATGTTGACTACAAGAGACTTGCCTTTGGTTGAAAGTTGGAGTTCGTATCAACCCAGATTCATATCTTTGAGTCAGGCTTGCTAAACAGCAGGATTTCTGTTTTGATTGGGTTAAGCTGAAGGCAGGTGCTGGACATCTGGAGTTGGACAAAGGCTGAGGCGTTGGATTTCTGAAATAGAGGAGACTTTCAAACACAGTTATGTTGTGTCAACATATTGCTAAATTGTGATGTTATTTGTCAGTAACGCATGAAGGGGCTTGATGTAGAAGATGAACATGATGGGGCATGATGGCGGAACCTTAGCGGTGATTGAGATTTTCTGGAACCTGGAAATATCCATGAGACTGAACTGATGTTGCTTCAGTAGGTAGGAGGAGAACCAATAAAGATTGTTTCCCATGAGTTCCTATCAAGACTTCAGGGTGTAGATGAGGGGGGAGTGGTTAACAGTGTTGAATGAAGCTGAAAGGTTCAGAAATATCAGGAGGGATTAGTTAGCTTGATCTGTCACCTGGATGGCAACTATGATTTGTAAGGTAGGTGTCTTCATGCTGCAATGTGATATCAGGCTAGATTGATCAGTGGCGGCTGGTGACCTCCACTCAGTCTCATTCACTTACTCTCATGCATGCTTGCAATCACTCATTCATTCTCCGATTCGGTCTTCCTTAATTCGGTTCATTTCGATTCACATTATTCACACTATCTCACTGTCTCATGCAGTCTTGATCGTTTTGAATCACTCATTCTCACTTAGTCTCCTTCAGTTTCACTCATTCTCACTCTACCTCGTTCAGCCGTAATCTGATTCACTTGTTCTTCCTGATTCACTCAATCCCACTGATTCAGATTAACTCAATCTCACTGTGACTAACCCAAACTCACTCATTCACAGTTAGCCATTCTCTGCCTCACTGTAACCCACTCTTCCTCACTGATTCACTCAGACCCACTTATTCTCATTCACTCAATATCAATCTGACTCAATCATTCACACTCATTTCCATACGTCCTGACTGAAGCTCACTCCAACTCATTCAGTCTCACTTATGCTCACTCAGTCTCACTTAATCTCACTCTGAATCACCCAGTCTCATTCAGTCTCAGTTCATCTCACACACAGTAACACTCTATTACACTCACTGTCATTCTCACTCACTCTCATTCATTCTCACTTAAACATACTCTTCCTATCACTTATTATCACTCACTCCTTCACTGACACTCTCTCACTTTCACACCTGCACACATGCTCACATATACACAAGCTCTCCAGACCCACACTCTCACGCATACACACAAAGCTATTAAAAGCTTTTTTGCTTAACTTGCTCCTTACCCATGTCCTGTTTGTGCTCAAGAGCCATTCAGTTTCCAGAAACGGGAGCATGATTGAAATAAATTGTCATTTATTTAGTGCTTACTTACCCCTAACGAGAGTGGGAACCCCAGAGTTAGTGGTGAGACTACTGATATTTAGGGGTTGTTTTGCATGCTAAAAGAAACCTTTCCATGCATTTACTCTAGTTTCTTTGTGGTACATTAGTGCCTGAGGAGTAACCTTTAATGGGTGCTATAATAAAAGCAAAGCTTTCTGGAATTCATAGATAGGTTAGGTTACATGGATATGGTTTCAAAAAAGAGATTAAGACCGAGAGACTTGAGAGAGGGAGAGAAAACATTGTTTAATTCAAAGCCAATTTTCTATGCAGGATTTTTCAAGGGAATATGTCAGGTGGTGATTTTTTGCAGTAATCAGTGGATGTAAACCTGCTGCAAGAGACAGTTTATGAAATTCTTCTCTATAGGAATTAGGCGTTTCACATTCTTTCTAGAGTCACATAAGAGGTGACACATACTTGACTCACTGCAAAAACCAAACCCAGTGCTTGTTAAGATTGCTTTACAAGCTACCTTAAAACAGTGAAGCATTTAGGCGCATCCCAGTACCCATAATTAAAATTTGACAACACCATGATTGCCCCACTGTAGGCATAGAAAGCATTAATTTAAAACCCTGAAATACCCCTATGTGTATCTACTACAGCAGTATATTCAATAGCATAAAATATTGTTACAGTTTTTGGAAATAATTGTATACCATACATAAACCACATATATATTATAAAAAAATTCTGCCAACATGTGCCAATTTAAAATATAAGAAGACAGCTAATAAACATGGTCAGTGCATGTTCTGACTCATTTACTACTGGGCTCGGAAGGTACTGTCCCCTGCATACACATGAAGAGCACCGGGCCCCACAGAAAATAAATCGGACTATATAGAATGCATTTGTCTTGTGATCATCATAACTTTCCAGCTTTCACCCTACCTCATAGGTGTGTCCTTGTGTAAACAGTCAAAGGCAAATTAGATATTTCACTACTGTGCTCTAACACCATCACGTTCACCATTCTTCCTTGTGTCCACATAAAGAATCAGACATTTTTTAACTCAAGCATATTTTTGCATGAATCAAGATTACTGGGGTTTCTGATTAACGTTTTAATATGCTTTTTTGTGTACTTTTTGACAGCAGTTGAAAATCTCTCTTGGATTTGCATGCTGGGTTCCAAAAGTAAAAAATTTCAAGCACACTCCCTCCCAGTAACGAGCGGGAAACTTGCATAGAATTTTTGGAGACAACTGCCTTCATCCTATTCTCGCAAAATATACACAACCTTCTCAACTCAATTAGAAAAAAACACCTGAATGCGCTCTGGTGTGTCACAGCTATACAATCCAGAATTGTCTCACATGACCTTAATGTGGTATTTAAATAGTAAAAGTGGGTAGGCCGGCAGAGAATAGTAATTAGCACAAAGCAGGGGAGAAGAGTCAGGTTACAGACAACCCGGTATGTTATGGCACCAAGAGCATGCAAGGGTTTGTGCAACCTGCTGAATGTGAAAGAATTGATAAAGGTTTATGCCAACAAAAAGTGTACATAGAAACAGAAGTACTGTAAAATAACTGACAACCATGCAATGCCATCCTATGGAGACACGGTGGCGGCTGCCAGGACACTCTGCAATGCACATGCTTGTATCACCCCTGAGTATTCGCACAAGTCCGTTTACTCTGTGGCTGAGATCAGGAGCTAAAATGTTGTGCACGAGTTAAGTTTCACCACCAGGTCTCCAGCAGTAACATCTCGCAACCTGCCAGTCCAGGCCACAAGCACGCAATTATAACAAGTCAGGGACAACCGGTCACTCACCTCTAGGGTCATAATTATGCCTGTTTGTGGCTTCACGACGATCTGCATGGCGCCAGCTTTATCTCGTTCCAGTGGGACGATAGTAAAACAGAAACTGAAACTTCGAAGCTGTGCAGTGGCAGATTCGAAGTTTCAGTGAATGCTATTTCACCCCTCCTTTTCACCACTATGTGAGGAGTGGGGTGAAAGACTGATTGGCATGTAGCCACAGGCACTGCAGGGCTTAAGCCTGCAACGTCTATGTCTAACCTTATCTGTGACTCTTTAAACGTCACAGATGGGAGAGCCACTGAGGCATGCCAGGGGGCTGAGGCCAGGGCTGGGGTTTCACCAGGCCTGGAGAAGCTGCCTCAGACAGCTGCTGAACGGCATTTCTTATTGAACCAAGAGTGAATAATAGGTTATTATTCACTTTTGGTATATTAAAAATGAAAATGGTCTAGAAAACAAGTAGGGTGTTACCCTGGAGCCCTTAAAGCAGAACCGCCACTGAGATTGATAGGTATATAGGAGGTGCTTGCTGTTGGTGTGATCTTGAAGTCACTGCTTTTTCAATGATCATGCTGAGGAAGGGTAGATGAGTGATGGACCAGTAGTTGGCAAGGTCATCAGGGTCTAGATTGTGTTTTTCAGTGATTGGAAGATTTGGCCTATCTTGAGAGCTTCAGGGAAAATGCCTGCAGTGAGCAAGGCATTGATGATGGTGAGTAGGGGCTGAGAGCGTTTCCCAGAGAGGACTTTCATGAAAGATGAGGATAAGACATCATCTTCATAGGTGGTGGCTTTGAGGGAGTTGAGAATGTTAGCAAGGTGTAAAGTGGAGCCGGACACAGGAAAGTTCAAATAGGATTTATTCAAAGGAAACACCAGTACAGCAAATGCCTCCACTCCCTGCTCAGCTCCAACGTCTACTGACCAGCACTCCAGAACTCATGCTGACATGGACATTGCAGAGCGAGACACGGAACAGATGGAGAACACAAGCATAATAAACCCAACACAAGGTATTTGAGAATCAGGGATTTAAAGGATGACCACTCTGGGATGCTTCAGAGAAGAGTGGGTGTCTGAGCAAAGGCAGGTTTCGTTTTGTCATTGTGTTGTCAGATCTTCTGTACTTTTTCATAGAAGAAGTAGCTGATGGCATTGTACTGGTCCATGGAATGTGGGATAGATGGTCCTAACAGTGCTTCACTGGTTTGAATAGGGTTCTACTTCTGTTGGCAGCTGCAATGATGATGCTGGTGTAATATTTGGCTTTTATCTGTCGTGATGAGTTTTCTTCCATTTTCATTCCGCTCTGTGGATGGAACATGTGAAGTCAGCAAGGATTTTAGAATATCATGATGCTAAAGGTTTCGGCTTGCACATTTGTGTTTTAATATTGAAAGAAGATGTTAATATTTTCTTTTACAAATGCTTTGAAGTCATTTAAGATGGTGTTGATGATATTCGATATAGAGGTGACTGGCTCAGAGTTGGGTTTGAGCTTTAGCTTGTTAATGGAGAAGTTTCTAAAGGATCTGAAGGTTTATTCTTGTTTGGGTAGACCTTAATCCATTGGTTGGAAGCTGAGCCCCAGTTATTAAAAAGGCTAGAATGGATCTAGACAGGTTAGATAAATTGCATTTAACAATAATAGGACGATGCAATATCATAAAAATGCTGTTTCTCCCTAAGGTTCTATACCTCTTCCGAACTATCCCATTAAAATTTAGTAATAGATGGTTTAAGGAAATGAGGGACTTACTAATCGTTTCATATGGGCAAAAGGTAAAACACGTAGGGCATTAAAGCTAATGGCTTTATCCAGAGATCGGGGGAGTTTGACCGTACCAGATTTTAAGGCTTATTATCTTGTGGCAGCCCTGCAATATATCAGAGGATTATTAGGTGGGAACACGAATGATCGGTGGAGGGGTAACGAGGGTGTTCCTGATATATTTGAATTATTAATAGCAGATTCTAAGAAGGGACTTCTTACATTTAACTAACCGAATTACTACAAGAAGACAAAATTTAAGACATTAGTGGCCGCTTTTTCAGTTTGGTCTGTGGTTCGGAAAAAAACTAAAGTCGGGAGGGTGAAGATTTTATACCCCTTTGTATAAGAATTGTTCTCTACCGGAGGTGTTCCATGATCAGGTGATGAAGCGGTGGGATATCTGTTTGGTCAGCACCATAGGAGATCTCATGGATCACACTGGTCTAATTACTTTCGATAAAGCACTACAACTATATGGTCTTGAGCGCAGAGATTTTTTTAAATATTTGCAGATAAGATCAGCTTTACAAAAAAAACAAGCGGGTAACTCGAATTTCAAGAAGGAGGATCTCATGGAGATTGTCAGAGACGAGGAGGGTTGCTCGATTTCACAAGTATATGTTGAAATATGCAAGTATAAAGAGAATGATCTGCCGAAAGTAATAGAAAAATGGGGAATAAAGTTAAATTTAACCGGGAATGAGGTTGAAAAATCACTGCTCCTTGTAAATACAATATTAAAGGTAGCGAACTTGCAAGCAGGGCATTATAAGACAATGTATGAACTTTATTATACACCATACAAAACAGCCCGATGGGGGGGCACAACTGGGATATTATGTCCGAGGTGTCAAAGCTTGCAGGCAGACACAATACATATGTTTGCCTCATGTCCCAATTTAGGTCCTTTTAAACACTCACTAGAACACATTTTTGATAGGGCATTACGGATATCCATCAGCTTAACCAATGAGGTTATGGTCCTAGGGGTAGTGAGAGATGGAATCGAAATACCGCATTAAGAATTTATATTCTGAGCAATGACCTTAAGCCGGTTATGCATTGCAACTCTATGGAAAGACCCAAACCCACCAATATTTCAACAATGGCTGTCACTGTTACTTGCTATATATACTCTAGAGAAAGCTATGTATGATAAAAAAGGTTGGAAGGCAAAGCAAATGGGAAAACGGGTATGGGCACCTGTTGAAGAATGGAAATTAAGAATGGACGAATAGTAGTATGGGCAAATTAGAGGTCCAGCTCTTAAACAAATTGAATATTATGAATCTTCCCTGTCCATAAAAATTTCTTTTTTTATCTTTATCCGTTTTCTCTTTTCTTTCCTTTTCTTTTCTTTTTCTTTCCGTATCTGTATAGCATTGGTGTATATATTGTGGTATAATTATGCATCTCTGACTTTAAAAGGCGAATATCTGTTTCATCTTATATACTCTCTGAAATATGTAACTGGTAAAAGTAAAATACCTGATGATGAATAATAAAAAAAGGGGAAAAAAAAAAAAGAAAGAAGATGTTAATATTTTCTTTTACAAATGCTTTGAAGTCATTTAAGATGGTGTTGATGATTTTAGATATAGAGGTGACTGGCTCAGAGTTGGGTTTGAGCTTTAGCTTGTTAATGGAGAAGTTTCTAAAGGATCTGAAGGTTTATTCTTGTTTGGGTTGACCTTAATCCATTGGTTGGAAGCTGAGCAGGATGGATGGGGAAGCGAGGCAGTTGGTCTTGTTTAGAAGTATGGGAGCACTGCACTGGGTGGTTGGTGATTTTGAGAAGACCAGGTACAGGGTATGCGCTTTGGAATGTGTTTATTAGTGACATGCTAAACTCAGTTGAGTGTGCCAGTGAGGCTGGGTATATTTCCTTTTGTTTTCCTAAGGCTTGAGCTGTCTTGGAGATTGACAGTGATGATGGTCTGGGCACGTTGAATGGAAGAGGCAGTGAGGAGGGTATTTGTCTATCAAGTCCTTGTTTCTACTAGGATTCTTGTGAAAGAAGATGGCAGAATGAAATGTGGAGACCAAGAAGTGGCATGTGAGGAGCTGCTTAAAGGTTAGTGGGCTTCAGGAGGACTTATGGATGGTAGCAAGGCCTCATTCCTTCTAATGCGCATGATCCACACTCTGGATGCTGTAACCTTTGCGAAGAAGGACATCTTTGATGTGCGAGTATATGGAAGTGAGCCATGCTTCTGTGATGAATAGTGCATATATTACAGTTCAGAGTACTTACATTTGGATTTAGTCAGCACCAGGGATTGTTTCAAAGTGTACGCCAGTGGTAGATGCATATATCATGAAACAGAAGATTTTAGTCTACTTCGTATAGATGATTGGCTAATCAAAGCTTCAACACACAGTGGGTGCAAAGCCATTACCAAATGACTATCGATTTTGTGCCACCTAGATCCACATCTGCAGTACCACTATCTAGACGCAATTTTGGACACTCAGGCTGCAAAAGTGTATTCTCTGAAGGGAGGCTGTCATGTATCCATCTAAACCACTGAAGTCTGCTACAAACTTAGAATCCTGTGCATTTCAGTGTCTTCTCTACTATCTTTGATGGCTTCTTCCATTTTTCTCGTTCCTCAAGGCAGACTCCACACAAGACCCTTCAGCAATACCTAACGGGCCAATGATACCAACTTACTGGCAGCAAGAAAGGCAGGTTAACCTTTAGTCTGTGATTCACTGGTAGTGCCATCCTCAGAATATGCAGAGTAAAGTTAATTTTCATCAGGGAATGTTAACAAAGATAGTTGTCACAGAAGCCTCTCTTTTGGGATGGAGTGTTCACATTGGTCAGTTCAGGAAGTGTGGCCTGCGAGAGATGTGGTACCTCATCATCCTACTGGAATTGAGAACAGTTTATCTAGCTTTGAAGAATTTTCTCCTATCTTTGGAGACAAAGTCCCTCCTTGTGCAATGGAAAATGCAATAAACAATGCCCTACCTGAATATACAAAGAGGTGGATGCTCTCCAGGCAACTCACTGGCAGGGCATACAATCTGTAAATGGCTCATAGCAAGAGATTTGCAGATCTCAGCTAATGTGTACAGAAGGCAATTGGCAGGTCGTTTCAGGAAAAACAGGAGTGGGTTCTGCTTAACAAGATTTTGCAAGACATATTTAGTGATTGAGACTTTCCATAGTTAGACATATTTGCAGGCACAGAGAATAAGAAATGCTTAGAAATTGACTTTGGATACTATCAACCGGGGTCGAATGGGTAATGCTCTTTTGTTAGTCTGGCCAGGAATGTTTCGTACTCTTTTCGTCTGATTGTATTGATTTCAGCAGTGCTAATCAAGCTGTCATACTGTAAAGCCAGAATGCTCATCACAGCTCTGTGGTGACCCCACCAATAGTGGTTTACAACCCTTACTAGCCCTGTTGGATCGACCACATAGGGGCTGCCTTGCAGACCTGAATCTCCGGTGATTTCGTAATATAGGTATTTAATTTTGCTGCAAGTCTGTATAGACAGTCTGAAAGCGCATTCTTCATGCAGAACATAATACTCTTTCAAATAGAAGAGATTCTGATTCCGAATCTGATGTATTCAGAACATCTATGATCATTCCAGATGCCAAGAAGAGCCGATACTCACTTATTTTTGCCACTGAGCAAGATATGAGTAGCACTGCATATAGAAAATGCCAGACACAATTTTTATTTTTATATAAAATGCCTTTGGTGATAGATTTCTTAGACGTGGGTGTTTCCTCTTGGCATGCAGCATTCGCTGTTGTAAGTCACATGCGTTACATACTCCTACCATCTGCTGTTTGGCGCAGATGTTGTAAGTTATTTTTCTCCAAATTGGAGGTTTCAATTTCAAGATGGCTGATGATAACATCTTCCTTCATTTGATTTTTTTACACCATCATATTCAGATGTGTCTCTGAGCTTTAGAACAGTCACACTGCGGAACCGAAATCTTTGACATCAAGTCACCGGAATCACCACCCTCAAATCAGGAAAACATTACGAGAACATCAACTGCTTGAGAATCTAATCAGTCAAAAACCTTTAATGTTAGGCCATATGACACTTCCTTGTGGGAGGGTTAGGGAGATTGCTCCTTAATTTCACCAGTGAGTTCTTGTGGTCCGACCGGGATTGAGTCTGCATCCATGGTCTCCCACGGGACAGTGAGAAACGATCTGCTCGGTCCCTCCGGCCTTATGTTGCAAACTAGTATCTGGCACTAAAGAAATTGGCAGGCAAAATATAGAATGCAGTGTGGCAGTAACAAGGAAAGTTTGGGCCACTAAGCCCTGTATCGCACTACAATTGGTGAAAGAAACTGCTCAGCCCCATTCGCTTCACAAAGAGCGAAGCATTTACGGCCTTAGTGGCCTGAACCTTCCTTGTTACTGCCACACCACTTGGGGATTATTGTTGCTTGACTTATTTACTATATAAGTGGAGATTTGGACGACAATGAAAGATATTGTTCGTGATTCACACAGATTGTGAAACTTGATGAAGGGAACCACCCTCTACTATTCAACATTCCAACTCAATGTAATCGATCTCGATGAGTCATCACCAGCATCATTATTGCCCTGAAGAAGCCCCTTGCTATGGATGAAACATGTTGGTCTTTGTCGTATATGTATGATGCTCTTAAAGAAAAGAAAATAAAGACAAGAATTGCACAAAGCTTACTTGTTTGATTAGAGAGTGTGTTCCCCCCATTTCTTTTGTGTTACTATTGATGTGGTGCACCTCTACGTTTTATAATATTGGCTGAAACCTATTTTGGGGAATGTACCTTGATAGCAGGTGCTCATAGTGTATGCACACACTCTGAATTGTTGGGAGAATTATACTCTTGGGACACGGGTCAGGTGCATCATTTATGGTCCGCTGTCTTCGTTATATGGTAACTACGACACTCCACTTTGGCCCTATAATCCATGCTGCCCTCTTCAAAACTGAGATAGATTCCGAAGTTGATTCTGAAGCCAGCCTCAGGTACAGTGCTGAGCGATGCAAAAACAGCAGAAGATAAGGACAGACAATCTGATGTAAGAAAAAAAAGTCTGTTTGTAGATCAAGACTTTGGCCATACTCCAATAAGGCCACTTCAGAATTTTCCCATCTCACACACAGCTGATCTCAGAAGAGCTGAGGTAGTATCCCATTGCTAAAACTCAGGATCTAAAAGAGAGCGTACAACAGCACCTGCACAGTCACCTACACAATCACTGTCCCCAGTACAATCTGTCAATACTGATTTCCGTCAGCAAGCAGAAGATCATTACAAGATGAATATATATATATATATATATATATATATATATATATATATATATATATATATATATATATATATATATATATATATATATATATATATGTATATACACACAAAACATCCTCCAAGCCGAAGAAGCAGAGGCCACACGGGGAATCCTGTTGGAAGCTCTTTAATGGAATGGCAGGGCATAATGAATTTCAGCCATCTTCATCAGATGCCGCTCATTCAGGATACAGTCCCAACCTCATTTTAAAATGTCCTGCAACTTTCCCATTGGTGGGAACACGCTCCACCCCAGATCATGTGTTTGTGCACTTCAATGCTGCTCATCGGAACTACAAGTCCCAAAATTCCCTGTTCCTGGTAAGTGCTATGTGGGGATTTCTCAGCTGTTGTGCCCGTGTGGATTTAGCGAAGTGCAGGACAAGACGCTGTAAAACCAAATGTTATCATCCTGAGTGGTATACTATCCCAGGGCTTACTCGGGTCCCATTAACGTTCTAGCCCCCAGTTTCAACTTTCCACCAGGCAGGGGCAGGAATAGCAATGTATCCTACCCTTCGCGCAGTCACGAACTGCACCGCAGCCGCCCTTGCTTCGCTTGTCTTATGAGGCGGGCCTGAACCATTCCAATACCTTGGTTGCCGAAAAAAGCTGCAGTTGCAGAACCAGTGATGCTCAGGCCAGCGTACTGAATGAGGCCTGTGTAACGCGTCTCTGGCTGACGCGTATGACATCCACAAAACCTCCTCCAGACCGAAGAAGCAGAGGCAACACGGGGAATCCTGTTGGAAGCTCTTTAATGGAATGGCAGGGCAGAATGCATTTCGGCCATCTCAGCCTTCGTCAGATGCTGCTCATTTCAGGATACAGTCCCAACCTCGTTTTAAAATGTCCTGCAACTTTCCCATTGGTGGGAACACGCTCCACCCAGATCATGGGTTTGTGCACTTCAATGCTACTCATTGGAACTGCAAGTCCCAGAATTCCCTGTTCCTGGTAAGTGCTACGTGGGGATTTCTCAGCTGTTGTGCCCGTGTGGATTTGGCAAAGTGCAGGACAAGACGTGGTAAAACCAAATGTTAACATCCTGAGTGGTATACTATCCCAGGGCTTCCTCGGTTCCCCTTAACGTTCTAGCCCCCAGTTTCAAGTATATATATTTTATATATTTTAATTTTTTTAGAGGACCTCGGATCCAAATCAGTGTCTGTGATACATGTCTGTTATATGTGATAAGTATTGAGTTATATAGAATTTAGTGCTCATTGGGAGGCCAGCAGGAGAGGACATTTGGTGCAGGGGCTTGCATGAGCGGGATGCTGAGAGGTGCCTCCCAGGTGGGTGAACAAGTATGGTGAAGTTAGAGGGTGAAGGGTGGAAGTTTCTTCCACTCCGTGAATGTGATTGTTGTATATTTGGTGGAGCATTCCTATTAGATATCGTCAGTGGTCTGTGGGGTGATTGTGGGTCCAGTGATGCTTTCATTTAGGGATGATTGCGTGGAGTCAATTTTATCCGTACTGTCGCTGGGATTGTGGTCCAAGTGTGTGGGCTCAGAGGTGCAAAAAGATGCTGCTGCCTCAGGAGCTGAACACCACCCATCTTTTAGTTGGTGCTTGGTGGGCATATGGATAGCACTCTATGGCCAGGAAGAGTGGCAGTGACGATTTCCTAGCCATTGACTGCTTCGGAATTCTGGTGCCTCTCATCAATACCCGGCTCCATTCCCCTCCTGTTGCTCTATCCAGTCCCAAGCAGCGGTTAGATCTGTGAAAAAGAGAGATTGGCGGTACTGGATTAGCTTCAAATTTGTTGTGTATTAGAACACCAAGACTGCAATTTTAATATTTCAGTGGAGCAGATTGCCTAGCTGCTCAAAGTATCTGTCTTTGTACTGTAGTAACCTTGGTTGCGACCCTGGCAGTGGTCTGCGGGCTGTCCCACTGTGGGCCTGCTCCAAGGTGAAGTATGTAGAGAGCTCTTGTGCTGGTGTGAAAGTTTTAAACCATTCTTACAAGAACATTATTAGGTCCGCTTTTTTGGGCCCGTCAGTCAAACCGATCATTAGGACATTATTTCTTTGTGCAGGCCCATCAGCTTTTTCAGCTTAATCTTCCAGGTGCTTTACTCTGTTCTGCAGCTTGGACGTGGATTGCTGTTGTTGGGAGGCCTGAGGTTGGAGCTCATGTAGGCTTTGATATCTGTCGCGGAGTATACCCAGGTCTACCCCCACTATTTTCTTTTCAACGGATTGCGTGAAGTTTCTATAGCTTTCAAGATCATGTCTAATTTGTTTGTCAGACACTGCTAGTCTAAGCGGCAGGTGGAATGTCCTCAGGAATGGGTGGAGGTGACAGAAGCATTCCTAATTGGGTGAAGAACACAGATGGGCCAGCTCACAAGGTCAGTTGTCTCACAGCAATAATAATTGCACATTTGAAATCTTAGAATGTGATTACCTTGCACTTCTAGAGGGGTGCATATACATTCTAAAGAAAGCCCACTATGAGTGCTTGGTATGCAGTGAAATGGGAAAAAATGTGTCTACTTTGTGATAGTCTCAGGAAGCAGTCTCCACAGGCCTCCTGCAAAAGGTCATGTGTTACACATTGCACCCTCAAAACTCAGGACTAGCCTACTCCTCCACAAATGTATGCCTAGCGCCAAAGCTAAGCATTTGTTGTGAAGTGCCCTAAATGTCACAAGAAAAAATGCAATCAGATTCATGACCTCTGAATTTTGAATTCCTGAAGATCATGACCTAGAAGAATGCGGACATTTAAAAAAGTTAACATTATCCCAACAAGCCTTCCATTCATTCCCTTGGTGGTGCAATGCAACCTATGTTTTGAAAGAAGGTCCCTTTGAGTAGGACACTGCTTCTCAGACTATTGTCACAGATGCAGTCTTTCTAGGATGGTGTTCATATGGACTATTTACAGGTGCAGGGAACATAGAGAAGGAGAAATCCCTTTTCATCAATTTGTTGGAGTTGAGAGCTGTCCATCTAGCTCAGAAATTATTCCTCCCTATATTCAGAAAAAATACACTTCTGATTCAGACTGACAATGCAGCAACAATGTATTATCTAAACAAGCAGGGAGGAACCCACTTGAGGCAAATGTCCATGGAGGCTCAGACCATTTGGAAATGGCTGCAGGCAAGGAATCTAATGACTAAGGTGGTCCTTTTGCCAGACATTCTGAATGCGCAAGCAGATACCCTATGTTGTTTGATACAAGAGAATCCCGACTGATCTTCAACAATAAAGTACTGCAAAACTTCTTCAAAGACTGGGGTTATCGTCAAATAGATCTGTTTGCAGACACAAACAACAAAAAATGCCCAAACCTCTCCTGAAGATATTATCTACCAGGAACCACTGGGATTGACATTTGATCAATTATCCAGGTAAATTTCTCTACACTTTTTCTCACATCCCTCTGATTCTAACAGTGATGATCCAGCTATGGCATTCCAAAGCAAAAATGAGATTAACAGCCCTGGAATGGCCTCGTCAGTGGTGGGTCCCAGATCTTCTTCTCTTATCAGAGACCACACTGGAAGCTGCAGACCTGATCTTCTGTGCCAGTTCATCAATGACCTTAGCAGCTTCTGAATACTTGCAATACGGATATTTAGATCTTCCCCAAAATTGTATGAACAACTTGAAAGAAGAAAAGAGGCCTTCCATGAGAACTTCATATGCTTTCAAGAGGTTCTGCATCCAGATTTTGCATGTGGTGTATTTAAAATGACCATAACTCTTTTAAATGCCAAGAGGAGGTGGTTAATCCATATCTTTTCCATCTGGTTTGATCTGGCCTTTCGTTTTCCTCTTAAAAATTCCTCTTTCAGCAACTATTGCCTATAAAGCTCTTTTTTAAAATACCTGTAGTGAAGGATAATTTAGAAGGGATTAAAACATGTTTTCATCTTATTCAAACATCTTCTCCATGGGAATTGACCATAGTACTTTCAAAACTCATTAGTCCTCCCTTTGAACCTATACATAAAGCAACTCTTCCACATTTATCATGGAAGACAATCTTCTTTGTAGCCATTATGCCTGTTTGCCGAGTGAGTGAAAATTATACTCAAAACAGCCTTATACAGTTTTTCATAAAAACAGGGGAGTAATAATACCTCACCCTTCCTTTCTTCCAAAAGTAGTGTAAAACCTTCAGGTCAATCAGACAATTTCTTTATCATCTTTTTTCCTAAATCTTTCTAATCCCATAGAAAGAACCCCTTCAATCAATGGATGTCAAGCGATTAATAAAATGTTATCTTGATAATACAATTTAGAGCAGACAAACTGACCACCTATTTCTGTTACCAATTAGCAAATAAATCCTATTAAACCTTAAGCTAATTTAACTAGGGAGCAATCAGCAATTTGGGTGTACCCCTTTCAGAAATATTTTAAGATGCTACCCAGAGATTAATGCTTTTCTTTACCATACAGAAATGTTTTGTATTCAATTTCTAGAGCTGATGCCAAAGTGGACAGGCCTCTCTAAGAAATATTTTTGCCTTATGTGGGAACTTTTCGACTTTTTACTTTTTCATAACTATCTTTCTTGTAGGATGAGCTTGCTATTTATTCAGTGCTTCAGACATTTGCTAAGGATCTCCTGAAAGAGAATGAAATGTGTCCTACCTGTAGTTCTCTTCAAGGGAAGTTCCATGATCCTTCTCTCTGTAAAAATAAACTGACCTTCCACCTCAGGTGCATGATAGGACACATTAGTAAGAATGGGGCCCTTAGAGGCACAGTGCCAGTTTTAATGTTCTAGTTGTGCAGTGTATGAGCTATCATTGTCCTGTATATCCCCTATTTCCCCTTTTATAAAAAAAAAGTGGTTTGTTACTGATATTTCTAGGCACGTTACGTTAAGTGACTAGATTAATACATTTGGGAATGTTTTAAAAAATGAAACATAAATTACATTTGGCCGTTTCTAGCCATTTTTGGACCGCAAAGCCTATTACTTTCTAATATAGTTGTGCCTTTTTATTCTTCAAAAAGGAACTGGCACATATATAGGAATATATTTTGAAAAGTGCTCTGGCGTCTCACGCACAGGCGGAACAATGCAGTGCTCATGACTTTGATGAGGATGCCCCTGAAAGAGAACTAAGATTACAGGTAAGAACGTTTTCCTTCTCCTCCAAGGGAATCCTCATTAAAGTAATAAGCAACCTTCCCACCTCCGTGGGCGAATGAACCGATTTTTTTTGCTTGAATACCTAGGAGCCTTTCTTATCTATAAAAATCAGCTGACCTAACTCTCACTGGCACGTCATGGAGCATACTTGAGGAGTGGCAAACCTGTCTTTTCACAGCCTGTGTGCTTGCATTACCTTCCCTATCCTTTTAAAAAGGAAAGGTTTGTGAAATTTGTTCCTACTCACCTTTTGTTATTTTTGTAACTTCCTAAATGTAAATTACTTAATTTTGAAAAATTTAAATTAATAAAATGTGCCAATGTAGCCTTTTCATAGGCTGCAAAGGTGCTCATTCATATTATAAAGTGGACTTTTCTATTGAAACGCATTGTATGTATAAATGTATATATCATTTCAAGTATTTATGACTTTTAGCGTTCCCCTGAAGGAATAGTACAATCACACGTAAGTAACTTTTCCTCTTTAAAACAAAAAAAACTATAGTTTTGCACATGTGAGAAGCCAACATTCTTCCTGGACTGGATAAATGCTGAAAAATCTAATTCTGGTCAGCTACTAAGCTAGTTGTACACATGTAGGAATATGAGAATAACATGTTCTTCCTTGTTAGGAGTTTATTAGCATCAAAGACCATTGTTACATCCCGCAGCACAATGGTGGTGACCGAAAGTAAACAAGGACTCCAATGAGCTTTATTTACTTTCACTAGGTTACACCTTTCCCCAAGCCTCCTGAGTAACGAATACAGGGGCATATTACCAAGCAATAGCGATAATTATCACTATTGCTTGGTTAGAGACAAAATTTTACCGCTGAGCTGCAGCGATTTTTACCGCAGATAAACCTTGGTATTACCAAGGTTTATCGCAAATGCGATAAAAAACGGCCGCAATGCATGAATATCGCTGAAAAGTCCGCGACAATCATGCATTACCGAGCTAATGCTCTTAGCCATGTTACCCACCTCCCATTGGATAACATGGCTAAGAACTGCTCAGGGCAGGTGTTAGCTTTTGGAGATATTCTCGCTAAGCGTGAATATCTCTAAAAGTTGGTAATAGGAGATAGCGATGTTAGCGACTGTTTCCAGTCGCTAACATCTTGGCACGCCCACTTTGCATGTCATTAGTGATAAATATCACTGACATGCAAAGTGGGGCCCAAGATGGTCGCTATCTCCTACTAGCTGTCGCTAACTGGTGTTAGCGACAGCTAGGTAATAGGGAGATAATTTTATCTCCGCTTTCTTGGCTTTTAAAGCCAAAAAAGCGGAGATAAACCCCTTTGATAATATGCCCCACAGGCTGTAGGCAGTCATCAGGTGCTGAATGTCACTTTTGCTACACCTGGCATTTTGGTTAATCAACGTTAATTCCTGGAAAAGTGAATTGTTGCATCAATAACTTTGACAGTGTAGTAGACTGCATATTTTAACGTTTTTGCAGCAGGTGACTCAACTACAGTTACACAATCACACTACTTGCTCATTTGTGAGACTCTCCATATTCCTTTTCGATAATGCCTAACTTAATTGTTTAAGGTGCTGTTTGGAACAATTGTCAACATAAAAATCAACATATTTCTCATGCACTATAATACAATAGAGATTTCCATGCCTGGAGGTGTGATTAAGTAGCCTTCAGCATACAGCATTAACATTATACTTGTTAAAATCGTTGTTGTATTGTAATAATTTTATTTTCTGCTGTTTATTAGGGATAGCGACTCTGGTGGATGGGAGAGTCAGGGATGCCAGACTGTTCGATCTCATTCGGCGCTTACTAAATGTCTCTGTAACCATCTCTCAACATTTGCCATTCTTGCTCATCCACCAAAAGATTTGGTAAGTGGGGAACAAAAATCCAAGCTTTTCGTTAAGAATTGGTGTGAAAAGAGGCGGAGCCATAATAACCATTAGAACGTCAAGCAATTGAAAGCGAGGGAGAATCAAAGCAGAAAGCAAGGCTGGTGTAGATATTGGAAACAGACAAAAGATAACACATGTAGATCAGAGATAGAGACCCAACAGGAATTGTTCAGAGGAAAATCAGGCATTAAAGTTGAGATCAATACATAGAAGAGAAATAGAGAGTGATCTAAAAGAAAAGTTTCAACAACAGGAAGAAGCAAAAATTAATTAGGGAAATCCCATCCACTTATATGAGACAAGAGGGGATTTCTGCCCTTGTGAATCTCTTCTGGTGTCTAAGCAAGTGGGAGCTACAATAAAAGCCTTTGTCATTAGACAAAAAAAAGAACAATTCTGCATCTTTTTGTGCTTCATCTAGTTTTTCCTTAAGATGTAATACATTTTCAGAGTGCAGGCAGAAAGTAAGTACATGTAAAAGTAATAAAATGATTGGCTGACGTTTGTAAGTTTGGCAGTGTGTTGTTTTTCAGAAATGGATCTTTAATTGTTTTATGTGTTCTGAAATATCACCATCAATCGTCTGGATTTCTTTGTCCATCTTATTATATAGCTGATTGCTCTGACCAATTCTTTTGAGTTGGGACTTTTTATATTAGTGACTGATTGGAAGGTCTACAATTATGCACAGGTGATATTTGTAATGACTTGCACTCCATATTTTCCTAAGAAATATTTTTTCTTACTGCTTTTAAACTGCTTTTTTTTCCTGAGGTCTTCCATGGCTCCAGTTCCAGCACAAACTCCACTGTTCCTGAATGGATCCTGAGCTTTTGCAAGTGATTTTTTGTTACACTTGTATTATGAAAAAATAAGTGGACTTCTTCACGTTCAACACAAGAATTGCATATGACGTTATAAGAAAATGGATAATAGCCATATTTGTTTATGATTTTCCTTAAGACCCAAGAAAGAAGGAGCTAGAAGACTGTTATCTCTCTTGTTTTAGGAAGGTAGTTCTATAAGTACATCCTTCCCTTACTTTACCTATAGAAGACGCGTTATATAGAAATCTGTTTGTAACAATATGCAATGTCCTACCATCCTGCCATCAACACTATATAAATACTGACTCTCAGTTTTCCATAAATAATAGATCCTCCTTCAGTCATTGCTGTGTCCTGCTTTCCCTCTGACTTTTAGCCAATGAAAAGGAAACCCTTTGCCAGCAAAATTGTCAGTCTTTTCTCGTCGCCCTCTATAATCAAAGCACATATTGTACATAACAGATGCCTCCAATGAGAAAGCCATCATCATCATTAATACCCCATCATAGATTTCATCTTCAAATCGTCTGGTGGTGACCTTGCGGATGACCTTGCCATCAAAGAATTCCTTGTCTCCAACCACCAAGACCCCTCTTAAAACCGAAGAATGCCATCAACGAAAATGTCCTCATCATCAGGGTTAGAGGGAAAAGGCTTTGGTCTTTCTCACCCCCGCCAGATTCCGAGACACACAAATCAATAGTTATGCAAAATAAAGGACATTTATGTTAATAAAAAGATAAATGGAACCAGAAATGTCCCTATAAAGGGTTGTACCTCTCAGAAGAAAGGTGGATAAACCAAAATGTGCTAAAAACTTAAAAAAGATTAACTATGCCTCCCATCACAGCCAAAACGCGAGTTTCTTCTCTGACACCAGTGATATAAATACTACTTTATAGGGGAAAGTGCATTACAATTCAAAAAATTTCCAACATCTAAAGCAGCAAGAATCTCCTCCGTAGTCTTGATTAAGGCAGTTTCAGTGCTATGGCATGTACGGAAGCCAAATTGGCTATGATCCAGAACATCATTATTCAAGATATGAGTGGAAAGTTTGTTTTATTAAACAAAAACAGGCTCCAACATTCCTAATAAGTATTCACTAAGTAGGTAGCAAATTACGACTCAATTCGGTTGACTACAATCACAGGGATGGTGAGCTGTAAAAGTAATCAGGCCACCATGTCTGTGATTGATGTTCTATTGAGTAAACTTTTTTTAATGCAGCCAGTGTTCCTTGAAAATAAGATTCTCCTGGACCGCCCCCTACTCTTTAACAAACTTTCTTTTACATTCACAAACGGGAAAAGGATCCCTTTCCATTTTGTGAATGGGTTATCACCTTCTTTGATGTGTCAGTAAATTTTTTTTAAATCTCACAATATGTTTTATTAGGATTTTACAATGTATCAGTACATTTTTAATGCTTTGTGCCCAGATTTCAGTCACAAAACATTGATACATAAGATACCAATTAAGTATTTAAAAGAGCGTTAACATCATTCCCCTGTCACATACCGAATGAGTACCCATTCAAAATCCTTTTTCAGGAGTCAGAAATGGTTCTTTGGTTTCTAAAATGGAATTAGTAGATACCAAAAAACATTTTTTAATGTCAACAAAAGTCGAATCTGAGTGTTTTTGACCATTGAAATGCTTAGTTTAGCTGGCACTTTGGTAGACAAAGATAGGCTTGCATCGCACCATTACTAAGAAAACTTCTCTTTCTCATATCTGTTAAGTGGCCACTTGGAAGGTACTATTCAGACCTTATTATGCAGCTGGTAGCCTGGTTCATGCTGAGGAAGCAATTGTGCTTTGTGTAGAAGGCTTTGAATGTACTCTGACTTTCACCCATAACTGTGCTTTTCTTTTAAGTCAGATTTTATGTGAAAAACCAGTCGAAGGACCTTATTTTGTACGTGTCACCGGTTAATGAGTTGTGGAGGCCAGTGTATAGTTTAACTTAATGGAATTCTATCGAATGTACTGTGAGGCAGAAGTCAAAAGTACGTTCTTTAGCAAAAATCCTTTTGTAAAAAGTCTGCGAATTCTAGTTCCCTTAAAGCACATGAACTGCTTTTTGAGTTTGGCTCGTTAATTTTCTGTCTGCAGTTTTATTTGAATTAACTCCTCTGCCGCATTGCTTGGCAAAAAAATCTCAATCATGCTGGTGGATATCTCTGCACAGTGAGAAATAACACCTCTGGTAGTGGTGGGTCCGAGAAGAGAATTCTGGAGTAAATTATGCTGTTGCTTGAATTCAATGGTAGAATTTTCTCCATTAGATATGGCACTAGAAATGTATCTACCAAGTGGGAGTAACTGCATATAATATTCTTCCTGCCATAGGGTTGTTTTCCATTATATTATATTATATCAAACCCCTTTCTCGCTAAAATATTGGCAGATCAGACACACTTGATGAGACTGCCATTTATAGCAGTATTAAGCCAAGCCTTAGGGGAGCCAGTAATGAAGTTGGAGGAGTCTTTGCTGCAATGGCATCCACCGACCTACAGTTTTTACTTGCTGCACTAAGGGCCAGATAAGGAACTTGTACAGTTTAGAAAGCTCATAAATCTAAGCAATATATTGCATGGGATCCTGAAATTCTTGTTTAAAAGCTTGTCTCCGGTTTCCTTATTACAGTTAAAGTTGCGAGGTCTCTAGTTACCTATAATCTTCTCAACTGTAAATAGTTATTACATTTGATTTATAATGCCTGGTGCAAGAACCAGCAACCAAGGTGATAGAAATGATGGTCAAGGAGCATCATTACAGATCAACTTCAAAAATGAGAGTGAGACTTGAAATTTCCTTAGTTTTTAAACTCAACATTAATGTTGTCATGTTATGTTTTGTTATATTGATATGTATAGTGCTGTAATCACCTGGGAGGGTATCCAGGTGCTTGGGCAGTTTTGTAGCAGTGTTGTTCCCAATGTGCTCATACGAAGTGCTAGGTCTTCAGCTTCTTCCAGAACTGAAAAAGTTAGGAGGAGGCTCTGATATGTTGAGGGAGGTTGCTCCATGTCTTGGGTGCGGTGTAGGAGAATGAGCGACCTTCAATTTTGCTTTTGTGAATGCAGGGAATGTGTGTGTGTGAGAATGGGGCTGATGGTAGGTGTCTGGTGCTTTGGTGAAAGTGTATGTGGCTGTTCAGATATCTTGGTCCTGTGTTGTGTAGGGCTTTGTATGTGTGGTTAAGAAGTTTGAATTGGCTACGCTTGTGAATGGGAAGACAGTGAAGCATCTTGAGGTGTGGTGTGATGTGGGTGCAGTGTGGAAGGATGAGTATGAGTCTGGCAGTGGTATTATGGATGGGCTGAAGTCTGTGTAGGAGTTGTTTGGAGATTCTAGTGTAGAGAGTGTTGCCGTAGTCCAGCCTGCTGGTGATGAGTGCTTGCAAGACGGTCCATCTAGTGTTCTGAGGCAACCATTTGAAGACCTTTTGTAGCATGCATAGTATGTGGAAGCAGGAGGTACACACTGGGTTGACTTGAGCCATCATGTTGAGCTTGTCGTCTATAATGATCCCTAGATTTTTGTGTGGTCTGTGGGTGTATGTCCTAGTTCTGACGGCACCAGATGGAGTCCCAGGGGGAGGTCTCATTGCTGAAGACCAGTACACCCGTCTTCTCGGAGTTGAGGTGCAGGCAGTTGGTTCACATCCAGTCTGTTACCATGGTCATAGACTTGAATGGCTGAAGGGGCAAACTATCCCAGGGTTTGGCCGTCCTAGTTCAATGGGTGCAATCAGATGGGACCCAGATGGCCAAAATGGAAGACCTTGACCCATTAGAGCAAGTTCTGCTGAGCTGGGTAACTGAATAATCTTTTGTTTTATAATTCCAATATGGAAGAGACAGTCCAGTTTATCAAAAGGATAAGTCTTTATTATTCGAGTAATCCCATTTGGTTCCTAAAAGGGAAAAAAACAATATCCAGAAACCAGCCAACACGTGTTTCACTTCCTCCCAGTACGCAGGCCTGGGGCTTTCTCAAGACTGACAATATGCAATACATTTGTAGGAAACTAAACACCATTTGAACCCACATTTTGTATTTCCATTGGCATAAAGGCCAAAGAGAAGAAGAAAACCAGAAAATCCCAAGACAGAAAACTGTGTGAACCCAACATAAAAGGAAACGGGTGAGAGGAAGTCCTGAGGCAGAGTGTGTTACGGGAAAGAGTTGCGAGTCGGCTGTCCGAGGGAGGACCAGCAGCAGAGCTCACTTTGAGCATTTCGGTGGGCCGTTGAGTGTGAGTGTGCATGTGGAGGTGTTGCGCTCCAGCCTCGTGAGTTGCTGTGTGCACATTAACCCTTGGCATCATATGGTGGTTTAGAGCGCAGCCGTACACACACGGTGATGTTGTCTGGAAACTTAGGGTTTAGTTTACTGTGACAGCTTCGAACGCAGCCCCCAGCTGGTAAACGGATGCAAATTCAGCATTGGCTTCTCCTTGACAGGAGTGTGGGAAGTTTCTTTTTTCAGGTATTTGGCAATTAATGCTGATCCTATAAGCACGATGATTCGTACACCTCATTTCCGTAACTAGTCCACTGGAAGCTTTGCCTGTTCCAGACAAGGCTTGGACCAATGTGGGAATGGACATCATAGTACCTATCAACGTGGTTTAAGAAAGTTGCAGATATGGAATTGTGCTTATGGGCCTCTAATACCTCAGAAGTCATTAAATTCCTGCAATATGTATTCACGTGAGAGGAGATAAAAACAGATAACAGGGTGTTCAATGTACGTCTGGGGATTTTGAGGAGGTCCTATCGCATTGGGGTATTAAACATAACAAAACATCATTGCACCGCCCTTGCAGCAATGGTCTAGTAGACAGGTGTAATAGAGTTATGAAAGACATCATTTAGTTACCCATTGCTAGCAAGTTGGACCGGGACAAAGAAATTGACGATTTACAGTGGGCAATTCACATCACTCTCAAAGGGACTTACAGGACTGTCTCAGTTTACCCTTCTCAAAGATTGCGAGCCTGCTACTAAATTGGTTGATCTGTGGATAGGTGGTTCTAAGGTGGAGAAGAATTTGTCATCAGTAAAGTTATCTAAAAGAAGTATGCTTGTTGTACAAAACCAGAGTGAGCACATACTTCACTCATTAAACCAGGTGATGTGGTCAGAGCTCGTCTGCCAGGCATCATGACCAAGGGCCAGTCCAAATTCTCTCAACCTAAGAAAGTTATCCTGGTCAAGGATCGAGTGGTCATGTTAGAGGATAACAAGAAGTGGAATAAAGAGAAGTTGTATCTCCAGTGGGGTAGTGGTGCATGTAGGTGTGGTAGTGTGAGAAGTGATGGTGTGAGAAGTGGCGTTCTTCAGGTCAGTCCCAAATGAATGTCTTATGGCACGAGAAACTTAAGGACACCCTGTGAGAGGAAAAAACCTCTAAAGCTTAGTGACTATGTGTACCTTTACTTGTTTGGTCAGAATATACTTAATGATACTTTGTACGTTTTTCTAAAGATGGCTTCCTGTTCCAGAGTTATCTTATTTGTTTAGTTTTTTACTTAATAGTGAAAAGGGGAGATGGGTTGGATTGGATTCCATTAGTGGAATCAGAATGTGAAGAGGGAATGACATTGATCAAACTGACCAGCAGTTGGCACTGTGCTTCGGCTCGGTCAGTTGCTGTATTTAAACATAAACATATGGAAAAAGCACCTTGTGTGGTCTACAGTCTGTTTCCCCATAGATTATCATTGAACTTTCAAAATAACACCACCACTCATAAAGGTTGTTTGGCTCCTCCAGAAGTGCTAGCTCCGAGAACAGATACTAATCACAGTCTCAGAATATTGAAACCAAACCTACTAAAGGTGAATGATAAAGTCTCCTCAAGGCACCAGCTGCTTTATTGGCCTTTCACACTCTGTGAACGCACCACACACAAGACTTTCACACGACCAGCCATGGACCCAATCTAACACATTGGTGCACTCACATCAACATACCACCGCCATTCAAGAACCTTTCACATTCATAAGTCACAGAACGAGATCCCCAATCAAACCAACTCTCACCCAATCATCAACAAACCTTCATACATACACAGCACAGAGATACCTCTTCACACAAATGGCCAGGCCTGTTAACGCTTGAAGCATCAATAACCTTCACAAGTGCAAAAAAAGTTTGCCTACATTTTAACTACCTGTCAAGTATCCACCTCTGTTGACATTCTGAGCATTAACATACTGCTGCCTAGTGATCCTTTACTAACTGCTCCCATGACAGCCCATGAGGGTCAGTAAGACATGACACTTTGGGGCACTCATTGTGCTAAATTCAACTCCTTCCAGTTTGTGGATGAAACTTCAGGGTGTCCAAGGATGCCCTACAAGGCCCACAATCCTCGAACTCAGTGAGCATATCTACAGTTGAAACTAAGGCTGACATGCTGGAGAAGACACGTCCTAAACTCTGAAGATCATTAGTTTTTGACATATAGGGGAGTCAGTAAGAACTTGACATATGTCACATCCTCCTTTGTGTGCCGTGCTGTGACTGTAATTCACCAGTCATACAGCAAACTGAACATCTACTATGTTCTAATGGAGGATGACTTTTTCACCCATATGTGTAGCATGTAGAATTCTCTGTAATGTATTGTGTGTTTGTAAAGCCCAGCTATACCCCGGGAGGGTATCCTGCCACTGACGGAGGAACTAGCAGGGCAGATCCATGGACACACCTAATCGAAGAGCCAAGTGTTCAGCTTTGTGTAGAATGCAGTAATTTTAGAGGCAGCACAGATGTGTAGGGCAGGTCATTCAGCCTTTTGAAGCAAGGTAGAAAATGTCACAATTACCTCTTCTGGCGCTGTTTTTTCCCCCGGAGTTACGAATTTTATATAGTGTGAACTAGACCTGAGGGTATCAGAGCTCTTTTACATGAGCACCAGTTGTGTTACAGACAGACACATTCATTTATGTTAGGCACAGGGAGATTAAGTGATTTGCCCAGAATCACAGGATATTGAGTGTCCCTGCCGAGACTCGAATCCAGTTCCCCAGCTTTGAGGTCAAACCACTCTAGGCATTAGGCCAAATCCTCTCTGTTTATGCATGGAATGTGTGCAAGTGCTGACTGAGCAAAGGTGCATGGAAGGTTTCTGAAATGTGAGGCAGTTTTGAGGTATGCTGGGCCAGTGCTCTTTTAATATGTGTGTCAGGAATTTGAAAGAATCTTTGGACTGGGAGCCAGTGAAACTCTTCAATGTGTGGGGTGTGTGTGCGCTGTGGGAGGTTGAATGGAAGGCTGGTTGCTGATTTCTATATGAATTAGAGTCATCTGCTTAGTTGAGTGAGGGAGTTATTCAGTATTGGGGAGAGCTGATGAAAATAAGGTGATAGCATTTGTACCTGAACTACTTTAACTATCAGCCTTTACCTATGCGATATCCTTATCAAACCACACCTAAACTAAGCTTTTTCTATCTGTTCATGTCGGTGTCCTGTTCAAAGTCTTGACTAATCCTGTATACCCGCCAAGTGAATATTTACTAATGCCTTTTGTTGCTAGCTACCTGGAGCTCAAGAAAATGTTTCTTTCATGCACTTTCAACACACTCACTATGCTAAGTCCAACTCTTTCCAGTGTGTGGATGCAAGTGGAGAATGTCCAAGACTGCCTTGGAAGGCCCAAAGTCCTTGAACTGAGTGAACATATCTTCCTCTGAAACTAAGGCAACATGGTGGGGGAGACTGCCTAAGTCCTCTAAAACACTTCAAAAACTACTAAAGGCTTTACTTTTTGCTACACAGGATACTCCATGACAGCATGGCTTATGGTCATACACAGTTATGTGCAGTGTGGTGACTATATTGCACTTGCCATTCAGTAAGCAGAACACCCACTATGTTCTCACAGTGAATAAAGGTGTCAAGCAGGCTATAAGCAAGACCCTGATGTTCCAGTGTGCAGGAAAACAATTTTTACGGCTGCTTGCTTAGTGAAATAGTGGCCAATGGAAAGTATGTATCCATGCACAGCCATTAAAAGTGTATATGACGGCAGCTCCACCTCAGTCAGTTTTCTAATACTTCGCTTTTGTATGGTACAACATAAAACAAGTAGGAAAACACAGGGCTGGCTGAGATGGGCACTGGGGACAGTAACCACAACTCTCCTGCCTCTTTCCTTACTTAGTGCAGATTCTGCAACACCAACATGGTTGAGTCTTTTTGGCTGTTGCAGGAATGTGGTTGGTAAAGTGTTAATCCTGTAGTCTTGTCACATCCTCCACAGCATATGAAGTGGAGGCAGCTGCTTCTGTAGTAGTAGGACTTTCAATGATGGTCAACTGAAAGTTAAGGAAAGACATGGGTCTTTCCGTTGTGGTCTGATGATAAACAGTATATGCATTGTATGTTGCCATCTGGATCAGGTGGATAAACAGTTTCTGATACCATGTGAGAGTTTTACAACTCGTATTGACTAGCTAAAGACCCTGGTCATTTGTATTTACTTTGTCCATTTACTTGTTGTAATTAAGTATACAGATGGGCTTGTGAACATAGGTAGGCATTCTGACCCAAACTGTGACTGGGGAACTGTTCTCATCATGAATTGTAGTGAGGATGTGCACATCACGCCTATCAGAGAACTTGACTATGAACAGTTTTTGGGACGCAGCTAAATGCTCTGGGAATATTGGAGCTTCTTACAGACAAGCTCCTGCGGGAAACCCTTTGCAGCACCAAGAAACTGTACAGCATGCCACAGAGCCACTTTTGCAGAGCTTACTGAAAAGCTCTACTCCTGTATAGTGTTGTCCACGTAAAGGTTATAATCTTTATAAAGGAGTCGCTGGACAACTTCTATACAATCTTTCCCTTGACGTCTAGCATCAGAGGGCATCCTACAGGGTTTAGAGTGGAGTCCTTCCCTGTACACACTCTCAAGCTGTAACATAGCCAGTACAGCTCTAACAAAGCTTGTACAACTTGATGCCATTGCAAGCTCTTTTGCTAACAATGTTCTGCCTGAACAGCAGCCACCCTTTGTATGGGATCAAGGACTCATCAATGGCTGTATTCTGTCCAGGATTTTAAATGTCTGGAAACCTAGCAGGCAAATGTTCCATGGCAGTCTGAACTTTGAACAACCTGTCATCATCTGGATGGTCCAGGGCAATGCAGCAGAATTGTCATTGAAATGCGGCATATGCTGCAATGGCATTAACTGATCTCTGTTCATGTACAGTGTGAAAACGGGTGTTACCCAAACCTTGCGAGTAGACCAGTAGGACTGCAAGCATGGTTTGGGCACTAATGCAATTTTGAGCGTAAGGCCCAACTGTGTCTTTAACTCCTCAAGTGAATTGGGAGTCCACCTGTGTGCCCTAGAATGAGGCCCTAGAGTGCCTCCATGCTGCCTCAGAAATTATTTTGGTCGCAAATTTATTTGCTGCACCATTTCTTCAAAGAAGCCAATATCCAAAAAGGGTTGGACGTAGTCAATTGGCAAAAGAATTGCTGTATCAACTTTACATCCATCTTCACAAGTGAACGGGAGAATTCAGGGCTTCATGAAATTGGGAGGCTGCCAAAAGAGCACTCTGTCTTTACATGCCACTGCATGTGCCTGCTCTCTGGGTCGGCCTAAGCTAATACAGTCAATCTGCTGCACAGATTGTGCTTGTGAAGGGACATCATGACTGCCATCATCATGTTCCTCAAAATAGCTGGAAGAAGAGTCGTCGGATGAAACTCTGTCAACTGAAAAGTTACTTCAATATTCTGCTGCATTTTCATGTCATTGAGATACTGTCTCAGTATTTGATCCTGCCTCTGAGCCATCCTCCATTACTTAAGTTAGGGACTGGCCTGCAGTCATCCACTGACACACCATCTCTGCAGACTGACTAAAACGTTCCTTCTGAAACACTGTGCCACTAAGGTAGAAGTATTTTTTTAAATAAGCCGCTCGTTGGGTGCATCTGTGAGAAGTGTGCAATAGTAAATAAGCAAGAAGGACTTATCTTTTTCATTGAAACTGCAGGTTCTCTAAAGGCACTAAATAAGACACAGTATTACTTCACCTTGCCACATACCCAATACCTCAGCATACCGTTGTCATGGCTTGTGCAAAACTTTATGGCTGGGGGAGTTGCTGGATGATTGCCAGTATAAAAGTAATTTTCCGGAGCCAAAAAATCTACCTTTCTTCCCCAGAAGCACACATTCAGATAGTAGCCCCTGCAACTATGTGTGCAGGTCTACTCCTTCTGAAAACTCACATTGCTATCACTAGGGTCACTGGAATTGAGCGGCAGGAGAACACCAAATTATGTGACAGGGTTCACTTAATTATGCAGCAAAAAAAGGAAAATTATGCTGCATAATCCAGCACAAGTTTTTTTTATAGTATTACTTCATTATTTTGTCATTTGGAAACATGCTAACACTCCCTGGACAAAGTTTTTCTTATTTTTATAAATGTGTGTATTCTCCTGGGTGGGGGGGGGGAACAATTTCCCACTCCTCCCCTGGGGTGAACAAACATTATAAATAAAATGCCACTTAATCTATAATCCCTGCTTAATCTGCCATTGACCGACACCCGCACGATAGGGGTGAAATCCATAGACCTAGGGCCTCATTAGGATGACGGGCGGACTTTGCCCGCCCGTCATCCCATCGTAAATCGGGACCGCTCGCCATAAGGGTGGGGGTCCCGGGGGTGCCATTAGGATGTTCCCGCCACAGTGGCGGGCACATCCTGTATTGTCAGCATTGTGGCGGGCAGTGCTCTCTGCACCGCCCGCCACAATGCTGAAAATGCACTTTCACATTGCCATTTACAAAGCGGCAGGCACCGCACGGTGCCTGCCGCTTTGTAAATGACAATGAAGGGGGGGTCCCACAGGTACCCCCACATGTGCACCCCCACCTGTACTTCACTCTGGGGGCCCACAGGGGGCCCCCAGAGTGAAGACCGCATGCCTTTCCGTGGCGGCATCGCCGCCGCGGAAAGGCACTGAAAACCACACATCATAATATGTCTGGCGGTGTCTATTAGACACCGCCACCATATTATTCCTTTTCCGCCCCGGCCGCAAGGCGACAGGGGCGGAAAAGCGGCGGATGGTCTTTCCGTCCGTCGTGGTCCCCCTCGCCATCCTAATATGGCGGGGGGGAATCTGGTTATGGTATCGGGCGAATTGCCTCCGCCAGGCTGGAGGTGGCTACCGCCAGCCTGGCGGAGGCAATCCGCCCGATATCATAATGGACCCCCTAGTCTTCACTATTTGTGCACCTGTTCCGGTGCTTCTACACTGCCACTGTTGTCCAATTAAAAACCTTCCTCGAGCTAGGGAGGTTTGCCTAATGCTTCCTCGACTAGACTGACAGCATGTGACTTGACTGTGAAATGGAGCAGCCCCAAAGGTCTCATATATCTCTATATGAAAACAGCATCAGTCTGCTTCTCTGCCAGTAACCGGAGCTAGTAGTGTCTTCTTAGTTCGCCCAGACCTGGTCTAATTAAGTGACTCCGAAACTGCAAACTGGACTCTACTCATGAGCAAGAAGCTAGAGCTTTCCTTGGAGGCCTGCAAATCCGAAAAGGAGCTTTACAGGAAATCAAAGAGTAGCCGGGGGTGGGAGGGGGGTTTAGAAGTAAGGAGATGGTATGCCAAAAGAAAAGTTTACTAGGTCCCTTAATTAGCTTCCTTGAATGTAAATCACCTGAAAACAACAGTTAATTGTCCCTTCAGCTCTTATTCAAAGTTTCACACCGACAAGATAAAATGCAGAGTCTTTTGACCGAGAATCCCAGGTGCACAGGTAGATCGCGTATGGATGGGAAATAACAGCAGTCGAGCATCTAAATTTGCTCACACTTCTTGAACACTAAGGGAATGGACCCAGCACCGTGACAAAAGCTGTGTTACAACACATTGGCACGCAAAATCAAATACAGCTTGGACGCTAATTTCACAATGTATTCAAATACCGTTTTAATTAATACTGGGCCTCACAAATGCAAAGTTTTCGCTGGGTTTCATAGAACTGAAATATTAAGCTTGGCAGTAGTAGTCTTTGGTCAACTCATATTTTCAAACTTCACATTTCATATGTGAGCAGAGCTTTATTCTTGTTTTCTTTTCCCCTGCTTGTGCACAACGCTCAAGATGCAGGTAGTTATATGGCCTTGATAGAACTGTAACAAAAAATCTATTAATTTCTACTCATGTTGTTCTTGGAGAGGATGGGTTTACAAGTGTGTACAAAATTGAAAGCCACTTCCTTTGGCTGAATGGACATGTTGTTTGTATTATCAGTGTGAAATGGTTTCTGTTGTTGTGCATAATGCAGGAAAATTCAATAGGTGTAAAGTCATATGTTCATATAAAGTGTTTTCTGTTTTACTGATGTGTAGGGAAGTGTAACTTTTATGTCAGACCACAGTGACTGCACAGTTTTTCGTCTCAAAGTGTATTAAAAGTCTCCTTTTGGGAAATGAGCCAGACATTTTACGGCTCTCCTTTGAAGCAGACTTCACGCTAAAGCTTTCTTTGAACAGAATTTAGAATACTTTCAGGTTCCTTCTCTTGTGATAAATTGAGCAGTCTTTGTTGCAAATTCTCTTTATTTCTCGCTTGCTTTGTGCTGGACTATAAACACTGCTGGCTTTTGATTTAATTTAGGGTTCAATTTTATGCTGCCAATAATTTTGCCTTTTTTGTATTATGAGCATTTTAAATTGATTCACTAACCATTTCTTTTTTCCTTCTGTATTGATTTCCAGCTGTAAATAAACCCTTAATGTTTTGTATTTTGAACTTTGTCTTGTGCGGATTTTCCTATACAGATTTTCCCATGAAATGTATTTGAGTTTTAAATGAATTTTATTTTAGGTCTTTCATCTTCAAAGACTCACACAGAGCCCATATCCACCAATTGGCCCCTTTGATGTAAAAACTACTGATACAGGTGTGAGAGAGGCTGCTCGTTGGTAATGAAGAGATGTTGATACCGATACCACAAATCCAAAATAAAATAATCCTTATTTTTGAGAAGTTGCATTTCGCACAATGATTTGAAGTGTTTCTACTCAACAGCAACTGGTGTTAGAAAAATATCCCTTAAAGAAGGTTTTCCTAGATATTTAATTTACTGTCAGACAATTTCTAACAACATCCGACTAAGAAAGATGCTCACACTGGAAAAAAAGTAATTATTCATATCAGGCTTTCAATTTCCCTTTATAAATGGTATAAGGTAACCATGCCTGCCTTGTCTTTATTTGCAGGCCCTGGATCCCTCTGGTTCACCTTCTGTACCCCTCATGATTGGTTGCGCAGTATCCTGTATGGCCTTACTGATTTTGCTTGCTGTCTATGCTGCATTTTGGAGGTTGGTACATCAATTGAGGATCTATCTCTTCGTAATAGTATTTAGAGTTAAAAACAATGGCACACATTTTTTAAGCAGCACATGTTGAAATGAGACTTATGGATCACCTCCTCAAATACACCTAAAAGAAACAGGGAAGGGAGTTAGGAATGGGTTATTGTAAGGAGGTCTGCTTTAAGGAAGCGTTTTTTTTCCAGAAAACACATTTGCTGATCATATATATGAAGGGAAATTGGAAACTGGGGACTCAGTGCACAACCTATGTATGTAATGCTGTTGTCATAAGAATTGAGTCCGTACTTCTTGAAGCACAAAAATAATTTAGTAAATAGTCACTTAATTGCACAAATTAATCCAAGCACAGTTTTGATTCTTTATCTGCTATATTTTAGCCTACAATCAAATATATTTTTAGCCAGCAATGCAGTAGGGGCTCCTGGAAGGAGTGCTGCGGGCCAGTGGGGCGGGCGGGGTAGGGGCGGGGTGGGGGTAGTAAACTCTGGCATACAGCCGAACGGAGGTAAGTACATAAATAAACAAATAAAACAAATTACATTGCACACACTGCAACGTCAAATGTGTGAACATTTGAATTTACTTTATAATTTGCAAGCAAGAAAAATGGAGTAAAGTCACTTATGAACACATGGGATGGGGGAGTGCTTCTCATTTTGCAGGCTTCTGATCTGGCATGCCTTGCCCTAAAGATGACATAAGCAAGATCGCATAAAACCAAGCTATAAAGCAGGAGGCCAAACCACCCATAAACAACCTCACAGAATTGGAGGATGAATTTCCTGCTTTGTTATGTCATTCTCTCTGAAGTTAGTAAATAGTGGAATAGTGAACCTGGTTGGGCAGTTCGGGCAGGACAGAGTTCCTGTTGGAGCAGTACTGTTTGCAAGCATTCCTCCCATCACCTTTTGTGTGTTTGTTGTTGTAGGAAAGTGCCTCTTTTGGACATGGTTATCTCCCACTTTTTCTCTGGAAAATGATGTAATTTTGGCTGGAGGCGCACAGGGTTCCTGCCAACCAGTTCCCCTGTGCCAGAATCTCTTTCCCTAAACTGTACCTTTTGTTTCCAAATTGGCACAACTTCAGTACCCCTTGTAGGTTGCTAGTAAATGGCACACCAGGAACCTAGGGCATTGGCACTGAAGAGGAACCCCAAGGGTAGCATCACAAATTGTGCCACCCTATGGTTCCCTCATCAAGGCATGCACACTGCCATCGCAGACTGTGTGCCTTCGTGCAGACAAAACCAAAGAGTCAAAACCAAAGGTAGAGAGTTAGGACTGTGAGACCGCCGTCCTAGTCCCTAACTATATATTGATAACCAAAAGAAGACGGCCAGGAGCATTTGCTGTCTAACGTGTGTGATGTACTGGCACCTCAAAGGTTTGTTAATAAAACTCTCACACACCAACCTGGTTGGTGTCATGCTTCACCATCGGGTCCCAGCCAGGTAGCCGAATGCTACCTGGCTGTGCTGCAAAACGTGATTACAGTGGAGCGGGTATTTGAGGTAATGTCTTGTGTGATTATGTGAGTGAGATTACCATGAAAAATACCTCCAGAATACTTCCTTGGTACTTTATTCTTGGAGCACTGTAGTATGATTAAAAAATCTTCAGAGAGTGGATAATATATTCCATGTACTATGTGTAGCTGTATATATTATCAGATGGTCGACATGTTTCAGCCTGGAGGAAAAAATAGGGTGGGCTTTCTTCAGGACCTCTCCAAAACAGTGAGTATAAGTGACAAATAGTGGGTAGCAAAAACTTTACCACGTGAATAGCATATTTAACACCCGCGCTAGGGAGTGTTTTGCATGCATAGAGGACTGACCGTTTTTATGGCCAGCCTTTGCCCCGGGGAGTCCGCACTAGGTGATTCGGCGAGATCCTTTGCAACACAAATTGTGATTTAACAGAGGCCACTTATCTTTGCCCATACCCCCGGGACAAGATTAGATATCATAATCCTGGACAAATGTATTCTACATTTTGAGGAGGACGATAAAAACGGTCAGTCCTCTATGTATGCAAAATACTCCCTAGCGCGAGTGTTAAATATGCTATTCATATGGTAAAGTTTTTGCCACCCACTATTTCTCACTTATACACACTGTTTTGGAGAGGTCCTGAAGAAAGCCCACCCTATTTTTTCCTGTGGGCTGAAACATGTCGACCATCTGATAATATATACAGCTACACATAGTACCTGGAATATATTATCCACTCTCTGAAGATATTTTAATCACACCCCAGTGCTCCAAGAATAAAGTACCAAGGAAGTATTCTGGAGGTAATTTTAATAGTAATCTCACTCACATAATCACACATTACATTACCTTAAATACTCGCTCCACTGTAATCAGGTGTTGCAGCACAGCCATGTAGCATTTTGCTACCTGGCTGGGACCTGATGATGAAGCATGACACCAACCAGGTCGGTGTGTGAGGATTTTATTAACAAACCTTTGAGGTGCCATCACTGTACTTTGAGATGTTTGGTATCAAACATCTCATTGTAATAAACCTGCACTGATTCCTGTGTCAGATTTATTACAAATTGCACACAGAGGACCCCTTAGAGCGGTCCCCTGAAACCTACCAACCCTTAGTGTGGGCACTGACAGGTCTAAGCTAGCCTGTCACCACCAGACAGAGTTCTGACCTCATGGGGACGAGCACCAGCGAACTCAGAGGTTAAGAACAAAGCCTGTCCTGGACGGAGGTGTTTACACCTTCCCACGGTCTGGACAGCCATCTGTGGCGGAAAGCGTTAAAGGCCATGATGCCTTTAAATTCCACCCCAGCCTCTCCTACTAGAAGGAGCTGCCTCCCATCCTGTTATTTCTCACCCCCTTTGGCGGGAAGACAGGCAGGAAAACATAGAACGAATAAAAGGTGTGCCCGCCTCTGTCAACTCTACCCTTCAGGTGCTGGAGGCGAGGTGTAGCACATTTTCCAGTGCCCTACATCTTGAAGATGGTGAAACTTCTACAATCACAGCAAGGGTTATGTCCCCCTCCCTTGGTAGGTGGGCATAATAGAGGCTGTAGACACCCAAAGTAAGGGGCCCATTGGCCACTACCCACCACTCCCTTGTAAACACCCCTAAATTTAGTATTTAGGTGACATCCCCAGACCCTGAACTTAGATTCCATGGACTCAAGAAGAAGACAACGAAGAAACGCTATAGGACAGAGAACTGCAAACCTTGTGGTGGACTTTGGGCGCAAACTCTTGCCTGCAGCCATATAAATCGACAATCGCCATCCTTCAGCTTGTCTCGTTGCTGTGTGGCCTCTAAAAACCCTGGAGGGTCACCGCCACTTCGCAAATGACCAAAGAGCTCCCTTGAGATAGAGGTACAATCTCCCTGCAGCCACAGGTCTCCAAAAACAGCAAAGTCCAGTCCAGATACATACAGCTCCCCAGCCCAACCGATGTTTCTGAGTGCCCTCCGAATGTACACTTGCTCTGGAGGGTCAGCTCAGCTTCTATACCAAGTCTTGAGGTCTCAGAACCCACCGGAGCTGCAAGGCATCAACATAAGGGGTAACCACACAATGTATTACATTTTCCACATTACTTTTTTTTCCCTTCCATAGGAAATGTATTGTGCGTAATTGTGCATAACTATGATTATTGCATTTTACTGTCATTTATCATATTGTGAAAAGTATTTACCTCATACCAAAGTTCTTGGTCTAAATATTGATATAAAAAGAAGTACTATTTTTATCTCAATTACTACTGACTTCATTCCTTGAGTGTGTGTAATCATGTATTGCCTTGCTTTATGCAACACATGTTTAGCACTATCCTCTGATAAGCTAACTGCTCACCCACACTATCCCAGTTAGTCTTATCTACTTTTGTCTCTGTAAACCAATTAGGGTCTGTTCGGCATCTCTGCACAGTGTACCTCATTGTGGTGTTCTATATAGAGAGGTGGGTTTCCTACAGTTGTTAGTAAACAATAGCCTGAAGCAAGGCATTGCTTACTAGTATTTGCTGACTAAAGGCGTTTCAGACCTTAAATTCAAACAGAATTGTCCACAACAACTAGAACCATACTGCGAAAGATAAGGTTGCACCACCAGTGCAACATGTTTTTGTTTGCAATAGATTTGTTTGATATAGGGCAATACAGAATTTAACATCCAACAGTTTATATGCTGTTGTTTTCTTTTTGCCTAGTCCTTTTAATGCAGAAGTAAGGCATAAATACTTAAAATCCAAACACACACTCATTTGTTATATTCATTGATTGATTGAGGGATGGGCATGTTTTTGTAACTAACCACACACATAAGAACAGTCATCATGGGGCTAGTATCCACATCACCTGCTTTCGTATTGTCACTGATTTTATCTATTTTACATTTTGCTATAAAATAATCCTGTCTGATTGCCCCGTTCTTTAACTGATCGCTTTTCAAGATTACCCCACAGGGACTCCCATTGACCATAGTTTGATCCATTTATGTCACGGGCACAAGACCCAGCCACACGAGTGGGATAGCATATTTATCAGAACAGGTGGGGGAACGCTAGGTGGTAGGAATTGTTGAGATCACTGCAGATTCCCGAAGTTGAAATGGACAATGTGTGATTTTAGGCCAGGTTTGAGGTTTGCATGGCATTGTGGGTAAGAAACCATCTTGGGAACCACTCAAGCACACTACCCTTGACTCCACTGAGCATCTAGGGGCATATTACCAAGCAATAGCGATAATTATCGCTATTGCTTGGTTAGAGATAAAATGTTACCGCTAAGCTGCGGCGATTTTTATCGCAGATAAACCTTGGTATTACCAAGGTTTATCGCAAATGCGATAAAAAACGGCCGCAATGCATGAATATCGCTGAAAAGTCAGCGATATTCATGCATTACCGAGCTAATGCTCTTAGCCATGTTATCCACCTCCCATTGGATAACATGGCTAAGAACTGCTCAGGGCAGGTGTTAGCTTTTGGAGATATTCGCGCTTAGCACGAATATCTCCAAAAGTTGGTAATAGGAGATAGCGATGTTAGCGACTGTTTCCAGTCGCTAACATCTTGGCACGCCCACTTTGCATATCATTAGTGATAAATATCACTGATATGCAAAGTGGGGCCCAAGATGGTCGCTATCTCCTACTAGCTGTCGCTAACCGTTGTTAGCTACAGCTAGGTAATAGGGAGATAATTTTATCTCCGCTTTCTTGGCTTTTAAAGCCAAAAAAGCGGAGATAAACCCCCTTGATAATATGCCCCCTAGTTTTCAGAAATGTCTGGTTTTGTTAGGTTTCTGAGTGCGGCCGTCCAGACATGGCACAAATACCGCCACTACACGATTGCTCATTTCTCCTTGTTTCATCTTTGGGCCGTTTGTGTTGTGGGTGTTAGCAACACACATGAGGTACCGTTTTTTTTCAGGGCAAGTGGGGAACGCTGGATATTGGGAAAGTTGTGATTTCCCACAGATTTGTGAACTTTTCCTCACAGAAATAAGCAAGCTGCATTATTTTAGGCAGTCTTTGATGTTTGCAGGGCATTGTGGGTTAGAAAACACCATGGTATTCATGGAAGTCACACCACCCTGGAGTCCCATGTGCTTCTATTTTTCAACAGGGCTGAGTTTAGTTTGTTTTCTTGGGTGGCAATGCACAGCCCTGTATAGCGCCATTCACCATAGCAGGTAGTGACAAATCTGGAATGTGATTGAGACTTCTAGGTGCAGATTTCTTACCTTTTGAATTATCTTGCAGCATCAGATTGGATCTGGATAACTTCTTCTCGAGCAGTACCCCTGCGATGTGGCTGGTAGCGAAGAACTGCTCCATGTGGGGTCGTCTGCATTATCCGCACCAGAAGTGACATGTGCATTGCCTATATTGGCTTCACCCCAGCAGGTTGACATCAATTCTTTCCTTTCTGCGCTGGTCAGCGCAGTTCCAGAGACGAGCCACCCCTTTAGGAGTGGGAGGGGTTGCTGGACCATGATGAATAGCAGCCTTAGGATTCAAACATGGTGACAAACCTCTTGACTGAAGTACTTCAACCGGGAGTATCCCCTTCAGGACCGCTTCTTCTGTTCAATGAAGCACCTACTGATGTTCTACTTGGGACTTGGTCCAAGCACAACTCAGGGACTCCTGTGAACAGAATAATTGCAAGCTTGCAAGCTGCCACAGCGCCACCCCAGGGGCCCTCAACTTCCTCACGCAACACCCTACCACGGAGAGCTTGGCGGTCCAAGCTTCCACTTCCCACTTAAATCCTGGCACATTCACAACCACCGGAGCACGTCAGACGAATATGACACGAGCAGCGAGCAAGACTTCTCACTGTAAAGGTACGCTTGCTCTGCACGCCCTCCGAGAGAGCCACTGAGCCCTTAATTAGGAGTTATAGGTACAACTGAACCATAATACTACTGCGCATTTCTAGGTAGGTAATTTTAAGTTCACTTCACTCTCACCATCACCGCTCCTGATCACCATCCCTGATCACTACTGTGAATAACCAGTTTGTCTCCCTCCTGATGGAGTAAAGCACAGAAGACCCAATGATGATGCTTTATACGTAATAAACATAAGCGTACAACCAAGATATACGGCTACTACGAGTAATACATGAATTAGGGTTTTTTTAAGATGGTAAGACCCCAGACCCTGGTAACAACAGGACAAGTGATCCATTCTCCCCATATCAATTGACAATCCCAACCACACCACCAGATCGGGAATCTAAGAGGCTGGACAACGTAGGCAAGAAGATGTTTTTTTACACCAGCCTGGCACTGCGGTCCATGAACACCGGGTGCCTTTTCGGCTGCTTTTCTTACTCTGTGAGATACAGTTGTGCAGGTGCTGCCAACAGTCCCGGAGGAGGCCTGGGCCATACTCTCCCAGGCGGTTGCCGATCGGAAAGATGCAGCTTAGTTCACGATTCAATGTAAACTGGACTCCACTGACTCACTGGGCAGAGGGATTTTGTACACTGTGGCCTTACAGCACCATGCCTGAGTGATGATTACGAGCATTTCTGGGGATGTCCAAACATCGCTTAAAGACAAGCTTTTAATAGCTCCCGTCTTTTAGTAGAAAAGGCAGTTACAGCGCTGGAGCAGCAGGGATACGGTCAGGTCCTGGGGCTTGTTCCAATCTGCCTTTTCACTTTTTTGTGGCCATGGAAGGAGCTTCCAGCTGCATCTATCCTCTCTCAATTACTGCAGCGCACAACATTCTCAGCCTCAGTCTGGCCCAGGACGCGGTACACACAGACCCTCTGGGTTGAGCATCCAATGGTTGGGCTAGTCCACCACCCCCTCCCCAAGGCAGCTGCAGCATTCAAAGACTCTGCCCTCTTACCATCATGGACTCCTAGTAGGGGGCTGGATCCGCCATCACCTGCCCCACTAGCGTTCTGTAATGTCTGACTGGTGGGTTTTGCAGATCGTCCAAATGGGTTATTTCATCCCCTTTGTGACTACCCCTCCTGCCATGCCACCTGCTCATGACAGAATGACAGAGGACCACCAATCCCTTTTCTGCTAGGAAGTGATGGCTCTCTTGGTCAAGCGAGCACTAGAGAGGGTGCCGATTCCAGATGTAGGCCTTGGTTGCTATTCTTGCTACTTTCTGGTAGATGGATGGAGACCATGTGTCCTATCCTAGACCTGTGCCCTCTCAATTTCTTCCTCAAGAAGGAGAAGACCAAAATAGTCACTCTCACCCAGTTCCTTTCTGCCCTGGCCACTGGGAGTTTGAATGGTAGCATGGACTTGCAGGATGCATACTTCCACATTTTTGTCCTGCCTGCCCACACTCATTACCTGCGGTTCAAGGTAGGCTGGTTTTCACCAAGATGATGGCAGTGGTTGCAGCTCATCTGCAGAGACTTGGGGAGACAGTCTTTACCCTAGCTCGATGACTGGCTGTTGAAGGCCGACTCGCCCCAAGCCATTGTCTCCCACCTCCAGACCACGGCAGAACTCCTACATTTGCTGAGGTTCACTATCAATGTTCTGTTCTGGACATGGTGCAGTATCGGGCTGCTCCTTCCAAACATCAAGTCCAGGATATTCAGGCTATGATACTGATGTTTCAAACTCTATCCTGGATTTCATTGAGACTGACTTGAGGCTGTTGGACCTCATGGCCTCCTTCATCCTGTTTGTGACACATGCCCATTGGCATATGCAGAATCTGCAGTGGGACCTGAAGTTCCAGTGGGCGCAGCATCAGGCAAATCTCTCGGACATGGTCCTGATCTCTGAGGGAACTGCAAAACATCTGCAGTGGTGGTTAAGTAACCGCGTTTGGCTCAGTGGTAGACCCCTCTCCCTTCCTCAACCTGGTCTGATAATAGTGACAGATGCGTCAATCCGGGATGGGGCAGCCATCTGGGATAGCTGGAGATCAGATGCCTCTGGTTTTCGGCAGAACCAGACTCCACATCAGCCAGTTGGAGCTCCGAGTGATCTGGCTGGCTTTAAAAGCCTTTTTACCCTCCATCCAGGGAAGGTTAGTACAAGTGTTCACGGATGACACCACTACCATGTAGTACTGCAACAAACAAGGTAGAGTTAGGTTGTGGAGCTTGTGTAAAGAGGCCCTGCATCTCTGTAAATGGCAGGAACCTCAGGGCATATCCCTGGTGGTTCCACACCTGACGGGCTCTCTGAACACCAGGGCAGACAAACTCAGCCCAAGATGCCTAGAGGATCACGAATGGCGGAGACGCTATTCAACTTGCCTTGCCCCCATACCACTCCTTCCCAGAGTTCTCAAGAAGACCAGGAACAATGGGCCCAAGTCATTCTTGTGTCTCTTGACCTGGCATAGAGAGTTTGGTGTCCCGAGCTGATGAGCATGACCATCTGTCCTCCAATCAGGCTGACCTTTCGAGAGCCCTCTCTGCTGCAGCAGCAGGGGAGGGTCCTCCACCTGAACCTGTCCACTCTTTGCCTTCTTGCATGACAATTGAGTACGGACAGTTGACAGCTTTCTACCTTCCTCCTGAAGTCTGCAATGTTCTCTTGCCAGCCAGGCGTCCCTTCATAAAGACGGTATACACGTGCTGTTGGGGAAAATATGTGGCACGGTGTAGAGAACAACAGGTCGATCCCCTCCCCCCTTCTCAGGTTCCTCTCTTCATTCTTTCTCTTGCCCAGCAGGGCTGTGCTCTGGGTACCCTCAAGGCCAATCTTTCTGCTGTTTCCTCGTTTCTGCGGTTGCTTGACAAGCCATCCCTCTTCAAATCCCCTTTTGCAAATAGATTTTTCAAAGGTTTGCAACATTTGTTCCCACCTTCTCCTTTCATTATGCCTCAATGGGATCTCAATCTTGTCCTCACTTTCCTTATGTGAAATCCTTTTGAACGTTTGCACAATTGTCCTCTCAGGCTCCTTACCATCAAGACTGTCTTTTTCGTGGCTATCACATCGGCTTTGATGGTCAGCATGCTTCAGGCTTTGTTATTAAAGCCTGCGTATTCTAGCAACTACCCAGACAAACTTGTGCTCCATGTGGGAGCTACCTTTCTACCAAAAGTGATCACTCCTTTTCACGTAGGCCAATCCATCACTCTGCCTACTTTTTGCGCTCCACGACATCCCTCTTACGAATAGGAGCGACATCACTGAACCCAAAAAGAGAGTTGTCTTTCTGCCTTGACCACACACAAGAGTCCTGGGTGGACATCCAACTCTTAGTTGGGTAATTTGGAGTGAAGAAAGGATGGGCTGTGCAGAAGCAGACCATCTCCTGATGGCTCATGCTCTGTATAAAGATCTGCTACACTTAGGCCAAAAAGCAACCCCCTGAGGCTTGCGTGCTTATTGCATGCTGAGTTCTGGTCCTAGATATCCACCAGGCAGCAACGTGGGCTTCCTTATACATGTTCACAAAAACTACTGTCTGGAAAGTCAAGTGCATCGGGCCAGGCACTTTCCTCATTCGGTCCTGCAGGACTTCCTTGTATGAAATTGGTCTGCAGACCCACCTCCTGGGAGATATTGCTTGGGTATCAATTCAAAAGGTAATGAATCTGTGGCTAGAAGTCTCTATCAGATGAACAAGTTTCTTACCTTCTGTAATGCCTTATCTAGTAGAGACTCTATCTAGACTCACATTCCTTACCGACTCACCGATCCTTCCTGCTCTGCGAACAGATTTCTAAGGACAGGATATTTCCCCTTTCAGAGCCCTATTTTTTCAACACCAGTGGTCAGTGTTCTTTGTGTCTCCACGCTCCTGTTGTGAAAAGAAACTGACGTCAGCACACTGGGGTGGTCCCTATATGGGCACTGTGGATGAGGCCAAGAGGAGACGAATGATGCCAGCTACTGGCACACAGTGGTACTGCTCAAGAAAAATGTGATGCCTGGAGATAATTCAACAGGTAAGGAATCTATGGCTAGATAGACTCTACCAGATAAGGCGTTAAAGAAGGTAAGTAGCTTGTTCTATACTCTTACTCTGCCTCTCCATACGGCATAGCTGCAGCCAAAGAATCAAAATGTACTCTTGCTTTCCAAGGGAATGTGGAACTGCACATCAGGTTGGCAAAATACTTGTGGGGTTTTGGGGCTGGAGGATAGGGCCAAGACCAGGGTGGTCCATCCACACACCATATTAATTGTGTGCAATAAAATACATCTGTGGTGTCTAGTGAGCTAATGGGGGTGGGGAGGTCATAGTGGCAGTGAACCCCTCTGTTCACTTGCAGGGGGGCAGAAGGAACAATGGGGCGCGGGGAAGGGTAAAACACAGATCCATTCTATTGGGGCTACTACTCCCCACAAAAACAAATTATGAAAAGTAATCCTTGGTGTCTAGTGGGCTTTCTGCCCCCCACCTCCCCATTCACCTTGGCGGGTAGATTGGGGTAAATACCTCCATCCAGCCCCCTTGGGTGGGGGTGGAAAGACTTTTGGGGCCACAGGGGCGTAGTCTCATGCCCGTAGGAGCCACCACCCCCACACAATCATTATCCTTGGTGTTTAGTAAGTGGATCCCTGGTTGGGGGTCATCCTCCTGCAGGAGCGCCAAAGCAAGGATCCACTTGGGAGCAATATCCTTAGAAAGGAGAGATTCTTACCTTTCCATTGAAATCTCCCTCATACAAATAGGTGGCCAGGAGGCTCAGATATGTGCCTGAGCACCAATTTAGTGAAAGTGAAATGAGCCAATTGGCTCATTTTGCTTTTACTTTCATTGAAATGACAACAGCGTGCCATGCGCACTGATCATCATTTCACACAAAAAAAGTCTTGAGCTGCTGGGTAACTCTTCCCCAGCAGGCTGACCTCTAAAATTTTGAAAAAGGACCCCAGAGGTTCCTTTAAAGCAGACAGATACTAAAGATGCAGACAGATACTAAAGATGCTAATGGCCGACAGATACAGTGGGGAGGGAGTGTGGGGGTCAGCCACATTAAAGGTAAGGTGAAAACTTTCATTAGATTTGAAAGAGACGAGTAATGTGGTTTTCCAAGGAAACTTTACTTTTCTTAAAATAACTTTCCCTCCCCCTGTATTTTGTGTTTCTCATCAGAAATTCCCTTAACAATCATTTCTTAATTTGAGCCGGTGGTTTCCAGTGCCCAGCACCGGCTCTTAATCATCAACACTGGCACTTTCATGAGCACCAGTTATGGACACAGTTATTTATGGGGAGATTAAGTGATTTGCCCAGAATCACAGAATGTTGAGCCAATGCTGAAACTCAAACTTGGTTCCCCAGCTCCAAAGTCGGTAGCTCTGGCAATTGCGCCACATCCTCCCTCCCTCCCACTTTCATGGTTAGTAGTTAGTTCTATTTTAGGCAGCACTAACAGGAGAAATGGGCTGCTGCAAGCTGCATCTTGACGAGAGGCCGGGCTCTTTTTATTATACAAATTACCCAATGCTAGCAATCCACTAACTCTAATTACTTGGATAAATAAGGTACGGGTTGCAATTACCAAAATTATAAAAGATGAAAGCAGCCAGAACGGCTTACTTCAAAAATAAGTAAATAAGTAACCTAACAAATAAAAATGTTTCTAGCTTTTCCTGGTGTACTGAAGAGGAATGGGGCATTTCAAAGTGACTATCATAAAATTGATGGCCATTTTTACTCTTTAAATAACGATTTTTTTTTGTGGCAGGAGTTTCTCTGTCCTATTTAAAAGAGAATTATGAAGTTTGAAAGGAGTCCAACAACCTTTAATTTATTCTGATGCTTTTTTTTCATTACAATTGCAGATTTATCAAATCCGAAAGATCCATCCTGCTTCTCAACTTCTGCATGTCCATTTTGGCATCCAATGTCTTGATTCTTGTGGGCCAGTCCCAAGCGCTTAGTAAGGTAAGAGTGAGGGTGCCTAACTTCCTTCATGTTTATAAATCCCAGTTGCATGCAGATGGTTATTTATTTAATTTAGCACACTATTACCAATAATAACGGTTTCCTGGCGCTAGGTGAAAGGAGAAACTACACTTTCCACAATAGACCCTGCGTAATATGCAGAACACATAATTGCATGAACAGCCACGTCTTTAATTGTCTGAAAAAGAAGAAGTGGTTGGCTAGTTTCTACAAAGAGACAGAGATTGGATTACACAGAGAGGTAGCAATGCAATTAGTGTTTAATTAATTACATCTCTTAAGCATGTTCACTGCTCCCTGTTAAGTGACCTTTGCAGCAGCAAACCATTACCCTTATCATCTATAATGCTTTTCTTATCACCCTTTAAACTCTGCTGTAACATGTTCGGACAGCAGGTTTACTAAACAATGCTGTTGCTTATAAAAACGTATTTAGGCATGTCACTTTGAGCGTCTAACAATGTGTCAGGCTCCTCCTCCCCATAATATGCATCACACCACTAACTGTACTTCAGTACCTGCTTTTCCATGCATTTGTCAACTAAGGAGCTTCTCCATTGAATATCCCTCTTTTAATTAAAGTTGTTTCACATTTGCTTTGATCTGTTCCTGGGCTCTCTTTTGCATTAGTAGTAGGTTTCCCTTACATTTTGCTTTTTGGCCACTCCATCATGCCTGCATCTCCGCCCACCTGTGTCATATATCAGGGGATTCAAGGAATTAATTTAGTCACAACACCAATATTCAGTGTCAGGACATTTCTGGCCATGCTACTTACTTCAAGAACCACCATCCGATGAGTTCTTTTAATTTTTTTGTGAGTATCCACATAAGGTCTGTATGGACTTGCCCATGTGTTCCGGAAGTCAAGAGGTCTAAGACATTAAACGTGTCAACTTTTTCATGAAAAGAATGCAGATGCATATTCAAAAATCACCTGCTGAGTAACATGCGACTGGAAGACCAATCCTCTTGGTTTTGGCAAATTTTCCCCACCGAAGAATTGAAGTTTGTACTCTATTCAAATCCACTATAAAAGTAGAGTGTTCTAAGGTTATATTTCTACTTATATGCTTGTTGCTCCTGTGCTATCCTGTAATAAAAAAAACACTAGTTCGCCTTCAAATGATCTTAATTGATAATCATAAGAAATGAATAGTCTTGCACATGTGCAAGATCTCAAGCACTGTTTTTTTAAAGGTGTATATTTCTCTAGCATTGGATCTTTCATAGAGTTGCACGCATGACTATGACCTATGATCGAACTAGAAGTTCATCAGTAACCTACAAACAGAAATGTCCCCTGACCTTGGCCAATTTGCTCTCAATTTAGTAACCCATGTTCTTTTATTGAACCTGTGAAATCTACATGTTCATGTGTAGAAATTAGGCGGCAGCAGTTGACTGCATTTGATCTGAAGATGTAATTGCCTTCCACACTGCTCAATGCCCTTCCACAAAGTACATTTATCTAGAGCGCTGGGACAAATTTGTGGTTTGGTGTTGTATGTGCTAGATTGACCCTTTACAAGCCAATTTGCCAGATGTTATTTTGTTTGTTTTGTCTTCGGCTCTTCAAAGCCTTGCAGTGGGCACTGTAAACTGTTGTTTGTAGACCCTTCCGGCCTTTTAACATTTGCCGGACCAACTATCCTTGTTTAAATCAGTTGTTCTGATGAGGTTTAAAAAGGGTTGATACTAGTTTCTTCCTAAACCGCTTGAGATGCTACAGTAGGACCTGGCCTTAATTTTATGGTTACTGAAACAGATTGCTTCCTGTATGACTGTAAGGATCGAAGAACCAAGCGTTAAAGTCCATATCTATCATTGGCATATATGTGGCTAGGAAGGCTGAAGACCATACATGTCCCGAGTTCACTACCATCTATGGAGACACAACTTGATGACAAGCCCCCAGCACCCTGACTTATTGAACTGGCTGCAAGCGGCTCAAAGGATATAGCATATTCCATTCTCGCTGTGTGCTGCACCACAGAATCAGAAGACAAGAAAGAAAGCTTAGGCCAAAGAATATTTTCCTTAACTTCTGTCATTCAAAGTGGCTAAAACTTCAACCACCTTTGGCTGCTATTAGTGATGTGGTTGGACATCATTACATATTTCAACATTATACCGGTCAATAAGATGACAGAGACAAAGGTGATTCTAAAAGAAGGGTAGTGAACCTATTTTACAGTGACACTATAAATGCTACTACTGCAGGATTCCAGCTTATGTTGGCTTCTAAAGCCAAGGAAGTGCCTATGTGAACAAACGTGTCAGTTGCAAAATTGGGAGGAGAACCAGTGAAGCACATTTCATGAGAACCCCAGTTGAGATTCCAGGGTGTGTATGAGGCTGGGTTGATCTTCTGCGTCCATGTCAACTGAGAGGTCCAGCAATAATAGCAGCATAGAATTTGAAATAAGCAGTCTCAGTTTTTGGAATATCATAAAAGAATTGTTAATGGATCTGCTCAAAGCCTTTCCTCTAGTTAGCATACCAACACAGAGATGGGAAAGATTACCTTCTACTACAAGAAAGTAGTCCTCTTAGTGGTTCAGCGACAGCACAGCACATTTTATGAGTGGAACAGCTTCTAAAGCTGCAAAATATTGAAAGGTGCCAGTGGCGGATCTTTGCAGAGCAGCAACGCGGAACACCCACCATACTTTCATAAGGCACTGCTGTCTGAATAAGGAGAGGTTCAGAGAATCAGAAGTTGGGGAAGCAGTTACTTGACAGCTATTCCCACAAATCAACCCTTTGCCACTATATTTACCATTTCAATGTATTTCTGAATAGATAGATAGATAGATAGATAGATAGATAGATAGATAGATATGTTTAATAATGTGGTTCCGTTGCTTACTACTCTGATTGAGCCCTATGGATCTTTGAAAGATCCAAGTCTGGAGAAGCAACAAGTTTCTTACCTATTGCTACAGTTGTCCATTGTTGGTACCTTTCATAGATTTGTATGCATCATTCCTCTTCCGTGTCTGAGCTTCACCTGTGCCATGATCCTTTCGCTCTCTGTGCAGAGTGTTTCTTTTTCAATAGGTTACTAAAGGAGAGTGTCTCAGGCCTTCAGGCTTAGTTTGATGGACACAAATTATTTTAAGGTTACAGAGGGACTTTCATCTCAATGCCGGATAGTAATCAGGGATGTGAATCAATGAAAGATATCGATGTTGAAGTAAATTGTTTCTTTCAATTTTATAAGTAAAGCCAATGTATGAACTAAAAAATATTTTTGAAAAGCCTATCTGAAGGCTGGATTAACCACATTTAATTAATTTATCTCCAAAAACCGAACAAGTGTCATTTAAATAGTCACTACATTAATAAGGGAGCAGCAAAAACCTTTTTCACTTCCCTTTTTTAAACAAATAATGAAGAAAACAAACGGAAAATTTAGCGAGTTGCAGCCCTTAAAAGCTGCAACACTGAAACTGCACACAGGGCTGTGCCCTTTTAAGGTTTCCATTTGCACAGCAGCTACAGCACCCTGAACCTCCAACAAACCTGATGGACCTCTTAACATGTAATGCTTAATTACACGTTATTTTGATGTATCATAAATACACATCTTTCCTTGCTTGGGGATTTAGTCTATAGTTACTTACATTACAAGTTTGGTGGGCGGGTCACTAAGGGCCAGATGTAGGTGGGTAAATACCGGTCGGTAATGCGAAATTCGGTAGCCATTCCTAATGTCGGTAAATACAGATTCCTTAATACTGATTCCTTGTTGCTTTCACATTTAAGGAATCAGTAATACAGATTCCTTAAATGCAAGGTAGGAAGCACATTGAAGAGTGCTTTTGAGCCTTAAGAAATCGGTAATTACCACCAACTTCCTGCCAGAATAAAAAACAGCTAATGGTATGCTGAAAAACGTTTTGAAAAAAATGCATGACTTATTGGGAGTTTTCTTCCACTGAATGGGGAACGTTTTAAATTGTTTGATGTTCTGCCACTTCCATATCTTACGTTGCAATCATGAACATGAAAGATAAGTATTGGGAGGCCTGCCTTGATAGGGAGGGTCTTGTGGTGCATTGTTTCCAGCAGCCATGTGACAGAAGGACCTCTGGCTTAAGGGTTCTGATAGTGGAGCCGGTTGAGGCTCTGCCGTCTGAAACCTGGGGATGTCCCACCTCTTCATGAGGTGATGTAACCGCTGGCTTGGGCAGAGCAGGACATCTACTAGTTCACAGCAGTGAGTGCTCTCGAGCCATACCCTTGATTGGCTGTTTCTCTTAGGTCATTTTGCTTTTCTGTAACTTTTTTTTGTGCCGCAGAGAGTTTTATTTGGCCCAGCTAAGATTGGTTTGTCTGTGAGGCAAGAGTGTTAACTTGTATTATCAATCTTTCTCTTTCATAGTTGTTTCTGAGGGTAGTTCTGCTGTAAGTAGCTGCCTTTTTCCAGGCGCATAGGTACAGATCTATCTTTAGACTTTCAGCAGTAGGCTTTCTTTCTGCTTTGCAAATATTAAAATTCCTGGGGCCTCATTTATGAAAAGTGATGCATCGCTGCGTGAAAACAGCGCTACGTCACTTTTCACTGCACCCTCCTTGCGACACCAATGATGCGTCATATTTACAGTATGACGCATCATGTCGCAAGGAGTTACAGATACGTCAGTATTTCTGACGTATCTGTAAGCGCAAAAGTGACGCATTGCTGAAGTGTGTCACAAAAGTGACGCAACTCCAGCAATGCTTCCTTTCACATGGGGCAAGCCCCATGTGATAGGGCTTGCATCAGTCTTATGCCTGATGTGAGGCAGGCGCAAGATTTTGACGCAACAGTGTCCTAGAAGTGACGCAGTGAAATCTTATAGATTTCACTGCGTCACTTCTACGAAGCTTTTATACCTGACGCAGGTATAATGTAGCGCAGGGGTTTACAAAGTGACGCATCTGCTTAGATGCGTCACTTTGTAAATAGAGCGCAACAGGAGGCATGTTTTACGCCGCCGATGCGTCACAAAAAGTGACGCATCGGAAGCGCAAAACTGACGCAAGGCCTCATAAATGAGGCCCCTGGTCTCTGTGTCTCTTGATTAATTGGTGAAGTTTGCAATGAGTGTTGGGTTTGGTAATTAAAGGTGTAGTAATGAAAAGGCATCTGGAAGCATCTAAGGCTGCATACGGACTTCTTGACTAGTAGAACAAATGGGATGGGAAGACATAGTACAATATTCTAGGAACCTTGAGTATGCCTTTACAATTTTTTGAAGTTGTAAGCGTGGGGCAATAATTTGTAGTGAATTTGTGCTGCAGTGTATAGTGGTGTTCCAGAATATAATATAAGATGTTTTTGACTTAATCTCAGGCAAGTTCTTAAATGTAATTTTTGGAAATTAGAAAAGGCCACCCTGCAACTCTTATAAATAGCTTATGCAATCTTGTAACTGTAGTGCAAAACATGCAAGAATGATTAGTTGTCTCTCTTTTTACCCATGATCAAATAGAGGCTCAAGACAGTTGTTCCTCAGTGACAACGCCCCCAGCATCCCCGCTAATAACATGTGGAAAGCAACTTGGTGAATGAAACACAGCCAGCCTTCAGCATTAATATTCTTTCACTCATAATTCCAGCAAGTACGGAGAAACGCTGGAATGGAAGATTACCTTTCTGGATGATGGACAAACACCGAAGGCATTCATGGTCCATCATATTAGCATTTCGACTATTTTAGAACAGAAAGCTGATCAGAGTGCAATCAACTTGAGAATACAAATGCATATATTGGCAAATGATCCGTCGATATACTGACTCAACAGACAGTGTCGACTTGTGATACTTCATATAGCTACAATATGTAAACAATAATTTAAAAAAAGAAGTCTGCCGATGTAACTTCGTGACATTAAACAGACCTTCAAGTCCATCTTTTAACTCTATACTTGAAGATTTTTGAGTCTTCTATGTGGCTGTTAACATTATCTGGCCCATGGTGCAGGGATCTCAAGTAAGTAGTAGATTTGATAGAACAGTGACTCCTATTCAGAGAGAGTAACTTCAGTGTGGATCTGAGAATTCTAAACCATATAAATAGTCTACCCATCCAGGTCGCAGCCCTTAATAATAACTACATTGTTGTCGCAGAGTATTAGAAGATGCCATTGAAGGGTCCCAGGTAACAGCAGTGTATAACTTTGAGTGATTAAAAGATCACTGAAATGTAACTGTGGAGTGATCAGAGGATACTGAAGTATTACTATCCAGGTCTACAAGGACTCTGGAGTGTAGGCCCAGAGATCTGAGAGTACACTGGAGTGCTAAAGCACAGCGCTGCAAGAACACTTCTGAGTAGGTACACAGAACCCCCTGCTTTTTTTTACAGTCACTGTGTTTAGTCACATGGATACCGGGATGTAGCAGGTGGTAACGTCACAGGATTCAGATGGCACAAAAGACCAAGCACATCGAGTTCGAAAGACACTCTAATGTAACTACACAGGTTGCAGTGGGCTGTGGAATCTAGCTGCACATGAAAAAAATAATTGCACATGAAGGCACTGGTTAAAGTAAAGTAACTTAAGAATCATAAGAGACTGGAAAATAAGTCGGCTTGATTCGTAGGGAACTCGAGTTTAATTGCAAATGGCACTGGGTTATACTTTAACAAGATTTAGAGGATACCGTGGAGTAAGGGCAGGCTATTCAGAAACTCATCTCAACATCCGTTAACCCAAGTGGAGCAAATTAAGGGATGAAAAGACAAAATCATGTTGTGCCACTATAACAGAGCCACCAAAGCGGCCATCAGAACCATAAAAAGACATCATTACTACACACGCATAATCGATGCTGATTGCACATCTAAAATTTCTACAAAATTGTAGCAGAATTCTGTAATCCACAGCCCAAAGTGCCAAAAACGCAAGCCTTCTGTGACAAAATCTCCATGGAACTGAATTCAAAAATTTAAAACAAAGAATACTAATTCATGGGAAAAACTGCTAATGCTTCTCCTACACATGACAAAAATGGATCTCCGAGACGGCCTCTGCAAGTCAAGGCTTGATGGTTGTTTGTGCGCCAGATGCATGGATGAGCAGTAAAGAACAACTTTGCAAAGACAGAGATCGTGACCGGGGAACAGTGGCACAGTCCTTTGAGTGTTCTTTGGGTGATATGGCTTATAGCCATTTCACCCAAAGGGCTTGATGCCCGATCAGCTATAGATGTGAGTATCCCACATCCTACCTTCCATCAAGGTCAGAAGGATTCTCCTCTACACAATAGAAATACAATTATGCTTCTTCTCAAACCTGGATATCAACATAAAAAAACAAGCTATCTTCACACTCGTAAACTCCAAGGTTGACTATGTCAATAGCGTATACATTGACACCCATGTTTCATCATAATTTCAATAAAATTAATCCAAAATGCTGCATGACATCGCCCCTGCTTTCCCTCCAGACACCATGAGGCCACTCCTGCAAGCACTCCACAGGCTATCCGTAGCTAGACAACCAATATTCAAGTCACTTTGCACTGTCCACTGAGCCTCTCAAAGAAAAATACCACTTTACCTACAAATTAAAATGAAGCAATGAAAACAAAATAGAACACTGCTATCCATGTTAGCACTGTGGATCGTCTTACCACCTTATAATAAAAAATCAATAAGGGATTCTACATGCAATACATATCTCCAAGACTCTGGAACTCATTGCCAGCCAAGATTTGAAGCATTCAATAATATTGAGTGCTCTTTGAATGCTCTAATGAGATGTGAAAAAGAGGTTATTTCCAAGATAATTCATCAACCGCTGATATTGAAGTACAATACAGAATGATAATTCAAGCCATTATTATAACTACAGTCCAGAGCTAACAAACAGTCCCAACCAGCACATTACACCAAGAGGTCTGACAGAGACACACCCTACCCAAACTGGGGACCTCACCCCAACATAGCTTTGCAATAACCTTGAGACACTGATGGTGTATACTAAGTCATCCTAACCATAAGACATGCCACTCAACACCTGAAAACAGTCTTCATGACTAATATAAATATCATAGACGTAGTAAACGTCTGCCCTACCGCCTATCTCCAACCACAAGATGGAGGACAATAATGCTAGTCTTTCTGATGGTTCTCACGGTTGCAGTCTGATATCATTTGTATCGCCACATGATGCGATATATGCAAATTCACTACCGGATCCATCATTATCAGTGGGAATGACATATAATGTTTATGAGGACTTTTGGAATCCTGCTGGCATTTGGAGGGCCTGCTTAACTAAGCACATATAATTAACCAGGCAGCCTTGTGAAGACCGGTGAGATCTGACACACATTGATGTTCACCAGAAGACTCTAGCATAGCCCTCCTTGTAGGTCCCAAACAGTCATGTACTCTGAGCAACACCCTATAATGTGAGTGACAAAAACGATGAGTATAACTGAGTGCATCTTAACAAATGTCCTTCGTGACTGCTCATAATGGTAGTATTATAAAGGCCCATTGTCAACACAGCCTAGCTCGACAGACCACCAATTGTACTTAGTCTTCCTCTCCACCAGTTACTTCCCTCAGTTTCAGAAGATAGGAAATCTGACTGAGAACATAAAAAGCGACCAACATAGTAAGGGACCTGCAGAACCAATCAGACCTGCCAGCATTACACAAATTATAAAAATCTCTCACACGCCTTTGTCCATCACACCACTAAGCGCTGCATCCCGTAAGATGGTTACTGCACATTGTTGGCCATCACACAACATGGAAACACTTCCTGCATAGGATCTGCAATCCAATACACTTTGTGAGGTTTCTGCGAAGCCTTCCAACTTGAGAGGCGTTCCTGAAGGCTTGCTTGTAGGGATATCTGTAGAACTCTGGAGACTGGACTTCTATGAGAATTATCAGCTTAGCCTTGCCAATTCCACTCTCCTTTTCTTTGTTGCCATTGCCTTCCATTAAGGGGCAACACGTTGTACACTAGGCACTAAGAGCCATTAAGAATGCACACTGCGAGACCGTGGGGCTTTTCTATTGTAATTGTGAGACGCAAAATTAATTAGACAGAGTAACATTTGGTAGAGGAAGAATATGAGAATAGTGCACATATGGCAGAGAACGAAAAGTAGGAACATGCCTTTACCTCACCTCTAACGCCTACCTGCGCCATGCCCACAAGTCTCTGATTCCAAACTGATTTAAAAAGCACTACTTTATTGCTATCTGTTTCACTGTGTTCTCAAAGTTTGCACAGACAGCATAATTTAACCACCAACCTAATTTATATTTACAAAAGAAGTGTGGGCCTTATAATAAACATGACAATGGGAAACCGGAAGCTGTAGTGAAAAGTTCCGCTTTAGGTATATGCAAATTTAAACACCTGTCTGACTGTCAAAAATCCCTCTGGAGTTGAATAGTAGATGCATGAAAAGAGAGAACAGATAATAACTGGCACATTATGGAGAGAAGAACAATGATTTTATAAACCTTTTACTTGGTGTATGCTAGCAGAGTATGGTTATGAATACTGCCCCCTCTTACATTGAAAGTATAGAGTGCTCTATATAATCAGGTCATTAGTTTATGGTTTAGTGAGTGGAGGGCGACCTGGGTTTTATCCCTCTTTTGCTCCTCTTTTTTGATGATGTTAGTAGGGACTAAATTGTATATGGATGAGGGTAGGTAAGATAGTGAGTAGTAGATTCTAAATGGATAGAAGTGGTTAGTAAATTGCATTCACATTGTAATAGCTATTATTTGGACATTAGTACATTAGTACATAGATAATGGTACCCACTAGTGAGTAGTGGGTAGTCGAAGAATAATGGAAGCGGATAATGAGTGCATGATTGGTGTATGGATGTTGGAATGTCAAAGTCAAAGTCAAAGTCAAAGTCAAAAAGGCTTTATTTCGATAAAAAGTTATCATAAAAGCTGCACATAAATCAAATACATCAAGTTTAAAAGCTAAAAGCAAACATGAACATACAGGAAGAGTTTGGCCCAATAGAAAAAATTAGTTAAAAGTTTACAAATTTTCAAAGAAGTTCATTTAGCAGTTGGTTTAAAAAAAAGAATTAAACAGTTAATTTTAGCCTTTTGGTTCGAATTGACCAAGCCCATGATAGAAATTTAGCTAGGGCGCACGCATAGGTGGCACGACTGTCAGACATTAATATCCGAATTGCGGCCATGTGGCTCCTAGTGCCCAACTGCCGGCAAAGATCTTTGAGCCAAGCCCTCCTGGGAAGGGCATACTCTCCGCACTCAAACATAAAATGTGCCACTGTCTCTGGTTTGTATAGGCATACTGGGCAAAGTTCTGTAGTCTGTGCAGGGGATTTCCAACGTGAAGTAAAATGGTGCAAAGGAAGAGTTCCTGCTCTAAATTTGAAGTACAGAGCCCTATCATAGGGTTTTTCAATGATATCAAGGTACACTTCCCGTTTGGGTTGGTCCTTAAACTTCAAGAAGTCCTCCGTAAGTCTGCCCATAGTAGTGCTAGTGTTCCATTGTAGCAAAATCCAGTCCCAATAAAGTTTCTTAAGAGTTGACTTCGGGGGTGAGGATATGTTGACCCACGCTTCATTTAAGCCCAGATTTAATAGCAATGTCTTAATATCTCTCAGCCATTTAATTTTATGCCACCCTGGTAATGACATGATTTCTGCTAAACCTTGCGCGTATTTGCCAAGTTCCTCCACACGCCACAGTCGTGCCCATAGCAAAAGTGGACGGAGTCTTGCAAGATCATCAATTGGGCGACATCCTAGGTCCAACATTAGCGGGACCGTGGGGGTACCCTGAGGGAGTGACATAATCGCTCTACAAAATTTCTTCTCTGATCTTGGTAAATCATCAGTGATGGATGAACCCCAAAGTTCAGCCCCGTAAAGAGCGGAACTAACCCCTTTAGCCGAATAGATCTCAAGGACTACAGCTATTGGTCTTATTGTGCAGGAGCGTTGTTCTTTTAAAAGAGCTCCTGTTGTCCTCTTGTGGGTTAACAACATTTTGTCCAAATGTGTGGACCATTCCATTTTGTGTGAAAGGCGAATACCAAGATAGTCGAAGACTTCTACCCTCTCCAGGGGTTCAGCGTTCAGGGTAGGGGAGCGGACTGGTTTTTTAGGAGGATTCAACACAAGGTATTTTGTCTTGCTTGTGTTGATTACCAGGCCTCGTTTGGAGCAGAAGGATTGAAAGTTATTTAAGAGCCTTTGGAGGCCTATTGGGGTTTTTGATATTAAAAGCGTATCATCCGCGAAGAGGAGGGTAGGTATGCGTTCGCCAGCCAGGGATGGTTCATCTGAAGGATGTTCCCGGAGATGCTCAACCACCCCATTGATGTAAAGAGAAAAAAGGGTGGGAGCTAACACTCATCCCTGGCGGACACCTCTCTCAACCGGGATGCTACTTGTTTTTCCCCCCCTGGGCCCCACCTAATCTGGGCAAAGCTATTTTCATGTAACCTAATGAGTAGTGATAGCAAGTAGTGGGGCAACCCCATGTCAGCCAATACACTCCATAGGGTCTCCCTAGGTACAAGGTCAAAGGCAGTCTTTAAATCGATAAACGCGAGATAAAGACTGCCCTTGCCTCTAACCACGACTTTCCAATACACCATCATTAATCTAAAAGCTTGTTCGATTGTCCCGGTGCCCACTCTAAAACCCGCATGGTAGTCAGAGAGGATTTTATTTTCATTTACCCAGTCTAGTATTCTGACCAGTAGGACCTTTCCAACTACTTTTTGGCTAATATCTAGGAGGCTAATAGGCCTATAATTCGATGGATCATCTCTGGGGCCTTTTTTATAAATAGGGACCACCTCCGCCCCCTTCCACGAAGAGGGGATAGGAGCACCCCTACAGATGGAGACAAGTAGGGAGTGAATCAGTTTTCCCCACTTCGGGATGTCAAATCTCAAGAGGTCACCAGGGATACCGTCCGGGCCTGCAGCTTTTTGGGGGATGATAGTGCCTATTGCATATTCCACTTCTTTAATTGTGAAGTCAAAATCTTTAGGATGGGTATCCCAAATTGGAGGGAACGATACTGGAACCATAACCCCCCCTTCAGGATCACTGGAGGCAATGGGAGTAGAATGAACATCTTGGCGGGTATAGAGCTTTGAGAAATGGTTAACCCACGCCTGACTTGGGATATTACAAGTAATCAAGTCACTATCTGGCCTATTTCAAGCTCTTATGGTGTCCCAAAAACATTTTGAATTTTTCTTGGAGCTAGCTTCTTTAAGGGTAGACCAATAGGCCTCTTCCCACTCCTTTTTCGCCTGTACCAGTGTTCTCTTGTGGTCCTTCCTGGCTATCTGTATCAGGGTTTGAGATTTGCCTTTAACAGCCTCAATTAGGCGAGACTTAGCTTTCCTACATGCTGTGGTATACCAGTCATACATGCCCTTGGTTTTATGTTGGGACATATTCCTCCCTGCAGAGCCCTTTACCCAGAAAGCTTCACCTATATCCTTGACAGCTGCTTCAAAGATGGGTGTTGCCTTATCTGCTAGCGAGGCTAAGTTAATGTTATCAAGCTCTGTTTGTGAGGCCATGAGAACCTCGTCTATGCTGGAAAGTTTGTCAGCATTACTGGCAACTTTATTCCACTTTATGCGTCTTCCACAGGAGGAGACAGTAATCTTGTGTATGGATGGTGCTAACAATGCACCAATGGGCCAGGGGTTCGTGATAGATAGGGAAAGCGAGTTATGGTCGCTTTCCACAGTTGGTGTAACTACCATATCTTCGACCAAACTCCAAAGTTTTAAGTCCAACAGAATGTAGTCAATCCTCGAGGTGTGACCAACTCTGTTGAACGTAGGAGCACCCATCCGGTCAGAAGACGTACGGCCATTGGTGGCTCTTAGCCCAAACTCTAAAGTCAGTGCATTTAACTGCACTGCACTACGAGTCCAACGCTTAATCGGAGGGATGGAGAGTGTGGGGATACCCCATCTACTATCTTCTTCACCCAGGTCAGGGATACCATCTAAAGGAAGTGGCTCGTAGGTGCAATTAAAATCGCCTGCTACTAGTGTATGATTAGCTTCCTTTTGGTCCCTAAGCTGCACCTCAAGATCAGATATTACAGATGAGGTGCACCCATTTTTTGTGCCTCTAGCATAGACGTTATAAAGAGCTAGAGACAAACCTCTACAAGGGTTGGACAATAGAATACCTAAGATATCTGGGTTGTTTATCTGCTTAGATGTTATTCGGCAGTTAAGAGAAATGCTTACCCAGATAATGAGGCCCCCCGAGGGACGCCCCTTCCCATGTCTGGGTTTCTCAGCTGGGACAAAATAGGTTACGAACCCAACCCGGTGGAGTGGTTCAGTGCTCCATGTCTCCTGGAATATGCAGATCTTATGTGCTTCAACCAAATCACTCCACTCGGGCAGACCCAATTTCCTATGGATGCCCGCGAGATTCCAGCTAAGGATTTTTATTTTCTCCTTGGTGGTTTCTCCTCTAATGCCAATAATATCGATGTCAGTTGGAGGATCTAAACGTTCCCTCTCTAGGACAGAAGATGATAACTGAGTCTGGCTAGTGGCCATCATAGTTGGAAGATCAGGGCATATCGAATATGATGTAATTTGAAAGCCCTCCTCCTCACCCCTATTGAGGTCCAGATTTAAGAAGGAAGTTTCATCAAAGGTGAGTCAGTCTACCTCATCAAGAGCACAGAATCTATTCCAATGGGTAAACTGAGATACAAAGGGGTCAAATAGAGGAGGTGGTCCTTGCCATGGTTGCTGCCACTGATGAGCAGTGTGTTGTGGAGCGTGTGAATACCCTCTATTAATTGGATAATTAAATCTAGGGGGGTGTTGCCTTGGTGGCATGGGCAGAACATAGGACAGAGGAAGTGGATGAATTTGGGTAGCTGGTCCACTACTAGGTGCATTACATATATAGTTCACTACCCCTGTATCCCTGAAATTGACAGTTACAACATCTCCTGCTATAGTCTTGGTATTTCTGCCCACCCACTCTCCTCTTCTGACTGCAAGTATATCACCACGCATATGAATCGGTAATGGTTTATGCTGCTGAAGCCACTGTGCACACTTATTTTTCAGTTCAACAAAGGTTTCTCTTCTACCCTCCTTCAGTGGCGGTACGCCCGTCAGTACAACCACAAAGGGTGAAACTTCCGGTGGCAAATTAATTGTCTTAAAGCGAGCCGACCTTGTTTTTGAATCTTGAGTCTTGTTTGAGGAGATAGCTGATGTTAAATTAGTGTCCAAACTTTTAGAGCCCTTTTCTGGTTGGTTAGGTACTTTTTTAGGACCAGAGGTTGTTGATAACTCCGGGTTAGGGCCAGTAATGCTAGGAGTTGGGGGAGATCCAGCAGCTTTATCCTCCTTTTGAGACAGATGTTGCATTGCTACTCCTGGATTATCAGGTAAAGTTTTGGCCTTTGTGGTAGGATTTTTTAGAAATTTGCTACTAGTAGTATTTCCCGGGGGTACATCTTCTTTCGTTTTCCCGTGCGTCTGCATGGGCACATTTCCATTTGCCATGTTGGACCATTTTGTGTTAAATAATGATGTTAATCTGTCAATTTTAGACATTAAGGGCTTAATATGGGCCATTAACGTTGCTACAAGATCCGATTTTAGATCTGCTACCATATTTTCAACCCAACAAGGTATGCCTGATGCAGAATTTGGGGCGGGTGACACTAAGTTATGGTTCCTAGTGTTTTTTATAGGCTTTTTCTTTGTTTTAGGATCGTGCTTAGTAGAACCTATATTTCCTAGTTCTGGTGATACATTGACTAACGTTCCATCTACTCTTAGGGGAACTGAGTCAGATAACAAATTTAGAAAGTTTCCCTGAGGTTCGATTAGAGGCTGACCGCATGGAAGATCAACAAAAGAAGCGGTGACTCCAAGGCTTATATCTAGGTCGCCAGTAGAATCTTGTGAGGGTCCTACAAAGTCATCTGCCGCCTCTTGGGTGTCGGCCAGAAATATTGTTGGCGGCAAAGATAACCTCCTTTCAGTACTGGCAATAGCAGAAGATACTGCCCCAATGGTTTGTTGTAGCATGATGTCAATTGCTGTAAGGGCAGGGACCGGTTGCGTGACAGAATCGTTTTGTCTCGTTTTGGAACGTAGAACAGGCACTCTGCCGGGTTTCGAACCCTTCCTCATGTTTGTAGCAAGGCAATAGGGTAGTATCCAGATGTGAGTAAATTAGAAAGTCTTAGGATCCTCACCTTTATCTCTCGTTGCTCCAGAGGAAAGAGATGTGGCCCGGCTCGGCCTCCTCTGGCCGTGGAGGGCTGTAGAGGGCCCGCCCTTTGCCCGGGCTTCGCTCCGCGCTTTGCTCCGCGCGCGTCCCGCTAGCGCCTCAGTAGCTGATTCTAAGTAGCGGGAGGGGGCGGGAAGAGGACCAGATGCGGCGAGTTAGCAAACGCTGCGCCCGCTGGTCCTCGCAGTCCCTGGAGCTGTCGGTCTCCCTCGACGGTCACCTCCCAATCAGGCAATCCGGCAAAGTGTATGCCTCGAGTGGCTCCCGCGAAGCGGGGGCCGCGAGGCGTGGGGCGTGAAGTAGGCACAGAAACAAATTCACCCACAGGCAACAAACAGTAGCTCCGTATGAAGGCACACCACGAAGTACTCCCAGCCCTTTGCTCTTAAAGTCCAGGCGGGAGGGGGCGGGAAGAGGACCAGCTGCGGCGAGTTAGGAAACGCTGCGCCCGCTGGTCCTCGCAGTCCCTGGAGCTGTCGGTCTCCCTCGACGGTCACCTCCCAATCAGGCAATCCGGCAAAGTGTATGCCTCGAGTGGCACCCGCGAAGCGGGGGCCGCGAGGCGTGGGGCGTGAAGCAGGCACAGAAACAAATTCACCCACAGGCAACAGACAGTAGCTCCGTATGAAGGCACACCACGAAGTACTCCCAGCCCTTTGCTCTTAAAGTCCAGGCGGGAGGGGGCGGGAAGAGGACCAGCTGCGGCGAGTTAGGAAACGCTGCGCCCGCTGGTCCTCGCAGTCCCTGGAGCTGTCGGTCTCCCTCGACGGTCACCTCCCAATCAGGCAATCCGGCAAAGTGTATGCCTCGAGTGGCTCCCGCGAAGCGGGGGCCGCGAGGCGTGGGGCGCGAAGCAGGCACAGAAACAAATTCACCCACAGGCAACAAACAGTAGCTCCGTATGAAGGCACACCACGAAGTACTCCCAGCCCTTTGCTCTTAAAGTCCAGGCGGGAGGGGGCGGGAAGAGGACCAGCTGCGGCGAGTTAGGAAACGCTGCGCCCGCTGGTCCTCGCAGTCCCTGGAGCTGTCGGTCTCCCTCGACGGTCACCTCCCAATCAGGCAATCCGGCAAAGTGTATGCCTCGAGTGGCACCCGCGAAGCGGGGGCCGCGAGGCGTGGGGCGTGAAGCAGGCACAGAAACAAATTCACCCACAGGCAACAAACAGTGGCTCCGTATGAAGGCACATGTTGGAATGAGTGCACAAGTAGTGCATGGATATTAGAATGAGTGCATGAGTACTGTACCCCGGGCCTAGCTCCCCTCCACCCCCCAACTTGGGTAGTGGTTTGTTCAGATGCAGTGGGGACTGATGATCCTATTGGTCATCAGTGTGAGCTGGGGTGATTTGTCTATTATCAGTGTAAGCTGGGGTGATGTTTTAATGCTGTATTGTTTAATTGTGACTCTTGTGAACATTATCTCATATTTTGTGAAGAGCTCCGATACCTTCGGGTCTAGCTAGCGCTATATAGATATAGTTCGATAGTAGTGGGGTTCTTATATGTTGCTAGGTAGTAGATAGAAAAAAGAAAGTAGATCATGGATGGCAGTGGATGGCAGCAGACTAACAGTAGTAGACAGATTGGATATACAATTACAGACAGTAGGTAGATTACAGAAGATAATAGATGAATATAAGTCGTAGTCAAGTGTTTTTTCACGTACCATCGATTCGCTGTTCGGTACACCGTTGTTTGTAGACATTGTATGCCATTGGAGTTTAGAGTACCTGATTATCCTTTCATTATTTTAATCGAAAACCCATAGAACTATATTTTTTAGCAGCACCATCGTGTTGTGAGATGCTCCTGTTGTTTAATATGTGTATACAAAGTATTGTTGTTTTCCTATATTCTAAGCCTGTTTCAGTTTGGTTAATATGTAGAGTAGCATAATAAAGTAGTTGTGTGTGCTAATAACCTTAATGCTCTTATTACTGGATTTTACCAGTAGTTAATTGCCATTTCACCCAAAGATGTACTTTCGGCGCAGGCCCGTTATTGCATGCAGAGCTATTAACAGCTGTTAATGTGCGCATGAAAGGATCACGGCAATTAAGTAACAGCATATGTTCCAGTGACTAGTGTCCACTCTAGTGGAGTGAGCTCCAGGGTTGTGTGTGTCATTTGCTCACATCTAGGAAGGCCAGGCAGGGCTCGCTGTCAGCACTGCCTCTCCCACTCACTGCAGTGAGCATAATGTAGTTTCATGGAATCGTTTAACAGTTCAGGCATTTCCTACCCTTGTTATAGAGTCAAAACATTGTTATCCTGTAGGCAGATATTTAAGATTAACCAGTAGCTGCCAGGGCACTTTTCAAAAGACGCTGTTTTAATTGCAGTACATACTAGATGCGTGTTACGTCCAAAATATATTTCTTATTTAATGAAATAATATTGTTCAAAATGGAACGTAATGGGAAATTGGATCTCAATGAGTTATTGTGTTCCAGCTTCTGCAGTATATCTGGTCTATTGTCCCATAATGGATGTTCTAAGCTGTCAGTTCATTTGTTAGTGTATAATGTTATAGGTTTACCCCTTGATGTTGCGATGATCATGCACGAATATCCATTGTAAGCGCTGTGTACTTTCTTCTTCTTTTAGGGCATCTGCACGATGATTGCAGCTTTTCTGCACTTCTTTTTTCTATCATCCTTTTGCTGGGTGTTGACCGAGGCGTGGCAGTCCTACCTTGCTGTTATTGGTAAAATGCGTACACGCCTGGTCAGAAAGCGCTTCCTTTGCCTGGGGTGGGGTAAGAGCCTAATTTTTTACCCAAATCTTTTTTCAGCTTCTTTGGTCTTCTGTCTCTTTACATTGTGTCTCTCCTCCTGATTTTCTTTTTTTAATATGCCATTTACTCCCTCTTCCTCAAATCCATGTTTGTCTCTTGTGCTTTGTGATTCATTGTCCAACTAGATATGTCTATTATGTGCTCTCTTACTTTCTGTGACTCATGTTCTTTTCGCTTGCTTTGTGCATACCACACTGGCGTACCCCTAGTGCCTTTCTCATCTTAATGTCTATTTTTCATTCATGTATCTTTTCAGAATTTCTGGTTTCTGTTGTGGTTGAAGTAAAACCACAATTTGTGAGATTGTGGACAGTGCTCTTCGTTGACTACTACTCCCTATTGGGTGTTCTGAAGGAGAGAAGGTTTTGACTGCAGTGTTTTAAACTGGTTTAAATCCTGTTTCTGAAAGATACATCATTGTGTTATGACTGGAAACCCTACATCCAGCTTCACATCTGTCCCTTTTGTGTTTGATCACTACCCACTGCTTTTTTTATGTGTTGACATTTTTTATTAAAATTTGCAGATAAAAATACAAATGTGATAGCAAAACAATATAATCGAAATGGATGAGAATATAGGTGATAATGAAACTTACATAGGATATAGCAAATATGAGGAAATAAAGAATAACATATATTCCATAATGCTATATATGGTAACAATAGAAAGAATAATAGGTAAAGCATAATATAAAAGGAAAAGTGAGAAAAAGGAAAAGAAAGGAAAAGAAAGGAAAAGAAAAAGAGAAAGAAAGAAAAGAAAAGAAAAGAAAGATTAAGAGTACCAGAGCAACAGGAACGGATAGGGAGTAAATTGGTAGAAAGGGAGGGGAAAGGGCACCCACAGTGAAGTAATAGAAAAGGAACCATTGAAAGAATAGAATTAAGCAGAAACAGTATGGGTAGAAGAAGAAGGAGTAGGTGTAGATTCATCGTCCACAGTGGTCTCTAAGAGAAGGGACCAAATTTGGAGAAAAATGGAAGCCTGATCTTGTAAATTATAAACTGTGCGTTCGTGTAAAGCCGTTTGCATCATTGCCACCAACCACTCTTCCTGAGAAGGAGTCGAGGGGGATTTCCAGTGACGTAGTATACAAATTTTGGCCGTGGCCAAAGCAGTGTGAAGAAGACGAATTTGTGGTTTGGAAAGTTTCGAGAAACCTCAAAAATCGTGTAAAATAATGTTGGCAGATGTAAAAGTTCGAGGTTATAACATTTTAGAAGCCAATGTCTTCCTCACAAAAAGCCAGAAGGATCTAGTACAAGGACATTCACAAATGATATGTGTAATATCACATCCGGAAGCAGAACATCTCTAGCAGGAAGTATGTGATAACAACTTAGCTTGGTGTAATTTAACAGGAGACCAATGCCATTCCTACTGCTTTTTAACTATTTTCTTGAACTGCATCCAAACTACCTCTCAAGCATGGAATCCCCTAATACCAATACTCCGATTACACTCAGTTTCATAGGATGGTAAAGTACACTGACTAACACCAAGCAATGAAATCCCCCTTCGATGAGATACAAAATAGATGACTTAAATGCTGCTACATTGAAACCACACAACCGGGCGCCGCAGAAGGACGACAGGTCCAAGGAGGAACCAGGCCGACAATTTCGGTCTTTTTCTCTGCCAGGCGACCCAAGGAGGCTTTGTACAGAAAAATACTGTCAAAGCGAGAGGGATCCCCCCTCTCACCCATATAGCACCTTAGGGAGTGCTACACATAGCAAAATAAACACACTCACTATAATTTAGTCTATTTATTTAATTCACCTTTTACACATACTCACTTGGTCCTGAGGAAAGCCTGTTTTAAATTAAGAAAGGCCAGGCTGAAACATGTAGACCACACAGGACACTGGAGGTCATAATCCATACTCCAACGCGTCCGTCTGCCTTTTAATATACCAACAGAGGCCCAGTAAATTAAAATATTGTTTTACCCTCGGGTACTGGGACCATCTGTATGGTTTTTTAATTTTCACCTTCACACTCACTACACTGCACACTCAGCAAGTATACCAGCTCCGCAGTAATCTGGCGTCGAAGCACACCCGGGGCACGTTATGTGTCACTGTGGTGGGCCCGATGATGAAGCATGCCACCAACTAGGTTGGTGGGTGAGGGCTTTCTAAAAAACCTACTGGTTTGCTTGACACACGTACTCCATTGAGTCCTCTTTGATTTTGACATTGAAACCAATAACACTAATTTCTTACCTTTCCCCAAATCAATATTTTACGCTTCTTTACAAATGTAATAGCCATATGATCACACTACTTCTCTACCCTAAACTTGTAACTACTTCCAAATTCCTCTACCACGATGCTTAAGCTAGACACACTTGTTAAGACTGTGAATAGGAACTCCAATTATCAGCTGCAAACCTATGTAACAGGACAGTCCTTAAGAATAAACCCAAAACTAACAGCACAGGTCAAGGTTGTCTCTTAATGAAAGTATAGTAACCCCCTTCTCTCTGTACTTCCTCAACATCAGTTTCAAAGTTGCCTTCAATGATAGTTTGGGCCAATAATACGTTCAAATATGTCACCCTTTAAATGGTTACCACTTGAAGCACACAATACAGCTTGCTTCTGAGGAACACCACTGATTCCTCACCTTGTGAATCCATCTCCGCCCCCCAGGCAATTGCTGATTTTTCTCAGCAATTTCCCTGGCACACAGACTCCCCATCGGGTCCTTCCCATCCCCTAAGTGACATTGGGGACACCACATAATTACCACTGCAGTACATCAATGTCCGTTCTTTTCTTTCCGTAGCTTCTAAGGTGGATCAAGAGTTTGACCCTAGTCCCTGTCAACTTATAGAAAGCTTTTTCAATATTTCTTTACAGTGTGCAAGGGACAAGCCTCCCCTTAAAACAACAGGGTTTAAATCCTACAAGGAAAGCCGCATACAGATGTCAGTGACGGACCCTCACAAGGTTTGTCTCTGGTGTTGTGCGGTGACTGCGCTTGAATAAATCAGAAGTCCATCGGGGATTGCAAGGCCAAACTTTCACCGAGCATTGTAGAAAGGACCGATCCCCTTCACAGTTTAGGATGCGGACACGTTCTCGCTCCTGAGGCCGTTCCCAAGAGAGATCGTCTTCTCATTCAAAGATGGATAAGTACAAGATAAAGAAACATAAAAAGTTCAAACATGGCGCCCCTTCTCACCACTCTCAGCAAGAGAGGCCACGCGGACGTCAGGTTTCAAAGTAGAGATCCCCCTGGCACACCTTGTGGCCCATGGATCAGTGCATGGGCGTCCGCAGGGGGGGGGCAAGGAGGGGCACTTGCCCCCCCCTGGATCACCCAGCCCTCTGTACTTGTGCCGTGGTGCAGGTGCCATTCTTTTTTATAACGCTGTCCCAGCTTTTGCCATGACACTAGAATGGATGGATTTTTTAATTTTGTCAGCAGGCCTCTTCAATATATATTTTAGGCTAGCAGCACTCTGTCATAACATCATGAGGAGTGCTGCGGCTGCGCCACCTATCTTATGCTGTAAAGAACCGCGCATAGGGTCAAGGATAGCCCCCCACAGTGGTGTCTGTCTGCACGCCCTGTTTGATGAGCGGGTAAACTGCTGCTGATCGGCAAGATAAGAGAGAAGGTTCGGGCCTGCCTGATCCCACAGCTTGCAGTAAGTCATAACCTCTCCTGTTTTCTGTCTCCGTCTAGCGCCTCACTTGCTGAAAACCGTGACTCGTCTCCAAGAACTGCCTCTTACCCTTTCTTTCCACTCCTTTGCTTCATTTGTTCCCCTGTGAAATCGATCTATAAAGGAAGTAATAGTTTCTGCTGGGAATGTCTTTTTCTGACATTTTCTAATCCAAAGCGCAGTCGCGGAATGGACGTTAGCATGATCTATATGCACCCATTACACCAGACACTTTTTTATGAAAATACCTGCCCGCTGGACACCTATATAGGGATTCCGCTTTGAGAAGGTGCTCTCACAGCAGGGATATCCTATGTACGTGGCAGTCACACCAGCTTCATAGAATGCTCAGTACAGCACTCTCTCCCGTATACCATATGATATGTAAATATTTTGCTTGAAAGGCACTTAGATGAATCTTTTTGATCTGACTATGTGAGTGTTTTAACCGGAGTCCTCGGAGCAAATGGCGCTTGCATTGTAAAAGGATGGAGTCCGGCTCTGAATGCGCCTCGTTCCCAAGCAGAGCAGCACCACAGCGGCCAGGTGCACTTGTGGACATGCGGAGGCTTCGGAGGCAACGCGCCTAGATGTCCCCATGGTCAAGGGAGACTGGCGACCCAGCACCCTAGCTTTCACCCACACCCCCTGGTGGTAGGGACTCCAGTAATGCATATTTTAAGGCATGGGACGGACGGGCCTTCGAGGCTGGGGCGCAGTGCAATGAGGGGGTGAGCCCCGGACCTTGGCTCTCGTCCGTTGGGCTGTGTGTGAGGGCCAGACCCGCCAGAGGGAAAGAGCCCCCAGAAAGAGGCCTACTCAGAGTTCCAGCCAGCTACTGCCCTGGTACTGAGAGGTACAAAAGGGGGGTGGTAATGGACGGAGCATCTGAACCAATCAAACACTCACACCCAGTCAAAAGATCTGGGTTTAATCCATCACCGTTCTTTAGCCCACTCTGCCACCCCAGTTCAGACATGGCTATATGCAAATCAGTCTGACCCTGTGCCTCATGGGAACAGTCCAGCCCGAACTGCCAAGCCATGCCTTCCCTGGACCGGAAACAAGCTTCCGAGGACCGGTTTCTGGCATTACAGCCGTCTTCAGCCCGGCTTGCTTGAATCCAGTGGCAAAGTGAGCAAGGGACTCCCGTCTGAGCATACCCTGCCACACTTATGGCGGCCAAAAGCGGTACAAAAGGGGGGTGGTAATGGACGGAGCATCTAAACCAATCAAACACTCACACCCAGTCAAAAGATCTGGGTTTAATCCATCACCGTTCTTTTGTACCGCTGGTACTGAGAGGGACAGACACCTGTGTGAGGAACGCTTCCACCTCAGGGGCAGGAGGCCCGGAAGGTGTGTGCTCTGAGCTCCTACCACAGTCCTGAACCAGAGAGTCTGGTGGGGGTAGGGGTTGGGTAAGGGGAGGAACATGCCCTTTGCACAGAAGGTGCAGTGTGTGTGACAGGCATTCTAACCTCAGAGTGCAGGAGGCCAGGATGAGGCCTGCTCAGAGCAACTACAGCAACAAACAGACCTGGACACGAGGGGATGACGGGGATAGGGGGCACCTGCCCCTAGCACCCTTAGGAGATGCTGCGTGTGAGGCCTGGACCAACTTGAGAACAGGAAAAGCAAGGAAAGGGCCAACCGAAAGTACTAACTATAGCGATGTGCACAAACAGGGCCTTGCAGCCAAAGGTGTGTGGGAGAAAAGTTCACCCCGTATTATGGAGCAGTCACCGGCCACTTAAGGGCACAGGGCCAGCCTCTGCCCCACCTGACACTAACAGTGCCCCGTGGAGAAAAAACAAATATACCACACTGTCTGGGGAAGTTTGAACGCATTCAAGTATGTCATGACATTATACGTACTAGGCAGCCACCACTATCACGTCCTGGTCGGATCCATCCATCTGCCAATAACCACCACCTGCCTGCCCCCTCTAAGCTCCCATCCACCTGTCTGCCTCTACCCTCCCATCCACCCGTCTCCTCCAAGCACCCATCCACCTGCCTCTACAACCCACTATCCACCTGCCTGTCTCCGATCCACCTGCATGCATCTAAGCTCCCATCCTGCTGCCTCCTCTAAGCTCCCACCCACCTGCCTCTACCCTGGTATCCACCTGTCTGTCTCCCATTCACCTGCCTCTTCTAGCCTCCCACCCACTTGCCTGCATTTGACATACTATCCACCTGCCTGCCTGTAAGCTCCTATCCACCTGCCTGTCTCCCATCCACCCTCTTACTATTTCTACACCACTCTCGACTCTGATGACCAACTCACTGTTATTTTGTTTTTATTTATTGTATTTATTTAAATGTGCCCTGCATACACAAGACTGTGCATGGACTGTTTGTTAGGTGCGATGCTCTACTGCCTCAGCCTCTTTGTATAAGATTATTGTTATGTTATGTTATGTTATGTTATAGGGAATTTATTGAGCGCACGTACACCAAAGGTCTCTTGGCGCTGAATTGGAAGCTACCACAGAAGGAGTCTCTGTGGCACTTTGCACACACCCAGATAGAAATGAGTGCACATGGTGTACATATTACACAGAATATCTATAAATGAAGAATACTTGTGTAGCTCAGCAGTCCCATCGCGGTAGCCTATCTGCCACGTGGACAGGAATGTCCTAGGAAGTGCAGAGAGCTTGGGAAAATAGCAAGAGGGGCATTCAGAGCAACATGGCTCCTCCTGCTCCCCAGTGTTTCTTGTTTCCCACCTGGCACACATCATGTTGTCGGAGGATGGTGATGACCTTAACATTTTGCCCCCCCCCTGGAAAAAATTCTGCGGACGCCCATGGATCAGTGGGGACCTACAGTTAGATTACCACCAGTGGATTCTTCCCGATGCCAGTGGTGCCTCTCAACACCATTTCAGGGTCTGCCCTGGCTTTGGGGCCAACGTCTATGCTGACATTATACATGGTTCACATGGATCTACACTGGCACCAACGCCACTGATGCCAGAAAAGAAACCAATAGTTCTTTTGGACTCAGAAGCGAATCCACCGCAACCTCCATTCACCCTCAATCAGAATCTGATATCTTGCCAGTGGTTCCTCCCTGGCTATTTCAGGCAATCTAGCAGATGCAGCAAAATATATTACAAGGTCGGGCGTGGACAACACAGACTGCTTCGGTAGGGCAGTTAGTACCAGCGTGGTGCTTCGGTTACGCGCTTGGATTCGCTCCACTGTATTTTCAATTGAAACTCAGTTGGAGCACAGATGTTTTTTCACCTCTGTGGGTGGCAAACATAACATCGGACCGATGGATGCTCCAAATCATTAATCTCAGTTCTGCCCTGCTCTTCATTACCACCCCTCAAAGCATGCCACCTACAATGCAACATCTTCTGGAGGACCACTTGTTCACTCTCCAAGGGGGAGTTCACTACTACTTCCAGTACTCTGGTGCCAAAGAGGGACAGAGGCCTCCATCACATTCTAAATCTCCAGCCTCAGAACCTATTCCTCAGGAAAGACAAGTTCAAAATGGATGGTGGTATTGGATTTGTAGGATGCCAATTTCTACATTCCCGTTTAGTAAACTCACAGATACTACCTGCGGTTCCAGGTAGGCCATGAGCATTTTCAGTTGCCATCTTTGATCTTAGCAGCGGCCCATAGGTGTTCACCAAAATGATCATGATGATGGCTGTCCAATTCCAGAGTTTGGAAATTCCTGCCTCCCGACACCTTGTTCATTGGTTGTTGAATGCGAGCTCACTCTAAACAGTCATAAACTACCTCCAGACAATGGCCAATCTGTTGATATCTCTAGGATTTTCCATAAAGTTGTTGAAGTCCCACCTTACTTCTTCACAGAGGCTTCCTTTTATTGGATCCATCCTGTACAATGTGCCTTCCACGTCTGCCAAGCCCTCCTCAATGAGTCCAGGGTATTTAGGTTATGATCCTGTTGTTTCAACCCTTGACCTAGGTCTCAGTGAGAGTGGCTCTCAGGCTTCTGTCCACCTCTATTCTGCTACTGGACCATGCACATTCATGCTCTACAGTGGGATCCGAGGTCTCAGTGGGCTCAGCAACAAGGGAACTTTCCCTGGTTGTAAAACACCTGTCAGGATCTTTAAGTGCCAGGGCGGACAAACTTAGTTAATGCTGCCTATGAATGGTGACTGGACTCAGAGGTGGTTCAGAGCATCTTCCAGTAACGGGGAAAACCCTGGCTCTATCTTTTCACCATCGCAGTGTCCAAAGTTTTGTGCTTTAGAGTTCCCAAAGCAGTTCTCTCCTGGGTATAACATTCCACTGAATTGAAGCTTTGGTCTCCTGCAAATCTTTCTGCCTCTAACTTTCCTGCCCACAGTTCTGAAGAAGATCAGGAAGGACTAGGCCTAAGTCATCCTAGTGGCTCCAGAATAGGCCAGGAGACTGTGGCACCCAGAGCTTCTAGCCGTGAGCATCTGTCCTCCGTTTCGACTGCCTCTTCGGGAGGACCTTCTATTGCAAAAAGGCAGTGTACTTCATTTGAGCCTACACAACTTACTCCTCACTGCGTGAAGGATGAGCGGTGACTATAGACGGCCTTTGATCTCCCTTCTGAAGTTATTAATGTGATTTTGCCAGTCAAGTGTCCCTCTTCTAAGACTATCTATGCAGAGTACTGAGAGAGGTTTGTTGTTTGGTGATCTTCTTGTCACATTTCTTTATCTCTAGCCTAGCAAGGCCTTGCTCTGTGCACATTTAAAGGTTATTTCTTGGCCTTTTCGGCCATTCAATGGATATCTGACCAGCTATCCTTTTTTGAATCACCTGTTGTGATGCTTTTTTCTTTAAAAGGAATGTTCCATAGGTTCCTGCTAAAACCTTTTGTGATGCCCCAGTAGGGCCTCAATCTAGATCTAACTTTCTTGATGTGCACAAAAGTTACGCCAATGCAATGTTGTCCTCTAAGGTTGATCACAGTAAAAACAGTGTTCCTTGGAGCGATGACATCAGCTCGTTGCATCAGTTAACTGCAAATACTTAATTTCCCCAGAAAAATTGGCAGCTGTCCTACCAAACGTTTGTGATGCCTTTCCACATTGGGCTGTCTATTACCTTGTTGACAATCTTTGCTCCTCCACACCCCTCAACGGTGAAAGAGAGATTCAGTCACCTAGATCTTAAGAAAACTCTCTCAGTTTCTACAATGGTCGCATTAAAGATCACTGAGTGGACAATCAGCTGTTTGTGGGTTTCTGTGGGGCAAAGCAGTGAAGAGCAGTGCTGAAGCAGACCTACTCCAGACAGATTGTTCTTTATATAAAGAACTACTGTGGTTTGGCCATGCGACAGCACCCGGAAGGCCTACGGGCTATGTCCACCAGAGCCAAATCTGCTACCATCACACTGGTGTGCAGAGTACCATTTTTGGACTGCTGCAGGCTGCAACGTGGGCACCAGCCACACATTCATGGAGCACCACTGCCTGGATAGCCAGGTCTGACAGGATTTTCTGGTCACGCCCATTCCACAGGCCATCCACCTGGAGAGAAACGTCTTTGGTACCTATTCACAAAGTGTGGAATCTGCGGTTAGAAGCATCCATTAGAACATGATACTCAAAGTACGGCCCGTGGGGCGCATGTGGCCCTCCTGACCTCTACATGCAGCCCCCAGGGCAGCAGCAGCACTGAGCTGCTGTTTACTCAACTCAGCACTAACATGGAAACAAATGTTAAATATACAGCAAACACTTATTTAAAGCTTAATTGCAGTTAGAGAAAGGAAGTAACTAGATCCTTAACTTTAGGAACACCTTAATTTTTAAAGACAGCTAATAAATAAACATGCTTTGTTTCACCTTCTTCCACTTTACACCCCCAGCTAGCATCAGTACGGCCCTCGGTCACACCATAGACCTAATTTTGCGGCCCTCAGGAAAATGTTTGTGAGCACCCATGCATTAGAAGAATAAGGTACCTTCTGTAATGCTCTTTCTGGTGGATATTCCAACTGCAGATTCCTCATTGACCCATCCTCCTCCCTGTTTTGTGAAATGAACCCCGCTGGTTCCTGCTAAAAAGATTCTAACTTAGAGATCTGCACACTGGTAGAATCTGATTCCCAAGGGCTTTGCGTTCGACTTGGCAGACAGATATCATAAAGATACTGATGTTGATGTACGAAGGTGGTGGTTATATGGTTTTTACGACATCACTTCTGGGGTAAAACTGACCCAACGGGGAGGTGCCCAACACCACCTGGTGGTGTGAAAAGGAAATTGCTGAGAAAAATCTCTGGATCCAGTCTGCCATCTGTGGGTATTCAAAATGTGAGGAATCTTTGATTAGTTAGAGTATCTACTAGAAAGAGCCTTACTAAAGGTGAGTAACTTGTTCATCACGTATAAAGCTCTACACAACACTGTGGCTTAGCTGACACACGAGCTAACAGTCACTGGTTCAAGTAGGATCATAAGAAATATTTCTCTTATGACTAGAAATATCCAAGCTCAAGGAAAAGGTCACCCTCGACCACTTTTTCTTTAAAAATTCTTCTAGGATTGGGAATATGTTGTAACAAAGGAAGCCACATAGTCAGGTCATGTAGATATGATTGTAGGTTTATTCATCAACTTATGTCTTCAGTTGTAGGTTGCAAGTAAGGTGGTAGATCCCTATGTAATGCCTCACCATGAGTAGCATCCTTGCTGCTCAGCCCATTCACATCAACTGACACTCATCCAAACACCAACACTCTAAGCATTCTGGCTGAGCAGCAGAGAAGAGAACGTCAATTGAGAGGATGCATTATACCAAACTGTAGGCTACAACAAATCTCCCCCTTTTAGAGAAAACAGAAAATACAATGGACGTTAACTGGTAAAATTCACAAGCAATCCGTCCTACAATTTATACATTTAATTCCAGAGAAATAAACAGAAAAAGTCAAACAGACAACCCAAAACTTATCTGCTCATCCATCGGGGAAAACTAACTACATATTCCCCTCCACAACACTTTAGATCTCTTGGCAGGACCAGAAACAGAAAACGCCTTTACTGCTCACACTACGGGAAAAACTAACTCCGTGTCGCCCATACATCACAAATTCACTTAAGCAGGACCTGAGTACAAACATTCTCTACTGACCACACAATGGGTAAAACTAGATCCATGCTCCCCACACATCATAAATTTACTTAAGCAGGACCAGGTAACTAACAAACACTCTTGCTCTACTGTGATAATATGATATAATATCAATATTAAAGTCATAAACACTCACTTCACCCTCATATTGCCTCCAGACAGGATCAGGGGTAAAGCTCACAGACACACTACATCCCTTGCTGCATTCTCACAGGACCAGGGCTAATCATACGCTCTACTGCATTCACAAAGGACCAGGGATAATCCTACCCTCTACTGCATTCACACAGGACCAGGGCTCAAACCTTCAACAGACACACCCACTTCTGCATACAGAACAGAACCGGGAAGAGAATACAGCATGGCATTAATAATATACTCTGGTAAAACCCGAAGAAACCCTCACTCCGATGAGTGACCTCTCCCCCGAACATCATACCCTGGACACCGCTCTCGTGTATGTGCACATTTCTTAATGAACTGACATGAAGAAGTCCTAATGTTGCTGCAACTAACTAGTTCCACTGTTGCACAAATTTCACCTCCAGGCCACTAACCGTCCTCACAAAATAATGTTATAGCACCTGCCAGCCACATTGTTAACTTCCCGTCATCCAGATAATAAAACTTGCCACCAGGAATAGTACTGCCATAGTCACTCACCGGCCGTTAAATGTGCCACTTCACATTAAATCAGGGTATGGTGTACACCGGGCTCATTTGCCTGCAACAATTGTAGAGGCACACGCACTTCCTAGCTGTGCACCTACGATGACACACACTGCTTACTCTGACTACACGCACTGCCTGACACACAGCTGGCTGTATGATACTTACGGCTAAGCTGGTCACCTTCTAGTCTTCTACTATTGCTATGAGGTGGGCTGTATGCGATGTGGCTACACTCCATGACGCTGCTCGCACTCTAGTATTTTTTTCTTTTTGTGATGTCGGATAAGGTGCACAGTTGTCAGTGTAGACTGTCCCAACTGACATCACAGTCAGGGCCGGACTGGGGACAACAACCGGCCCTGGCAAAGTGCTCGCCCCCCCCCCCCCACACTCAGGGGGGGGGGTTATTGGCAGTGCGCGCCAAGCTCTTTGCTTGGGCCGGTTTTCGTCCGATTTTGGTACAGGGGCCGATTTTGCAGCTATGCTGCAGAAACGGCCCACAGGAGCCCAAAACCGGCCCCCACCCGTGCGGCACAACGGGGGATTGCCCGGTGCCCGCTATGGCCAGTCCGGCCCTGATCACAGTACTCGGCTTGCTCGTTTGCACGCGGCCATGACCACCCCTCTCAAGAGAAACCTTCACTCTCCTCTGCTCGGGCAAAGCAGTCTTGTGGTGAATTCAAATGCAGCATCAAATGGCAGCCTCTCACTTCATTGGTAAGGGGACATGCGCTCTGCACCAAATAGATACACGTGTTCCCGAACTTTCAGGGGCACGAAAAGGTCTTGGGGACAACAGTCATGAGGGCTCCCAAAAAACCACATCAAATAAAGCTGCGGCTTACCAGTCTTGTGCCCCAGCCCCACATTTGCTACTGCGAAATTCAGGTTGACTCGCAGCACAATGCGCCCCTTCACCACTTTTCACACAGATCTCCAGAAGAAGAGTCGATTTCATCAGTACACTTTTACCCCATTGCCGCTTCGTATTACTATACGCTGCAAGTTCACTCCAATTCATCGCTGCCACTCCATTCCAATTGAACGCAGCAAATTCACCTAAATGCTGCCAATCCATTTAAATACCATATACGCACCCAGAGTTACACTTGCCTTTGAGCTGTCCAGTGTAAACAACACTGGCGGGGCTCCCAGGGATGTTCTGTTTCCTTCTAGCTTTAATATATTTTCAACTAGCAGCCCGTCCCGACGTTGTCCGGGAGCAATTATGGCTCAGGGCCCCCGCCTTCCCTTGTGTAACCTGCCCACCTCACTGGTCACGTCACTTTTTCCTGCTGTAATGCCCCGTTTTGTACCTGCCCACGTCACTTGCCACGTCACTTTTTCGTCCTGTTATGCCGCATTAGCTACCCACTCCACTTTGTATGCTTTTGTCCCCTGCACACGTTTGTTTTTCCTCCTGTTAACCTGCCCACGTCACTGCCCACGTCACTTTTTCCTCCTGTAATGCCCCGTTTCACTTTTTCGTCCTGTAATACCCCGTTTGCTACCCGCTCCACTTTGTATGCTTTTGTCCCCTGCACACGTTTGTTTTTCCTCCTGTTAACCTGCCCACGTCTCTGCCAACGTCACTTTTTTTTCTCCTGTAATGCCCCGTTTCACTTTTTTGTCCTGTAATGGCCCGTTTTCTCCCCGCTCCACTTTGTACGCTTTTGTCACCTGCACATGTTTGTTTTTCCTCCTGTTAACCTGCCCACGTTACTTTTTCCTGCACACGTTTGTTTTTCCTCCTTTACCTGTGGCTCGCTCACCGCTCCTCCCCACCGCCGCTCCTCCCTCACGTTGCTGACTAGTAACTTGGCACCCTACTTCATCCGCCGCTGACTGCTCCTCCCCGCCGCCGCTCCTCACTGTCTGCCCGCCGATCCTCTCCGCCGGTCATGTCCGCTGCTCCCCTGATCTCTGCCGCTCCTCGTCACTGCTCCTCCCCGCGCTGATCTCCACCGCTCCTCCCCGCACTGATCTCCGCCGCTCCTGTACGCCGCTCCTCGCGTGCACGCCACTCCTGATGTCAGCACGCACGTCGCTACTTCAGAAGGGACTACTTTTTTTTTTAACTCATATTTTTTAATAACGTATTTATTTTTAATTTATATAGCCTATGTCCATCTGCACACCTTGAGGATTACAACGATGTATCGGGTGTGTGGATTGGCGCTGTGGTTCCAGAGTTTACCTGGCTCAAAGGTTTGTGTTCTCTCTTTATAATAGTAGTATAGATAGGTCTTCCTCTTAGTTTCTTCAGTAGGTTTAGTTCATTTTCACTTCCTCCAATCATCACCAGTGCTGTTACAAAGTCAGGTCATGTAGATATGATTGCAGGTTCATTTTTTAAGTTATGTCTTAAGTTGTAGGTTATAAGTAAGGTGGTATATTCCTGTGTAATGCCCCACCAGTGGCAGCATTCTCGCTGCTCAGCCCATTCACACCAACTGACATTCATCAAAACACCAACACTCTAAGCAATCCAATGACCTCACACTCTGGCTGAGCAGCAGGGAAGAGAGCATCAATTGTGAGGATGCATTATACCAAACAGTAGGAGACAACAGAATACCATTTCGGCTCATAACAGATTGGCTTGTTTGTTTGCACTATTAAAGAAGGGCTGTAATTAATTACTCTTTTTAAATCTGGTATAAGTCCAACCAGGTAACACAACTTTTCATATTAGTACCATCATAGCTCTAAATGTAGAATTTCTTCCTTCTTTCTCTAAAAAAGCTCCTTTCTCTCTTCCATCACCTGTTCCCGAACCTCTTGAATCTTCTTCCCTTTTTTTGTTGCTTTGTAGTTGTATCTATTTTTTTCTTCCATCCCATCCTTCCTTTATGCATCAAAGTTAAATAAGCTTTTTTGTTTCTATCCATAAACATGGGCAATCCCCCTATAAAAATAAAATGAAAAAGGAAGACCAGAAAGGAGTTACACAATAGAAAAAATGCATACTGTAGATGAATGACAAAAAAGACAAGGAAATTAAATACAGAGAAGGAAAATTTGGGGTGTGTATAGGAGGAAACACAAGAAAAACAAGAGAAGGATGTGACCATAGCAGGAATAGATAGGGAAAAGACGAGAGATGCATGAGAGATAAGTGACAGAAACTGAGCAGAGATATTAAAATGAGATGAGACAGAACATAGTGAGTAAACAAGATGACAAGGCCTCTTCATTTTACCTCACAACTCTTGATAAGAGAGTGAGCAGAAAGATTTTCGATATGAGGGACAAATGTAACATGTGATTGACAGGGATTGGCGTCAGAAAAAAAGACACATGAGCCTGAGGAAGGCAGATATAAAGAAGAGAAGGAAAGAGAAAACAGTACTAAAAGAGATGAACCATTGGAGGGAAGAGATGTGCAAACAGGAATACATGTGCTTTCCTTTGTGCAGTGGTGGCCTTTATATGTGACACATTAACAGTTTAAAAAAATAGCACATATTACAGTCTTCACTATGTCTTCTCTATTGCTTGTTAACTTTTCAGATTTTCTTTCTTTCATCTGGCCTCCCATACAATGCCTCTTACACACACCTCCTCAAACTCACTTGCTTTTCCCCTCTTCAAGGTTTGCCAGCACTGGTTGTTGCAGTGTCCGTTGGATTTACCCGAACAAAAGGATACGGAACGCCAAGCTAGTAGGTTTACCTTCTCATAATTCTTACTGTTGTGCCAAAAGCGAACTGTGATATATAGTGTTGTTAATTTTTTGCTGAGCCCAACTGTTGTCTTGGCATAATCTTTTGGTGCTGTGATTGGCTAATAAACACAAACTCCAATGGTCAGATGTTCTACTGCAGGAAGATATTTCTAGGATTTTTCCTGCTCTTTCTTTTTTACCTGCACTGTATAAGGGCTCAAGAATGTATCTGCTTGAATTCACCAAAGTTACTCTCAGCAACAAAACAAACACATACTCTTAATTTTCCCTTCATTTCTTTGAAATGCACAGACGGAGAACTGATAGTTTCAGGTTCTCTAGCAGTAGATCTTTCACATATTGATATGCTTGAATCAGCCTCGTCATCCAGCATGGAACCCCAGATAATTTTAAATAGCGATAAACTGTGTTAAAATTATCATAGACCTCAACAATCATGTTTGTTTAGTAGCATGTCTGCCTCTACTGAGCTCCCCTACTTCCCCTGTTGCAGGGATTCTGTTTGGGAACAGAACTATGCCTGGGATCAAAGAACGTCAGTATGTAGGGACTGAGTCACCATACCACATGAGCCCCGATCCGGACTAGCTCATAAAGCCTCATCTCTTCTCCTAGCCTTTCCAGAGTAACAGGTACAGATATTTAATCCTCCCTGGACTTCATCCAGCTTTAATTTGAGCTCTCTGAGGAGGTTTTTAGATTTTTGGGATGTTTGCCTCAGTAATGATCGAGGAGGACTGGCAGCTGTCGCCAACTCCCACTGTGGCTGAAAAGAAGACAACCATTCTCGTCAAGTACCCTTGGACTGCGTACAAAGGAAGATGTACGATAATGATTCTCTTATTAAGTGTATTTATTGCCTCTATCCCAACCATAAAGTGTCTTGCTGCCATATCTGTAAGAGCTTCCCTTCAAAGATACTTAAGGACAAGGAAAGTAGATTGGCTGTTTACTTGAAGAAAAGGAACAGAATTACCCTGTCTAAAGGGCTGCCACCTCCACTGTTGTACAATTCATTGAAAAGTGACACACAAGGCACTTCCACAAAGGTGACACTTGTAGTCTCCTTCTATACCTTATACCTATCTCCTCAATTAACCATCAGAAAAAGCTTTGGGCCATATGTATCAAGCAAAATTGCGATCACAGATGCCGAAATTCACAGAATTTCGGCATTTGCGATCGTAATTCTGCTTTGTGGTATGTATGAGGCAAATCTGTGTGCAAAATAAGGAATCGCAAATTTTGCGATTCCTTAAATGCAATGTAAGAAGCACCAAAAAAGTGCAATTTGTCCTCAAGGAGTCGCAAATTACCACTAACTTCAAGTTGGTGATAATTTGCGATTTCTTTGAAAAATGCACTTTTTAAAAAAAAAATTCAAAGTGCAATGTGAAGCTCATACATGCCCTCAGGGCATGTATGTGCCCATGCTTATTTTAGGGGTGCAACAGGATGTCCTTTTGACACCTTTGCACCCTTGAAATTGCATTCTCAAATTGCGATTCGCTAATTGCGAATCGCAAATTAAGAATGTCTTCCCATTCAGTCCTATGGGCCTCTATGCCCATAGGAATGAATGGGGAGGTATTCCTTAATTGTGAATCGCAATTTGAGATTCGCAATTAAGGAATATGTAGGATTTTGAAAATTTATTGCAAATCCTACATACATAGCATTTTGCGATTCTCAAATAGCGATTCGCAAAAAATCCCTATTTGAGAATCGCAAATGCGAATTTTGATACATATGGCCCCTACTTCAGAAAAAGCACAAAAATAGGCAAAGAACAAACTGTATAGATAATTGCTTCAAATTCTAGGGCTTCTGACATCCAGTCGGGGCATGCCTCCGAAGTCATTGAAAAATAAAGATATATCATTGATGAGAAAGGCTCCTTTTGTTGAACACCTTTCTGTTGACAGGCACCTCACCAGTGAAGTCTACAGGCAGTGCCTGTCATCAACAAGCAGGAAGACACAGATGAAGGCACTGTTAATCCCTTTGACAGTGACAGTGTATCCTCTGACAGTGTTGCCAAACTTGATGTAGACTCCGTCATCAACAGGAATTATTTTCAAATCGTTAATGTTCTCATTACTGAAGATATCTACACATCAGCTGATACATACACTTGATTCAGAACTGGAAGCCATTGACAGCAACTAGGTTCAGGTGTCAGATGCAGCCTAAAATCCTGTAAAGTTGGATGTAGGTTACCTTCCTAAATTTGAGGACGAGCTCTGAGAAGAAGTATCAACAGGAGTCTGATTATGAGTCTCAATCCTTCACAGCCCACCTGAGCAGTAATGATCAGCCTTACCCACCCCGTCCATACAAGGACCCAACTATGATGCCGTGTGGCATTCATGGCTTCATTATAATTGACTTTGGACACATTCCAGAGGTTATTTTCACACATCTTCAGCACCCACAACACCCAAGCCACCTCCGCCTCTTCGGATGCCAAAACCTCCACAACCACCCCTTCTGCGAATGAAGAGCGCTCTTTTCCCATCCCTGTGTGTTCCCATAAAACTAGAATCAGTTCATTACCCTGTTCCACTCCCTCCTAGCGACATACGCAACAGAACACATCTGACTCGGACAATAGGTCATATATGGAAGAAAAAGGCAAACAGTTTGGGGAATAATAGGATGATGATGATGATGATAGACATGATGAGTGGGATGACGATATTCATCCTGAGAATGGCAGATTGCTTACCTGAGACTGATATGGACACTGCACGCTCCCTAGGTGTTTTACAGTTCGGGTGGCCAGCTTCTATTACTTTTTGTGGTTCAAGGCGACCAAAGGTTTAAAGAGGGGCTTCTCCCAATAACGCGGCCAATGAAGACCTCACTATCCTCCAACACAGTTGTGCTGTGATCAAAGATGCACATCAGGACAATCCAGTCCCAGCAGACAAAGGCAAAGAAGAGGAGAGCTTCAATCTCCACTCCTACACATGCCCCAGCCCAGCAAAGAATCCCTGCTATTTTCTCCTTAATAGAAATGAATAACTACAGGTCGATGGATGGTGAAAATAATGCAGTGTATACAATAACTTCTGCCCAGAAAGGAAAACCATTTGCACTTGCAGGAGAAAGATATTGCAAGATACTCTTAGATACCATGGAAAAGATTCCAAGGAAATCAACAATTTTTCTCTAGATTATTTTTATTGAAGAAAAAGATTAGGCCTGTGTAAGCAAATTCTGTATATGCAAAAATGTAACAAAGTCCTGGAACAATAATAATTCTGAATGGTAACCCTTAAGGAAGATCTTCTGATGCTTCCTAAGGGAAAACCTCACTTCTCTGGATCCACAGGATGCATATTTCAATGTCCCTATACATCCAAATCACAGGCAGTACCCGCTACTTTCAGTGGCAGGGCAGCAATAATATTTCAGGATCCATTCATTTGGACTTCTGTCTGCACTTTGGATCTTTAAAAAGTGTATACAATAACTTCTGCCCAGAAAGGAAAACCATTTGCACTTGCAGGAGAAAGATATTGCAAGATACTCTTAGATACCATGGAAAAGATTCCAAGGAAATCAACAATTTTTCTCTAGATTATTTTTATTGAAGAAAAAGATTAGGCCTGTGTAAGCAAATTCTGTATATGCAAAAATGTAACAAAGTCCTGCAACAATAATAATTCTGAATGGTAACCCTTAAGGAAGATCTTCTGATGCTTCCTAAGGGAAAACCTCACTTCTCTGGATCCACAGGATGCATATTTCAATGTCCCTATACATCCAAATCACAGGCAGTACCCGCTACTTTCAGTGGCAGGGCAGCAATAATATTTCAGGATCCATTCATTTGGACTTCTGTCTGCACTTTGGATCTTTAAAAAGTGTGTGGCACTAGTAGCTGCCTACCTTCGAAGACAAGGTCACAAAGTATATGAGTATGACGGAGTCAAGACGCCATCAAAGGAAGATGCTTGTTCTCCATAGCCTCCTGCTTATGCCTATTCCAAGAACTTGAACTGACCTTGAACACTAATAAGTCTGCCATCTGTCTTGCAGTTCCTTGGGGCAATCCTTAGTACTCAAATGGGAAATGTTTTCCCCTTGGAAGAAAGAGTAACAAAACTTCAGCTCATAGGTAAGGAATTTGCTCATGAAAAAAGGTGCCTGCCAGGATAGTCAAATCTCTCTTAGTTTTCAAGTAATTTTCCATCAGCCTGATTCCTTTATGTAGGCTTTGGATGAGACCTGTTCAGCAGGAAATGATAGTGACAAGATGAAACTCACCAGACAGCTCAACCAAGCTGTGCTGTGGTGGAGGTTCCCATCAAACCGCAAAGCAGTCCCTCATTCCAATCTTGACCAAACAGGATAATTGTGACAACAGATGCTTCTCTGGAAGGATGTGGTGCTGCATGCAAGACCTGTTAGTGAGCTCAAGCTCTTAATTGGAAGAGGCACACGTGCTGTGAGACAGGGGAATCATCAGTGAGGTCAAGCTTGTAGTGGAACAAATTCCAGGATGCAAAATGATCCAATAAATGCACTCAGTCGCACTTTGTCTGGTTGCCAGAAGCTGAAACTCCACCCGGACCAAGGGGAATAAGTCTTTCAAAAGTGAGGCCGACTACCGATGATCTGTTCACCAACTGAAAAAACAAGAAATGCTGGTACTACACTAGCAGGTTCCATTAACCGAGGTTTGGGGGCAAAGCCCTTTAAAAGACCTAGGGCCAGATGTAGATAATCAGCATTTACCGATTCTAAAATACCGAATAATACCGATTCGGTATTTTAGAATCGGTAAATGAAATGTAGGTATCCAATCGGTAAATTTGACCGAATCTGTAAAATTTGGTAAATATACCGATTCGGTATTTCCATTCATTCCTATGGGCCTTAAGGCCCATAGGAATGAATGGGAATTACCGAATCGGTAAATACAGATTCGGTAAAAGGTGGGAAACATTGAAGGGTGGCAGGGTGTCACTTTCACACCCTGTGGCACCCCTGAATTGTGTATGGGTGCACATGTGGCAGACATACATACCCTAAGGGCATGTATGTCTGCCACATGGCACTGTTATTATTTGCATACATTTGCATTTCTCAGTGTTTTCGAAATTTACCACCAACTTGTAATTGTTGGTAAATAACGAATCCTAAAATGGGAAAATAACTTATTTGAGTGCTCCCTACATATCAGGATTCGGTAATTTACCGATTCCTTAAGTTACCGATTCGGTAAATAACAGAATCCTTAATTTAGGCCCCTACATATGAAAAGCCTAATTCCGGTGGGTAACGTCCGAAATTCAGTAATTTCGTCCGTTACCGACGGGAATTAGGCTTCCTACATCTGGCCCTTAGACAAAATACTTTCCTTATGCTTTTCATCCATTTCCCCTCATTCCCAGGATACTGTTGAAGGCTAAATCAGATCACTGTTCCCCAGTTATGATTGCTCAGGAAAGTCATCATCAATATTGGTACAACGACCTTCTGAGGCTCTCTGTGTACCAACTGATCCAGTTTCATCATCATTCCATGCTCCATCCAGATACAACAGAACTATTCCGCAGACCTACCTCAAACCAGTGAGCCTGACTGCATGGTTGCTGATAACTTAAGAGTATGCTCACCTGAATATTTCATCAGAATATGGAGACACCCAAGAGCATAAGCCATCTCCAACAAAGAATTACGATGCTAAGTTCAAAATAATTATGTACATGGGGCAATGATAAGAGCCCTAACCCCATCTCCATGCGACCCAATCAATTACTATCATACTTGCTAAAACCAGCCAAGAGTAGGCTCAAATGTTCATCAGTCAGGGTTCACTTGGCTTCAAATTTCAGAATCTAAAAGCCAGAAAACTCTTTGTCATCTTTATTCACACAGAGAATTTTAAAACAATGGATGGAAAACTTTCCTTCAATGAGGCATCCCCCCATTTTCATGGGCGTTAAACACAGCATTGAGTCAACTCATGCTGCTTCCTTTCAAACACATACATATAGAGCATCTGAAATTCTTTTTGAGGAAAACTGTGCTTCTGCTCGCTCTCACCTCAGTAAGGAATGTCTGAGAATAATAGGTGTTTAAAATCAAGAAGCCATACCTTCACTTCACCAAAGCCAGTGTTATTTCATGGACCAACCCGAGATTCATGCCAAAAGTCCCTAAAGATTCCTGTTGGGTGAGGGATGTCACCCAAAACACCAATGGGTTTGAAACCCTGTGGTGCCTGTAACAGGCAGATGTCTGTGACAGACCCACACTTGCTGTGTTTGTGGTGCTTAGAGCAGGACCAATACACGAAGGTTTACAAGAACTGCTGTGTCATGAACCCAAAGGCACTGAGAAAACATTCCCTGAAGCTCCTTGCTGCCCGATGTGGGACTACCCTGTGGCGCTCTTGATCCCAGTGACATGGAAGGTCCCGGGACCACTCACAGTGCCGCTTTTGATGATTATCGTCCCAGTGTAAATCTTTGGGTGAGTCCCACAAGCGCAAGAAGTCAAAAAAGTGTTCTTCAATCTCTCTGCGCCTGTCCAAGTCATCAGATGAGGCACAGGAACCACAGCACCGCTCGAGGCCTCGTTTCTCTGCAGTGCCTGTGCCAAGGCCCTTTCCGCATCTCTCAGAGTTTTCTGGATCTACTCCCACCCAACTCAACATGTTTTGAGTCCATGGACCTCATATTTAGGCGGACTAACCCCTAGAGCACCTCCGTGCCCCACAGGTTCAAGACGAGCATCTACTGGATTCCCGCCGGCAGGTTTACCCTCAGCACCAGTCAGACTCCATGGATCATTGTCAGATCCTGAGCAACTCCTCTCACACTACTGTGATCTTCCACTGAGCTTGATCCAGTGCTGTTGTTCCTGGAATCGCCGAAGCCCAGCAGCCACGCCAACCCCATCGTCATTACCGACATCGATTCTGAGCCGTATCGGCATCAACTCTTGCCAGTACCATGCCCTCCAAGTCAGAGCCAGTGCCTTTTTTTTGCTAGGCCTCAAGAGGAAGACGTTTGGGAGGGGTTTGATGTCCTTCACCTCCTTGATGAACCAGAGAACAACTGGTATAAGGAACTGATGGATGTCAGTGGGTTAAACACCTCACTGGAACACTGTCTTGGGCTCTCTTCACACTGTGGCCAACCCCAGTCTGCCTTTTTTCCATTCTGTGGCTACGGGAAAAGCTACCAACCACATCTTTTGCAACCCAGCCACCAAGGTCAGGAGACTTCTTAGCCATTTTGTGGCTGCAGACATGGTTCCCACAAACCATGTAGGAACACCAGCCACGAGTGGAGCCTGGCAACCACCCCCCTGGCAGCAGCAGCCTCAAAACCTCTTTAGTCTGCCCTTATACCAGTACAGGGACTCATTGGGGGTAGGATCTGCCATTACCTGCCCTATTGGCAGTCCATAACATCATAGAAGTGGTCTTTACTAATCGTCCAGAGGGGCTACTCCATCTCCTTTCCAGAGCCCCCTCTCTGCCAACCCATACCACCCACTTAAAACCGGCTGACGGAAGATCATCTGTATATGCTGTCAGATAGTGTTTTTGGTAAAAAAGGGCCATTTAGAGGGTACCAGCATCAGAAGTAGGTCATGGTCCCGCCTTCTTTCTGCTGCCCAAAAAAGACAGAGGCCTCTGTCCTATTCTAGACCGCTACCTTCTCAACTTCTTCCTGAAGAAGAAGTTCAAGATGCTCACCTCATCTCCTGTCTGCCCTCAACCATTGAGACTGTATGATACCATTAAACTTGCAGGATGCATATTTCCTTGTCCCCGCCCTGCCTGCCCACAAACGTTACCTGCCGTTCATGGTGGGCCATGAGCCCCTGCAGTTCACTATGCTCCCTTTTGGCCTTCCCAGCACCCCTCAGGTGTTTACCAAGGTAATAGCGGTGGTGGCAGCACATCTGTGGAGGTCAGGGGTTCCAGACTTCACCCACCTGGACGTTTGTCTGTTGAAGGCGGGTTTGCACCAGGGAGTCGTCTCCCACCTCCAAACTACAGTGGGCCTCCTGCGTTCTCTGGTTTTCACTATAAATGTGCCAAAGTCACAACTGACTCCCTCTCAGATTATCCCTTTCATTGGAGTTGTTCTGGACACAGTGCAGTTTGACCTATTCCCCCAAATGACAAGCCCAGGATATTCAGGTTATGACTCTGGTGTTTCAGGCTCTATCCTTGATTTTCTTGGCACTGACTCTGAAGCTGTTGGGCTTCATGAGTGTCTGTATCCTGCTAGTGAAACATGCTAATTGGTATTTCTGGGCTCTGCAATGGGACCTGAAGTTTTAGTGGGTGCAGCATCAGGGGAAACACTTCGACCTGGTACAGATCTTGGATGGATTTGAAAAATACCTACAATGGTTGCTGATAAACAACTAGAGGTGACTGAAGTGACATATACGTCACTCCTGGGCTCGTGAGACCACCCGGCAGAGGCAGAAATCAGAGGACTCTGGTCTCTGACATTCAAAGTCCGGGCTCCACATTAACTTGTTGGAGCTTCAGGCAATCTGGTTGGCATTGAAAGCCTTTCTTCCTTTAATCAAGGGAAGGCTGTTTCAGGTGTTCAGGGACAACAGCACTGCCATGTGGAACTGCAACAAACAAGGTGCTGTCATGAACCCTTTGTCAAGAGGTCCTGCACCTCAGGATATTGCTAGAAAATCAGGGCATTTCCCTGCTGATTCAACACTTGGGCTCTCTGAACGCAAATGAGGACAAACTCAGCTGCCAATGCCGAGCAGATCACGAATCGCATCTCCTTCCAGATTTAGTTCAAGGTCTCTTTCAAGATTGGGAGAGTTTGGTTAGTTCTGTTCGCCAGCATAGAGTACGCACAATGTCAGCAGTTCTGCACACTGGAGTTTTGAAGGCTGCTCTTGCTCTGAGACACTTTTCATCTCGAGTGGAACTCTGGCCTCTTGTATGCCTTTCTGCCAATATCAATCCTGCCCATAGATTTCAATGGGCAGGGCCCAATCATTCTTGTGGCTCGGGATCAGGCACAGAGAGTCTGGGGTCCTGCACTTGAGCATCAGGGCACCCCTTTGTGAGGATCTTCTGTTGCAGCCAAAGGACAGTGTCTCGCACCCAAACTTGCGTACCCTCTGCCTTAATGAATGGAGATTGAGTGGTAACACTTTGCAGCCTTTGACCTTCCTCCTGAAGTCTTTGATGTTATACCTCAGCCAGGCGTCCCTCCACCAAGACAGACTGCCTGCTGTTGGGACAAATTTGCAACGTGGTGTGCCGCCAACAACCTTGACCCTCTTTCTGCACCCCTCTCCCAAATGTTGTCGTTTGTTCTTTCTCTGTCCCAGCAGGACTCTGCTGTGGGCACTGTTAAATGTAATTTGTTCGCCATCTCTGCTTTCTTGCAGTTGCCGGACCAACCTTCTTTGTTTAAATCACCAGTTGTGACTATTTTTAATATGGGACATCAACTTCTGTTCTCTCCAAAACCATTTATCATGCCCCAAAGGGATCTCAATCTGATCTCAACATTTTTTGAGCCCCTGCACAACTACCCACTTTGCCTTCTCATCATCAAAACAGCTTTTCTGTCATACAATTGACCAGGAAGGTCAGCGAACTGCAAGCACCCTATGCACCCTCCTTACACAACTTTCCATTCATACAAATTGGTTCTGAGGACCTGTGGCTCCTTCCTTCCAAAGGTTGTGACACCATTTTACAACCTCACTGCTCCGCCTCACCCTTCTAAGGAATAGGAGAGATTTAACGCTTGGACACAAACTGAGCTTTGCTGTTCTACTTTGATCAACCCAAAGACTTTCCGGTGGCGATCAACTGTTTGTTGGGTATGTCGAGGCAAAGACACAAAAGTCTGTGCAGAAACAAACCATCTGATGATGGATGGTGCTCTGCATAAAAATCTCATATGCATTTGCCAAAAACCAACCCCCTGAGGGCTTACAGGCTCATTCCAACAGAACCAAGGCTGTGACTACTGCGTTAGCTGACAGAGTCCCTGTCCTGGGCGTCTGCCAGGCAGTAACATGGGTGTCACTGCACATGTTCATCAAACATTACTGTCTGGACAATCAGGTCCGTCATGATGTGCATCTTACCTGTTTGGTGCTCCTGGACTTTTTGGACGAATCGGCTCACAGACCCACTTCATGAAGGTATTGCTTGGGTATCTAGTCTAAGGTAAGTAATCTGCTGCTAGAAGTCTCTATCAGATAGACAAGTTACTTACTTCCAGTAATGCCTTATTTGGTAGAGACTATCTAGCTGCAGATTCCTTACCAACCTTCCCATCCTCCCCACTCTGCGAACTGATTTCTGTATAGGGTTACCTTCTGAGGCCCACAGCACTGCACACCAGTGCATCAGTATTCTTTGTGTCTCTGCACCTTTGGCATGGGAAGTCATGAAAAGAAACATGTCAGTGCTCTAAAGTGGTGCCTATACAGGCAGCACGCACATCGCATCCAGTGCAGCTGATGTGGAGCAGAGCAATGCCACCTACCAGCTCGCAAAGGTACTATTCAAACATTTCCGGATCCAGTCTGATGCCTGGAGATAATTCTTCGATAAGGAATCTGTGGCTATTTAGACTCTCTACTAGATAAGGCTTTACCAAAGGTAAGTAACTTGTTCATTAATTATGTTTGTGATTCATAGACATGGTTGTATGTCATTCAACGCGGGCTTTTACCCCGCATGCCATTACAACGCGGGGATTACAACGAAAGTCGTTACAACGACTTTCGCTGGAGGGCGCTGGATAGTGGAATAGTTTTATTTTCTATTACATCTCCAGCCCACGTTGACAGTAGGGAAGGTGTTGGATAATAAATTAAACTATTCCCTATCCGATAGAGCCCTCCAGCGAAAGTCGTTGTAACGACTTTCGTTGTAATCCCCGCGTTGTAATGGTAGTGAGGGGTAATCCCCGCGTTGTAATGGCTGTTCTCCATAGACATTATCTCCTATCTGTGCACAGCAATATACCCATTTCCAATGTTCCATAGGTCTCCCAAATATTTCTCCCACAATTCCATAGCCGGGATGCGACAAAACAAGTGTTCATTCAGTGTTACATTACATGTGTGTGAAACTTTGTAGTATGTCAATGTGAGTAGCTTGGTGATGGTATACACACTGTATGTTCCTGTGGGAACTGTGGGTTGTATTTTCTCATAGTTTGCCGTAATCTATGATATAGGAATATGTTTAAAGTATTTGTTGGTCCTTTGTCCTGGAATTGTTGTGGTGTTATAAATCTTTTCTCCAAAAATAGATGTATCATCTCAGCTGTGCCATGTTTAGCAAGCGATAATTTCATCAATGCCTCGGTCATCACATAGCAATGCAGGATTATTAAATAAGAGAATACTAGGAGAATATAGAATCTGGTGACCCACCATCTTGCATAGTCTATATTCCTTATACGACCAAGGTGGTTCTCTTGATCAGTGGTGTCAAGAGCTACTTGCAAATATAACTATACTCAAGATCAACACTGCAGCCTCTCATCAGACGTAACCCAGTATTGGCACTGCCACTGGTTTTGCATAATGCGGGTGTAGGCAAGCCTGCACTTGACTAAAATATGTTTATAGAAAGGAATTTTTGAGGATGGCACTTTGTCCAAGATAATGTTTCTTTAGTGTACCATGCTTTCTGCTAAGATATATTTATCAAAGTTAAAAGACGTATTTCAGCTGTAACAAAAAATAGAAAACTGCTTCAGAAACAGCCTCCTGGGTGATTCGTGTGTGTTTGTTTTGGTATTTCTAAAGCACAAACCTAGCGGGCTAGCGACAGAGCTTTGTACAGTTTGCATGCTCCTGTGTGGCTGATATTGTGAAGTGGGTGCGAGGCAGAGTTTGTGGAAGGGATGAAAAGCAGCTTGTCTGAAGTAGTGTTTCACAAAAAGGCGCATTTCAGTTTGCTGAATTGTAGAGGGTTGTTTCTGTTCTGATGATGGAGGGGATCTTGGTCTGTTGGTGCAGCTGATCGTACAGATGATCCAGGCCGGCAGGGGGTGCTAGCGCAGATCTTTTAGTAGAAGGGTGATGTGGTTAGTTTTCTTTAGTCTTTTGATGAGCAGTGCCACTGGGTGAAGGGTTTCTTTCAAGGAAGTGATGGTGGTCTTTGGCATGCCGTTGAGCAGGGGTTTGCCTCCAGCTAGGTGAGAGAGGCGTAATGCTTGAACTGTTGTTTTCAAATATTTTCCTGGGTAAAAATCTTTAACTTTTTTGTCGTAGATAGAGTTGGAACCAAGCTGGTTAGGTCTTTTTGACAATATGTCCTCTGAGTGAGAATTTTGAGTCGAGGGTGAGTCCAAGGGATGTGTCCGGTTCTGCCACTGGGAATATGAAGCCAGTTGGTTTGAGTTGGAGAGTCCTGACTGAATCAGAGAACATATGGTGTTGTTGTAAAATTGGATGAATTAAATCCTCGTGGACTTTAGCGTCAGGTAATTGATATCGAGGTTTGCATGTGTTTGAGGCAGATTATGTATCTCTGTATGTCATTGGTTGCGAAGATTTTGAGACAGAGTTACATGATTCAACATACAGGTGGATCTTGATATTGCTGTCTCCTAGGATTGCTCTGAGGGATTCCACATACATTTTGATAATTATGGAGGGACTATTCTGAAGACCGGAAGTGTCTGGGACATGGTATTTCCTATGTGAACGAGTTTCTGTTGACTGATGAACCATTGTAGGAGTGTGCCAGTGAAACCCATGCAAGTTTGCAGAGTGTTGCTTAGTGCTAGATGGTTGACGTTGCCGAAAGCTGCAGAGAGGTTGAGCAGAACTAGATGGCAAGGGTAATTTTTGGAAGATCGCGTTGTTTACTACTTGTACCATAGCTATTTTAATGCTACAGCGTAGTCTGAACCCCAGTAGATAGACATGGAGTAGATTATTCTTGTGGATGCACCCCTATAGCCTTTCGGATTATTTTTCCAACAAATGGGAGTTGGGTTATAGGGTGGAGACTGATATCGTTGGCTGGATCTAGTATAGGCTTTTACTGCAGGGGGGGGGTCTATCCGTTCTTCAGGCTGCTCAAGAAGATGCCTTGGGTTAGAGAAGCATTGAAAGTTTAGAGAAAGGGGTGTGAGGGCTACTCCCTGCAGAGATTTGATGATGGAGGAAAGACGCCCATCAGGTTTTCGGAAGTGGCTTTGAGTTCAGAATGTTGGAGAGGTTTGCGTGGGAGATAGTATAGAAAAACGGTCAGCTAGTGGTGTGGCATCTGGGTACAGGTGATATTGTGAATTACAGTGATAAATGGGTGATGTTAAATCTGATTTTGTTGCTTTCCTCCATGAAGAAGAATTTGATAGTGTTGCAACTGTGAGATCGGCAGGTTTTGGGGCGGGTTGGTACACTGTTTGACAGCTTTATTGACTTAAAATTACAGTGTTATACTATTTTCTTTTTTTAAATGTTGGCACGCTCGTATTAGACAGTCAGGCACTTAAAAGTGTTTATAGGTCAATAACATGTTGTCAAGGAAAAGGAACGATAACCAGTTGTATCTTCAAAAGAAAAAAGATGGGCTTGTAGGGAAGGCCTTACAAATAAATGTTTAATGTAGTTAAAGGTTTAACAGTAGAGAATGGTGTCAACAGAGATACAGACTGAAGTATATTCAAAGGCTCATAACTCAGAGCTGGAAACGACTGCAAACACATGAGAAATCTTGCAGTTTTAGTAAACAAAAGTGTAAGAATCGATATATAAACAATACCTCAAGAGTGATGTATATATGTGCAAAATATGCTGTTGCAGGACTCTAGTGATACTCAAAAGTGCATGTATGGTAAAGGTGAAAGAACACTCAAGGCAAAAAATGCCAATTGATCCATTAAACGTGCTAGTGACCTAATAGTGTTCGAGAAGCATGACGTCCACGTTTCGACCCCTGCAGATAACGTAAAGGGGGTCCTACTCTGTGACACTTAAAGCAGCAGACCTAAAATGATAACTAATTTAACATAAATCCACAAGTTTCACACTTAGTTCAAGTGCCAACAAAATAACAGAAGTAGTCTTACCTCCTATAAAAGGCTAAGAAAGCCTAGAGCATTATGATGACTCAGTGCATACAAAACAATGTCAAGTGGAATTGCGGTATAAACTGCACACATTACAAAAAATATAATTGTTCAATTAAATAGCAAATGTTTGAAAACAGTCATTCAAAATGAAAAACAAATTTCAGCATATAATCAAAACAACACCATCAATTGAGAGTTTAGAGAATATTTGCCTTGTATTCCCCGATTGGTTGTGGGGCTTGGCTTAAACTGAGCTCCATGACATTTATGAATCATAATCTCAGACTGAATTGCTAAAATTATATTAGATAAATAAACTGAAATATGCTGTCTCTTCTGAGGTGTTTCCAGAATAGGTGGGATTGACACAATTTCATACAGTCTGAAATGGTTCTAGTGATTTAGGGGCAGATTCATGAAGGCCTTGCGCCACCGGTGCGTCATTTATTAACATGGGAAAAAGTGACGCACCGGCGGCGCAAGGCCTTCATAAATAAGGCCCTTAGTGTCTACTACTTGTGTCTTGGAAGGGTTACAATATCACCCTAACCATTTGGTTGCAGTATCAAGGTTGCAGTAAGGTGAATTTAAGCAGCGAAGTTCTTGAAGGTGAATAATTTACACCAAGGAAGCTATATCTGGATTAGAATCACAGAATGTTTTAAGTCAGAACTGAGATTTAGGGGCATCTTGAAATTGGCTAGGATCAATATCTTTAAAAAAGCAAAACATTTCCCACATACAGGTTTACTCTGAGATTTAACATCACAGAAATACAAAGGATTACAAAATGGATGTCCCAATCACTTTGGGAGTTAGTCAAAGGTAACCTGTGTTATAGTACGAAATTTAAAGAAGTATTTTTCCCATCAGATCTGTAATGGTAGAACAGAATTGTAAAATATTCTGAGAATTAAACTAATCCTGTTGACCCTGGACATTCACCCCAGTTAATACAAAAAGTCGCCAAAAAAGTAAATGCTTGTACTAAGTGAACTTAATGTATGAATAGCTCAGTTGAATGTTTACAAAAATATGTAGCTTGAAATGGTGGAATAAGGACAGAAGAAGTTACCACTTATCTGTAGCAGTAAGTAAAAAAAGAAAGAGTGAGATTGGTAGAAATCAATTATGTTACAGAACAGCACCTCTATTGGATGAGGTGACAAACGTGTATGATTTAACAACCACCATGAAGCAATACATCAGAAAAACTGACATAGAAGTGAAACAGGTGTCAGTGAGAGATTTCTCAAGAAGATCGGAATTCTCCAGCATGAGCCACTTCTTAGAGTGGCAATTTAATATAGAACTAATAAATACTCTTGCACAACTAACTGTAAGTTAAATGTCTTAGCATTAACATTTGAATCATGAAGTCCCATGTGTTTTTAAGAAAATAGTGTATGCTCCTACAGATCAACACGGCCCTGTGAGTTCTTACAAAGTATTAACTTATGTAGAAACCTTTCTGCAGCTGCAAATGGTCTGTTGCTAAACCTGTCTGATTATTGGGTAGTTTCCAGACAACTGGTTGCCTCAAAGATGGCGGTTCTTCTTCGAGCTCTCACCAACTAGGTTCTCACTGAACTTCTCAAATCCCTTTGTGAAAACATCACAAACTCTCAGTTCATGGTGGGTATTTGTGACATTAGTCTGGCGTGAGCATTCCCTCCATTGAAAAAATGACATTCATTACAGATATGTTAAACATCTTCCTAGTGTGCAGCTTCTTTTCAGCTAAATAGATTGAGAGCCTTCTGGAAATCAGGTCCCCTAATTCAGGACCATACCAAAGTCAGGCTGCATTTGAGACCTAGTGGGGCACCAAGACCAGATGCTCGACAATCAGTGAGAAAGAACCAACACCTGTATCTCTAATGCCATCTGTGATAAAGTGGGCACAAGTTTCAGAACTGTCTGCATGGTTCCCCATCTGCCTCTGCAGATCTCCATCGCAGTGGACACATGGGTTGGAGGCTGCTTCTGGAACTCCCCATTATTGCTTTGTGGCATCTTATACATCCCTCCTCATAATATTGATGGAGTTAAAAGATTTTTTCCTCGACCTCAAGTGTTTCCCTCCACCTTTGAAGTCCTATTTGTAAATCATCTTCACTAACAAAAACATAGTCCTTTTCTGCATCAGAAATTAAGAAAGGGGCACTCATTCCCCACAGCTGTCAGCTAGCAATGAACTGTGTGAATGGTCGACTTCTAGGATGTGTACTTCTGAGTCTCTTACTTCGCAGGAGTGCTTAGCCTGGCATGTGACTGTACTCATCTCACAGATTACAACCAAAGCATTAAACCTTTTATGCTTGGGAGAGACTTAACGTGGACTTTTATACAATTATTCTGAAAACAATTCAAGATGTTGCTTTCTGGATGGACTGCGATCCCAGTTTTATAGGAAATGTCAAATGCTGAATTGGTCGGTAAGGTTTGTGCTGGGCTTTGTCCTAATTACCCTATTTATGAAGTTCAAAAGGTCAAGGGCAGACCACGGTGCATAGTCATTTTACAGGCCTTAGTATGGCCCTGTTTGTATGGTTTTCAGTCATCATGAGCTTCTCACCCAAGCTCTACAGCCCATGTATGGGGGCAGGTGTTAGTTCTCTAACACAGCCGGCAATAGCTCAGCTTCAGCACCAGTTTCTCCTCAAGTGTTTGAGATTTTGCCTTTGGACTCTGTTCAAAGAGGACATTCATCTGACTTGTTTCGTAGATGGTGTGTCATGGTCTATGAAGCAGACATCTGGGCCAATAGGATACCAGCGGTATCTTGCAACACGAAGCCACTTACAGGCAGAATAAAATTCTTTATTGCCATTGCATTATTGGTATTTTAGCATGTGCTAGGTTTTTTTATTGCCCTGACTTAGCATTTACATCCAATTCGTCTTGGTCTATTTTAAGCTTTTGAAAAAATTCATGCTTATGCGTAAATGGTTGTTTAATCTAATTAGGTTCTCTCTGAGACTATGCCTAAAGAGGAGCTAGTACTCCTACAAAACGCTTGCAATAAGCTTATATGACAAACAAGCAAACCCCGTATTTCCCTGAAGGCTGGTCAGTGCAGGTTGAAGTTGGGTTACATTCGAATGGTCCCTCCGAGAAACTAAGCAAAAATGGCCGTACTACATGAAATGGAGGATGTTTGGTAGGCCCCCTCCTCGGATGTTTTAAGATTACCCACACGTGTAAGACCAATTGCTTCATATGCATCAGATATAATCAAGACAGTTATGGAAAAATAGAACACTCCTACTAAAACAGATGAATTTACCACCTTACCTTCCCAGTTTACTACCCTACATGGTAAACCAGATTGCACCCCGTCCTTGGATAAGAAGCAGTTTGCAAAATGGCAGAGGAGATACATAAATAATGCATTTTGGGTGATATATTCTATAGCCAGAAGTTAAATTGTTTCGATAAAGTAAAAGGAAATACGAGGCTGGAGAAGAGAGAGACAGATACTTTCAGCTCGGACACGGGGTATTTGCCCCTCAAAATAAGAATGCATGAATTAGGGACATCACAGCGTTTGAAAAGCTTTTCATGCATTATGAAACCAGCAGAGGCCTGGTTTCTTCCACCTATTTCACCATCACTACCACACCTGATAACCATAAATAGCCTTACATGCAACAGTGGGCGATGGGGAATTTAATAACACAGGAATCCTGGGAGGAACTATGGGAAGCTATCCCCAAGACTACACATAGTGTTCATAGTAGGCAAAAATAGTAGAAAACTATGTTCAACTGTTATCGTTGGAGGGAGTGTGGTATGGAGGGAACGGCACAGCATGTTTGGTGATCGTGCCGGAGACTGGAAAATACTGAAAAGTGTTCCGCCGCATGAGGAAGATGGCTCCCAATCCATCAGGAGCTATTGATTATGATTCTGGGCATCCGTCCAACGCAGTGGGATGGACTCCCATTGTGTGCACATGGACAGTGAGATTGCAAATGCTTGTGGCAGCAGAGCAAGAATTATTGGCTACTGGAAGAAACCATATGCACCGGACTCCACACAGTTGTCAAGGAGACCGTGGACGCTCTTGGTCATGGAACTGTTTACACATGACCTGTGTGGTGTGAGAACAAATCTGAAACCACCTGCAAACCTCTGATGGATTAATTTCAGTCAGATTTTTTGTCTTTGAATCCAGAAACATTGGGATGATGAGAGGTGTGTCGTGGGACAGGTGTCTAACGGAGACAGTTCTTGGGTCACAGCAGGTGGGCAAGCTTATGAATGGCATTATATTTTACATGAGATGAATAATTTGGTTTTTAAAGGGACAGTGGGTGAGGAGGGGACCAAATCTATCTGTACCTAAAATAGCATGTCGACAAATCGCAGTTTGGTTAGGAAAACAGCATTTAAAAGAGGTCTTAAAAAATAAACTTTGCAAACAGGTAACTCACAGGGTCTCAGTTCAATATGTTAACGTAAGTGTCACTTTCCATATATGTCTGGCATAACTGTTGTTCTACTAAAGAACCACCAAATGTATAATGTACCTTAGTGAGCCATGTAAGTGGCCAGTTGAAAATGATGTTGAAATCTGTGCATTCTTTTGGAAGTGCTTTTAAGAGGTTTTATATTTGTCTTCGAGCCACAGTTTGGAGACTGTTTACCTTTTTGACATCAGCAGAAATGCCCTAACAATCTGGTGGATGGGCCCTTGTATTAAATGTGTTACTTTTGAACTTATATGTTCCGTGGGCAGAGATTTATCTGCTCCCTTTATCCTGCTATGTTGTAGGCATCAAGGATTCCCAGCCTAATGACAGAAACTAATTAAAAACATGTGAGTCTATGAAATATATCAATGCTGGAGAAATCATGTTACAGGTAAGTGACCGAGGGCCACATGTATCAAGCAATTTTGAGTTCGGAACCAGGCCGATTCACAGAATCGGCCTATTTACGAAGACAAAAAAAGGCTTTTCCCATGCATCGAACCCTATTTTGCGATTTGGTGACCTGTTACAGGATTGCAAAATGGGTTTGCGATTTGGTTTTTTGAAGGGGCATGTGTAGGGGCTCCTGCCAAAAACCGAATTGCTGCGGTATGTTGGGATGTTTTGTGACACTGAATGCGGTCGCAAAACATTCACATTTTACCACCAATTTCAAGTTGGTGGTAACCCATTTGCAAATATGAAGGGGTCCAAGGGATCTGTTCGCCCTTGGAGATTGTTTTATTGAAAAGCAATCACGGACATGGTGATCTTCTGATCTTACCAGGCCTTCATCCCCTTCATTTTAGAGATTCACAGGTGGTCGCAAAATGCAACCTACCTCATTAATATCAATGAGGTAGGTCGATTTGTGATCCTCTAGGAATTGCTAAATGAAACTCTGTGTGTTTCATACATTTGGATTAGCGATTACCTAATTGTGATTCGCAGGAAATCACAATTAGGTAATCATTATTCCTAATGTTGATACATGTGGCCCTATGTTTCATATAAAAACATCTTTAGATTGTTAAAAACATAAACGCACACAACAGCTTCAGCCTAAAATTCACTAACCACAGCACTCTGCCAAAGAACATGCATGCTGCAAGGTGGGCTGCCTAGCTCACAATGCATTACACGGTTCGCAAAAACTACCTCAATGAAGCCATGGACGTTATGGTAGAAGTCAGGAAGGGCATGCTATTTCAAAATCGTCTGTTGCTAGATATCTAATAAATTGTGTTTACTTAACCTACAGAAAAGAGAATGGTTACGTGGCTGGAGTGCAGCACACTTCATATGGGGAAATAAAGTACAGTGTGCTGAATTCTTCAAACTAGCAACAAGGCCCCAAAGTACTGTGCTGCACTACAGCCAGGACAGTGATGAGACAGTGGACACACAAGTGGGAAAGACTGTCAAGAAAATGTGTAGAAGGAAGACATTCCCTTAGCTTGCCTGCTGTGTCTTTATTAAATGCTTCTGTTTGTACACAAGCATATGAATCTATTAAAAACCTGCTACAAAAGAAATGTAGGATACGTACCTGTAAATGTAGATGTACATTATTGTTGTCATTTATAGATTTGAATCTGGCCTGACTTTCCCCAAAGACAGGACCTATCCTGTTCAAAATAGCGGTTGGAAAATGATGTATTATATGCATGTTACCTGTTTTGAAAGAGGATACTAACACTGGAAAATGAGTGTTCCAATGAAGACACTTCTCCTTGCATGTAGTGTTAAGCATGTTAATTATGAGGAAAGGCAGTCTTAGATAAGATCGCTTTGTCAGTTATACCACTTTAAGTCAGTAACCCGGCTGGGGGGATATGACTTAATGCTATCGGAGTAGGGCGCTTTCTAGCGGGGCTCCAAGCCGTCTGCCAAATATCAGTTCCATCCTTGTTATGTTATGTTAAAAATCTCATGTAGAGCGCATGTACACCAATTGGTTTCTTGGCTATGTCTCTAGGATTTGTCAGAGCCCTGTTGGTTTAGTTGAATGCTTGAATTTTATTCATAAGCTAGGGTAAATAACCTGTCTTGAGAAGCCTTCTGAATCTCAGCAGGTCAGTGCAGGCTCTGATGTCACGTGGAAGGGAGTTCCAGAATCTAGGTGCCAGTACTGCAAACCTGCAACCGCCTAGTCGCTTCAGTTTGTAGGAGGGTGCAAAAAAGAGATTCATATGTGCTGAGCGCAGGCTACGGGGAGGTATATACTTTTGAACAAGGTTAGAAATAAATGTTGGGCTCACGCCATCCAAAGACTTGAAGATAAGTAATGAAGCACAAGGGAACCCAAATAAGGTTGGTCAGGGACCTTGGGTAATCAATTATTTCTAAAGACAGTGGTCCCTAGACAAGGATTAATGAGAGCAAACAATAAATATAGACCCAAGCAGTACTATACATTACAGCTGTTCAGCCAGACAGGTGTATTAATATATTGTTGCTTAAATATACACAAAATTCAGCAAGAAACAAATAAAGTGGGAAACAAGTCTGTATCCAACTTAGTGGGAACGGTGTACAACATGAAACAAAAAGGCTCAGAAAGAGTAATTTGGCTCATTCCTGAGTACACACTATTGCAGTGTAGCAACACAGTCCCTCTGCCATGGCTGTGAGGCGCAGACTCAGAAAGGCAGGGTTGGAATACATGTTGCTGTTCCCTGCAGCCTTTACGTGATAACTGGAGACTGAACCCACTTTCTGGATAAGTCTGAAGTGGCTTGACACTGGGCAGATAAACAGGGACAGGAGCCAGACGATCCCGCCTCAAGGGCATCTCATGCGACACAAGCGGCAACTAAAGAGAGAAGCACAACTGTCAAACTCAAGCGACATACTAGAAAACAAGCCTGTCAGGAACAGAGCACCATCATGACAGCGATCAGTGGAACACTGCAGAAACAAACCTTGGATCATGATCATAGCACAGATAACTCAACGGAGTCTGATGGGGCCTTATCCAGGGGCAGTGAAGGGCAGATGCTGTGGTCACAGCCAGTGCAGCGGATGATTTTTTAATTATTTTTTTTAACATGGTTGCCACCGTGCCATATGGAAAGATGCACAGGTGACAGAGGGCAGCAGGCACAATCTAACCCCAGCAAGAGAGATGGATTGGAAATATAATTTTCCTGTTTTTTGTAGCAATGCTGAGAAGGCTGCAGGGTAACCACTAAATCAAAGGCGTTTCTCTATCTCTTCTCCTCCTCACCCAATTACTGCCTTTTTCGTAGAGTAGAATGAGTCCTATAGGGACACTCTTCATGTAGTTTGGGAGTTAATGGACAGTGTGTCGTGATCTGTACTTTTCCCTTTGGAACACTCCATTGGGGTGATTCCACTGTCGTCGGTATGTGTGAGCGTTCAAAAGATTGGCAGTTGGTGTTTCCTCTGCTGCAGGCTTGTACTACAGAGGCTTCTGTGTCATGATATAACTAGGAATGACGTTCCTATGGTTCTCACTTTACTCATAGTGGGGGTTCCTCCACCATGGTGGAGGAGTGTCGCTGCACTGCTTTTAAGCATGGTAAATAAAGGAAAAATAAAATGATAATAACTCAATGTTATTATCATATTATTTTATTCATGCTATGGCAGTAAGGCAGCTTGGCGGGTGGGCCTGCTCTGCTCTCAGAGGATGGGAGAAGTAGTGGGCACTCTATAAAGTGCGCATAAATGTTTGGCCGGCCTTCTCAGGTCCGCCAAACATTCATGCACACTGTGCATGTTCTCCACCGAAGCTGCACTACAGCCTGGGTGTAGAACATTCCCAGGCCCCCACTTCCCTTCTCAGCATCGAACCACGGTGCTCAGACCAATCACAACGCTGCATTGCAGTATTGTGATTGTCTCAGGGGAGCCTGCAAGCCTGGCTGCTTCCTGTTCAGCGGGGTAGGGGCGAGGAGAAGAGAAGCAGTGAGGAGGAGAGGCACAGCAAAACGGTAAGTGTTATTTACTTCTGTCCACCCTGTATTATTCTTTATTGTTTGAATAATAAAAATCATTACAATGACAATTATCCGTGCAATAATTCTCACATACTAATAAAAACAGAGATATATATATATACTTAAAATATATGCACCCTCTAAAATGTAATTGGTTTCTAAGTCCATACTACTTATGTTCTACAAAGTTTGCGTATGTCATTAATGCAAACTTCAGTCCTTTGATTACTTCACATTTAGGGGACAGTTGTTGGCAATTAATGTATGTACCAATAAATTCTTATTACAAAACATGTTGACGCCCACAAAAATTTCATTGATTTTCTGATTCCATACTGCTTATATTAAAAAGGATTTTCGGGGTGTCATAAAATTGGATCTAACCAAGATCCCTTCAATTGGTTCTCCGTCAGGGGACAATAATAAGCAATTAACCGTTAACTTTATTACTGAAAGGGAGACAGATGACTGCTTACGAAGGTCTACCCGGTAAAAGATTGGATGATGCAGTTGTCAAAGATATCCTCTTTCACCAATTATTTTTGCCCTAGCCAAGAAACCGATGGCAATGGAGGTCAGAACACTCAAAGCTATACGGGCATATGAGTCTTGGGTATGACTCTTGTCATTTCATTATATGCAACTGATGCTCTCTTTTGCTTGAAGGATATGGAGGAAAACCTTAGCCCCACAAAGGAAGTTTAGAACCAGTTTGGCTAAGTGTCACGACTGAAAGCTAACTGGCACAATACCACCTTATTTTCATTGAATATCAGTCCAGCTGGACAGTTCCTGGAGCTTCTTCATGTTCAAGTTAGGTTTAAGAGCCGCACTTTCCAGTATCTAAGACTTCAGGTGTACCACACTGAAAATGATTTACTGGTGGAAACATAGTAAGAACATTTGGGATCCCGAAGGACAACATTTCATTTTGAGACAGGCGCCCACTGTAATGGGGAGGGTGGCACTGGTGAAAATTGTAGTTTTGTCCAGCCTCTTGCACTACCTCTGTAACTTTCCCTTTAAAATCACCATTATGATATTTAAGGTGTGCCTCCCTACTCTGGCAACTTATACGGGGGTCTACCAGACCGAAGGTAGTTGTAAACATTCTGCGCCTACCGCTCACTGAGAGAAACCTGGAAGTCCAAAATTACAAACTATATTTTATGGCTGCACTGCACTGCTGCAATGAGTGGCTAGATGGCTAGTCGATCTCACACCCATTGAAGCAACATTTATAACACTGAATCGCCGACCAAGGAGGTCCAGGAAAGACTTCTAAACTGATGCAATCATGACACACAGCGCACTACGATGGGGAGGACAATGAGGTCTTGTTGGGTGAGTTACAAGAGAGGAGGTCTAGTGTAAAGATGGTCTATGCACCTACAGTTCTACTCCTGCACTTGTCTAGGGTCATAGAGTGGGAACTAGGGTGTGGACCATGACTGGTATTGAGGCATTGTACGACTACACAAAGCCGGAAAATGACCGCCTTTCAACGACCTTGTCCATAAGCATGGGATCCCACAGGGATAATTCCTAAATTGGTGTGAGGATCATACACTCATTCTGGTAGCAGAACTAATTTCACGGAACCTTCAAAGAGCTCAGGGCTGCAGCCCCTGTTGATGCTGGGAATGGGAAGGGAGGTAGCTTTGCTGATTTCCAAAGCATTAGTTGAGGGAATTAATGTATTTCACTATCCTGAGAGAGGTGGTTGGAAGATGTGATGGAAATTGAGAGAGATAATAAGTGAGTGATGCTGCTGCATTGCACACAGAAAGTTTCTTGGAAAGAAACACTTAAAATTCTTCAACTTAATTTATTTGGTAGGAGATACTTCGCCTCTATAAGGATTCACTCAATCTAACCTGAGATGAGCCCACAGAGTCCCAGATGAAATCAACCAGAAGTATACTGGATGTATGACGTTGTTATTACAACACCTGCCTTTACAACGCGGTTTTTACATCGCAAACCTTTACAACGCATAGCGCTTAGAGGTGCTAGATAGTGGTAAGTATACTTTTCTATTCCAACTCCAGTCCCCGTGGACACTAGGGAAGGTGTTGGATAGAAAATTAAACTTATTCCCTATCCTAGAGCGCCCCCCAGCGCAATGCGTTGTAATGGTTTGCATTGTAATGACCGCGTTGTAATGGTAGTGCGTTGTAATAGTTTAGTTGTAAAGGTTGTTCACCAGTATACTTTATACACATGACATGGCACTGTGGGGCTATAGGGAACTATTGGGAAAGCCACCATTGTACCCAGGCCTAGGAATTACATAGCCAAGTCCCCCAACTGTTAGTCGCCCCCTTGATTGCACGTTGGGTAAGGGCTGTGAATTACTCTGCATGTGCTGCACTCTGAGAAGAACAAAGGTCTGAGGGCTGGGAGATGCAAAACGACAGTCTTTGAGGAAAAGACCTCAGACTATAGACTGCTAGGAACAACATAGCAGGCATTCGTTAACAAATCTGCCACGCGACATAGCTGAGCCGTTAAAGTATGCTTATTTCATTTAGTTAAAGCAATAACATTTGAAATGAAATGAAATGAAAAGGTGATTTGTATAGCGCAGCTGCTGCCCGAGGGCGTCCAGGCGCTGAGTGGAGAGCAAAGTACTCTGAGGAGGGTGTAAGGTGCTTAGTTTCTGAAAAGGGGGTAAGGTGCTTAGTTTCTGAAAAGGAAGGTTTTTAGTTCTTTGCGGAATTTCTTGCGCACACTACAAAGAATAGAATGTTAAAATGATTTTAAAAATCTTTCAAATGAATAGTAAAAGCTTGTGAGTGCATTATCCTGGGACTTTTACAAACCAGTAGTTTAGCTTGAGGGGCGGAAAGAAGTTAAAGAAAAGTGCGTAAACTCGTCTTCTCTGGGCCACCCCGCCGCAAGATGTTATAGCTCCTAGTTCCCATGCGAAAAATGCAGGGAAGTTGGTGCAAACCAAGCATATAAAGTGCAGAAAATAAGTAAACATAAAGAACTGACAGCTAGCCGTGAGACTGTCTTATATATTGCTTAATAGTCTTGATAGGGATTTCTCACAGCATCTTATATTGTCTCATCCATGCTTCCAACTTAAACGGCAAAGGTGTGAGTGCAAATTTTGCTATAAAGTGCAGAAGATAAAGATTGTGCTGTAGTACAGATGGTATCGCCACGACCATGCATTCTTATTGTCTTTATGCCCTGGGTAAAGATGGCAATATTGATACGAATCACACACAGGGAAGAATAAATTAAAAGCAATACGTTGGTGCAACTTTCTCCATGAAGTGCACAAAATATAGATTGTGGTGTTATAAGGGTGGTATCGCCACGTCCGTGCATTCTTATTCCCTTTATGTCCTTGGGTAAAGATAGAGATGTTGACGCAAAGCACACCCAAAGAAGCATAAATTAAAAGCAATATTACAGGCCTATATTGACAGCTCGAATTATTTATTGTGCTGACTGCAAAGCAGTCAAAGAGCCTTTCGCTGTCAGTAACATGTACACTTTTATAATACATTTTATGAAGGCTGCAGTCGTTTGGGGGCCATGATACAAAACCAGCATGCACACGCGAAGTCCCACCTGCAATCACACAGAACTGAGTCACATAAAGTCTTTTGTTGTACACTTCCACCAGTTGTTTTTTTTCTATTCTTCTTGATATGTTTTATACATGTTGCTTTTTCTAACCTGAATACGAGGTGGTCCACTGCTAATGCTTAAGCACAGACTTGTAGAGTTATACAAGATTCATATGGAACGCAGCTCAAATTTACTGATTACTTATACAGCCATATATTGCCAGAAACCAATGCAATTTATATTTAAAACAGCCATCCACCTGCCAAGTTGAGAATGGGTTTCCCACCCCATGGGGCATGTGCTTTGATAGCTAGAGAAATGGATACTTTCCTCCAGGTTTCCTTTTAGAATGCTGGTTTTGTCAAGGCTGAGCATAGCTTTTTCGTGAAATGTGTGTTTGAAATGGACCAGTTTATTCTAAGTCGTTGGTCTGGATTGTTTTATGTTTACAACAACAAACCAACCCAATTTCACGAGCCCGAGTTTTCTGGGCATGAGTATAGATGTGTGCTAACGTACAGGCTCCTCTTCGTAAATAGAAGATGTCATCCTAGCCCTAATTCTTAAGATTCAATTTTCTTGCTCCTTTGACTCTCATTCCAGCCTCTCCAGTTCTCACAAGTGTTTTTCTTTTTATGCAGCTGCTGGTTGTCCTTGGAAGGTGGGCTGCTCTATGCATTCGTTGGGCCAGCTGCTGTGATTGTGTTGGTAGGTTTCGCACTTTCTCCGATAAATGTATAGCTTAAATGGTTAAGGGTGGTATGCCCAGGTTCTCATCAGCCTGGTGGTAATTCAAAGCATTTTGCATTACTGGACACCTTTTAACATTCATGCATCGATCAGCTATATCTTTCTCCTCTTCATTGTAACATCCTCTTGCCATATTATAGTACTATATCGGTATTGCTGTAAGCAGTGTTCCCAAACTGTATATCGACACTGCTGATGCGTTTAACAGAAGCTTTCCATGCTAACACTACAGTAGGCTCCCTGGCTCCTTCACCCCCAGTAGATGAGTGCCTCTGCATGAAAATGTATCTTCAGCGGCACTCAAGAATAGTTAGAATATAATTTGCATTGTACAAGGATATTAGTTAATTTTAACATTGTGTTGCAGTGTTCCTAAAGGTGAAGGGGGCTGTTGAAGCTCGCCAAACTGCTTTCATGAAATCTGAAACTGCTGTTTATTTTGACAACATTTGAGTTTATGTTAATACCATGGAAATGAAAAAGTGTTTTAGGTACGGGACGTATTTGAGCCTAGTATATTCAAACGAGCTGAAAATGTAAATGAAGTGCTTGTGTTGTGTACCACATTCTGTGCGCGTCGTCTCTTATGATGTTCATTACCATTGTGGTCCTCTCCATACAACTTATCTCCTACCTTCTTTCTGTCACTATTCTGACAACTTTCTCTTGCTTCTCCATAGGTTAACATGCTAATTGGTATCATTGTTTTCAATAAACTTATGTCCAGGGATGGGATCTCGGATAAGTCTAGAAAACAACGAGCAGGGTGAGTTACAGCGCTCGGTCTTTTCATAACCTGAGTTTTAGTTTCTCATGGGTTTGGTCTTCCAACAAATCACATGCCAATGGAATATTCAACAATGTCATCTGTATAGATTCCAGACTACTTTCATAAAAATATTTTCAGATAATATTCTATCGTTATTGAAGGCTTTTTATCAATTGCTGTCAATTCTCCACCACATAATCCCTAAAAGCCCAACTGAAAGCATTCCTTGTCGTCCCATTTTGATACTGTGGCAAAAGATTTTCCTGAAAATAGACTCATGTTGCCTCTGCATTTTAAAAATTACAAGGTTTTTAAATAGTATTGCTCCTACGTTCTTGAACTTTTCCATTCTCAATTTGTGGCTAATGGGGCCCGCTTGTCCTAATACTGGAACTTGTTTCTATAGCTGTTCATTAGACATTTGAAAGCCCTGTGCCCTGATATATGTGTTTGTGACGAGGTCAGGCCCCATTTACCAGTGTGAAATCCAAATTTCTAGTTGTGATTTGACTGCCCAGCTGTGTGGAATTGACCCTTCTTTTCTAGTGCTTGCCATCTTCCTACACAAGTGTCCATTCTTGGCTTTGTTTCTCAACTGCATGTTGCAGACTCCGTGCCTTCCTCTGACAGAGTGAGGTACGCTGGATAACAAATATTGGGCACAAAGATAGAATCATCTTTGGAGAAACACTGGCCCAGTACATTGGTGATTGCAACTTGCCTAAGAGGCAAGGGGCCTCATTTATGAGGCCTTGCGTCAGTTTTGCGCTTCTGATGCGTCACTTTTTGTGACGCATCGGCGGCATAAAACATGTCTCCTGTTGCGCACTATTTACAAAGTGACGCATCTAAGCAGATGCGTCACTTTGTAAACCCCTGCGCTACATTATACCTGCGTCAGGTATAATGTATGCAGAGGGGGCGTTCCCCCGCAAAAAGCCTCGTAATAGTGACGCAGTGAAATCTGTGAGATTTCACTGCGTCACTTTTAGGACGCTGTTGCGTCAAAATCTTGCACCTGCCTCACAGCAGGCGTAAGACTGACGCAAGCCCTTTCACATGGGGCTTTCCCCATGTGAAAGGACGCATTGCTGGAGTTGCGTCACTTTTGTGACACACCCCAGCAATGCGTGACTTTTGCGCTTACAGATACGTCAGAAATACTGACGTATCTGTAACTCCTTGCGACATGATGCGTCTTACTGTAAATATGACGCCTCATTGGTGTCGCAAGGAGGACGCAGTGAAAAGGGACGCATCGCTGTTTTCACGCAGCAATGCGTCACTTTTCATAAATGAGGCCCAAGGCTTCTTCCACCCACATGGACAAGGACATTACATATCTGAAAAAAATCATCCTTTGCACAATTGTCTAATGAGAGTTGGGGAGGTAGATATAATTATGACTCTATTCTTTCTTAACTACAAGTTTTAATTCATTTTTAAATTGTATATATTCCGTGGTCTCTATTATTTTAATGTCCTTCTTAAACTTGTTGCCCATTTTTTAAATATATGTGATGTAATTCTGCACTTTTTGGGCCACGTTGGCCGTAATAAAGGTACAATTGACTTGACTTGACTTGACAATTGTCTAATAGGACTTCTAAGACATGAGGAAAGAATTTTATGAACTTCCGTTCTGGTAGGTTTAGCAAGTAAAAACACTGGTGGAAGCTGTTTGGGTGGATTACTTGAGAGATACTCATTTTCTGTCTCATTTGAAATTATTTGATATTTATAAATATTGTGTTATATATGTTTGATACTTTTTAAATAGAGGAATCTTTCACTTTAAAATATAATTTCGTAATCTAATCCACTAGAATTAAAACCGATATTGAAAATGTTAGCCCTTGGCTGAAAAGTCCATTTAAATCCTTTTTGAAAAGGATAAACAAAGCTAGAATGGGATATCTGAGAATCACCCTCACTAGAGTCAAAATTCCAGATTGCCACATTGAGGAATCCAGGAGTCTCAATATTCCAGAGTGCACTTCAATGTCAGTTAGCCCAGTTAATTTTGACAGGAGTGTAGAGCAGGGATCTGTCTCAGTCATGTTCCACTATTGACATGGAGGAAGTTGTTTATAAATAGGGTGAAATATTTAGATCACACAAAAGTAATTTTCCTTTTGTATCATTTTATGTAGCCTTGAAAATTAGAATAAAATAAATAAGCTGTAGCATTCTTTAATCAATGCAGGACAATTAGAATTAGACTAATAAATTATATCAAATCTAGAAAAAGATTTGTTTATGTTCCTGTACTTAGTCTTGTTGTATGGCATACACATCTAACCTTCCTTCTGTACTTTTTGTTCATCTCTATTTGAAATATGCATCAGGTTCTTGAAAGTGTTCCTGCATTTCTAAACATGTAGAAACTGACATCCTAAATAATAGCTCTGTTACTTCACATCCACATTTCCATATGGTAGGAGGTTCCTGTGTGTATCCACCGTAGTGGATTAAAGTGTATCCATACCGGCCCAGATAGTTGCAAGTATTGCCCAATAGGTGAGTCCCCTGTATCAGTACAGCATTTGAGACCATCTTCTTGATGTAGATGAGAACCGCCACTCTCTTGAACTTGTTGTTAAGCCTATTAATGTTCCACGAAAGGATGCAGGACAGGGCATCTATGCCAACATGTATATGTGTGTATTGCAGAAAATGGGGAGGGGGGGGGGGTTTACAGCTGAGCATTGTAAACCAAACCACGAAATATCATTGGAGCCAGGCGCAATTGGCAATCTTGTCTTAGTCTCCTACCACCCTACACTTCCACAACTAAATAATTACAAATTGCAGAAGCATGAATAAGTCTATTGGTCGAAAAGGGGGTTAGCAGCAATCTATCTGGGGAATGGACCAACTTCCTGCCTCACATGCGGGGAACGACTTCACCCACCACCTTCTCCAAGCCCCAAGTTATTAAACTGTGGCACCTCTAAGAGCATTATCAGAACATTGCCTACCAGCAAGAACGTACCATTGGTGGAGGAAGTCCTCTGTCTCCCACCCCTATTGCAGCCAGTCAGTTATTTAAATGGCCTCAAGGGAAGGAGGCCATGCATTGTGCCATTGTCTTCAGCGATCACTTGGTCTGGTCCATGAGGGAGGCAGCCTCAAATTTGGAGGACTTTCATCCTGGGACCGGGCCAGACCCTGCGTCTCCATTTCCACCACCAGAAGCTGATGAATCTCCATCTCTATTCGTTCCATCTCTACTAGTTGCAGTTTTGGCCCTTACATGACATCCCCCGAACCTTGTCTTGGGAGGTGCCTGCCCTCCACAAGTCTGTCATCTGGGTTTTCCACTCCTCATAACAATGTCTAACCAAGATTCTCTCCTTCACTCAGCTCCTGGCATCCTCAGTGTTGTATTTAATATCCATTGCCTAGAGTTTGACCTCAGCAAATGTTTTCCTCTGTTGTTGAACTAGTACATTGTAGTTCAGGAATATCAAAATCTTAATAGAGTCAAAGAGGACTATTTGCAGGTGTGAGCCACCTTGGCAACAGCAATATTGTCTGTATAGTTGAGTATTCTTAGGATGAGGAGATGTGGATGTGGATGAGGAGATGTGGAGGGGTGCCCGGTGGAGGCTTTTTGATGAGGGCATGGAGCTCCCTTTAATCTCAAAACAGGATAACAGCTCTTGCTCCGGGATCCATGATTTAAACCATTTGGAGAAGAAATGTTCTTGCTGCTGCCCTTTGGCATCCTCACTAACCCCTACCAGGCGCAAATTGTTAACCCTGGATCTATCTATGGCATCCTCAACTTGCCTTTCCCATCTCACTATATTCTCCTGGAGTCTTGTGAAGTCCAAGTTCAGTAATCGCATATCGTCTCCCGCTGAGGAGACATGGGTCTGCACATCATACAACATGAAAACATACTAATTCAACTAAGAGAGTATAGTATTTATAGCTCATGCATCCTGCTCCCTTTCCACAGTGGAAAGGAGAGCCTGAGAACAATTTTCCAACTTTATATGGTTTTAATTTGTAATGTCTAAAACATAAGCTGCCAGCACTTTATCATATTCTGTTGATTCCACAGTTTATCAATGCATCAGGTTTATGCAACGGCTCCTAAAGAATGACCTTCACAGTTTTATGGTGTCCTTCCAGGTCAGGTATCATCGGTTTAGGTCTTGCCCCAAATGTGGTAAAGTTAGGGTGAGGTTGCTGAGGAACGGCTAGTTACCTGTCGATGAGGAAGAATGAACCAATACCAATGAAGTCATTTGATTTTGTACTATTCGGGTACAAGGAATTCAAAATCGGGTTCCAGGAGGTGCTTGATCCTTAGCTTTCAGAAATATGAAATATTGAAGTGCTATTAAAAAAAAGCACTCTCTTTCAATCTTTGCCCTTGTTTCCCAGTCTCCAACACTTGTCTGCCCATATGCCCGAAACCCCCTAACTTTATTTGTCCATGTGCCTCAAGTTATATGATACTGATTGTCCATTTCTCAGTCTGTAAATTTGCCACACATGTCCCGCCCTTAAATATTGATTGTCAAAATTATAACACACTCTTTGCTATTTTAAAATCATACTTGCTCCTTTCTATAAAATAGATTGTATTCTCTTTGCAAGCTTGTCTGTGTTTCTCCTTGATTGTAATATTTTGTTTGAAGGAGGAGGGGAAGGGTGGGTAGGTGAAAGGCCAAAGAAACCCTTTTGTTAATCCCCAACCTCATTTTCTTCTTGCTTCCCAGTCCTAGATCGTGCTCTCTATCCATGGCATATAGACCAAACAGTTCTCCATAAATGGAGATTTAAATTTATGGTATTAAACTTATCATCTCATAGAGCTTTGCTCGTATAGAAGGGGGAAATAACACATACACTTCAACAAGTGAAAATGGGAACATTTGCAAGTATTGTAGTCTGGTAAAACTAAAAACTATTTCATTGAATGCACAACAGGAACAGATACGCATATTGAAGCGAAGAGAAACAGTTAAACAATTTCCAAGAAAAAGGAATTAAAACATATTTAAAAAATGCAGCTCAACAAATCAGGCAATATGTGTATTCCTGGAAATTGGCTTCCAGCACTCAGGGATGGAACCAGGCAGAAATGGCAACTCAAAATTAGAAACAGTGAATTAAATAGATGGCCTACAAACTCAGAAATGTGAAGGGCTAACAGTGTACTACAAATAGCCGCAAGCTAATTTCAGGAAATTGTAACAAGAAAGCAATTTTCAGCATGGGACAATGAAACTCTGTACAATTATGGCTCAAGGGCTAGAAAATGCAGAAATCCAAAGGCAGTTTCCAACCAGAGAGACTTGTGCAAAAAAATACAACTCAGTCAGTGGCGGTTGGTGGAATATGAAAGTGGCATGGTGTAAAACCAATGATTGAATTGTAGCATGACTGAGGTCAGTGTTTATGGGGGGATGGTTTGGGGGGTGCCACCCACGCTGAGGAAAGTTTTGAAAATTGGTGTATTTTGGTGCAGTTTTAGGCAATCTTTCTGTGATCTGTGATAAGTGGACAAAAAAATAGAGTTCTTATACTGCCTTCAGCCTCCCTCCCTCCCTCCACCCAGGATGTGGTGTTATGGCTAGAGTTGGAGACTTAGGAACTTGGGGACAGGTTTAATTCTCAGTGTGAATATCCTGCGATTCTGAGTAAATCACTTAATCTCACACCTGCCCATAAAAAAACGAATGTTACCTTTTGTAATCTAATTGGTGCTCACAAAAGGGCTAAATTATTTTGGGCCGAGTTTGCTCTATATAAAAACTGCTCAAAGAGGTTAAAAACCAAGCCTTAACATAATGAAAGACAAATAGATACCCATTAAGTGACTGATTTGTACAAAGTTAAAACAGAGAACATTGCTAAATCATAGCTACCCCACTTACATTTTGTGATCTTAACCAAATATTTTATTTCACCAAAACTCAATATTGTCATATGACATATAAAATCATTATGACATATGAAAGCACTATTAAATATATGAGTTCAAAATATCAGTTGTACAAAAGGTGTGGTAAAAAATATATATTCTGTAAGTTTTACCATCAGGTAGCAACATGTAAAATAACACAGAACTTAAGTGAAAAACACATTAAAAAAGTGAGTGCTTAGTGGCAAATGCACTATAGTACATTATGAAAGTCTATTAGTTAATACACTGCAGAGGTCTGTGTGTAACTAGACAGCCACCGAATTAAATCTTAGTTGGTGCAGTACAGAAGAGTAACTTCTGAATTTTCAAAGGTAGGTAGTCACAGCCTGTGACAGGAAGCACTGTGAATATGCAAGTCATTATTTTTAACTTACATTTTTAACTTGCATTACACACAGTAAGATCAATTGCTACAAAATGTGAAAAATGTTTAATAGAGAACGGTGCTTCCAAAATATAGATTTTAGTAAAACCAAGACTGTACTTAATGCATTTTTTTTAAATAACTGTCTCTTCAACACCTGGTCTGGGGTAGTAAACGCATTATAAATACAATTGCAATTGTCAGTAAACATGAAGGTCCAGATGTACAACGGTTTTTAGCATGCGCAAACGGGCTTTTGACACATTTGCGACCGCTAAAAACCTTGTGACCATGTACAAAACCTATTTTGCGAGGCGCTAATCAATTTGCGACTCGCAAAATAGGATTTGCGATGCTCTATTAGAAAGGGGTGTTCCCTTCCGAATAGTGACTCATGAGCCATGTATGAATGTTTGCGGTTGCAAAACACTCACAAATTACTACCTACTTCCCCAGGGGACCCCTTCCCCTTTGCAAATGCTTGTGAAAATATTTTTTAAGGGCTGGGTGTGGTCCCAGGGACCACTGCCTTCTCTTAAAAAATGAAACGAAATTGTTTATTTTCAATTTTTTTAAATGCATCCCATTTTACTTTGAGGAAAACGGGCTGCATTTAAAAAACAAAAAATATGCTTTAAAGTTAGGACTCCTAACTTCTGTGAATACCGAAATGAGTAAGTGCCTTCTGTGAATACCAAAATGAGTAAGTGCCTTCTGTGAATACCAAAATGTTAGTAAGTTTAGGATTTTGTTTTAAGTTAGTTCTGTGAATCGGGCCCCCTTTCTTTATATTCGATTATTGGAACCTGGAATGAGAGATAGTGACTTACTGTTATTGTCTTCATTCTTGGAGAACATTGAACTGTTTTTGATCCAGCTTCCACCTCTAACTCTACTTCAAGACCCTGGTCTTAACTGAACATTATTCAAGCTACATATCTTGCTCAGATCACCTTACTTGACATCACTACTTTCAATTGTACTGTTATGCAGATGAAACACAATTCTGCATTATCAATAGTTCTGCTAATCTGTTGCCAAAACAATCTGCTTTTCAATTGTGTTTGAAAAAATGATGTACTAGTTGTATGAAAACCACTTTGCCCCTACCTCTAAAAAAAGATGTGTAGAGCTATGCTATTTTTTTGCAGATCAGATTAAGTCTTCTATTCTTAGAAGCTCATAATGTATTCCTTCGCCTCTCTCCTAACCCCAAGAATGTGGCTCGGAGTGAGTTCAAGGACATTGCCAAAAGAGAGAGCATCAAGACTATATCTTATGCAAGTACAGTCATACACTTAGGTGATTAGATCCCATCTAACCCTATAAAAGCATTCAGTATCCACATCACGCCTTACTGGACACGACTAATAAGCATGACTGTGGCTCTTGGAAAAGTCCCAGATTGTCTCAAAATAGGCAAGTCACCCTCTCCTAAGGAAACCAGGAGCTGACCTGGATGACCTGAACACTTTTCATTCAGTTACAAATCTCTCATTCCTGGCAAATATACTGGAAAGCTGTGTTTCAACTAGATGTAGACAACACATCAAAGGCCACAATTTACTCAACAATCTTCAGTCACGTTTTAGATCAGACCGAGACCCAGAAAACCTGATCCTTCAAATCATTGACAGTGCCTTGTGTCATCTAGGCAGGGGTGAATTCTGTCTACTACTTCTTGTAATGTATCATAAGGTGGATTTCTAGAGCACTGCTTGTCCCCCGTGAGGGTATTCAGCCCCTGAGTAGGTGAATAGGCGTGTAGTGAGGCTGGACCTGAGTACAGGCATTCTATATGGTCGTGCAAGCGAACTAATTGAAAAGACATGTCTTCAGCTTCTTGTGGAATTCAAGAAGTGAGAAGGAGGCCCTGATCTGTTGGGGGAGATCGAACCAGGAATTGGTGACTTGGTAGGAGAATGATCAACCAACCTTTCTGTGGATGTGGGTCATGTGTGTGAGTGAGGGTGATGGTGAGTAACGTTGTCTTGTGGGTTGGTGAAAGTGAAGCTGGTGATAGAGGTATGCATGTCCAGTATTGTGTAATGACTTAAATGTATATGTGAGGAATTTTGAACTGGGAACTCTTTTGGATGGGTAGTTAGTGGAGGTCTATAAGGAATGGTGTTGGATCAGCGTGGGAGAATGAGTCTGACGGCGGAGTTTTGGATGGTTTGAAGTCTGTGAAGAAGGTGGGTTGGGATACCAGTGTAAAGTGCATTGCTGTAGTCCAATCTGCTTGTGATTAGGGCCGATGTGACGGTACGTCTGGTGTGCAGTGTGAGCCACTTGATTTTTTTATAGCAAGCGGAGGATGTGGAAGCATGCGGATGTGACGGCGTTGGCCTGGAACTTCATGGTGAGGTAAGTGTCCAGGATGAGGCCTATGTTCCTAGCGTTGTCGGTTGGGATTAATTTGGGTCGGTGTTTGATGGGCCACCAGGTGAAGTCCCAGGCGAGCTCTTATTCCGTGGGATCAGTGGAGGAAGCTAGCTCTGTATATACTATATGAAAATTAGGAATAGTGTGAACAGAGACCAGTGGATCCCCAGAGGATTTACAGAGGCTAGATAATACTAATGCTCTCTTTTGTGGTAGTGTGGGAGAGCAGTTAGGCTTATCAGAGGGAAGTGCTAAGCAATTGTTGTACACACACAGTGCAATAAATGATACACACACTCAATGACTAAATCGGAGACCAATGGTTTGTAAAAATAATACTTTTAGTATACTTATAGAACCAAAGATACTTTGTTGTATGTAAATACGTTTTGCAATATCAATGCTTTTCTTTGTAAAAAGTGGACACTGTGCATTTTTCAACAATACAATGTTATCCTATGGGAAAAAACACAATCATCAATATGCAGGTAAGTAAACGATTTACGATATTGAGTTTCTAAATAAAGAATCAGTAACAGGTAAGATTCAGGTAAGTGACAAAACTGCACCACCAGAGGCACTGGGTCAGCCGGGTGCAGAGGTCAAACTCCTTATCTGGTGCCAATGTTATACAATGGAGAAGACTACAACGCATTCAGAACGCCTCTGTGTGCCTGTTCTTCGATATCCCTCACCGCAGCCACATCACATCCCACCTGAGAGACCTGCACTAGCTCCCCGTCAACAAGAGGATCACCTTTCAAGCTCCTCATCCATGCACACAAGGCACTCCACAACACCGGACCAGCATACCTCAACAGACGACTCACCTTCTACACCCCCAACTGCCAGCTCCACTCCGCCGACCGCGCCCTCCCCACCGTCCCCCACATCCGAAGATCGACCTCCGGCGGCAGATCGTTCTCACAGCTCGCCGCCAAGACCTGGAACACCCTCCCCATCCTCCTACGGCAGACCCAGGACCAGCTAACCATCAGAAGACTTCTCAAGACCTGGCTATTCGAGCAGTAGCGGCATCACCCCCCTCCAACACCTTGAGACCGCCACAGGTGAAGAGTGCGCTTTACAAATGTTCTGATTGATTGATTGATAACATATGTAGCCGCTTTATGAGGAGTGAATGGTGAACCGTAACAAAAGCGGCAGATAAATCCAGGAAAATCAATGCAGCTTTGCCCCCATTGTCGATTACCATTCTTAATTCCTCTGAAGCTGCTACCAAGGCAGATTCATTGCAATCATTTGCTCTGAAGCCGTACTATGAAGAGTCAAGCAGCAGGTTAGCATCCAGAAAAGATAGCATTTCCTCTTTCATTGCTTTCTCTGGTATTTTTGCAGGGAAAGGTAGACGAGATATAGGCCTAGAGCTTTCCAACTTCTTTGGATCCAAATAGTGTTTTTTCACCAGTGAAAGGATAGATGCCTCTTTTATTTATGTGGAAATTGCTCTGTGGTCATTATTTCATTCAATAGTTCCATGAGCAGACCGGCAACTGAACTAGCTACTAGATTAAGAACCTGAGGTGGGCAGGGATCCGATGGAGCCCCAACTTTAATGAGATGAATATGACAAATAGTTTTTTCCTTGGTGAAAAGAGAAAAATGTTCAAATTGTGGATTAACTAGGGGGCTTGAGGTTTGCTGTATGTCCAGCTCCTTAGCATAGATTGATACGTCACCTGTACATACCATGATTTTGGACGGTAAGAATATTTGAAAGATGGAGTTGACTTTGGACTGAAAAAGGTCTGCCAGTTTATTACCAAAGGATTTATCTGGACTAAATGTATTGCAGTTGTTCCATTTTGACAAAGATCTAACTGTTTTAAAAAGCTCCCTATTAGAGTTTTTTGCTGAGAATATTTTTTCATTAAATATTTTTTTTAGCTGCTTTAATTAAGCCCTTTTACTGTGCAAGTAATTGTTTGCATTTGACCTTTTCATTCAGACAATAATCATTCCTCCACAAGCACTCTTGATGCCTTCATTTCACTTTAAAAGCTTTTAATTCCTGTGAAAACAATGGAGCTGATGGATGTTTCTTATAACTTTTTACAATTTTTTCTGGCTCCGATCTCAATGTTGCTGAGTTTAACCAGTGAGTGTAGTAATCTTAGACACTATAAGGGCACAGCACACTGTGCCTTAGGGATGTAAGGCCTGCTGTAGCGGTGACTTACATATACCTCTTTCAGTGCTGGTAGGCCTGACACACATTCCTGTGTGACAGGTCGGCTCTTCACTTTTATCTGCACTACAACACGGAGGCTGCTGTGGCAGTATGTCTGGTATTGGTGAGGGGTCCCTTAGGGTGGCATTATACATGCTTCAGTCCTTATAGACCTTCTATGTTCACAAGGCCATTTGTACCACTGATACCTTTTACAAGGGACTTATATGTGAGCCAGAGGTGTGCCAATTGTGGAAACAAAAGTACAGTTTTGGGATAGAACACAGGAACTGGGAACCTGGTTAGCAAGTACCCAGTGCACACTCACTCAAAGATGCATCAGAGTCAGTCAAAAAGTGGGGGTGACCATAGCAAAAAGGGTTCTTACCTAAAGTCAGTACTTCAGTTTTGTCGGTGTTGAGATTGAGGCAGTTTTTTTCTTCGTATAATTGGCCATGCTGGTCATGCATATGTTATCTTAGGCAGCAACAACAACCTCTCTGCGGCATTAGACATAGTAAACAATTCCATCTTGCCGAACACCCTCAAGGAAAGAATGGCGATAAAAGGTATAGATAGTCTTGAGCTGGTTCACCTCTTATTTGGAGAACATATCTCAACATATAAAACCAAATATAATGCTGTCAAACTCAGTCCCTGCTGCCCAAAGGGTTCCTCAAAGCACAGTTGTTTTTCCCCATTCTGTCCAACCTAAACTGCAGTCTTTGACCACAATCTTAAATCACTCAAACTTATCGTATCCCTATGCACAGCTCTACCTAAAAACATTGCTCTAAAAAGATTATTTTTCTGTGCAATCTTTAAAGGACAGTCAATTGTGGTTGTCCCCCAACTATCTGAAATCAAACTCCCTGAAGACGGATTTCGTCTTCATCTCACCTCCCCATAGTGTTATCCTGATCCAGGAAAGGTTTGACATACTTAATATACTAAACTGTAAGCCCAAAATTGTGAATGCACAAATTCTGTTGGAATCCCTTTTGGCAAAAACCTAAACCTTCTGGGGCACATAAACGCTACAACACCAGGTGCTCAGTATTCTGAGGAACCTAGAACAATTTATTCCCAAAGGTGATTTTAAAACAGTGGTTGATATCCTTGTCATCCCGAGGTGATCCCTAAAATCCTTTTGGTACCTATGAAATCAACCCTAAATGCTGCTGCGAGACTGATGACAGGAGAGATACCCTCCGAATACCACTCCCGTGCTTATCTCCCTCAGTTCGACAGATTGAAACTAGAAGCATCTACGAAGTGGACGGTATTTACTACAAAGCCTTACACTTTTGCCTGAAGTACTTTGAAAAGAGTCACCCTATTTGGGGTTGTTCGATCACTGCATAGCCCTCCATCCATGCTCCCAGAACCTCCCAGATTCAAGAAACAAAGAACAAGCTTTCGATCCCAAAATCTGGAATTTGATCCCTCCAGAGACACTCACATTCCTTAATTTGAATCCTTCATGGAAAAACTAACAGCCTGATTCATGTACGGGCCGTTTTGCGTGTCCCTAATAGCGATCAATAGCGACTCGCTATTGAGGAAACGCAAAACGGCATTCATGTACTTTTCTGAGAAAAAATAGCGACTCGCATGCGGGCGCTAAAGCCGTTAGCGACCCACAAAAAAACGCAGAATAATCGCTATTTCCGGCTACCTGCGATCGGGATTGCGACTCGCTATCCCGATCGCACGAGATTGCGCTCGCAATCCCGATTGCACGGGATTGCGAGTCGCATTCTCGCGGGATCAGGAAAACGGAAGACGCATTCCGAGCACCGTGATGACATCACAACCAGGAAGCAGCCAAATCCCACCCCCAAACACCACAGTGACGCTAACAGTCGACTGTCCACGACGGAAAGCTGCCACCAACCCGCCGTTTGCGCATCCCGACCCCGCCGAAATAGCGACCGCTATGTCAGACGACCCGCAGCCCGGACCCAGCAACAGCGCTGGCCGAAAGCGCAAATTGAAATTTTCTGAACAGGAGCTGGAGAACCTCATAGAGGGTGTGGTGGCCAACCACGACCAGCTGTTTGGTGCAAACTCCCGGATGGTCCCGGAGCAGGAGAAGAGGAGGATCTGGGTGGGGATTGCCGCAAGTGTGAACTCTGTGGGAGTTGCGGACAGGTCCCTGGAGGAATTAAAAAAGCGGTGGTACGACCTCCGAGGGCGTGCCAAGGAGAGGGTTGCGGAGCGCCTTGGTGAGGCATCAGGCACCGGAGGAGGTGGCCCGACTGTCCCACCCAACACCCCCCTGGAGGACCGGGTAGAGGACACGTTGGAGAGGGAGGCGTGTGTTGGCGTCACCCCTCTGGACTCCCGCCCCACCCAAGACACCCAAGGTAAGTGGCATGCGACTGCGACCCTGTCCCTATGACCGCCCATGACCAAATAGGCTCACTCATTGGCCCTTAGTCATGCTGTGCATCAGGAAATGCCCTGAAGCATTGTGGGAGACGTAGTATGTCCACAATGTAGTACTACCACAATGCGGCCCGAAAGGTTCCAAAGTGCGCAAATACACAGCCACCCAGGGAATGACACCCAGCATGCATGTAACATCTGCACGTCTGTCAGTCACATGCACCTAATGAGTATCCACTTACCCTCACAGGTGCAGGAGATAGCAGCGACAGTGAGAGGCTGCTGATCGACGAGGAGGCCCAGGAGGAGGAATCCCTACCTGCTACCCAGCCACCAGCCCCTGCGCCAGCGCCAACACCAGCAGCCAGGCCACCCACCTTGCCTGCAGCATCCGCCTCAGGCCCACCGGCTGCCAAGGCCAGGCCACCCACCTTGCCTGCTGCATCCGCCTCAGGCCCACCGGCTGCCAAGGCCAGGCCACCCACCTTGCCTGCTGCATCCGCCTCAGGCCCACCGGCTGCCAAGGCCAGGCCACCCACCTTGCCTGCTGCATCCGCCTCAGGCCCACCGGCTGCCAAGGCCAGGCCACCCACCACACCTGCCGCACCTGCAACACCAGCTGCTGCAAGACCTGCAGCTCGTCCACCACCATCTGGGCCAGCCACATCGGCTACACAGCGGCCGACCACCAGGAGGGGCAATGGCCACTTCCATGCATGCATGAGTGTGGAGCGACGCATGCTGCGTTTACACCAGCGCCAGTCGCAGCAGCAGGGAGCCATCCAGCTCCAGCTGCAGAAGATCGGCCGCAATGTTGCGGGAGTGGGCGACAGGGTGGACCGCATGACGGCGGCCATTGACCGCATGACGACGGCTATGGAACACAACACTGCTGCGCTGGTGAAGCACCGAAGTGTTGCTAGCAGGCGCCACCACCAGTTGCTGAGCCGGCTGTCCACCTACAGCCGCTCCAATTATGCCTCGGCAAATGCCACCACCCTGCTTGCGCGCCGCTCCTTAACCCAGCAGCACCAACTCGTCCAGTGCTGCGAGGATATTACCCGGGTGCTGGAGCACTTGACAACCGCGGTAACCGCACTGCACTGCACTGTGATTCCGGCAATTGTGGGGGGTGATGATGCTAGTGAGGGTGCCTCTAGTGTCAGCAGCCACTCTGCCACGCAGGCCCCCCCACCTAGGCGCAGCGCAAGGGCTGCCCCACCTCCAGCTGCCCAGGAAGAGGAAGAGGCTCCCAGGCGCCTGGGAATTGTGCGCCGGAGACGCCAATGACATTATGACAGGGACACAGGCGCAGGCTGAACTTAAGCCTGCAATGGAGCGTCTCATGCAGTATGCATGAATACTGCTTTTTGTATATAGTTGTTACGAAGACCCATTTATTTTTTTGTGATTCAAACAAATACATTTATTTTGGTGCACACATACGCCTTGTGTAATCATTACAGTTTGCATGCAATTGTGATATGTGGGGTGGGGGAAGGGGGTGGGCTAGAAATTGTTAGCTGTGATGTGGTTGCGACGTCTGTGGCCTTCAGCTGGGTTCTCCCCGCGTGCATGGTGCGCATGTGCTGGTGGCCGGTCGTCCCCCTCAGATTCACTGCCTGAGATGTCAACTGGTATCCGGCGCTTGGTTGCAATGTTATGAAGCATTGCACAGACAGCCACAATGCGGCAGCACGCTGCAGGACTGTAATACATGGCCCCACCTGTCTTGTGCAGTATACGGAACCTGCTCTTGAGCAGGCCAAATGTCCTTTCAATACAGTTCCTTGTCCGGATGTGCGCAACATTGTAGCGGCGTTGCTGAGGTGTGGCAGGGTTGAGGTAAGGGGTCAGGAGGTATTCCCGTAGGGCGTAGCCACTGTCACCTGAATGAGAGGAGCAGATGTTGATTGCCTGTGCAGCGCAGTTACTTCATAGCAATGTGACATTGTCGACAAAGTGTACTTACCAAGTAGGTGTCCTTCCCCAAACTCTCCCCTGATCAGTCGTGTGTGGAGTCCGCTGTGCCTGAAGATAAAGGAGTCATGGGTACTCCCTGGGTACTGGGCCACAATGTCAGTGATGATGGTCTTGGCATTGCAGACCATCTGTATGTTGAGGGAGTGGTACGACTTCCTGTTGCGGTACATATACTCCGTGGCAGCTGGTGGGCAGATGGCGACGTGGGTACAGTCTATGCAGCCAAGGACATGGGGAAAATGGGCAACATTATAAAATTGAAGTTTTGTGAGGTCCAAATCCTGTTGGCTCGTGGGAAATGTGATGTGCCGGTGGAGCTGGGTGAGCATGGCGTCAACAAAAGTGTGGAGGCAGCATGACATGGTGGGCTGGGAAATCCCCCCAGCAGCGGCTACTATGCCCTGGAAACTGCCGGATGCCAGGAGGTGCAGGCTGCACAATACCTGCACATGTGTGGGCACAGAATTGTTTCGCCTTGTTGGGTGCTGCATGATGGGGTCGAGTTCTTGTATCAGCCAGGTGATCATTTCCCCATTCAGCCTGTATTTAGCATAAATCTGTTCTCTGGTTTGCCCCAGCAAGGTGACCCGCTGCCGGTAAATCCGTGCCTGCCTCATGCGTCTCCTCCGTGCTGCTCGCTGTAGCCTTCGCCGCCTCACCACCATGTACATCCCAGGCATTGTGGAACGCCTATTGCTGCTGCTGAATGTCCTTATGTGTGATTGGTCAGGCCTGGACCTGTTGGTGATTGGCTAACAGTTTTTCAAAATTTGGTTAATCATGGCTTTTATGGTTACCACCTGCTTTGAGTTGTCCTTAAATTGCGCCGCGCTAATGTGCGATTTAGCGATTTTTCGCTAATGTATTTCTTTCATGAATGCCGATTGAGACAATATTGCGTTTCGCTATCCAATTCGCAGATTCCGTGGTTGGTCGCTATTTCATTTTCGCTAATGCTCGACTTCCCGGAGTCTGCGACTTTTACAGCGTAATCGCTATTCCGCTCGCTATTATTTTTTAGCGATTTCGCTATTTCGTACTTGAATGCCGATTCCGTGTTTTGCACCCGCAATTGCGTTTTCGCAGCCATTGCGGGCGCTATTTCGCTTCATGAATCAGGCTGTAAATGTACTAATGATTCAATAATACCTTCTGCCCTAACTTTCTCCATGCATCAGATCTACCTTGCATATCATTGATCTGTTTTGTTCTTTTCTCTCCCATATGATAACTCTCTCCATTGTTATTGTTTGCATTCTGATAATTCCTCCTGTCCGTCCTATTCCGATGTAATTATCCTATTGTTATTACAACATCCCTGGCGTGGTCTCACTAAATAAAATTAAACCACTCAAAATTAAACTTTGACAAAACAGAAATCCTTGGTTTTCAATTCATTGCTATGGCTTTTCATTAATTCAAAATACTACAATCGTTAATCTTCATCTATAACACACCAGGCCCTTTATGTGACTGTAATATGCAAACTTATTTTAAAAACAAAATTGTGAAGCTGCTAAGCAAGACTGAACTTTGTTTGACAACTTGAGTTAGTATTGCAATTAGGTCTCCAGTCTAACATTTCAGCATCTAGGAAACTCGCTCTGCCCAGTGAACAAACTGTTAGCTGGATTTTTGTATACCTAATTAGTCGAAGACGAATGATTTATGCCCGATCGTAAAATAGATGCTTTTACATTTTTTATTGTTTGACAATAACTAGGTATCAATTGTTTTACAATAAGCTCTCTGATATACGGATCACGCTGTACTATGCTGTTTATGTGAAAACTGTTAAGGTTTTTATTAACTAAACAATAAATTCTTACTAATTTACTTGGCTTTGAAACACGTAATTCGGTTTAGTCCGGTTTCTGGTGGCTTACCCGTGTGGGCAGCACCCCACTTCTAGTAAACCCTGCTTGGGAGTTAGGGATTGTTTTTGACAATCTTCTTACTTTCAACAAATCTCCAAGCTTACCTCTTGCTATTGTCTGGTGCTTAATACTGCCAAGCAATCTGGTTTCTACTCCCTTCTGCTTGCAGGAAATCTGTTGCTCGAGCCTTGAAATCATCTGAACTTGAATATGGCAATGCAATCTATCTCAGGGTCTCTTAACATATGATTCACTCCCTGCATATCATTCAGAAAATGGCAACCCATCTGGTCTTGGAGCTTCAGTCTTGGGACAGTGTTCCGGGCATCTTGCAGCATTTCACTGCACCTCCAGAATCTGTTTAAAGCTATGTGCATTTGCCACAGAGAATGAACTAAAAAGGCTGTGCCACATTTTTTCTCCCACTTCAACGAGTACCTTCCTACCAATGTTTTTTAATATCCTACACACAGAATTGTCACGTTGTACATAGCATTTGTGAGGCATGTTTTGGAGGGCTTTCAGCTATACCTCTGCTAAAACTTTGAACTCTCTGCATGAACATATTATTTGAAATATTTAATTTAGATTAGCACTTCAGATTTGTCTTTTCAAAAGTATCATGAATTAAATAGTAGGGACACATTAGTTAACTTTCTCCAACACGAGCATAACTCATTGAAGTCACTGTTGCCTTTTGCTGATGTCCAATCATTCATTCAAAGGGAAAGTTTATGAACCAAAATCAAGCCAATGCTGGAGATCACCTAACAAAACTGCAGCAACATTCTGCAAAAACGTTAGGGAAAGCAAATTACAAACTCGGTCAAGGCACGCAAGGTTTAATGGGTTTTGAGATGTTTTACCTGCTTTCCATTTTCTACTGGTAGTATGGTGGGGTCTCCTGTTTGATGTCTGTATCCATCTGAAGGAGCTTCTTCCTGCCAGGAGGCATGTTGTGTATGGTTTTAGTGATATCAGAGGGTCACCTGATGTTAAGAGCAAGTCAGTTGTCATGCCCTTTTTTTCTATGCATCTGGGCTTCTTCTAGATAACGGCCTTGCACAACCTGCTCAGAGTGGTTCTTTGGTTGATGATTTAGCCCCCTTTTCAATGTATGCCAATCATAGAGCTTTACTAGAGCATAGGCTGGTCCTCTCTTGCTCTGTGAGCTGACCCCAGTCGTGTTTGCCCATGTTTTGGAGAGGAAGGTGGTTGATCTTTTGGACTATTGCTCCTTACCTCAAGGATATGACCGGGCCAGAGGTCTAACTACATGGTGCTTTCCTGGCATACAGCAGTAACCAGAGCTCCATGTGGCTTGCCAGAGAGCCATGGCAAGAGTTGCAAGAAGTTGAAGCTGCAGGAGAAGTTTCCATTTTGAAGTATACACACCCATGGGACTCTCATTGTACAGCCTTACTAGGAAAATAGGTGCTGTAAAGTGTACCCCCTCTTGGTAAAATAATACACCAAGCTGTCTGTGGAAGCATTAGGAGAAGCCACAGAAAGCTACAGCTGTTACATTGATGTAACTAGATGATCTTTGGTTAACATTGACGTTAATGCAGCAGTCACATGTTTGCACTGGTTGTTGTTTCATCATCAATTGTTTGGGAAGTTATGTTGAAAGATGTGTGCCAAATAGAAAGCTTGTGAAGCTCAGAGCCAAAAATGAGTGTGGCCATCAGTAATATCAATTCAGTGCAATTAAATTGTTTTAACGTTGGCTGATTGTAGTTCCCACATTTTTTGCTTTTGATAAATCAATGTTCCCAATTGTTTTTTGCGGGGGGGGCGGGATTTCTAACCACAGAATCTTTACCTTAGCATTTTCCCATGGGTGTCAGACTGTAGCCGTAAATTCTTGAGCAGCACTGGTGCCTATATAGGTGCCATCCTAGCACACTGACATCAAATCCTTTCTTTCTGTGCCAACAGTCACAGATCCAGACAACTACTTTGGTCACTTTTTGACCAACTTTTTCTTGCCTTTTGTCAAGCCGTTTTCTCTACAAGTTGTTTTCCAGTGTGCTAAACATATCCCCTGCAAAACCCACAGGTTTCAATCCTTGCAGGGAATGCCACAGGCATATGTCAGTGACTGATTCCCACTTGGTCTGCCTTTGGTGCTTGGGGTTGGGTCTCATTGCACAGCCACGAAAAATGCCACGTCACTCCGACTTTTGAGGGCAGTTTTGGACTTGCGGACTATCTCAGGCCCACTCCCAGGGCTGTACCCTTGACCAGCCATTGTCAAAGTTGTTATCGGTAAGTCCAAAATGAAGCAGTCATTGTCAGAGTGAAGTTGCAGAGCTGGCACAACACAGTCTCCACCCATCCTGAAGTTTCCTAAAGCTGGAGAGACTCCTTCTCAACTTCACAAGTTTTATGAGTTCATAGCCCCCATTTTCAGACAATAGACTCCTACAGGCCCCAAGGAACTGAGAGGTGTCTCACCTGGATATCTATCGGCGGTCTCCATCACCGGTTGGACCCTCTGGAATTGTTCTCAGGTCCGGACCGACTTTTGTTCCAATCCCCATTCCTTTTGGTCGTCCTGAATTTGAGGATCAAGCAGAATATGGCGTCTTTGACCCAATTGATGGCATCGCCTAGACCTTTCCCAAGGAGAATTGGTACAAGTATTTGGGCAACAACAGCAGGTTAGACACCTCTCCATACTCTAGGTTGGTCTCTCCACCTGGTCGGGCCTCTGAAGAGTACTTAGTTTGCTATGGTCATGAAAAGAGCAGCTGATGTCCTTGAGCACCCGTCAGTACAAGTCAGAACAAATGTTTTGACTGATGTGCTTCAGCCATGGCAAACCAGTCCCCATCTCCCCAATGATTAAGATTTCACAAATGTCTCCCAGAGGCCTAGTCTAAACCCTGCTCAGTGGTCCCAGTCAACCACCAGGTTGTCCGCCGTCAACTTCATTTGCAAGGGGACCCAAAGCTCCTCACCCAGCACCCCACTCCCAAGAGTTTGGTGGTGCAAGTCTCAACAGCCAGAGTTAACCTCAGTGCATTTCCTATTACTCCCTGTATAAGGAGTCCAAAACATTGCAATCCTTCAGAAAAAAGATTTCCCCTCCGACAGCCTGGCCTTGCAGTTGGTTAACACCTCTTTACTTTTGGGCCACTATGCTCATGCTCTATAAGACTTTGTGGCATTTGTACTCCTCACTGTCCAATAACAGAGGTTTGTCCCCATATTGCAGCACTTTAAGGATATCACGGTCACTGCTCATTCCTTGTAGTTGTCCGCAGCCCCCTGCCAATCACATATTTCCTTTCACCCCTTCTGTGGCTACAGTCGGGAGCTTCAAACCCACCAAAACCAACCCTACCCACAAGGCCATCAGGCTACCAAGCCTTTTTGTGGCTGCTGCAGAGGTTGCCACAAAACACATAGACGCCAGAAACACAGTACATCCGTCCTCCACCCCTGCCCCTCCCAAACCTCTTTAGTGCACCCTCTTTGGTGCACTGTGAAATGGTTGGAACCCAGCACTTTCTAGTGGAGTGGCAGAACATTACCTCAGACAAGGATATATTGCAGATTGTTCGGCAGGTTTATGCCATTCATTTCATCGCATACCCGTCTTCCATGCCACCGTCCGTACAATGGCTAGCTGAGGTGCACTTGTCCTTCTTACGCGAGGAGGTGCAGGTTCTTATGGCCAAAAGAACCATCAAGAGCTTATTGATACCATGTCGGTGTTGGTGATTCTGCTACTTTCTGGTGGCAAAAAAGGTTGAAGGCCTCTGCCCTGTTCTAGTCCATCAGTCTCTCAAAGCCTTCCCAAGAAAAGACAGTTTCAAGATACCCACCCTTACCCTGCCCCGGATCCAGGTGAATAGATGGTAGCATTAGACCTACAGGACGCTTATTTACATGTTTTCCGTGTTCCGATCTTGCAGGCCCACAGACCTTACCTGTGATTCATGGTGGGTTCAGAGCATTTGTAGAATGCTGTACTCCCTTTTGGCATCACAAGTGTTCTTATCTTGTGTTCATGAAAGTGATGTCTGTGGTTGATGCTCATCTTCAGAGGTCGGGATCCCTGTCTTCTCCTACCTGGACAACTGGCCAATGAAGGTGTGCTCGGCCAAGGCAGTCTTCACCTGCCTCCAGACTACAGCGTCCCTTCTTCATTCTTTGGTGCTAGGGTTCACTATCAATATGCTGAAGTCACACCTGATTCCTTCTCAAACACTCCCTTTCACTGGAGCCATTGTGGACACGATGAGGTTTCAAGCAACATTCAGAGTATGTTTCTGATATTTTAGCCTTGGTCCTGGATTTTGGTGAGACTGACTCTGAGGCTGATGAGTCTGAAGGTCTACTGCATCCTGCTGTTGACGATCCCCCATATGGCACATGTGTGCTTGCAATCGGATCCGGAATCGTAGTGGGCACAGCATCAGGAGACTCTCTCCGATTTTTTCCAGATGTTGCAGAAGACTGCACAAGATCTGCAGTGGTGGTTACTGTATCACGATCTAGTCAATGGCAGACCCTCTTTCTTCTCCTCCCAGAGTTGACACTGCTGACCATTGCTTTACATCTGGGATGGGGTGGTCACCTGCCATCCATCAAAGGGAAGCTGGTTGGGGAGTTCACGGACAACGCTACCGCCATGTGGTACTGCAACAAACAGGTGGGTTCATGGCCCGTGTGCCACAGCCCCTGTGCCTCTGGATGTGACTAGATCATTGGGACATTTCCTGGCTGTACAACACCTGACAGGATCTCTGAACACCAGGGCAGACAAATTCAGCCATCGAAGCCTACCAGACCACAAATGGTGTCTACACCCAGAGGGGGTGCAAAGGTCTGTTCGGTGAATGGGGAGGACCTTGGCTCTATTCTCCACTGCTTAAAACCCACAGTTTCAGCTCTTCTGAGTGTCCAAGCGGCTCTCGCTCAGAGATGAGTTCTGCTTGTAGTGGAACTGCAAACTCTTGTGCGCTTTTCCACTGATACCACTACTACCCAGTCCTCAAAGAGATCAGGGACGACCAAGCATAAGTCATCCAAGTGCCTCCGGACTGGACATAGGTGAGTATAGTATCCCAAACTCCTGAGCATGAGCATCTATCCAACAATTAGACTGCCCTATGGGAGGGTCTCCTCTCACAGCAGCAGGGCAGTCACAGCAGCAGAGCAGGGTCCTTTCTTCCAAAGTTGTTGATGTTATCTTGGTAGCCATGCATCCCTTGATAACATCTGCTTATGCTTGTAGTTTGAAAAGTCAAGGTTCAGCTAAACCTTTTGGCTTACTTTATGCACCACTGTATGAGGTGGTTTTGTTGTGTTGTCATTGGCCCAGGAAGGCCTGGCTGTGGGCACTGTTAAGAAATATTTACTTGCTATTTCAGCCTTACTTTGCTTTGGTAATGTCTTTTCTGGTAGAGACTCTATCTTTAACCACAGATTCCTTTCCTTACCTTACCTACCAACATCCCATCCTCCCCTCTTTGCAACTAGACTCCTACTTCTGAAGGGTCCTCATTAGATTCAGCAAACTGGCCACAATCAATCTGACGTGGCTCCATCTCTGTAAGCACAAAATGTGTCATGAAAGAAACTGATGTGAGAGTGCTGGGGTAGCACACGTCACATCTGGCACATACTTTGACACAGAGATGTTGGCGTCACCCACGGGCGTTTAGAATTACTGCTCAAGAATTTCTGGATCCAGTCTGATGCATGGGGAAAATGTTAAGGTAAGGAATCTGCGGTTAGATAGAGTGTCTACCAAAAAAGGGGTTACCAAAGTTAAGTATCTTGTTATTTATTTCCACCAGAAGGCTTAAAGTAGTTGTAAGGGTGGATAGGGTAGATTTCAGCACCCTGTGCATGCTTTGAATCTCAGCTTTAATCTGACTTCCTTCACAGTGGATCACCTATACCCATCCCTACTGCAAGCCCCTGAAAAGAAAAGACTGCAAAAAATGACAGCTAGCAGTATGCATACACCAATAAGTAGTTGGCTTCTAGTAGAGAATATGTTGAAGAAAACCGTTTCAGAAAACCTTACAGCACATTCTGTCTAGCTCTTTAACAGATATGTGCTATGTGTGACAGAGACTTCTAACCTGCAGATTCCTCCAGTTCTGAATACTCCTCAGCTATTAGAATGGATCTGGAAAAAGTTTTTTTAGCAGTACCTCCGGACAGAAACTTTCTGGACGACCAAGTTCGCAGAGAGAGACATTGTGCAGTTGTACAGGGGTTTGTGGTAAGAGTCAATTCACAGACATGCTTTGGTATTCATTCAGAAGGTGAGGAATCTGCTGATAAACGTCTTTATCTATGGGAAGGTGATAGATGTTACCTTCCTCACATGGAGCATAGGAGGCATCAATAATCCCCACAAGGGCAAAAACTCCTCTCATATCTGTCCGCCGTGGGGGCTCCCACCTAACAACACTCAATCATATGCGCCTGCTGGGGGGGGGGCACACCGCTACTTTTCCTGTTACAGCTCCTATTTACATGGAGTCTGTGCCCTCATTCATTAAAGCATCCCCTTTTCCTCCATAAAAGCCACTCAGACCCGAATTTGCCGGTATTTGATTGTAAAAGGTACACTTGCCGACAAACAAGTTCTATTGGTCAACATATACGTCCGAACACCGACGATCCAGATTTCTTTCAGGAGCTCTATGCCCATATGTTATTCCCGGTGGGGATTTTACCATAGTGCAACACTGTAGCATTGACTCCGCCAGCCGAGTGGTAAGCCCCGATCGCGGAAAGTACTTTAACATATCGTAGACACCTATGCCCTACAGGATATCTGGCGTACTCATCACCCATCCACACCTGGTTACACCTTCTGCTCTGCTCTTCATGATATTTTAATGCGGCTGGATTGTTGGCTCCTCTTTGCTGATGCTGCACGCTGCACCACAGAGGTCAAACCCTTACCGCAAACGCTACCAGATCATTTCCCTCTTCTCCTGACCCTTCAGGTTCCCTACGGATGTGGGTCGGAGCGTATCTGGAGGTTTCATAGCGAGGCTCTGCACAATTTAGTTTTTATAGTGAACTCCATGATTTCCATTGCTGAATACTTTGCACTAAACTTGGGCCCGGTCTCGGGACAGACAATTCCTAGGGAGGCCTTTAAAGCATATATCCACGAAGTATGCATAACTAAAAACGTGGGTATCCTACATGATATCCGTACCCAGTTACAGCGCATTAAAACTGGTCCTTAGTTTCCTCACTCTCGAAGAGCAGTCTAAAACTGGTCTTCGCGACATAGACCTAGCCCCCTCCCAAGTTGGTGACCCCCAACTGCATCAACGCTCATTAATGCTGGCTGAATTTCGATCGGGCTGATAGGTAAGTTTCATATCTGGGGCTTTGGTGAGGGGTATCACCCTGGCTGCACTCCTGTGCGACTACTCCACTCCAATCACCTAAATAGCTATGTAATGGATGACATTTTCCCTGATGGCTATGTCCTGACCTATTCCAATGATAGCCACTTTAAGAATGCCTTATACATGTACTACTTTGTGCTTCAATGACTGTATAACATCCTACGCTCCCTTCTTCCCTCCACCCCCTAGATGACTTCCCCTCGCTCACGCTAGTCATCTCAGACACTGAAGGAGACCGGCTGGTCTCCAGGTTATACCGACTCTGCACTGCCATGAAGCCTGACACTACTGCTCATGTCCAGGAGGCTTGGGATGTGACCTGGACTCCCCAATCACAGACAAAATAGGGTCCTACTGTTGTTCACAAACCCAACGTAACTTGGTCAACCACAAACATAAATTACTACATTTAAAGTTTTTTACACCGAGCTTACACTTCCCCCTCTGACATTTCCAAATTGTACCCTACGCGATCTGATCACTGTCCCAAATTTTCAATCCCGAATGCAGATTTTGCACACTTAACATGGACCTTCCCACAGATTCAACTTTATTGTACATCTGTCTTTTTCCACATCTCAGCCATGACCAAAGTAGCGGTTCCATCGTACCTCCTCCTAGCACTTCTCGGCTACACCCGCGATATTCCTAAATTCACTTGCTGGTTTGCGCCAGTGGCACTTCTGCTTGCCAAGTTCGAAATCGCAGTACATTGGGGTAGCAACTGGCCTCCTACTGCCACAGCCTGACTCAAAAGTCTGACACATTACCACAGCATCAGCTGGGATTTTGTGCAGCTACAGCCACTCACATCCTGGCCTAAAGATTTGTGGCAACCCCTATGGGCTACCTCCTCACCCTTGAACCTAACACTCCAGATTGATTACGAACTCTATCCGAACCATCTTGCTGACCCCTCCCATTCGCTCTGCACCATATGCCCTTGCCTATGATATGGTACGCAATCAAGGGTTTGTTAAGCGCAACTAATCCCCCAAAGGGGTCTCAAGGCACTGGGGGGAATGGAGGAAATGGGGGGCGCGCAGCTCCTTGGGGGGTTGATGCTGATTTGTCAAAGAGCTAGGTCTTGAGCTCCTTCAGGAACTTGGAGAGAGTTGAAGTCTGGCGGAGGTGGAGAGGGAGGGTGTTCTATGTCTTGGCCGCGAGGAAGGAGAAGGAACGGTCTCCTGTTCTGGTCTTCTTAATGCGCGTCACCATCGCAAGGGAGAGCTGGGCTGAGCGAAGGGATCTTTGGGGTGCGTGGAACGAGAGGCGGTGGTTCATGTAGGCGGGATCGGTGTTGTGGAGGACCTTGTGGGTGTGAAGCTTGAAAGTGATTCTCTTCTTGACTGTTCCTCCATTTACATGTATGTAATGTAGATGCTGATGTTGTCATGCTCCTGACTGTGTCGTGTTTATGATGGTACACGCTGCATCTTGCTACATCCTTGTTGTACCTCTGTATGATGTACTTACTTGCTGTTATGCTGTTGTTGACATGGCTTTTCATGTATAAAACTAATAAATACATTTTTTTTCAAAACAGAAGTCTTTATCAGAAGAAATAATTACTTACCTTTGGTAGTGGGTTTTCTGTTCTCTATCTGGCTGCAGATTACTCATCGACGCTCCCATCCTCCCCAATATGTGAATTGGGCTCTACCAATTATTAAAATCTCACATCTAGGAATCTGCACACTGGTCATAGCAAGTTAGCTGTTGGGGCTCTGCGTCTGTGAGTGTGGACAGCCCACTGGCGGAACGAAAGTTGAGGGGGGCCCCCTTCAAGGTACATGAAGGGGCCCCCACTTAGTATTTAAAATGGAGGTCTCAGGCGTGAGTACAGTGTTGAAGGGGCCTCCTGTAGCTCGGGCCCCCCCTCACCGCGGGGGCTGCGGTGGCCTGTGTTACGCCCCTGGGACAGCCTCGAAAGCAACTGCCTTTACCATGCATGAGTGGCTCCTATGCCAGCCTATGTGTAATTTGTAGAGCAGAACAGCAGCAGCGCAGAGCACCGCGCAGAGCTAAACATTTCTAGATTCAGAATGACACCTGGGAAATATTCCAAAGGTGAGGTAACTACAGTTAGAGTCTCTACCAGAAAGCGCATTACCATACGTAAGGAACTTGTTCATCCAAAGAGACGAAAATAGTGTCATGCTATGCTATGCTATGCCATGCCATTTGTGATTGCTATCTGATTTACACCCTTTTTGTTGTCATTAACTATGTGACCTACATGTATAGCATAGTGCCATCTGTTCAACATCTTTTATTCTCAAGGACTGCATTCTGTGTGTCTAAACAGGTTATCCCACTTTAAGTGCTGTCTGCTCTACACTTGCCTTTCCTCTCACAGACTGAATGCTGAATGTCCGTTCAGGCAATCCTGAGCCTGGGTGCTTCCACACTCCATCATACCAGCTCTCTCATGGCCTGCATTTGTTACTTCTATGCACTCCATGTCAGTTCTGCGAGTTTCAACACTATGCAGGTCACTCACAGAGCAAATGCGCTCCACCAGTTATGGTCCCTATCGTTCCTGAGTGCTGTCTGCACTCTGTGATTCATTCTAATGGGCAGCATGCACTCTTACTGATAACGATAAGGAGAGTTAGTTGCCTGTGCAACTGAACTGTGTAATTGACATATTATTCTAATTAAAACAGATGCTTGCTCTAAAATGTCCCTGAAAATTGAGATTAGCAGGCATTTCTTTCCTCAGAAGAAAGTAGTTTCAAATACATTGGAGCATTTAGAAAACACTTCTAAGAGCTGTTAGAACAGTTTTTTTTTATCAAACTAACCCAGCATTTTTTGAAAAGCTATTAAGGTTTCGCAGACTTGGAGTGTTCGTTGTTACATAGGCCTTTCTGATTGTTACTCAGTAAAAAGAATTAAGAATATCAAATAACAGTCTTTACTGGTATGAAGCTATTTCTGAGACCACACTTCCGTTGATGCCCACACACCCTTGAATCTTCATTTCTAGTAGAGTTTTCTTTCTTTCCGACTTCTTTTGTAGAGAGTAATCGCTACTCTTCCTCGTCGTGTCCATTGTCATTGACATTTTAGAATATGGGGCTTGCGTGCAGGCACTTTCTCGTCAGCATAGCACTTAAGTCAAGACTGATGTCTGAGTGTAACAGGATGGTAGATTGTTTCTTTAAAGCCTTCCCTTCTGGCGGAATCTGCACTCGGCTCTACTGCAAGGCTCACAAATGCAGACACTCTGGGAAAGGAGGGATGAAAAGAGGCGTAGGTAGGGAACCCCACTAGTCTGTGTGTGCCGCTGGTACCACACGATGTTCACTCTTGGCAGTTGAGTGAATGTGGTGTAGATAAAGAAACTACTATTTGAGAAAAAGCTCGACATTTTGTATGTCTTTTCCCTGACTTATGTGTAGAAGAATAAAATCCCCAGAAAACAGATATGGTTTACTGGTTATTACCAGTCATGGCCGGCATTAATCGCGGGTGTGGGGGAGGGGTGTATAGGTTGTGTCGCGTGGGGAGGAGGGATTAATACATTTTAAAAGCGTACCTGTCCACCGGCTGGCCGGGTCCTGCGTTTTCTTGCTCTCCTGCCTCTGGCAGGAACAGGAAGCACACAGCCTCCCTCCTCTCTCCTAAGCCAATCACAACGCTGCAATGGCAGCATTGTGATTAATCGGGACGGGGCCCAGCCAGGCGCCTATGGGGAGGCCATTTTCTCAATGTAGGCTGCATTGCAGCTTGCATGGAGAAAGGGCAGAGTATGCATGACTAGTTTGGGCGTCTCCAGAGGACCGACCAAACAGTCAGCGCCCTTAGGAGTGGGCATACCACTCCTCCCCTGCCCTAGAGCATACCCTCCCACCTGCCTACCCAAAACCAAACCCTTCTGCTTTCTCGCAGTGCAAGAAGCATAAACAGAAAACAGTTGTTTTACCATTTTATGTTTCTGCTTCTCACACTTCGAGAAAGTAGTGGGGCGACGCTCCTCCGCCCTAATGGAGGAGCTGCCCCTCGTTATTACTATGAAAGTCCTGATGGAGCACGTCCTGTAATTTTACAGCATATTTTACATGGTTACTAAAACATAACTATTTATTGAATTTAAAATGTTATACACATTTCTCTGGAAGATTCCCATAATGGTAGAAAAAAATAACTAAATGAATCAAACCTTTGAAAATGATAGAGACCCACCTTCGAGAAGAGTTCTAGACATGCCACCTTTGTATCTTTGAAGCCTGTGAGTTGATGGTTATGGCGGACTCCAATAAGGGATAGGGGAGAGTTGCCTCCAGAGAATTAACCACATTAAAATGTCATAACATGAATAATACGCATTTACACTTTGAACAACTCATGTTAATTTTTATCATAAAAATGTCTTTTAAATTGTCACCATTGAAACCATACGTGCATCACTAATTTACTTTCTAAACAGTAAATTAGAAGATTCTTCTATGTAGAAAATACAATATTTAAAAAATGAAAGATTAAGAAAAGATTCTATTGAGAAACTGAGAGAAGCAAGGTAAATATCACATGTATATTGTAGAGTACATTTAAGTCACACAAACATACTCCTCTTATTCGTCATTCAATTCAAAATAAAATATTTCTTAGATGGAAACTCGGGAGTCTCTTAACAATAATCCATCTCCAATATTAAAGTCTAGTTAGCTGACAGCTGTATTAAGTCTGAAGGATTCCCCATTTCAACCTATCCACAAATATGCACACAAATAACCTCCATAAAATAGGTTTATAGTATGAAGGTCACGGGCAAGAAGAGAGCAAGTGTTTTTTTTTTTCTGTTCGAGAATTACATATATTTCCCTCAAAGACATATGTGTAGTATGCATCTATTTTACCATTAGTCTCTACCTTCAGATTTAGGGCCTGATTACGAGTTTGGCGGTTCATAGGACCGGCAAACTCGCAGTGGAGTTGCGATGGTGGTTGGGGACCGCCGCACCAGTGGTTAAACCGCGGTAGTACAACTACTGCAGTCGGGCCACCATAGGACCACCAGGGATCCATGGTCCCTGTCGGGTGTGAGGTGGGCTGAAGGCCTTAATATGCTTGCCGGTGTGGCACTACCAAGCATATTATGAGTTTCCTCACTGCCACAGAATTCATGGCGTTGAGTCCGCCATGAAACCTGTGGCAGTGAGGAAACTAAGGCGGCCTTTTTACACCAATGAGGCAGAGTTAAAAATAACTTGACCGTATACATATATATGTAATAATATAAATACAATCCAATAATTGAGGCACCAGCTGAAATCTTATCCCTGCTAATAACATGAATTGTGAAATACCTAGCAGTACGATTTAGCAGACAGCGCTATACACATATATATGTAGTAATGTGAACACGATCCAATAATTGGGCACCAGCTTAAATTTTATTCCTGCCCTAAATACCATGAATTATGAGATACCTAGTAATAAAATCCCGCAGAGGGCGCTTAAAATCATTTGAAAGATTAATGACAAATTAACTAGTAATGCTGTGCCAATGACAACTTTCCATTGGTGTCAACGTGATGTGATTTGATCTCACAATATCATTATGATAACATCCTTACACTAAAGTATGAGGCATTGGTAGCCTCTAATATAATTATTGGATTGTAAGAAAATCTTTCATAATAATATAACCAGACCTCAGTTTAGGCAAAAGGCGCAATGAACCCCAGAGGACTTTAATGATCACAGCGCTGCCAGTAATATTCACGCAGGGATTTACATTCCAGTCCGTAAATTATTTGTACAAACTTGAGAAATAATATTCTCGCCTTAACATTTTAAGAGTGCATTTATTTTTATTTATTTATTTGCGAGTTTTTATAGCGCTATGAATAAACTCCCGAAGGAGTATCTCCGCGCTGTTGGCAACCAGTAACGCAACTGACAAAGGAGCATTTCAATTAAAAAGAGAGTACTGTGAGGTTCCGAGTCCAGCAAATAAACAACTAAACTGAGCCAAACAGAAAGGTTTTCAGACATTTTCTGAATTGGAGGTGGTTATGACACTGTCTTAGTGAAAGTGGGAGGGAGTTCCAAAGATTAGGACCTACTACAGACAAGGCCCTACCACCTAGTCTGGATTTGGTTATCCTGGGAACATTCAGTAACAGCTGGTCACTGGATCTGAGGGATCGAATAGGGGCATAAGGAACAAACTTGCTGGCTAGATACTCTGGTCCCAATTGATTAAGTCCCTTATGGATAACGCAGCAGGTCTTGAACTTCACACGTTGGCGTATTGGTAGCCAGTGTAATTTTTGAAGTAATGGTTTGGAGGGGGATCTAGGAGGTACATTTAACACCAGCCTAGCTGCGGTATTTTGCACCACCTGTAAGCGGTCTAGAACCTCCTCATTTGCACCTGCCAAAAGACCGTTACAATAATCAAGTCTGCTTATGACCAGAGCTTGAACTAAGGTTTTCCTATGGGAGTCCGGTAGAAAAGGAAAAATCCTACGGAGCAGACCAATCGCATGGAAACAGGATCCCACAGTGAAGTTAACATTATGCTTCATGGTCAGCTCCGACTCCAATGTGACTCCCAAATTCTTGATTACTGTTTTGGGCTCAGGAACTGGGCCCAAATCTGAAGGCCACCAGTCGGGGGACCATTGAATCCTGGCTTCCCCGAAGAGCATCACCTCCGTCTTTCCAACGTTACATTGAAGGAGGTTGGAGGACATCCACCTAGCAACTGCCTTCATCCCATCGGAAAAAGATTGTATTATTTCCGGGGAGAGATGTTTGAAAGGGAAGAGCAGCTGCGTGTCGTCAGCGTAGGACACTGGATTGAACCCAAAAGCTCTAGTAACATCTGCCAGGGGAGCCACATAGGTATTAAATAAAGTCGGGCTCAAGCAAGAGCCCTGTGGTACTCCCTTGGTGATGTTAACCTCTTCCGACCTAAACTCACCCATGCTGACAGATTGGGTGCGGTTGGAGAGGAAGCTCTTGATCCAATCCAGTGCCCTGCCGCCGATTCCACTCTTGGACAGTCGTTCGATCAGAATGGTGTGGGAAATCGTATCGAACGCTGCCGATAAATCTAGCAGCACCAGGACAACAGAATATCCCCTGTCCTGGTACAGCCGCAGATCGTCCGTTACCGACAGCAAGGCCGTTTCTGTGCTGAATTTTGGCCTAAAGCCTGACTGAGATCGGTCGAGGCTACCAGACTGTTCCAAGTAGGTGGATAGGTGCTTATTGGTGTGTTTTTCAATAATTTTCCCTAAGAATGGTAGGA